>NW_006921540.1:3511300-4120495 GCF_000340215.1 Pseudocercospora fijiensis CIRAD86 | reverse complement strand
GCTCTCGTTAGAGTTGTTAACTAGGATAGAGCTTAGATCTCGCTTCGGCTATACTTTAAAATACTTAGGCGCCGAAATATAAGGCTATATACTAACGAGGTACTCTAATAAGGGGAAACCCTCGCGTATTATACGCTAAAGGCTAAGTAAGGTATACCGATTAGCTTCGAAAAGTCCGCTACGGTCCTCTACTATAAGATATTCTATAGTAGGATCTAGCTCTAACTCCTCGGGACGGGCAAAGGCGAGATTAAGCTTAGGTAGATTCTACTAAAGTCCCTCTAGTAGTCGAGCGGTAATAGTAGCGACAATAGCGCGAGATATAAACTTGTTATTTATTAGTATAAGAACGACTAAGCTACCGGCGATAAGGCGCTTTAACTGTTCCTATAGAACTTTCTTACTAGTACGGAGGAGACTAAAAGTAACGCGGACGGCGAAGCTACGTATAGACAAAGTCGCGCCGTAGATATAAACCTACTTAGGTTAGTATATAACGGGCGGCGCGTTAAAGGGGTAAAGGCGAGACTAACCTTCGTATAGATACCGACTTTACTATTAAATACGTCCTTAGCGGTATATAGAGTATAGCGAGTTATTAAGACTACTTCGCGAAGGCCGCGAAGGGTATCTTCGCGGTTCTTATAGAACTTTCTTACTAGTACGGAGGAGACTAAAAGTAACGCGGACGGCGAAGCTACGTATAAACAAAGTCGCGCCGTAGATATAAACCTACTTAGGTTAGTATATAATAGGCGGCGCGTTAAAGGGGTAAAGGCGAGACTTACCTTAGTATAGATACCGACTTTGCTATTAAATACGTCCTTAGCGGTATATAGAGTATAGCGAGTTATTAAAACTACTTCGCGAAGGCCGCGGAGGGTATCTTCGCGGTATAGCTCGTAGAGAGTGCTCTAAGAGAATAGTTCTATAAGGGAGGCGATAAATAGTAAATAGAGCTAGTCGACGTCGCGCGCGAGGGCGAGCGTTCCTATCGCTAGTTATAGCTAATTAGCCCGCAGCCCTTACCGTATCGCTAGTTATAGCTAATTAGCCCGACGCGGATATAGTCGAGATACGACTAAGAATGCGACTACCTTCTTATTTAGCTCGTAATATACGTAGGTAGCCTACGAGTAGGCGCGAGAATATATTCTTTTATACCTTCGATATTATAATATCGAATAAATAGAGAATAGTTCTATAAGGAAGGCGATAAATAGTAAATAGGGCTCGTCGACGTCGCGCGCGAGAGCGAGCGTTCCTATCGCTAGTTATAGCTAATTAGCCTACGGCCCTTACTATATCGCTAGTTATAGCTAATTAGCCCGACGCGGGCGTAGTCGAGATATAACTAAGAATGCGACCGCCTTCTTGTTTAGCTCGTAATATACGTAAGCGGCCTACGAGTAGGCGCGAGAATATATTCTTTTATACCTTCGATATTATAATATCGAATAAATAGAGAATAGTTCTATAAGGGAGGCGATAAATAGTAAATAGAGCTCGTCGACGTCGCGCGCGAGGGCGAGCGTTCCTATCGCTAGTTATAGCTAATTAGCCCGCAGCCCTTACCGTATCGCTAGTTATAGCTAATTAGCCCGACGCCGGCGCCCTACTATATGCCCGCTATACGCCTAACCCTAACTCTAAAGTGCCTTATAGTAAGTAAACCCTAATTTATAAAAGCTTATATCGACGCTACTAGCGACGATATAGTTATATTTGTTATAGAATCCCTCGGCGCCGAGACTTTAATTAACGCCGAGAGTATTACTAAGCGAATTCGAGAGGCCTCGATTAAGAACGCCCTTTTCTAATAAGTAAAAAGATACCTTTATAGTAAGTCGGATCCCTTTAATAATCTCCCTCTATTTCCCTTAGATTACGAGATTAAGAATAATCTCCTATTCTACCGCGATTACCTCTATATACTAGAGGCTAAGGAAATAGATAGATTACTCCGTACCGATATTATCTATATATACTACGACTATTCCGCCGCTAGGTACCTCGATATCGTAAAAATATTCTACCTTACTAGCTATAGTTACTACTAGCCGCGGATATATAAAGATATTAAACGATACGTCGGTACCTATTATATCTATTTTCGAACTAAATCGTCGCGATAGGCGAAATATAAACTCCTTTACCTTCTATTTATACCGACCGCTCGATAGAAGAGCGTAATAATAGACTTCGTTACTAGCCTCTCTAATAGCTCCGGTTATAACTCGATTCTTATCGTTATCGATCGATTAGCTAAGATACGATATCTTATTCTATTTATATATAAGGAAGGATACTTAAGCGCTTAGATAGTCGCTAATATCTACCTTATATACGTTTAGAAGCTTTACGGCCTTTCTAATACTATTACTTTAGACCGCGGTACGTAGTTTATTTCTAAGTTCTAGAACTGCTTATATAAGCGCCTATATATTAAGCGTAACTTTTCGACTACTCGTTACTCTTAAACCGATAGATAGACTAAGCGATTAAATAAGGTTATTAAGAGATACTTCCGATTATACGTTAACTATAAGTAAGACGACTAGAGCCTATAGCTTCCTATTGCCGAATTCGTAATAAATAACGTACTATCCGAGACTACTAGATTATTACCTTTCTAAGCTAGTTACGGCTACAATCCGTACCTTAGAAGCGAGCCTTCGATATTACTAAAAGAGAACCTACTAATTAACTACGACGCTTAAGCCTAGATAGACTATTTTTAAATCCTCGAAGCCTATCTCGTCGAGTAGATAAGATACTAACAATCTTATATAGAAGACTCTACTAACTAATACCGTCGACCTACCTTTATATACTAAGTCGGTAATAAGGTATTCCTATCCCTTAAAGATATAAGTACCAATCGGCTAAACGCTAAGCTCGACGTTAAGAACTCTAGCCTATATAAGATCGTTAAAATTATATTACTATATACGTACTAGCTAAAGCTACCTAACTTAATACGAGTATATAACGTATTTTATACGTCGCTCCTTATACTAGTATCTAAAGCGAGTATACCTAGTTAGCGATACGAGCCGCTACTACTATTAATTATCGATAGCGACGAGGAATAGGAGGTAAAATAGATATTAGACTCGAAAGGGAAGAAGGACAATATATAATATAAGATAAAGTAGATCGGTTATAATAAGCTAATATAGGAAGCCGCTAAGGACGTTACTAATATATAAGAAGTAGTAGAAGACTATTACTATTAATACCTACGTAAACCGCGCCTACTATATATTACTAACTCCACGGTACTAATACGACTAAGCGTACTACTTTTAGTCGCTATAATCGTAACGATCTAAGGATAATAAGTAATAGCGCTATAGACGTCGCCTACGAAAGGGGGGAGTACTATTACGATCTTAGTAACTTATATATAAAATTCGAGATTATATAACTTAAGGTTACGTAATCTAAATTACGTAATCTAGAGCCTACGGACTCCGCTAAGCGGCCTCCGCCGAGCGGATAAAAGGCCCCTTCTACGGAAGAGCTTCTTCTTTCCTTCCTTAACTCGTTATTAATTTAGATAGCTATTTAATTAATATCTTAATATAGATCTATTCTAGACGGGGCAACTATAATATATCGATAGGCTAGAGTATATATAAGCCTATACTAAGTATAGTATACGTAATATATTCGATATATATATACTACCGTCTCTAAGTAGATATAGTAGTTAAGTAATATAGACTACCTCGTATTTCCCTAATCCGTTAAACTATAGGATAATAAATGCGACTATATAAGAGTACTAACTGTTTTACCGGCTAGGAAAATAGATAATAGCCTAGTAGTTTACTAGGCGGCAAAATAGTTAGTATTATACTATTAATAATTTACTATATAATATACGGTAGTAGAAGGAAGTAACCTATAAAACCTACCCTAGAAAACGCTATTAGTATACGGAGCGTAATATATAAGTAAGCTAGACCTAAGGGTTAGTAACGATTAGGGTAAATCTTAATAGTAGTAAGGTTACTAATTTACTCGGACTATCTCGGTTATAGTAGGTTTATATTTAGGTAGATAAATAATAAAAGATATCGTTAGATTAGGGCGTTATTATCTAATCGATCGGAGGAGAAATTAGTTTTCGAGAATTATAGTCGTTCGAAAATATACTATAATTTTAGATATATATCCTAGGTAGACGAACTAACTACTATCTATTCTACGATATTACAAGTTAACAGTTTTAAGAACTAAATACTAACCGAGTTAATCGTAGTATTTTATTACGTATATAATAACTATATATAAACTAGTATATAGCCTAATAAGTCCGTATACAAGTCCGTTAGTATTATAACGTAAGAATATATCGGATTACCTCGACAATAGCTAGATTAGATAATAGTAGACTACTAGGTAAGTAAGAATATACTAGACTAAGATAGCTAAGGCTACGATAACGGTATAGATAGTATACCGGACGTCCTAATAGACGATATACGATAAAATCTAGTTAGCGAGATATAATAGTCGAGCTATATCTAGGGATAGATAGCGTAATTAGGGTTCGAGCCTTAGTAGCGTTACTATACTACGACCTATAGCTAGTAGACGTATCTGCTATAACCGCAATTATAATACGAGAGTGCTAACTATTTTACTAGCTAGCAAAAGTAATATAGATAATATAGTTTACTATCTAGTAAACCGGTTCGTATCTAATCGTCGTTTAGTAGATTAGCCCTAGGTTATATAACGCCTAAGTCTCGTATAATAGAAGTACTAGATATAGAAATTCCGGTAGTGCTATAACTATATATATTTACCTCCTATACGTAGCTAGCGATGTTTAGCGGTACTACGGCGTAGTATCGACTATACTATATATATAAGTAGGTTAACGTATAAGATCTCTATAAATAGCTTATATCTAATAATACTCGATCTAGCCGACTCCTTTACTAATAGGTTCTAGTATTTTAATATAGGTATTGCGAGATAGGGAAAAACCGGTAGATTGTCTAGTAAGTATACCTACGTTAAGTTATATAGGGTATAATCCGACTTAACCGAGTATATTCTCTACTAGCGAGATCTAACCTAACTACTAAAGAAGGCCTATAGTTAGTGCGATAGTATAGAAACTAAGCTAGTATATCGATTAGTTAGGGTATTAGCGTACTCGCTAGGATAATAGATATAAAGTAGATACTAGTAGTAAGAAATAACCCGGGTAAGTAGCACTTTATTAGCTACCGTCGATAGTATATATAAATACAAGGCGAGAGAGCTATAGTATTAGCGCTCGACCCCTAAGTAATAGTAAGGGCTAGAGAGAATATAAGAGATTATAATAGATAATATATAACGACGTATAAGGAGATATTAAATTAAACCTAACTTATATACGCGGATTTTAAATACGACGCCTAGATCGAAATACGGTATAGTATAACCGCGCTATTCGAGTATACTAGAGAGAGTATATAGGCGAATAGTATATTATAAAAGAAATAGTATATAATAAGTAGAGGCAGACGCGTAGATACGAGCGGTATAGTAAAATTTAATCGAGTTTACGTACGGTTCTAGGAGGACGTAAGGTAGGATCGGCTATAATAATAGATAAAGTAGCGATACGGTAGATAGTCTAATATATATAGCGAGGAAAGATATAAGAGAACGTCGGTTCTAGAGGTTATCTATATCCTACCTTTATCCGATTTCGCCTACTAAACTACTTAAGTACGTCGCTATTCCGAAACTTCTCTCTACGGCTAGCTATCGCGTAGATACGAGTAAGACTACCGAGATAGCCGACTACTAAATATTAGCGAGTTATACTAAGCTAGGGCTAGCGACCGGTAATATAGCTAAGTATTATAATAGAATATTAATACGACGATAGTTATACGAGCGACCGCTACTACTTCTATAGTATAACTAGGCGAGCTTCTCGGCGGAGGAGAAATAGTTATATTACGTAGAATATATAGCGTTTTTATTTATATAGGAAATATACTATTATAGAATAGAAATAGGGAAATAGCGACTAGATAAGTTAGCGACGTAGGCGCGGGTTAATAGGCCTAGCGATTAGGTAGATAGTATACTAGTAGGTAGTAATATAATAGTAAGTAAGGGTATAATAGAAGTTAATAAGAGAGTAATAGATAGATTAAGTAAAAGTATAATAGAGGTTAATAAGGAAGGAATAGGCGGACTAGGCGAAGGCTATAATAAATAGGGGATAAGCGAAAGGAGGAGTATAGAGGAAGATTTATCGGCTAGCTAGGTAGTATAAGGGCGAATAGTAAATAAGGAGTAGCTAAGTATAGAGATACTAGAGGAATAGATCGTAGATATAGTAGTAGCGATAATAAGTCTATAGGTAGAAATACTCTAACGAAGGGCGATAATACTATTAGTATATTATCGTTAGTAGGTTAATATATAACGTAGGCGAAAGGCGACGAGGAGGCAGTTAGGGTAAGGATAGAGAGAGTAGAATATATCGAGTAATAGTAGTTCGGTATATAGATAGTTTATATTTTAGATCTCGACTAACTACGCTCTATTTATATTTAACTTAAGCGGTCTACCGATATAGGTAAATGCTAGCTATAACTGTTTAGTTATATACTCTACTTCTAACGTCGGTAGATATCTTATACTATAGCGTATAAGCGTAGCGACGCTATAGCGTTATTAATTTAATAAGGATACTAGTATAATAATATCGTTAGTAGATTAGAGACTATTACTCCCGCCTAACTACCGAGTTAATATAGCGATAATATAGCTACGTACCGACTATTTCGCTAGACGGAAAAGTAAATAGTACGACCGGTATATTATTGTTTTTTTTCTAGCTAGCGAAATAGTTAGCGTCTAGAATTCCTACTCTATATAGTTATTAGCGGGTACCGGATCTAGTTAAACGTTCCTAGCTAGAACGTACTCGATAGCGATAGCGTAGAGACGAATACCTTAGATAGCCTTTTCTCTATCCTATATAGTACTCTAAGTTATCTACTCGAGGTATTCCTCTAGCGTTTTAAATTAGTACTAGAATTTATCCCGGATCTAAGTAGGACCTATCTATAGCGACTAGAATACGCTAATAGCGACTAGCTATATAACGTCTAGCCGTTAACAACTCCGTGTTTGCTTACTATATTCCTAGTATATAGTAAAAGGGAAATAGTAGTAGAAGTAGATATAGTACCTCTTAATCGGCTTAGCCTAGAGCGCTTGCCTTTTCTTCGTAACTACGAAGTTAGCGTATAGGCATTAAGAGAATTAGTATATAGGGAGGCAGGGATTAACGAAGTAGTAGATAGTATATAGTTATTAGATAATAGCGAGATTATAGTCGAACTATATTATACTACTAGCTTCGTTTTACTAGATATACTAGAAATAGGCGGTCTACCGACGGATCGCCTAAGCCTATAGCGTTTCGGGCTAGGTTAGAGGCAGTACTAGTCGGTATATATATCGTTAGTAGAGCTTATTACTATCGTCTAGGTTAGATATATACGTTAGGCGGAATTAGGGACTATCGAGGTAATTAGATATAATTAGACGCAAACATTTACCTACGCGAGTATATTACTATATAGCTTACCTCTCGCGCTACTATATATAGCTAACGTTATCTACGTAAGGGTATTAATCGAAGCTAAGCTTACTCTAGTCGACCGTTACTAGTATAGTTAGTTTAGTTAGTAGTAGGAGGTAAGATAGTACTAGCTTTCTATCTCGCCTAGCGCGACTAGACTATTATATAAATAATATTAGTAAGAGTAGGAGGCCGACGTAGATAATAATCCGGATATATAGTATATCGAATCCTTTACTAAGTATAGGAGTAGCGACGAGAAATAGATTATTAGTACTATTAAGCTAGGTATCGAGTAGCTATTCTTTCTCGCTAGTAGTTCTACTAGCGGCGGTAAAGTATAGGCAATTAATTTCCCTCGCTAGCTACTTAGCGTAGTCGAGACTATATACGAATACTAGAACGCGATCGCTAGATACGAATATACTCGCCCTAGGTTACTTTCTAATAAGTCGTATAGCTATAAGTAGTAACTATACCTACTAGTATAAGGAAATACGATATATAATATTAGCGCGATTAGTACTCCGCTATACTATTATAGGCTAGGCGATAACGTTACGCTATAGGAATTTAGGTTCTATTAATAGTAGTAGAGTAGTAGTTAGGTAGACGACCTAGGTACTAATCGACCTAAGATAGCTAAATTAGCGAAAGATAGAGTAGTATAGCAACGCGGTTATAGTTAAATAGTACTCGTCGACGAAGATATAATTAAGCTAGTTCTAGACCCCGAGACGCCGTATATATATAATAAATTAGGTAGAGTAGGCAGCCTTAGCACTAACTAGGATAAGAGAAGCAGGGCGCTCTATTCCTAGTTACTATACTATATAGGACACTTTAGCGGCTTTAAGTCGGGTAAGTATATTAACTTATAGAGTAACTAGAGGAAGGATAAATATAGTAGTCCGCGTACCTTTTATATAGTAAGGAACTATAAAGAGAAGACTCTTACTAGCGCTAGTACCGAGGACGACGAGTAGTCGAGCCTCGAGAGAGAGGATCTATTATATAGCGGTCGCTTAACTCTCGCTCTTCTACTATAGCCGCGGGTTTTATATAATTTCGCGCGCGTACTATAGGGCTTTATCGAGGGTAAAGATAGGGGCGAGACTACTATTCTCGAGTACTAAGAGGTTACTAATAGAGCTACCTAGCGACGGCTAGGTCCTCTAGTAGCGAGTAATAGCAGTAGGAAGCTAGAGGAAGTTTAACTAGATATAAGACGCGCGGTACCTGCCTTAGATTAAGCTATCCTATAAGTTAGACGACGCGGCGAATAGATTAGCGTTAGTATATAAAATATTAGTAGTATAGAGACTATAGTTACGCTACCTAGCTATAGCTACCTCTATATTATCGACCTTGTCGTCTTCGTCGTCTACGTCCGATTAATCGAAGCCTACGAACTTGCTAAAGAATTTCTTAACAATAGCAATAGAGAAGTAACGCTACTCGCTAATACCGAAGGCAGGTAGGCTAGCGGCTATAGTCTATCGACGAAGGTATCGGGTTATAGTATTATCCGACTAGACGAGGTTATTCTTAGACTAGAGGAAAGGACTAAGCATCTATCCGGAGTTAGATTAATACTAGTAGAGCTCGCGAAATAGTTAAATATATATAAGGTAATCGATAAGTAGGCGGCCGAGCTTAAATAGGAAGCAGACGTTTTGTTTATTATTTAGCTTCTAGCGGAGCTTAGTATAGGTTAGGTAAATTATAACGCATCTATTTTAGATAGTAATAGAGCGGACCGACTAAGTATTACGCTATATCGCTAAGAAGAATTCGGGTTCGCGGGCGGGCTAACCGCTACTAATAAATATAAGAACGCTAAGTAGCTAAAGGAACTCTTAGACGTAATACTTATATACGCCGACTACCGAGCTAAAACAGAGTATATCTAAACTAGCCTCTAAGTATAAATATAATAAAGCCGGATTACTAGTAATAGCGTTAATAACGAACGTCCGAGCTAGGTTAACGATAGTAGTATTACGCTTATCCTAGAGGAAGCTAAAGTAGATAGTAGTTTCTTTAGAGCGGTTATAAAGGTCGGTAAGGGGGATAGAGTTATATAAAAGTCCGAAAAGAAGGTCGCGCCGTAGGATCTTATACGCCTATCGATAGTAATACTCGAGTAAGGTAGTTAGGTCTATAACTCGTAGTACGACGTCCCTAAATTAAACGGATTTACCGTTAGCGGCCTAGATAGCCTAATTAGTCGATATATAGTTGCTAGTAAAGGCGAAGAGGGTACTACGCTAGCGGACAATTTCTTAGATAGCGGTCTCTCGCGTAAAGAGTAACTCTATCTTATATTTAATAGCTTCTAAAACTTCGTCGTCGCGGTCGAAGCCCTAGTTATAATACTAGGAGTAGTTAAATACGAGGAGTTGCCCTATCTAAATAATAGCGGAGAGATAGTAATTAAAGTCGTTCGGCTCCTACTATATACCTAAATATAGTTATACCGTATAAAGGGCAAAGTAGCTAAGAAGCAGAGAGTAGAACCGATAACTACTAATTAGATACTAGAATAGGGAGAGTAATAACTAGGAAATAAGAGGATATAGTTCTAGTTCTTCCGTCTTAGTAATACCGCTTTAGACGCGGTCGCTAAGTTTATTCTAGAGTTTGCGCTATTCGTCGGTTAGTATTACTTAAATAGGGCTATAGTCGACTTTTTTATCGACTTTATTACTTACTTAACTAGCGACTTCGGTATCGACGTCGTTATTAAGTTTATCGGTAGGCGATATTATAGAAGGGAAAAATAGAACTTTAGGGGAGATATAACGAATAAAATATACTAGCGCGTATAGTATAGCGTCGGCGTATTTAATTTCGCTTAAGCGAGTTTTATAGCGCCGAAAGCGAAAATATTTATAATAGTCGGACTTCTATATTATATTATAAAAGTTAGCAAGGGCTTACTTACGGGAATCGGTAAGGTTAAAATAGGGGCTACTTTCGCTATAATACCTTATCGTATAAGAGAACGCTTAGCGAGCGATAGCGATAACTTCTATAGTATAGGGCTTATTATCTTTTTTAGGAAGATAGATAGTAGCCTATATTTCGTCTTTATAGAGTAAGATAACGTAAAAGTCGATAAAGAGTTACTAAATCTAGGGGAGGAGGGTAGATACGTAGGCTAAGCTATCGTAAACGACATTTCGATCCTTATTAAGTTTCTTCTAGATATTAGCCTAAGCTTTAATTAGGGCAGACGCAAACTAGTTATTATATAATAAAAGGGGAATAGGTACTATACGAGCGCGACGATAGACCTAGAATAGGCGATTCTATCTAGGTTCGTACCTAGCTTTAGGATAGAAGAATTGCTATATATAGATATTACTCTCCTATAGGCGATTAGGTATCTCTTATAAGCGGGCTTTTCTACTACTACCCTAAGTCTAAGTATTAGTCTACTTATATCGTATTTTATAATACTCTTATATCGAGGTATATAAGTAAAAGATAGCTATATATTATTTGCCCTATTCGTCGATAGTAGTATATTAGAAACAATCGAAGTAGAGCGGGAACTCTAGGGCTTAATCGTCGGTTAGCTAGGGCTAAATTACCTAGTTAGGTATTATAGCAATATCGGGGAATAGCTCGAATTCTTTAATAAGAAGGCGACGGATAGTAATAGGAATAGTATATCGATATTAGCGGCTAAGGTAAGCGTAAAAATAGTAAGAGGGTACGGCGTATTAGTAAGTTACGTACTTAATAATACGATATTAAGGAAGATAATAGAAGTAATCCTCGAAACGGTGTCTTTCCGGTATATAGGTCCCTAGGTATTAGGAGTAGTTCTTATAACCCTAATAATCTCGATCGTAATAATATATTAATCGCGAGAGCGCGTTAATAGACGTATATCTATCGCCTCCTTTATAGACTAAAGTAGTTAAGGCGCGGATTGTCTAACCTAAACTTTAATAGCATCTCTATATAGGCTATATCTACTATAAATAGTATATAGGAAAATAATAAGGCGAAGGTTATATAGAATATAACTTAGTATAGCGTAGGTATAAACTAGTTAGAAATCCGGGTAGGCGGTTAGAATAGATAGTATATAGCTACGAGCTAATCTGCCTTAGGATAGTAGGGAGCTATATACGTATATATTACGGGCTTCTAAGCGAGGCGGTCGTAAGATTAAGTAAAAGGTATAAGATATAGACTACTTTACTAGCTAGAAAACGGGTAGATCTTTCGCTATATAGTAAAATAGTTAGTATTTATATATATTAGATATAGGGACGGTATATAGTAGGAATAGAGTAATTAAAGTTTATATATACAGTAGCCGGCCTAACGTAGCGAGACGCTCTCTAATATTCGGTAGTAAAGTATAGGTAAAGTCTATCTACTATTTGCGGTAGTAGGTATAGTAGGCTTCTATCCCTTCTTTACGGCTAAGCCGGCGACATTGTAAACGGAGCTCTAATCTATCGCATATATTAAGAAAATTAGAAGCTATATCTCTATCTATATTAAGAGGATTGTCCTAGGTACCTTTCCCTCCTTCGTTATCTAATACCGGTATATCGGGTTCTACGCTATCGTCTTCTAGCTATAAATCTAGTACTAGTATATTACTACCCGCTTTAACCCTAGGTTTCCTTAGATGTTTTTTATATAAGGCGCGTAATAGGTATTTTTTCGGCGCTAGTAAATTGCGCCCTATTTTAAAGCCTTAAAGAACGATATAGTCTTTAGGAATGTTAGGTAGGTAGGCCTATATCGTACGTTCCTTGCTAGGTTTCGGTTTATAAGCGTCTCTTATAGTAGTAATATTACTACTAGTAATAAAATCGTAAAGAGCGCTCTTCCTCTTATTAACGCGACTATTCTAGGCTTCCGCGAGCCTCTTCCGTTTACCTTATATCTAGAAGCGATAGGCTTCTTCGAGACTAAGTCTAATCCGAGTAGTAGCTACAATATCGGCGAGAATATGTTTAGGTACTAAAAGTAGAGCGCTAAACGGAAGCCGGACAAGCTCCGAGGCTTAAGTAAACTAATCTTTACCCTAGGCGGCTTCGATAATACGGTTACTTACTCGGCGGGAGGCGTCTATAGATATTCCGAGGACGACGGCGTAATAGATTAGACCGTACTAGTCGAGGCTTCGAACGAAGGCTTAGGATATACGGAGTAAAGGATTAGTACTAGTCTCCTAGATCTTATACTATAGAGCGTACCGCTAGAGTATAGTCGCCCTAACCGAGTTACTCTCGATAGAATTACCGATCTATTCGAATATACGCCTAAGTATATCTGCCTTCGTAGTTCTAGGTTCGTTAGGTCCGCGTAGGACTTTAAGAGCTATTACGTTCTCGTCGGTTAGTTTCTATACTATAAGGAAATCTTTATACTACGCGGGGGTAATAAGATTAAGTCGGGTCGATATATCTCTATTAGACGCGCGTTATACTTATAAAGAAGAAACCTATACTTATATATAATAAAGGGGCTAGTAATCTGCTATAACAGTAAGGTAATAGTATAAAGTAATAAGCTACTAATAAAAAGAATAGATTGTCTAGTAGCTATATTTACGCTAGGATAGATTAGCGAGACTTAGGACGCGAAGGTAGATTGTCTAAACTTTATATAGGAGCGACGTAAAGAGAGTCGTATATAAACAATACGTAGGCATATAACCGACTCTTAGGGGTAACGAGAAGAAACGGCTACGGGCGAATTCTACGGCCGTAGGCGAGGTCTACTAATAGAAAGCAAACGTTTTAGTACAAACATTCTAATATCCCTACTTAGTGTTTAGAGGACGCACGGCCGCGCCTACGCTATATACTCGAATATTGTAATACTAGAATGTTTAGCTCTAGGATCTATAGGCTACTTAGAAACTTAGTATTACTAGTATAATACTCCTAGGTTATAGTATAATACGTAGTTATACGTAGAAGTAAGCGTTTCTATCGCTAGTTATAGCTAATTAGCTCGCGACCCTAGTCGTGTCGCTAGTTATAGCTAATTAGCTAGACCCCTGCCCCCCTACTATACGCCTATCCCTAACTCTATAGCTACGTAGGGTATTACTTAGAGATTTTACTTAAATTACTTAGACACCTTAGCTAATTTATATATAGACTAAGTACTAAATATAGTAATAGACTACTTAGAAACTTAGTATTACTAGTATAATACTCCTAGGTTATAGTATTATACGTAGAAATAAAAATCTCGTCTTCGAAACCCTTTACTTTATTACTTAGAGATTTAATTTGAATTACTTAGACACCCTAGCTAATTTATATATAAACTAAGTACTAAATATAGTAACAGACTACTTAGAAACTTAGTATTCCTAGTATAATACTCCTAGGTTATAGTATAATACGTAGAAATAAAAATCTAGCCTTCGAAACTATTTACTTTATTACTTAGAGATTTCATTTAAATTACTTAGACACCCTAGCTAATTTATATATAAACTAAGTACTAAATATAGTAATAGGCCACTTAGAGACTTAGTATTACTAGTATAATACTCCTAGGTTATAGTATAATACGTAGAAATAAAAATCTAGGCTTCGAAACTATTTACTTTATTACTTAGAGATTTCATTTAAATTACTTAGACACCCTAGCTAATTTATATATAAACTAAGTACTAAATATAGTAATAGGCTACTTAGAAACTTAGTATTACTAGTATAATACTCCTAGGTTATAGTATAATACGTAGAAATAAAAATCTAGCCTTCGAAACTATTTACTTTATTACTTAGAGATTTCATTTAAATTACTTAGACACCCTAGCTAATTTATATATAAACTAAGTACTAAATATAGTAATAGGCCACTTAGAGACTTAGTATTACTAGTATAATACTCCTAGGTTATAGTATAATACGTAGAAATAAAAATCTAGGCTTCGAAACTATTTACTTTATTACTTAGAGATTTCATTTAAATTACTTAGACACCCTAGCTAATTTATATATAAACTAAGTACTAAATATAGTAATAGGCTACTTAGAAACTTAGTATTACTAGTATAATACTCCTAGGTTATAGTATAATACGTAGAAATAAAAATCTAGCCTTCGAAACTATTTACTTTATTACTTAGAGATTTCATTTAAATTACTTAGACACCCTAGCTAATTTATATATAAACTAAGTACTAAATATAGTAATAGGCCACTTAGAAACTTAGTATTACTAGTATAATACTCCTAGGTTATAGTATAATACGTAGTTATATATAGAAGTAAGCGTTTCTATCGCTAGTTATAGCTAATTAGCTCGCGACCCTAGTCGTATCGCCGGTTATAGCTAATTAGCTAGACCCCTGCCCCCCTACCGCACGCCTATCCCTAACCCTATAGCTACGTAGGGTACCTTCTATATATCTCTCCTTAAACTATACTACTAGCGCGAAGGCGATAAAGCGCCTACTAAGTTAGAAGAAGTCTTAGCTAATAGTAAAGAGCTATAGTCTCTAGAGCGTATACTAAAGTATTAGACTAGGCAAGGCAAGAAGGAGTACTTATTAAGATAGTAAGGCTATTTACCTAAATAGGACTTATAGGAACCTTAAGGTTCCTTTAAGGATATAACTAAGTTATTAGATAAGTATTAGACTAGTATAAAGAACAAGAAGAAGGCTAAGAGCTTATAATATCGCTAATATTACTAAAAGAGACCTAGGATTAATGCTATTCCCGGGATAATATTAGCTAACTAATTAGAGGCAAGTAATTATCGGTAAAGGATAACGAGACTATACTATAATAGCGAACGCGTACCGAGTATTAATAAGTGCGCTATAACGTATTAATTAATCGCCTACTCTTTTAAAGACCTTACTAATATACCCTATAAGGCCCCCCTCTTAGTGTTTAGGTCCCCCTTTTATTCCTTTATTCTATCGAGACCTCGGAACCTAGGCGATCGGTAAGGACAATACGTATATACGCGAATAATAATAATAATAGCGTCGCGCTACGAGCTAGCGGTATATCGGAAGTCGATACGGTCGCGTTAATAATAATATTATTATTAGTTAAAGAAGAAGATTAGAAGTAAGGTAAAGTTAGTACTAAGACGGCTAGCGCCGCTAGTATTAATATTACTTACTATTATTACTATACCTACGAGAATAACCTTACCTACGCTACGGCCTAAGGCCGGACCGTACTATACTAGCTAGGTTAAAAAAGGATTAAACCGTTCGAAGGGCTTAAGGCTTAATATATTAAGCGATTAGTATACTAACTAAGGGCAAAAATATAGAGCTAAGCTAGCTAGAGTCGATCTTACGAATAATAAGTTACTCCTCGATCTTTCCGGTCCTTTAAGCGAGGCGAATCTTAACTACTATACTTATAATAGCCTATACCTATAGAAACTAGACGAACTATATTTTAGAAGATAAGGTTAACAATTAAAGGCTACTAAACCTAACTAATTAGGGCTAGCGAAACTATAATAGTAAATAACCTTCGGAAAACAATAATAATAGCCCTTAGAACGAATATTACTAGGTCTTTTAGAGTAGACGTAAAGAAGTCGGAAAATACTATCTAGAATAGAGGCAGTACTATAATACCTCGTATACCTACCTATTATAGTAGGGAAGGCGCGCTCGTATTATAATTAGTTACTAGCCTTTAATTTATATAGCTATATAGCCCCTTATTATAACTATAATAGTAATAGCTTAGCTAGAAGTTAGATATTATAGGAGGTAAGGTTTAGATAGAATAATATAATCGGTTAGTTAAGCGTTTAATTTAGTATAGAGCGAGTTAGTTATTAGGCTTACTAAGTTAGTATAAGGAGATTAGAATAGAGATATAGAAGGCTATAAGGGCGCGGCCTTTAGAAGGGAAGCGTATATTAGAGGCTATACGTAATTAGTATATAACTAGCTCGAGTAAAGCTAGGGTCCTAATACCTTAGATAGGGCTTAGCGCTTAGCGCTAGACTAACTAGCCTACCTTCCTTCTTCTCCTCTTAGATCTCTATCGAATACTATACTAACCTACTACTACCCTATCTATCTACTAATATAACCCTTCTTATACTAAGGACCTACTTTATTAGCTAAAATAATATTAATAAAGCTTTATTTATAGCTAAAAGGTACTAAAAAGTAAAGTAGCTAGTAGTAGCTAGTAGTAGCTAGTAGCTATAAAGGCATATACCTATAATTTCTAAAGTAGAATATATATAAAAGAGCTATTAATAGACTAGCTCCGCTCTAATCGGATTATATCCGCGGATTAAGCCGGAGGTACGTACTTAGCTTATAAGCTAATAAGTTAAGCTAAGCTATAGAGGCTAGCTTGCTTAATAAGTTAAGCTACTACCTTAGAAAGCAAGCTAAGCTAAGCTAAGCTAAGCTAAAGGTGCTAGCAAGTTAAGCTAAGCTAGGGGGGTCTAGCTTGCTTAACTTGCTTATAGACCACACTGCCTAGCGAGAAGGTATCTGTATATGCAAGTGCAAGTCAAAGTACCAGCGACACAGTCTCGCAGATAGTGCGATGATTGTCATTTGGAAGTTCTAAGGGTATCATGCCAGTCATACACACCAGGGTATTGTACAAGTCCTCCCTAACGCCGACCGTCTGCATTTGCTTTCAATGCCAAACGTTGCACAATTTATGCTTCTTCCACTGTGGCATCTATCCAAGCGCATTACGTTCGTAGACACTTGTCATCGCTGTACTGGTTGCAGGTTGTGCTGAGAAAGAATGATCGCGCGCCAAGAGTCGATGCATGTCGACGTTTACAAGAAGTACTCTCCTCGGCCTTGCCTACCGGCCGGAACAGCTCTCCTGTGATCGGGCACGGCGCTGAAGATCTTGAAGTCAGGGTTCAAGTCTTCTCCCAAGGTCATTATGCTTGCGACATTGCCGCAGCGGTAGCAGTAATTCGGCGCGGACCAGACCGTAACGACGTCTTGCGATGCGAAGTGGTACTTGTATCCTTCGTTCACGAGTTGATGTGCGCGTGCGATGAGTTGGAGGTTGTTGACGTGGTTGAACTGCAACACAAATCAGTGCGGATGCCCGAGGCGGCTGTGAAGAGCGCACTCACCTCGCTCGAAACCTTGTCCCCAAAGAGCCAGCCGGCTCCTCTGGGTGACACAGCCCAGGTATCTACGTCTTCTGGATCACTCCAGACGAGATCGCAAAAGGCGCCTTCATGCGGGATTTCTTGAGCTCTTGCGACCACTCGTATTTGGTCGAGAGTTCTGATCTCCGGCGACAAGCCTCCATGAACACAAAGCACCTTCCCATCGATGATGGCAGCCAGGGCCAAGAAGTCGAACACTTGACAGCAGCTCTTCCACACGGACGCATTCCCGTACTTCTGCTGGCATTCTTCGTAGAAACCGTAGACCTGCGTGATCTGACGAGATTCGTGATTGCCGCGCACCAAAGTCACCTTATCTGGGAATCTGTGAAGCATTAGCAAAGTGTGTAGCAAGTGGTGCGCAGTATGCTTACTTGGCCTTCAAGCACATCAGCAGTGTGAATGTCTCCAGCGAGAAGTATCCTCTGTCCACAAAGTCACCCAGAAAGATGAAGTTCTGCTGTCCATTCGCATAATCGACGGCGTTCTTGCTCTTGCTCCTTGCTGGTCCAGGGCTCCTGACGCCAACACCGCTATCTTCGCTCGCCTCATCGTCTTCAATGTCTCCGTCATCGTCACCTTCTCCCATGCTCCTACTGCGGACTCTACCTCTTGTCTCTTCTTCGTCGTCGGCGCCAGCTTCGGAACCATCATTCGACGCGGCTGATGTATAAGCGCTGTCTCGCTGGAATCGCCTCTTCATCTTCCTCTTGACTTTCGGGTCTGTGATTTGCGTGGGAGGCTCAAGGTCGGCGGCGCTAAAGGAAGGCACGTTGGCGCCACCGCTGCTCATGCTACTCCTTTTCTTGCCAGCTGCCCGCTCTGTCGCCGCCTTCTCCGCCGCTCGCTGGTCCAGCTCTCCAGGCATGCCGCCAGCGACATGGAACAGCTCCAGCAAGTCATAAAACTGGCCATGGATATCTCCGCACACGGTGACCGGCGCTTTTACGGGCTGTATGTTGGACTCTTCCATGAGGCATTCCTTGACAATCTCGCACAGCCGTTTCATGTCGGGCTCGGGCAGGTAGCGGCATAGCTTGGCCTGCTCTAACCATTCGTCTGGTCCGGCATTGGAGGTCAAAGCCGCTGGTCCAGGCTGAGGAACATCTGAGTCTCTATCTCGCGCCATGCTTTCTAGGGTGTGTCTGGGACAGATGCGGTCTAGGGTGAGGAGGGTAGAGAAGGGAGCTGGAGATGGAATTCAGCCCGGCGTGGGTGCGAGTCGGTTCGATGTTGTGGATGCGCTGTGGAGGAAGTTCCGACCGGCGAAAGAGCTGTATGAAGCGCACGTGGGACAGGGACCCCGGGGGGGGGGGCGGTGATGGCCTCTCGGTGGGTGTCTGTATATCAGCAACTCGCGCTGATTGGCTTGACCCACTTTTACCCCGGTCCTACCCCCCACTTCGAGTTGCTAGCAACTCCCCTAATGAAATTGGTTAAAATGTGCTTCAAATTCGAAAGGGCTTTAGGAATATAGTAATTTCGAAGGTCGCTAGCGATAACTTAATAAAGCTAAAGTTAACGTGTAGTATAGCCGTTACGCTAAATCCGAGGTATATCTACTTGCTCTTACCTTATTATCTATTGCAGCCGCTGCTATTACCTCTATTATATAGATTACTACTAAAAGTCCTACTATTAAATAGCCGCTACTAGTCTTCTAGTAAGAATCGCCGGTCGTTAATAAATACGCGTACCTATTAGTTACTAAGTTATAATATATCGATTAGCGGCGACTATTATAGTATATATTATCGTAGGTCTAATAGCTATAGTATTAGTATATTCGCGACGACTATTAAATAGTAAAGACCGCTTAGTATAGTAGGCGTAAATAGAAGGCGCTATTAGTAAAGGACTTAGCGTATAACGTCTATTAAACTGCCGTCGTTTAAGGAAGATATACTATATCGATAGGTACCGTCGCCTACGTAGTATATATTCTAAAGTACCGAGTTAGTAACCTACGTAGGCTCGAATTGCGATAGCGGAGGCGGCTAGAACGACGGCGGAGGATAGTAGTAACTGTTTCTATACTAATTAGTATAGAGACTAGTCGCTATATACTCTAGTACGCGTTAAGTCGCTACGCCTAGCGTAAATAGGTCCCTTACCGGCGGCGGTCGTTATAGGTAGCCGTTATATAATATAGGCAATATAGAATAGGAAATATAGGAGGAATTTAGGAATAGTAGAGATATAGGTTTGCTAAGACTACGATTTGTATAAGGTTTAGCGGGGCTTGGTAGGGCTAGAGTTGCTAGCAACTCCGACTGGCCCGTGCCACGTCCGTGCCACCCCTGGAGTTGCTAATATATAGATACTCCTCTCGGTCATGAGGCGCACCGTCGTCGGAGTAGCCCGGGTGCTTCCTTTCGCCGCGGAGCATTCTTGGCAAGCCAAGACCCAAAGCCTGAGGCTCCAACACGTGAGCGTCTGAAAGGAGGCAGTCGCTATCTCGAGCTGACCGCGATCGATCCGATCAATCTGGACAAACACTATACATGGTCGTTCGTAGTTGGAAATGTGGCGTCAGCACATCCCTTGACAAGTAATATCCTGATTCCGATCTTGTTAGGCCTTTAAACCGACCTTATTCACACTACAGACAGCGGCCTCAACCCTGGACAGAAGCGCCTTTGCCGAAGTTGGCAGATCGTTGGGGAGAGCACATGGAGACAGCGTCGGTTCTGAAGGACGGCAGACAGTGAGAAACACAAGACAGCGCCTCCCGCTCTCTCCTTGTGCTCTCCCCGACGATCTGCCAACTTCGACCGAGTCCCTGGTCGAAAGTTCTCGCAAGATATTAGTCAAGTCTCTTGCGTGGAACTGGAGCGAAAGAAGAATCGTACATGACCTTGAAACGACTGCTCAGTTCAGAAAGAAAGGCGTTTCGGAGGACGATTGAAGACTGCACGTCCACGAGCGCAAATACTCCGGTGACCATTCTGCCCAGTCAGCGAAGCAGCTCTCGGGCTGTCAGACGTTCGTACACGCCATCACGACGAGGGAGCTACATCCAGCCGGCATTCTCCTGCCGCCCAGACGAAACAGGAGGAGGAGAAGGTAGAGGAAGTAGGATGCTGAGGTATGAGTGCTGACAACTATGAAACCGGCTCCTTCAAAACTGAACGGTCAATTGTTTACATCTAAGCATTAAAGCAATTCCTCAACTCGTGCATCCTGTAATCGTCTCACAGTCACGCAGACTTCGTCAAACCGAACGATCCAAAACTCGAAGCAATTCCTCAGCTCCTGCATAGATCAATCGCATTACAAGAATGCCTATAGTCATTCGCGTATGCACCGGGATGGCAATTCACCCAAGAGTCGCCCAACCTGCTACATGGAACGCAATCCCTTTTCAGAGCTGCGTAAACAATATATCGAATTTCCCCCTTATTCGCCAAGCGCACAGTAATTACATCGGTATCCTTATAGCCTAGCTTTTTCAGCACAGCAACAATGTCTTGAGGGACTGATGGTGGTATTGGGACCTCTAGATTTTAACAAGGTCGTGAGTCTGCGCCCTCCGAAGTAGTGGAATGTCTGAGGATGAGTAACCTACCTCTTGTTTCGAGAACTGGACTACCGAAGGCGAACAACGGTAGCACGAAGGCTACGAAAGACGCGATCTGGATTGGACGCATCTTATGTAAATGGGTGGTAGGCGGCGGAGTGAAAGTCGTAATACCTGAGGGCTGACTGCTGTATACCAAGCATTTCTTTGCGAGGAGACGGCGAATATAAGTAGTGCTTTGCGTGCTCGAAGGTTTCGCCTTTGCGGATAGCAAATGCCGATTGTCGAAGTACTCGCGTCTCGTCCAAGGAAGAATCCTTGGACTTTCCTTTTCTTAGCACATTTAGTGCACATCTTTGGTGTAGAGGAAAGCAAGGTAGTGCCACCCCACCTGCAGGTATACACTCTGTATAGCGTCCTATCGTATCGGAGTAAAAGTAGACACTTGTAGCCCGTAGAATTGAGCTGATTCGTTGCGAACTATAAAATCCAGGATTGGGGAATTTAGTGCTTTCACTCCGATAGGGCAGGACGCCGTGTGGAGCTAGCGAAGTACCAAGAAAGGCGAGAAGTGCAGCGAGATGTAAGGCACAGCCGAGCACGGAGTCTTCGGCAAGCCGATTCCTAGGTTCACGATAGACAAGGCACATTGGATTTGCAATTGGATAGGCATGCCGGTATCCCCTTAACCGCCTCCGTAGTTAAGTCCGAAGAACTGCTGTGTGAGATCTGGGCGGTCTGGTTGGTCAGATCCGCTTTGTATAAGTACGCACCGACAGAATTTGTATCAGAAGTGGGCTAGAATCCCAGTTTTGCCGGTGAACCCCGACAGCTAACGAGTTAATCAAGGGGATTCTCGGAGGGCGCGGTGCTAGATTTCCTAAAGATGGGGAGGACTGCAATACTTACTGTAACAGGGTCTGTAGGTAAGGGTAACGGATATCGGTTCTTCCAGTCGATCTATATATGGATTGCTTACCTACTCAGGGGCTCTGATTAATCTATATATAGATTGCCTAGCTGCTGGGTAGATCTGCTAATTGCTTCTATTGCCTTATAGTCTTTAATAGTACTTCCGATTGTGAAATGTAAAATAGGGGTGTAGAGCAGAGACAAGCGCTCTCTAGTAGACTGGCCGTCTATGCTAGCTGATGTTTAGTACGCTCTGATTGAGCGAGATGGCGGCCGGACTGTCCTCGGTGTTTTAGAAAGCCAGATCCTTTCTAAAGGCAAGTACAGCGTCTTGACGCATCGGAGTGAAAGTGGATACTAGCGGCCCGTAGAATCTGAGATTTCTGATTTGTTACGAACCATGAAGTCTAGGATTAGGGAATTTAGCGCTTTCACTCCGATGTACGTAGACTCTGTATAAGAGCCTTTCATATGGATTGTTGAGCTATGTAGTTGCCGTCGAGGGCTTGTGGTTGCCGTCGAGGGGAATATAGCCTATACTTCCCTCGGGGTATAGCTCTTTGATCATATAATAGCTTCTTAGCTTCTTTTCTCTTCACAGGGTGTCTGTCTCGGTGGATGTCGGTCGACAAGGTTGTGCCCTGGACCGGAGGTATGTCCCATTCATGCTGATTTTCCGGTGACATTCGAGCACGAAATGTATACGAGACGATGGTGGTTCGACCATGGGCATCTGCTGTCCGCAAAGGCGAATCCTTCGACCACAATGCTAATAATATCGGTATTCGCGCGCCGTTTCAAATCTTGTGATGAAATGCTCGGTACTTTGCTTGCAGTGGTGCCAGTCGTGCTGCGCGGTATGGTTGTCTTACGAAGGCCGGACGTCTTCTGTGCAGTAGTGGAGCATGGCCTTTTGCCGTCATGTACGACTAGCAAATGAAGAGTGCTTGAAGTTGCACGACGTACTCAGATACCTCAGCCTTCACCTCAAGTAAGATTGAGTATTTGGGTTTTGGATTTGCTGTTGGGGCTGCCGATGAAAAGAAGTCAGCGTGAAAGCGATTGCCGAAGTTTTGTACGATGCGCATATGCCTGCATGTGGGCTTGATCCGGTCAGCTGCAAAGCGCTTGTGACTTTCATCGCACAAGCGCAAGCCCGAGACCCCACATGAGCAAGGCCACGCCGAGTATGTGGAGGCAGCAGCATCTGCTGTACGCCTGTGAGTATCTGGGTAGCGCCAATGCCAGTAGCCAGAATCAAGTGAGCCGTGGCGTGACTGTACGGGCTGGTGCAACATTCAGCAACCTTTCGCTCGCCGTGAGGAGATGCAAGACTCGTGTGTCAATGAGCTTATTGTAGTGCGCCGCCTGAATCAGCAGACGGTCGGAGAACAGCGAAGCGAGACCGCCAGGAAAGTTGTTCGTGTAGCGTCGAGATTCAAAGAAATCATTTCCTTTCGCACGTGCAGCATCGGGCCGACGGTATGGGGAATGGGCGGTACAAGGGGCATTGTCGGGACAAGTGCAGCATGAGCTTGCGCATGGCCATGTGGTACAGAACATTATTATCTGGCTCTTTCGTCGCTAGCCCCAACCCCGGCAACTCTCTATTCGTCCTCGCATGTCTCCGGCGCGACGAACAGCGGCTAGTGTTGGAACATCTTGATCGCGCGTCTAGCCAGGCAGTCGGGTGTCTATCAATCTTCGCTTTCCGGAGTGTGCTTTGCGAGGCAGGAGGGGTGATGCTTTTGTGAATGGTCGGGAAAAGTGCAGACGGTCGCGTCATTCGAATGATTCACGATCCAGCCAGGACAAGCGGATACGGATATATCCATAGGCTCAAGAGATTGTTGGACGCTGGAAATGTCCGGCATAACGTGACTGGCGAACAAGCCAGAAGTGGTGGGTGAGGGAGAGTGAGGTGGGAGTGAGACGCGGCGGCCAAGACATTAGTAATCAGTCCTGCAAGCAGACCGCGCACGCCGTAGTGCTGGACTTCCACCTCTACCTCTTCTCGACCGCAGGCTGGACATTGCTATCAAAGCCGTTCGTGGGAGGCAGCTGGCGGCCTTGGCGCTTAGCAGCTGAGGACAAGATCAATACTTCCATCCGGCCTCAGTTATAAATGGGAGAGAATTCGAATGCACCCTATTCATAGGACTCGAGTCTCGGCTGCAGTTCTACCGCCTCCACCTCTCCCACGATGGCGAACCCCAGACAGGCTCTCCGAAGATCCTACGAGGAAGGCACGACCACCGAATACATCCTGCGCCTGAACAGGTCGTGGATCCTTCCTACGTCGGCACTGTTCGCATGGCGATTGCTTGCCAGCATCTGCGCATCGCATCCGCTGTGCTATTCTTGCAGATCGGCTGGCGCTGCGCCCACGATGCTTGCCAAGCGGCCGCGCAGTCTTTCAGCTACTTCACCGTGCTCGGCTACGGGGGTCTCGCCTTCTCCTTCGCGTTTGCGGCGGCTCACACGGCAAGCTCTCGCTGGAAAGGGCGCCCGTGGCTTCTGGACGGGCCTTCCTCGACGCGCTGGCTGCACAGTGTCTTCTGTGCGAGCGTGACTGTCTTTCCTTTCGTCGTTACTGGTGAGTGCAAGGACTCCTCGCCAAGCAGCCATTTGCTATTGGCTCAGGCAGCTCTGGCTGAAGGACTTCACCAGCACCACAACCACAACATCGCACTTCATCCTTCACTTGTGCCCAAAACTCTTCCTCCTCCTGCCTTTCCCACTTTCGCCGACTGGCCACCATGAATCACGACCGGGCATCTCGGCACCACGGCTTTTCAACCCACCGTGATATTCCAGTCATCAGCGCAGCGACTATCCGGGGTTGCGTCAGTCCGCTTCACCCCTCGCCCCAGCGATCAGCGGGCGTGAAGTGTGTGACGGAACCCTGGATACGAATCAGGACAGCTCGCATACGTACTCCTTCTGACCAGCCTTTCGTCGCCGAGAACTTGGGATCCATGACTTTCGTAGCGCAAGACTGCACCTTGTCCGCAGCACCACAAGGCGTGCAGCCAGACTACCCGCACCTCCGCTGAACTTCAGCCCGGAATACGCGTTACTCTCTCCGCACTTCGGCCAGAGTTCGCAGAAGCTCACTAGTTGTACGAAGTGGACTTGTCCAGGCTATTCATAGACCCAGGCGGACTGCCGAGTCTGACCGGCATGACTCTCTAAGAATAGACTCTCCCAACCCAAGAAATCAGGGCCCACATACCAGCAGAAGGCTGCTTTGACAAGAAAGCCGCAGTCGAACCTACCGCCCAAGCCGCCGCAGCCATTCCCACCCCCACACAGGTCCAGAGCTTCTTTGCTCGCCGCCAGAACGGCCCTGCCGCTAGGTTCAACGCTGTTAGCGGACCTGCTCACACTCAGGCAATCTCTGAAGCGGCTCCGGTGCCTCCGGACCATGAGACCCTCGAGGCATTGATGGATGGAGCCCTCAAGCGCCTGGCACGCGACGCATCTGAGATCGAGTACCACAAGATCACTCCTCCTGGTGGCGACGATGTGGACACTATCGATGAGTCAATGCTCAAGACTATAGCGCAGACAATCTAGCTAAAGAGTCACGCAAGGCGCCCGAGGACTGGCCACAGGACATTCAAGAAGATTATTGTAAACGACAAGCAGAATAGACAATTGAAGACATGCTAGCGGCTTGTGGCTGCGAAGCAATCTTTTCAGGATCATATGGATTGGTGTATGCTAGCTGTCCGTCTTCACAAACGCGGTGTATCCGTTGACGATCTGAACATAAAGCGGCTGCATGCCAAGCAAGATCCAGCTATGGTCACACAGACCGGTATCGAGATCGATCAGACACTCACGTGTGCGCAACGAAGCTATGGCCTAGCGGTATTGGTGCAGGTTGACAAGGAGGTGGCATACGAGCTGCTCACCGGCGAACGCAGTCCGCCATCCCTTTCCATCGTGGAGCACAAGCTTGACACCTTCTATGGAAATCGTGTTCGAGAAGCGCTGGAAATTTGCGAGGGTTAGTCAGTAATGCGCGGTGCCAAGAAGTTTCTACTTTGATCTTGGAGAATTCGTGCCATTCGTGAATGGTGTTGTTGGGACTTGGAGCGTGCATGGAGTCTGTCTTGTCAGCATGAAGTGAAGACGTCTCGGCGTAGACGCGTTGAGTTTTGCATAAGAGAGCTTGGGAAAAGGCTTGAAGTCGCCATGTGAAATGCAAGCGGGGAGTGTGCGTCTGCATGAATGATCGTTCCTCTACTCTTCGTGAGCATGGTCGGTGAGTCGTGCAGCACACTTGAAGTGCCTATCATAGAATTGTCGTCAGTCAGCAGTGTCATGAATGTCTCGCCGCTGCTTTGTTTCCAAGAGCCAACTGCTCGGAATTTATAGCACAAAGCCCAAGCAACACACCGCGTGATGAAAATCGTGGCTATGAAAGAATTCGCCAACCAAGGCCTTTGTGGAAAACGCATCGACGCAAGCAGCCGTCGCGAATACAACAAGGTGAAGTCAGGTCACACATCTCTGCCAATCCGATCCGTAAGAAGTACACAACACCTACCTACACCAACCAAAGTACCAATCAATCAGCTCACCATGAAGCTACCACCATTCCTACCCTTCCTCCTCGCCATCATCGGCCTCACCTCAGCCGCATCCAACCGAGCCATCTGCATGAAGAAAAACCCACGCGTCATCTCCGCCATCGACATCTTCTGCCAAAACAGCGGCATCACCGCTCCATCGCTTTACGCCAAGACCGGTGTCCGCTGGGGCCCGAATGGCGCGAAATCTCCGAATGAGCTTGCACTGTACATCGAAGGCAGCTGCAGTCCGCCGCAGTGGATTCCGCAGCAGTACTGTCTTTCCCAGTTTTATAACATTTGTGCGACGGGGGGACCGAGGGGGATGGGATCGAAAAGGTATGGGAGGAATGGATGTCAGAAGTGGATTGTGGCCATCACGAAGCCGGGGATTAAGATTACTCCGGCGAAGGAGTGATGAAGAATTCTGCAAGCTGAGGTCTGAATCGGGAGAAGCTATGTGTTTTGTCGAGCCCATTTAAAGTCCCGTAAGAGCGTCCGAGCGCCTGACCCACTAAGAATAGGCCTAGCCTGCCGCAACGGACTCGGTGAGATATAGAAGTCCGCTCCGTAGTATGCGTAACTATAGAAAACGTAATCTCGTCGTCGGCGCGCGTCGCTATTGCTAGGTCGACCGTACAAGGGTAGTAGTAGTAGTAGTAGTAGTAGTAGTAGTGCGATTTCCGCTCGTATACTAAGTATCGATAGTAAGAGGGCAGAGCAGAGCATTTAATAGCGAATTTGATAAGGTTTGTACTGTTTTAACGACCCCGCAATCTCTACTTATAGATACTAATTATATTACTAAAAATGAAGCTAAAGTTTGTTAGCAAAACAGCGGTATAGTAAAAAGCGAGGTATTATTAGCGATTATAGCTAATTTAATAATAGTAATATATATTAGAGGGCGGCGGTATATAAGGCATACTACTATAGACCTATATCGCGCTTAAAGGCGCGTATTGCTACCTATTTAGCGCCGGTAGTATCGGTAGAGGCATATAGAAGCTATTAGTTACTACCGCGACCTACGCGACCTATACGATAGCGGAATTTAAAGGAAAACGCGACGAGAACGCGTCGATACCGCCTAGAACTACTAACGGCGCTTCTTTACTAAAATTTAGCTAAGCTAGCGCCGCTAGTGTTCGTTCGGGTATATGTTCTTATTCTACCTATTTCTCTATCTATTTCTTCGACCGCTTCGGCGGCTTCTTCTTACTCGTAGTATCTACGCTCTTGCCCTTCCGCTTCTTACTCGCTATCGCGTCTAGCGGCGGCGCCTTCGAGGTATTATAATAACGCGATAGTACGTTACTTAGAAGTAGCAGTTGTAATAGCTTCGGCGGTTACGACGGCGTAATATTAGTAGAAGGGTTGCTATTCTTAAAGTAAGTTAGTACTAACTATATAAACTCGCGCCTAATATTATTACTAGACTCGTAGAAGACTAATAGTATCTTCGAGATTACCTACGTACGCTTCTCGTCGTCTTCTTTAAAGCCTTCTTCGTTATATATACGCTCTAGCTTATAGATTAACTCGTACGCCTCTGTAAGCGTCTTACGTACGTTAAGTCGATAGGCAGGCGCGTAAGGTGCCGCAGTTATAGTATCTAGATTACCTCCTTAGTAAGGCGCGTCTTCTATCTCGTAGACCTCGAGTATGCGGCCTTTAAATATGCTAATCTAGTGCTGCTAGTACGAGTCTTTAATAATAGTGCGAAGAAGAGTAATATAATAAAACTAGAGGCAGGCGTATAGTATACGATAGCGGCGGAAGAATTTGTAGTCGTAGGTAAGGAAAGCGCGGTCCTTACTAAGCGGTCTTAGGTCTTAAAATGTCTCTTTATCGAGCGCTCGACTGATTTCCGCGCCGACCTTACGTTAAATAGGCTACGGTAGGCGTAGAAGGTATATTCGAAGCTCGTCGTCGTCGCTACGCGCGAGAGGATGCATATTCGCGGCCTAGCGGTACGCTACTACGTCCGACCTAATGTCCTTAATCGTTATCTCGCGAAGTACGTATATAGCTACGCCTTTAAGTGTAAAGTCCGCTACTATCGGCGCTTTGTTACTATCTATTTTAAGATAAGCGTAGAAGCTCTCGTTTATATTTATAGTCGTATTTTGTTAGACAATTGTAGGTACGCCGCTATACCGAAAGTAGAAGGCCTAAAGGCGGATATCTTTGCCTATCTCTTACTAAAGGTAGGTCTTATTTAACGCGTAATCGGCATTTAAAGGTAGGCTATCGATAGCGGTAAAGAGTAACTATTACGCGCCTTCGAAGGAGCGGCGGTAAACAATAGCGGCTCGAAGGTGTCGACGCGTCTTATTATAGGCCTTACTACCGAAACGACGAGCGACCGTCCGTTAAACGTGTACGTAGCAAAGAAGGTATATTGTACGGTTTCTAAATGCTATGCGAACTGCGCGTCGTTCTACCGCCGAGTCGTCTATTAATATAAATTTAGGTACCTAAATTCTATCTGTCTACGCGCTTATCTTTAATAAGAAGGTAGACACAATATCGCCGTCGTTAGTAGGTAATAGTATATACGCAACCGTACGCGAAATGCCGTATTTGTCCTTTACTATAATAGTATAAAGGAACTAACTAAGATAATTAGTCTTATACGTCGCGTCTATAAATACGATCGTACGATAGGTTTTTAGCAGTTCTATATCGGTTTTAGTCGCCTAAACGACGCTATATATAGTTTCGCTATCGGTCTCGCGTACCGCTAATATATTGTCGCAAAAGAGCCCTTCTATAGTAATATATTAGTAGTTGTTATAATAGAAAACTAAGAATATAAACAAAGGAATTCTAAAGTTTAGAGTGCGGCCTACTAAGGTAAGCTAGAAGCCGGACCGAGGTGTTGCCGTAGGTCCTAAATTATCTTATTAGCTCGAAGCCGAGGCTCTACGGCGCTTCCGCTTTAAGCGAAGAACTTTAGAATCTCGAGATTCTACTACTCGAGTCTAGTATTCGTAGGCAATCGAGTCTAATATCTTCCTCTATCGATTTCTATCGATTTAATAAGTTAGACGAGGCTCCGTATCGATCTATTAGTTAATCGGAGTCTAGATCGGCGGAAAGCGTCGGCCCGCTACGCTTTTTTCTAACTTTAGATAGCAATAGTAAACAATATAACACTTACCTTCTCGATACTAGTTAAATAAGTCTTCCTTCTGTTACTGCTATACGAGCGACGTACCGCCGAGTTTGCTATTCCTATATATCTTCCGAAAGGCTCGCTCTAAGTTACAGATATCGTATTTCTATATCTATCGACCTCCGGCGGTATTAAATAGCTTATACGCTACTAGGTCGTATTCCGCCTTTAGCGCCCTCTATATAGCACTTAGTATATAGCCTTAATAGACCTACCGACTAGCGGTAGTTAAGAGAGCGCCGTAGCGACGAAACACGTCGAAGTTGTCTAGTTAGTAGTAATCGCTATAGTCGTCGCGACTTATACGCTATATCCGATACGCGACAATCTCCTTACTACTACTACCTTCCTTACTATCCTTATTACTTTCCTTATTTAGCGCGTCGCTCGGACTATAAACAGCGATAACCTTTATTAATATAGTGCAATCCTAAGCGCGCTCTATCTTCTTATAGTCTCTCCTTACTCTACGGCCCTTCGTCCTATTACTTTTCTAGTACGGTTGTTTATAGAAGCGATATATATAACGCGTAGTTTCTAGGCCGCTCTTCTCGATATAGTTACGGTCCTTTACCTATATATTATTAATATATAGCTATAGTGTATACTATACTTTTGCTAGTACTTTAATAGAGTTATCGAAGCCTAGAAAGATTAGTCGTTCTCGCTACTCGCGGAGGTTATCGACGTACGGCAACTACGCGTATTTATCGCTTAGCTCGACGAGAACTCGAGACTTTCGAGGGCGACGATAATCGGAGGACTCGGACGCATCTAACGCGTTATCTTTACTAGAATAGACTAATTCGTCCTCCGCTAGTCGTTCTATTAAGAAGTTAGCAATTCTAAGCCGCTACCGGGCGTAATCTGCCTCTATATTATTATATTCTAACGCGAAGTCGCCCTAAGCCTCCGAGGCAAGTATACTACTACTTCTACTATCTCCGATAAGGTTACTAATTAATACAGTATTAGAAGAGATTAAAGGCATAATTTAATTAATAAAGCGCTATCGGAAGAGATAGAATCTACTTATTATAGAGGGCGGAGCGGAGCGACAGCGAGGTTAGAAGGGGTAGTAGGGGTATAGAAAACAAGAACCTAAACAAACCGGAGCGCGTCGACGCGCTAGAGCGGAAGCGTATACAATCTATACCGACCGCCGCTCGCTAAGGTCTATAGAGCCTATTCTCGGTAGGTCAGGCGCTCGGACGCTCTTACGGGACTTTAAACACCTACGTTTTGTCGAGGGACGTGAGTGCGATACAGGTCGCAGCATGCTGCTGAGCCAGCTGACGTTAAGGTATAGCACAAATCCTCGTTTCTGATCCTAGTCTCCGTAGAACAAAACACAAGCCACGGCGTAGCGAGGTGTATTTACATTGGAGGTCGTACCCGGAATCGAACCGGGGTTACCGGAAGACGTATGGCACTGCTTGCGCAGGCCTATTTCAGAATCCGATGTGCTGACCGCTACACTATACAACCGGAGGTGATGTGAGATGGAACAGGGCGCGAAACTCTTCCATACAACATTGCTGCACAATATGTGACGTCATCGTGCATGGCCACGACACGATCCAATCTCATTGTTCTATGCCATCTCACAGCACACTGCTTACAGTTCTACAACCCATTGAACACAATCCTCTATCAATGCCACATCGAGCTCTCAAGAAAGACCCGACTCCGACACCTCCAACGCTTAACGATGACGCTCCCGACATCTTCCCAACTCCCGCCTTACACTCCCAAAACCTGCGCCTCTCCTACGAAATAGCGCGCGGTGAGCAAGGTGTGCTGACCTTCGAGCCCTACAAATCGATTCTGCTGCCTCACTGGCGATTCCGGACAGTGCCGATGGCAGAAGAGTCGTCCAAAACGTTGGAAAGCGCGTTCGAATTCTACGTTGGAAAGAAGGATTTGGTTGGCGCAGATATGGCGAGGAAGTTTCTACAGATGGGGATGACGAGGGCGAAGAGGTATGTATGTTCGTTCGATTGATGACGTGGGATTTCTGAAGGGGTTGAGAGGTGGAGATGCTGTTCTGAAATGGGATCAACGGGATTGGGCTTGCTAGGCACGGTCGTCACGCGCCTTGCATGTCTGTCCTAGGGTCTTTGGAACCTCGAGAAAGAATTGGAACTGGTCGATTGAAAGTAAAGAAGGCAGGCAGTGATGTGATGAACGCGGACCAGGACCATTGCTTGAGCATCGCCGATGAAAACCACTCCGAAATGCTTCACCAACACAACGCCAAGATCATCTTCGCTCCTTAACACTTCCTCACTAACACCTCGTCCCAAGATACGCAAACCACGCCGGCGGTCTCAAATACAAGAAATCCTCCCTCGAAAACAAAAAAGAAGCAAAACGTACCCAACTCCCGAAAAGTACAGGTCACAAGGGTATGGAAGAGAAGCTGGCCGCGAGCGAAGTGTTCCAAAAGGTTTGGAGAAGATGTATTGAAGACGCTGAATACGTTAAGCTCAAGGAGGAATGGCGGAAGGAGAAGAAAGCTTATATACAAGCGGGTGGCAAGGTGGAGAGGCAGGTGTATGGGAGTGGGAAGAAGGAGCGGAAGGATGAAGATATCGACAGTAAGATTAAGATAGAAGATTCAAATGATGATTGAAGCCAGGTGCCGATTACTTGGTCTCATGTCCATTGTGTATGCGCTCCTGAACGCTACTGCGTTGCCGACAGCGAAGTTTCAAGGTCCCATATGCCTTTGATCTTTGCCGCTTGGTCAACTAGGACAACAAGCTTTGTATTGAGGCGTGTGATCGTTGATCTTTGAAGTGCAGTGCTTGCTGCTATGCTTGACAGCCTGAAGTCAGGCCTTGCAAACGCTGGAGCGCAATCACGGTCAGTACGTAATCTCTCATGCAGAGTGGGCCTGGTTTTGGCTGACATCAATCTAGTTCGCTGTTCCGGGATTTTGCATGTGACGCCGCTTGAGACATGCGCACGTACTCGCCAACAACAAAAAATATAGCAACAACACGTCCAGTCCAGCCGTCGCCTGCATTGAATAGCCACTCATCGTCGGCATCGGCGCTTTATACTTCTTCCGCCGACACGAATCCCGCCGTGTCCAGGCCCGCGAGCAACTGCTAGGTGACGCCGTCAAGAACACTCGTCAGAGTCTCTGCTATACCTCCTACGAACTCCCCTCGCCACCATCCTCAACATGCCTCGAAGCACTGATCGCGCGCCGACACCTATGCCATCAACCGACACCCAGTATCGCGAATATGTGCTCAACATCCTCCATGGTTTTTCCAATGAGGTGAAAGCTGCCGAAAACGGGATGTCCGAGAGAGTCATCTTCCTGGCACTGATGGTGTTTCTCTACCATCACCCGCTCTCAATGGTATGGGCCAGTCTGAGCGAGGCGCGCAAAGCCACTCTGAAAAATCAGTGCCACGACGCGCTTCGTGTCGAAAGCGCATCAATTGAGGCGAAGGACTTGGTGAGGAGATGGTCGGACGAGATCTTCCCTGACGGCCTCGAGGACGGCGAGGAGTCTCAGATCGACGAGCAGGAAAGCAGCCCCGGAGCGAAACGTGGCAGGAAGTTGGGCATTGTCATGCTGAGGATACTGCTTGCTCGAGGTTCGAATATGACGATTTCGGAGGAAACCTTGCCGACACTTGCGGCTGGCGTTGACCAATTCCTGGATTCCAATGCGACGCAGGACGAGAAGATTGAGGTGATCGGATTGGCGATGCTGTCGTTCTACGGAGCTTTGTCCTCCAAGAACCTTAAGCCGGCGCTCGCCAGCTTCGCAAATGACCTCGACGCACAGCTCCAGGGAACCGGCCTGCTCCCGGAAAGGAAAGATTTCTACCCATTCAATCTGGTTGACCGAAGGCAGAGACCCTCCCGCGACTTCTCCCCTCCGGCCAACGTCCCAGCCTCTAAGCGCCGCAAGATCACCCATGACCTTGGACTAACACGGCCACCCAGCAGCGACCAGACCGCGTCGTCTGCAGCAGTACATACTCCGGACATGCTGCGCTCGCTATACTTGATGGACATCGAGTTCGGAATGACTGAGAAGGAGGACCGAGAGCTGTTGTACAGTGAGATTTGGGAAGAGCATTTGTGGGAGAAGGGCAGAGGAGAGCGAATTGGGACGGCTCGTTGGGTTGACGCTGTTGAGAAGAGATACCATGAGAGGGCAAATGAGGACAAGCAGCGCCGCTGGGCTGCGATTCTGGCTGATGCGGACGATGAGGGTCGGAGAGTCTTGGTGGAGCAGATCAGGCTGACCCTGCGGGATATGTGCTCGCGTTAGCATATGTGGATGGCATGGCATGGCATGAATTGTAGCGCTGACTTCTCTGTCATTCGAAGCATTTCAATTTATCTTTCTCCAGTGCCAGAATTGTGAGCTCCAATGTAAAGCTCGCGCGGTGCTACGTCTGTTGCAGTCGCGACTGTCTATTATTAGATACGCCTTAGAGCTGCCGTTGTGGGTGATGTAGTTCTGGTACTCACCTGCTCAGCGTTGACTCTCATCTTGCACGAGTTCAAAGCGTTTCATTGACAAGGTCGCTGCCCAGGGACAAGAATAGTATTGTGAGCGTATGGAAGTGGACTCAAGAGCCCTCTCCTGCTGGCATACCATCCCTGAAACTGCTTCGATGAAAGCAGTGGGATGTTGCAGCTATGCTCGTGACTGGGACTGAGCGCGTTGTTCCTTCTCCTCGAGATACTATACTGAAGTCAGCTTTTGTGAGGAGCGAAACAGCGCAGTCACTCACTGATTACATCCCTGCGACATCAGCTTGGCCTTGCAAAGCCGATAAATGTATGAACGGCTGAAAACCAATGCTGTCGCCATCTCTCGATGATCTATTGTGTCTCAACGGCCGGACCACTAGGTTCCGCACGCAGCAGGCAGGCAGGCAGAGGAGTGCGTTGTCGGGAACGCGTGCTTCGGGATGCACACGAAAGCCATGGTCCTAGCAATGCGGTCCGCCGATGGATGATGTGGTACAGTACAATGCAGGAGGTGAAGTCGTGTACCACGGTCTCCGATAATACAACGGTGTTCTTCCCTGGCGCAACCCGAGAGCTTGGGCTATTACAACGACTCCTGAAGTCGATACATCATCAGACATAACGCAGTGAGATGAAGTCGAAAGAGACCCGCCAAGCGCACGCGTCTGAATGCACACCACCCATCCTACCGGCTCCCACAACATCGTGCATTCGTGCTTCTACACAGCGCCGGAAGTCCATTCTTCGACCCGTCGTCAATGGTTTCGCAGTAGTGAGCAGAATACCCGCGCCGGTCGGTCACTATAGAGCTCGAGGTTGAGTACTACAAAGCTGCAGCAACTACTATAGCAGTGCCGGGTTCTTCCGATCAGATTGTTGGTGCGGGGCCTTGCGCATCCGCCTTGCGTGCCGTACTCGGAAGAGGATCCTTAAAGGCGGAATGACGATGATCGAAGAATCCAAGATTGCACAACACGAACAAGCCAGCTTGATAAACTTGGTCCTATGTAACAACACGATTGGCCTTTGGCGACCTTGCGCTTCCGTATGCCGCCGATCGACACCGATAAGTATAAGCTCGTTGTACCCAGTGACGATCATCCGGGACTTGGAAGCGTGGCTTGCATGTGAATGGTCGTCATGGGAAGTGCATAAAAGACTTCCCCCTCCACCTCACACGCCCATGTCCGCACTTTTTCTTTGTTGTCGACCTCAACAACTGACCATCGACGACATTTCTCGCAGGCACCTGTACCAAAAACCTGTTGGAGTTTCAGAATCTTGGATTGACTTTTCCAAATATCGCCATCGACCTTTCTGCACCCTGGACGAGTTCAAGGCATCCTAGCTTTGAAACACCAACCACAACACGCTCAATCTCCTCAGTCTTTTTCACCAAACCTCCGCAAATCTGTCAACGTTTCACAGTCCAATTGCAGGACTACACAACCTCGAACTTGTGAACCAAGCGTGGAGGCCAACACTTCCTGCAGCGACGTTTTCTGTCATAGATTGGCAAGGACTTCCTACCCCCAGGCTACGATCAAACAGGAGCACTACTGTTTTGGACCCCTTTGAGTCAACACATCCAACCAAAACGGGCGAGTTGCGACAAATTTAGTGCCTGGCCGTGGCCTGGTTGTCATATTCATTGCAGGTCAAACCATATCTTTGGGCCGCTTACTTGTAACCCTCGCCAGTACCGGTACTTCCGAGCAAACGATTATTTCTAACGACATGTTGCCGCTTCTCATTGTCGTGCCTTTGGCATATGCTGCACTCTACGTCTTGACGTGAACAACACGAATACACTTGGCCTGAACCAAGCAATCAGATTCGGCACACAAGAGTTCACGGATCAAGAACCATTCCATTCCAATAGTGGTTGCTTGACGGCCGTACTCCTACGAGCTCACTTTACCATATCTGGATATGAACGAGCTGTGCTCCGACTGGCGAACCATCGAAATGCTTCCTGCCTCATCCCGAGACCCTGCACCGGAAGACTATCCGCTTCCACCTTCTCCAATCCTGGACGACCTCTTGCTCATTACGAGATCTAGAACGCCGTCAGGCTGCTCTACTACGTCTTTGAGCACAGAATCCACACCAGACATGCAATTCCGAAGTCGACCGATATCAGACTGTTCGACTACATCCACTGGAAGCGACTCATCAACACGGCGACGACCATTGACGCGGAGGCAAAGCCATTGGTGCGGTCGATGTCACAAAGTCTTCCAGACGTTCCGGACCGGCGATCAAACACCACACGAATGTCAGACGAGCAACGAAGTCACTCCTTCCAAACAAAGAGCTGCTGAGCTGCAACAATTACGAGCTTTCAAGAACTTGGATTTCATTTTGGCGAGGAGAGCAATTGAGATGAGGATGACGCTGGCGATCTAAATTCCTCTTCTTCTCTTCACGACGTCTGGAAAATCATTTTACAGCTTCGGATTGGATTTTTTGCTTAGGGAGGGATGAGGATAAGGATGATGAGTATATACGAATGACGGGACGTACCTTGGCGTGAATCTAACGTGATCTGGCAAGCTAGACATGTCTCTCGTAGATTGGAAGCAATGGAAATACAAGCATTCCACTCCATGTGCCCTTATCAGCCCGTTACATGCGCTCGGCCATCGCCCTTTCCACCTGGGAACTGTAGCCTCGGTCCCATCGGAGCCGCTTCCGCTTGCATGTCGTGATAAACAGCAGACTTCTATCAAACAGACTGAGAGCAGGCCACAAACTGTGCTTGCACCAATCAAGTTGATGTTCACGTCCTGTGTCCCTGGCCTGTAGGAGGTATCTATAACGCCCTCAGTCCAATCTAGCTGCCCCGTCTGACAGGCTATGCGAATTTCCGCCATATCGAGCCTTCGCAGCCCGTTGAGGAGTGGGATGATCGCAATGGGTTATATAGCATTTATCCTTATCTAGAATAGTCGATTCGGCAGGGCATCCTAGCAGTGGGTCTCGAAAATTGTAAGTCGGACGCATTTTTATGCGAAACATTGCTAACTACACAGTTGTACAGGGCATATAACGACATCTTGTATCCTTGCGAGAAGTATGCGCCATTCGATTGTCCTGATACATACGACCCAGAGAAGGATATCACCGTCACCAAGAATTAGAATACTCAAAATTTGTGATTAACCAGCTCGAATGAGCTATAGCCGTTAAGATGGCGAGGACTCCATCGATTAGGCTGGATACATGTAATAATAAGTCCCGAGAAAATGAAGCAACACCATGATCCGGAATCCAACTCAAACAGCTTCCTGGAAAACCCCACTCCCCTCATGCCGCCTATAGTCAACCATCGACTAAAGCAGCGCCCTGATCCCTCGTATTCTCGTCCACAAACGCTCGCTCGCGGTCAAACCTAATAAGCCACATGCATACCACCCCACCCCATACCAGTCAAGCATCCATTCAGTCTCACCTAAAATCTCACAAGCCGCTCATCATCCTTACTCCCATCCCTAAAAGTCACGCTCTTCTACCCCCCTCTCCTACAACTCCTTAAATCCAGAGAGAAGACCCACTTCAATGCCAATTTCGAATGAATGTGGAACGTGTTCTTGGTGTAGTAGTCGGCCGTGAAAGTTTCGCGGATGGCGCGACAGAGCTGAAGGGCTTGCGGGGGCTTGTAGGTTGCGTCGATCTTGATGGGTTCATCGGTAGGAGCGGCGACGACGAGGGAGAAGATTTCGTCGTAGAGTTCTTAGGGGAGGGACTCGAGGTGGTTGCGGAGGCTGGTAGGCATCGCGGTGGTAGAGGCCATAGCGCTTGGGTTGGTTGTGTGAGGATGGTGGTTGAGGGTGGTGGTGCGCTTCTTGGTGGGGGCAGTGGTGGAGGCTATGGCGCTTGTGTTGGTTCTTGGAAGTATGGTGTTTGAGGGTGTGGATGGTGGAAAGCGGTTGATTTGTGAGGTTTGTAGTTGCAGATTAGTGTGGAGAGGTTGATGAAGGAAGGAGCCGAGACTTAGAAGTGATATTTACAGCTCAAGCATGTGAAAACGGGACGGGCCGAGTATTTGTAGGTGCGCACATGCAAGCGGGTCTCACTTGTCGGGGTCCTCATGCTCACATGAATCTCTCTACATACTGCTGATGATGAGTGGCGCAGCATTACTCTGTCACTAGAACCCTGACTGGATCCCTTGCGAGAGATCGCTGTCTCCTTCCAACGCATCTCGGATTCTCGATTCGAACATGTTTCTGGAGAGCGACCGCTCAGGAATTCATGCTCAAAATATCGCACTAATGAATTTGGAAACAGCTCTGATCGTCATCTCGTTGTAGCCGTCAGCTCGCATTTTCTCCCTAACCTGCTCTTTCATGGCCTCCTCTCGAGTCGGGCCGGGAGTCCGGCCTTCCTTGATCGCAACGAAATAATCTTCTTTTGAAATTCCAGACGGCACGATAAGGCTTCCTTTGGGCGTCTCGAAGCGATGCAGGCGTACGGCATAATACTGGGTACTGTTCTTGCTGTGTTGCTCAAGCTGTGTTTCAAATATCAGCGTAGTCCAGTTACCAATGTATTCACCTCATAATCCTTACAAATTTCAATCCCATTCTCAGTGCATTTGAATGTTTCGATTTCAAGCCGTTGAAATATTCTTCAAACGCCTTGAGCTCCTCTAACGCCCCTAAGTTTGAGCAGATCCTGAGATGATTTTCCATGCACATCTTGGCGGATTCAAGATGAGCTACCAGTATGACAGTTGGCGAAGCACTGATCTCATCCATGATCGCACCCAGTGCAATTAAATATGGTGTTCGGTCAGGATTATTCAAAAGTCCTTCTTCCTCTGAGAGCTGGGCGAGTAAAATGCTAGCTTTGATGACTTCCTCGGTCCCCAAGGGCTTTTCGAGCCGCTTCTGGTCGAGCTGTACAGTGGATGGCGAGTGCAGGGCCTTGCGGTGCTGCTGTTCGAAGACGTGGGCGGGCCGAAACGCTTGCAGCGCCGGGCAAAGGGGTGAATCTTGCAAAACTCATAGCCGAGTAGGGCAGAAGGATGGGAGGAGATGGATGAAATGGAAGAGATGTCGATATGTCGATGGAATATGAGGTCGGCACAGACCCCTGCAAGTGCGGTATGCACAGTACTGTGGATACCGGCGAGCAGCCATTCATTTTTCGGCGCTGGCCAATGTTGAATAATGTGAGACATCCTGAGAAGGGAAGCTCCTGACAGTCTTGGCGTGTAGTGATCACTCGAAACTTATGGAGCGCGGAGCTCTAGTCATCATTGATGATGCTTTGGGTGGAGGGCAGGCAGAGAGGCCGCGCAGAGCACAGATGGGAAATCTCGTGGTGGCTGCCGAGTGGGCGCGAGTCATGCGACAAACCTTAATTCTGATCGAGACGGAATATTTTTGCGAGCCTTCACTTTCGCATCGCATCGCAACGCAACTCCACCACCACCACACTCCACACTCCAAGCATACCGCCACCATGTCGGACGCCGAACAGCCCAAGAAGTCTCGCTTCAAGCGCGTCAAGACCAGCGACGACCGATCGAATCCATACCTGGCGCACATGTACAGCGACACTCACAACGGCGACAGCAACGGCGTCAACCTGAATGGAAGTAGCAGCAATGGCGCATCCACCTCCACCGACCTGACCACATGGAAGCGCAATGCGACCACGGCGAAGATGGCCGAGATCGCCGAGAATGGGCCTGCAAATCCATTCACCGGCCTGCCGCTGTCAGAGCGATATTTTGGCATCCTGAAAACTCGCCGAGATCTTCCCGTCCATGCGCAGCGTCAAGAGTTCCTGCACATGTTCCAGAAGACGCAGATCTTGGTGTTCGTGGGGGAAACAGGTTCCGGAAAGACCACGCAGATCCCGCAGTTCGTGCTGTATGACGATCTCCCACAACAGCAGGGCAAGATGGTGGCGTGTACGCAGCCGCGTCGAGTCGCTGCTATGAGTGTTGCCCAGCGTGTCGCGCAAGAGTTGGATGTGAAGCTCGGTGAAGAGGTGGGTTACAGCATTCGCTTCGAGGACATGACTGGCCCGAAGACGGTGCTCAAGTACATGACCGACGGTATGCTGTTGAGAGAGGCCATGAACGACCACGACATGTCTCGATATTCGTGTATCATTCTCGACGAAGCCCACGAGCGAACGCTGGCAACTGACATCTTGATGGGTCTGCTGAAAGAGGTGGTCAAGAGACGCCCGGACTTGAAGCTGATTATCATGTCTGCTACACTTGATGCGCAGAAATTCCAGAAATACTTCCACAATGCACCGCTTCTTGCCGTGCCTGGCCGAACGCATCCAGTCGAGATCTTCTATACACCAGAGCCCGAGCGAGATTATGTGGAAGCGGCACTGCGGACAGTCTTGCAGATTCACGCAACAGAACCAGAGGGCGACATATTATTGTTCTTGACGGGAGAAGAAGAGATCGAAGACGCATGTCGGAAGATCAGCATGGAAGGAGACGAGATGATACGAGAAGCAGGAGCTGGACCGCTGAAGGTCTACCCTCTCTACGGTACCCTACCACCAGCGCAGCAGCAGAAGATCTTCGAGCCTGCGCCTCCACCCTACACAAAAGGCGGCAAGCCTGGTCGCAAAGTCATCGTGTCTACGAACATCGCCGAAACATCTCTCACCATCGATGGCATTGTCTACGTCGTGGATCCTGGCTTCAGCAAGCAGAAAGTCTACAACCCGCGAATCCGAGTCGAATCACTGCTCGTCTCTCCAATCAGCAAAGCTTCCGCACAGCAGAGAGCTGGTCGTGCTGGTCGTACCCGGCCTGGAAAGTGCTTCAGACTATACACCGAAGCCGCATTCAAGAAGGAGCTCATCGACCAGTCGTACCCCGAAATCCTGCGCTCCAACTTGGCCAACACGGTCCTGGAGCTCAAGAAGCTTGGCGTTGACGATCTGGTCCACTTCGATCTCATGGATCCTCCTGCACCGGAGACTCTCATGCGAGCTTTGGAAGAGCTAAACTACCTCGCATGTTTGGACGACGAGGGAGAGCTCACCACTCTTGGCAAGCTGGCCTCAGAGTTCCCACTCGACCCTGCTCTTGCAGTCATGCTCATCTCCAGTCCTGAATTCTACTGCTCGAATGAAATGCTGTCGCTCACAGCTCTCCTTTCGGTACCGCAGCTCTTCAATCGGCCAGCTGCAGCACGTAAGCGGGCGGACGAGATGAAAGCTCTCTTTGCACACGAGGACGGCGATCATCTGACTATGCTCAACGTCTACCATGCTTTCAAGTCTCCGGCTGCTCAAGCAAACCCCAAGCAGTGGTGTCACGACCACTTCCTCTCATACCGAGCACTTCAGCAAGCAGATAACGTACGACTGCAGCTAAAGCGGATAATGGAGCGGGAAGAAATCGAGCTCATGTCGACCAAATTTGACGACAAGAACTACTACGTCAACATCCGGAGAGCACTTTGTGCTGGCTTCTTCATGCAAGTGGCCAAGAAAGATACATCGGGCAAGACATACGTCACTGTCAAGGATAACCAGAGCGTGCTGCTTCACCCATCCACCGTGCTTGGCCAAGACTCCGAATGGGTCGTCTATAACGAGTTCGTGCTCACCAGCAAGAACTACATTCGGACTGTGACTGCTGTCAAGCCCGAGTGGCTGCTGGAAATTGCGCCCAACTACTACGACGTGGACAGCTTCCCGAAGGGTGAGGTCCAGACGAGTTTGCGGAGGACGCAGAACAAGCTGGCGAGACGAAGTGAGCGCGATCGATGAGTCGTTTGAGTAGAGCGACCTGTACACGGTAGCATCCCACATGGGCCTCGGAGCCATGTTGCGATAGAAGAATGAAGAGCACGAGCTCTCGCCGGTGCAGCAGGCGCAGCATCACACCCCATTTCTACTCTCACCCACCCATTGTACTCACAGCTTCGACCAGAACATGTCCATGTGCCCGATCCTCCCACTTTCTGCCGCAACGAAACATCAACAACAGCCAGGGCTTAATCCCATTGCCGGTTTTGGTTACGCTTGCTTATTCACGCAGCCGCACCTCTTGGCGATTGATCCCTGCTACGAGCCCTGGCCCTGCTATCCGGCGACATGGATGGTGCCACTTAAACCGGAAAAGTCGCCTCTTGCGACGCGAACACTGCTTCCCTTCATTAATAAGGAAGCACTTCGCAGCAATGGACGTCTGTAGATGCACACTCGTTCCTCCTCGCCCAAGTGCGCTCTCGGGACAAAATGTATTCCCAATGTCATCGCCATAGCACAATGGGACACTTGATGCTGTGTCTTGTTGCGCTCTCTGTAGCAAGTACTGTCATGCAGCGTAGCGCACCTCCACTGCCGCAAGCAATACAAACTTGCTTGGAGAAAACAGGTATCAAGCGCAGATGTATCATATTTGCCATTATCATTGACCATGTTCCCAGGAATCGCACTGATTTCGCCTTCCTCAACCGACTACAACACGACAGCCAAGTCCCAGAACACCATTTACAACTATCAACCCTCAGCCATTCTCGAACCCAAATCCACGTCCGAGACGGCTTCAATCATCTCCTGCCTCACGTCCAGCGAGGTCAAAGTATCACCCTTCGGCGGCGGCCACGGCTACGCTTCCTACGCTCTCGGCGGAACAGACGGATTCGTAGTCATTGACACCTTGCATCTCAATACAATCAACATCGATCCTGCTGCAAAGACTGTGCAAGTAGGAGCAGGAGTCAAAATCGGACCTCTAGCAAAAGCCCTAGCAGCGCAAAACTTCGCCCTCCCGCACGGGACATGCTCCAGTGTAGGCATAATCGCACACGCCTTGGGTGGAGGTTGGGGCTTCGGAAGTCGTAAATGGGGCTGGCTTCTCGACCACATCATCTCCATAACTCTCATAGATGCCTCAGGCAAGACCAGAACTATCCATGAGAAAAGTATGGGTGACGATCTGGATATCTGGTGGGCAATGCGAGGCGCAGGAGCAAATAATTTCGGGATCGTAACCTCCATGACACTCTCCATCGAACCCGCTCCAACGAAAAGCGTCAACTTCAAAACAATCCTCCAAACAAATCTCGAATGCGCAAATGCTTTGATCGTGTTGCAAGAACTCGGTCTCAAAAAAGAAGGTATATCAGACGCTTTGCCCGTCGAATTCGGAGCCCAACTACTCATGTACGGCGAAGATGGTGGCGATCCAGGTGCTTGCTCATTCGCAGGCCAGTATCTCGGTCCTCTGACCGAACTCCGCAAAATCGAATCTCAGATCTCATCAAACCTGAAATCTCGCGGCGTCAATATGCCTGCCTTCACCGCCACAGAATTCTCTTCCTGGAACGACGCACTCGTCAATCTCATGGGCGATCTTGACGCGCCACCGAATAAGGTTCCATACTACGCTCAGAGCTTGATGGATGATGGATCGCCGGGATATTCCATCGACTCCGCGAAGAAGATTGTTGAAGCGATGCAGAAAACCGTCAATGTTTCCGACTCTGGCACCTCTCTATCCTTTGACCTCAACGGTCCTTCCGCAGGGACGAATGGCGAACAACCCAATGGGAATGCCGTCTGGTACGACGCCGGCAAACGTAACGCCCTTTTCCTCTCCCAGATCTACGTATACAACTATCCAGGTTTCGACAAGCAAACTGAACAAGACGCTATAAACAAAGCTGTGGATGACGTGAACCAAGCCGTACGAGACGCGAACCCAAACTCCACCTGGGGCGCATACGTAAATTACATCGATCCCCGACTCGAAAACTGGGAACAGATGTACTACGGCCAACCGCCCATCATCAAAAGATTAAAATCCCTCAAAACCAAAACCGACCCGAATACCCTCTTCGACTACCCCCGAGGTCTAGCTCACGCTCGAGATCCATAGATGTATATACATCATCCAATCGTATCCCCTTCCCTCCCATCATCCTCATGCATCTCATAAAACTTCTGAATCTCCTTGAACTTCCTCACCATTCTCGCCGGAGGCCCATAATCTTCAGGAATCCTCATTTGCTCAAAAAGTCTCCGATCGATGGAATGTTGTTCTTGAAATTTCACAATGGCATCGAAATTTGCGCATTTCTTGTGGATGTTGAAGTCCGGGTAGGGGTAGGGGAAGGTATCGGTCTAGACAAAATCAGCCAGCTGTGGGCTTCAAACCCCCGCCCCCAAACCTACCCAAATATGCGTATAAACATCCCAACTCGCCGAACACATAATATTCTGCAACAAATACCACAAACAATGACTTAAATGCAATTCCTCTTTTTCTCCGCCGCCTCCCCCCCAACCGTCCCCTTTGTAGATCTGCTTCCTCAATCGATCCAAACAGTGCACTTGATGCAACACATCTAACCGTCCGGCATACATCTCTTCTCCATCAAAGCTTGCGTTGAATTTTGCGGTCTTGGAAGGATTTTTCCCCGCGGCGATGACGTCTGCGCGCGAGATGGGGATGGGGTCGGTGGAGGAGATGGCGGCCCAGGCGGCGTCTGCTTCGGGGCCGGGGGAGCGGTAGAGGGAGCCGGGGGTTGAGGGGAGGATGAGGAGTTTTGCGTCGATTGTGGTTGGGGTTGGGGAGGGGAGGGGTGGGAAGATTGCTGGTGGGAGATTAGTTGGGGTTGTGTGAGGGATGGGGAATGGAATGGAGTGGAATTTTACATTTGGATTTTGGTTGGTGCCGGATCTTGTGGGGGTTTGGGAGCCAAGGTTGGGTTGATGCGAGGAGGAGGATGAGGCTGGAGGATAGGAAGAGGACGAGACTGATTCGGTGGAGGGTTCGGGCGGTTTGGAGGGCGGTTTGGGATTTTGTGATGGGGTCTTCTTCTTCTTCGGCGTGGTCGGTACGATTCTTGACGTCTCGGGGTTTCTCATGGCTTTGGATTGGTTTGTACTGCTGTCGGGAGAGTCTTCCGAAAGGCAATGTCCACTCGAACATGATGGCTGTATTCGCGTTGGAAGTGGGTAAGAAAGCGGAGTGAGTCGTGAAGACGAAAGTCGTTAGTTCTGAATGGGTTCGAGTTCTTATCTAGGTTACTCTGCGGTGCCATAATGCTCGGCGTTCAGCTCCCTGTAGAAGTAGGTACCGCATGCATGATGTGGGTGTTTCGTGGCGTGACCATAAAGACAGCTACATTTTCAGCAATGAGCGAGCCGCCTGTCTCGAATTCCATTTGATATGTTGCTCTGGCATCTCAAAGATACAAGCAACTAGAATGAGGTCTATATTGCAGTTGAAATGGTCGAAGGGAGATGTATGTTCTCCAGAACAGTGGAAGCATTTACCATCTGATCTCACGATCGGAGCAAGGGTCAGTTGGTCAGAGCTCTATCCAACTGCAGGGATCCGCACAAGGCTGTGACCAACCAGCCGTCTCACCAAGACCGCATCACGATATTTATTCATTACGCCGACTTATCAGCTCTTGAATATCGTACTCATTCATCCACTGATCCTGCTGTCCTTCAATCGACGAGACATTCACATAGATCTTTCCTCTCGTGAACAGTCTCCGCTCCAACTGATATCCTGCAGCTCCCGTAGTAACTTTTGAAGCCGGTTGTCGAGTTGCTGTATGTCGGTGCCCCGGGATCCAGCTATGGAAGTTTGAGGTGCTATAATCGACAGTTCGGACGTTTGAGAGACTCTGACTTGAAGATAGTCGAATTGTATAGCTGACAGGCCAGCATTGGAGAAAAGACAGGATCAGGTGAAGTGATTGCTTTCGAATTTGGTATCAGTGGTACGCAGAAGACAAGCTTTAGTTACTAAGCAGAAATCAATAATTACGGGGGAATGGTTGAACCAAGAATCCACCAAACTGTGAAATAGCCACCTCACCCACACCGGATACAGTTTCTAAAATGTGGAACTCCCAGCGCTCTTCCAATTGTTATCTTCAAGATAGTCATTACATACAACCTGAAGACCAACAGCGAGTGCCAAGACTCCGCAAGGCTGTGACGGCATGATAGCAAAACTATCATGCTTCCCCTCCGCAGCGACTATACATCGAACGAGTCCCTCATATAGGTATCTTTTTGGACAACTCCCAACCGTCGCTCGCACTCAACAACCTCATCGCCTCACTCTCTATCACCTTCCCTTTCTCATCCTGCTGCACACCAAACTCAGCCCTAATCACACCCGACCGAACTTGTAATCCAGCCTGAAGAATATCACGTCCCACGTTCTCTAGGGCTCCCGAGAACCATTGTAGTCCGCGCAACAACGGTTTAGTCGACGCCCGACAATCCTTGCAAGGCTGAAGAATGACCGTCGTAAGCATTGTCTGGATCTCTTCAGGCAGACTTCTGAGCCAGTCCATAAGCGGCTCGGTCTTGACCAGGCATGGTTCCTTGATGATGAAAGTTGAGTGGCTGAAGTAGTCTTTCTTGGCCTTGTCTCTTTGCTCCTTTGTCAGCCATGTGGATGTGAGTTGCCAAGGAATTGAACAACGTGGCGTTGTAGACTGGACGATGACTTGGCCGGGCAGGATGGCGATCGTGAGGTCGAAAATGATCTGCCAAAGCTCCGGTGGTAGGCGTTGAAGACGGGCTTCGAGTGAATTTATGTGCCAAGGCTGCTGCATTTCTCTCTTGGCGTCTCGTAGTCTCTCCGCGGCGTCTCTGAGGAGCTTTTGTTGACGCAGAGAGGATAGGCGGCCAAGACGCTGGAGTGATCGATCGCCCCTGAAGGTCATAGCCAACACCACCGACTTTACGCTCAGTTTGAGAGTGTCGAAGAGCCGTTGTGGGCAAGGCCTTTGCGAGTGGCAAGACCGCAATTAGAAAAGTATTGGGCGTGTAGTAATAAGCAAGCTCAGAGCCGCGCCAAATTTGCAAGATGACAATTGTCCAAAGCTTCGGTGGTTCTCTGTAGATGAATAGGCTTTCAGCCTTGTCTCAAATTTCATGCTTGGAACTCCTTAAGATGGCTTTAGCGACCGATGTTCTTTCGGTCTACAGCAGCCAAGATCAGGCACTGAGCGATGAAAGAAGATCCAAACCTTCATATTTCTGCGTTTGAAGCAATATATCGAATGGAATTCCGAAACGGTTCAAGCGTCAAGTCATGTTGCTGTTGTTCCGGTCGCCTTTGCCTCCATTTGCTAGAGCTCCGGACGTCGAAAAGTGAGTCCAGTTGCGTAGAACGATTTCTTCCGCTGAAGCGATCGTGCAGATACTCTGATTTGGCAGAAAACCTAGCTTTATAATAGCTCCGCCGTTTTCCACTCGACAAATGTATTGCTTTATGCATCGAACAACGCTCTTCTCACCAAGTCATACTTCATTCACCCACCGTCTCTGTTTCCATCCATTAATGAATCTCAAACGCAATTTTCGGAGTCTGCTCCAGTTTTTCGTAGAATTCGTCGAAGCCCTCTTGCCATCGCATCAGACCATCGATGTAGCATTGTCCAAGAAGAAGAAAATGATCTTCTTTTGGTCGTAAGACTAGCGGAAAGTTGCAGCCTTCAATGTATACCACGATATCGGAAGGCTGCGTGACTTGAGGTACGAGGAGGAGATGACCTTCTTCGCTTATCGCAAACCTGCGATTAAAGGCAGCGACGAATACTGCAATCCCAAATTGTGCGAGCTTTCTGACTTCGGGTGATGGGTTGACCATGGTACTAAAAGGAAAGTTAGCCAGAATCTTGATTGTATGATGCTGCTCCAGATCAGAGCTGAGAGGAGACCCCTCAGTCTGTCCCCAGAGCCATGAAGATACTCCTTGGGCTGAGCTATAGCTCTTGAGACGCAGTATACGCACCTCAATTCTAGCAAATAAGGTACATATCTCCGATTTGCATGATATTCAACAACAGTCAAATACCCAAGCCGATCATCTGCAGTACTTCTCAGGCCCTGCCAATCACAATCTGCAATTAAAGTCCGGGCCAGCATTTCAAGGCTCTCTTTTGCCATACTGGGCGCCATAGCAGCAACTTGGTCGAACCACCGCGCATCGTCCTGGTAGGTGGAGGGGTGGAATGCGCCTGCATCAGAAACAGACTTCGCGAGACAAATCGTCCAACCCTCGAGTTTCAAGATCTTACCAGACCCACCGAGGCGAACAGAGGCTTCTGGCCAGATTCCGAAGTATTGGAACTGAGAAGGATCAAATAAGAAGTCAAACTTCCGTTGCAGTCGTGGCACCCAAGACGGTAACCCATTGCCTTGAATATCCGCTTCATCTCGATGCGAGATCAGTCTCAATATCATTCCATTGTCGTCCCGAAGAGCCTCTCTCGTAGCATCAGCATGTACATCTTGCCAAGATTTTCGATAATCAGGTCTCAGCGTCTGAAGTTCTCGCAAATCTTCCGGAACCAAGCCAAGCAGTCCATAGACTTTGTCGCGAGCATCTGACGCTTCTAAGTCCTGCCCAAATTCTAATGCACCACTCAGCGATAGACATTGATAGCGGCGATACCGCATGTGGACGTCAAGCGCATGGGCAGCATTCATTAAGCCTGGAAGGGAGTACAGCTCGGAAGAGATATGCGAATCATGATAGATACGGAGCCAGACTGCCACTTCGAGAATCACGCGAAAGTCCAGCTTAGATTGACCAAGAACACAGATATTTTCAAAGGCCAGACAGGTCTCTTGTAAGACCCATAGACGACTGAGATATGCCTCGTCAGTGAAATAAATTGCCAATTGTGGGAAGCTATAGGACTGACCTAAACCACGGATTTGAGAAAAATGCATGGATCGGAGTGTCACTCCATGTGGTCTGTATCGGGCTATCTGGATGCCCTATAAAATTACCACCTTTGTTGAGCCTTTCTTGAAACACAGCGTCGCCTTGTGACTCGACATGAAGTGCTGTTATAGTCGCGAAGGCATCGACCATCAACTCTTCATTCACCGGCTCGCCGAGATAGACGACATTTCGTATTCCGTGTGAATAGACTTCTCGCATGAGAGCAACTTGATGACCTCTCTCATCGTTTTCTTGCTGGTTGATACAAATGGCATCGATCCAGAGAGTCCGTTCTTTGTTGTCGAAAGCCAGTCGATTGAGTGCCTGCCAGCTACTCTGCGGGATAAGCAGCCGTGCACCATTCACCACGAGCACCCGTGACGGAGTCGGATCACCCCAGCAGTAGGAGACAGTCTCGTATGGCGCTTTGTCGAGTGGTGCATGTTCCAAGCGTGCACGGAGGGTTCCTTGCCCGGATTGGCGTAAGACATGGAGGACTCGAATCTCATTCGTCCCTTCTTTGAGCGGAGAATATTGAAAGTCCGCTAGAGCCTGGCGTCTTTCAAGGTGAGCGATGCGAACTCGTTGCGCGATGCAATCCTCCGGAAGAGGCGTGATTCGAATGAACGAAGGCGAGCGTTGCCAAGAAGAAGATGATGGTGACAGAGAAGTTGTAAGCCGCTTGTTGCGCGCAGCAGAGAGATGGGAAGATTTTTCCGTTCTTTTCATGGTCGGCCAGATAGATGGAGAGAAGAAAAAGAAGAGAACAGCGCGGTCTTGAGGGTTTGAACGGAAGGCTGAAGGATGACACTGCCCCCGCCACCAAGACGGCTCGGCAGGTTTCGTATACATGCATGGATGCCTCATATTGATGTGTACCCAAGCCGCCAGCAAAGGCAGGCCTCAAATCAAGACCGAAAACATCCTCAGGAACACGGCCGAAGCCGGCTAAATCTCAAACTCATTCATTCATGGTGCGTACTTTCTATACATGCCACTATGGCAGCTGGCGGCGCTCGACTCAGCCCCTTCGGAAGCTTGACGCTCTAAGCCTACGATATGTGTCCCATGCTTCTCAAGCCAAGATGGAGACATCAAAGCATCAACCCATCCATCATTCGACGAAGCAACTTTCTCGACCTCTTCCCTACTCCTCGCACCATCTACCCATCCTCCCACAAATCACCTAATGTATCCTCCTCAACCCCTCCACCATCCCCCTCAAACCCTCCAAATCCACCCCCGTCCCATCCAAACCCTTGACAACCTCATTCTGCAAGACCTCAGGCATATCCAAAAACCTCTCAATCAACTCCCCATCCACAAATCGCACCGGACCTTCCTCACCCATATCCCTGACCAGCGTCTTGAACCCTCTGAACTTCGCAAACCTCACACCACCAGGACTCTTGACCATATCAGCCATCAAAGTCTGCATCCGCATCAAAAGATCCTGCCGAGGTTTTCCGATTTCGCAGTAGACGTAGATGCTGCCATCGGTGGTGGCGAGGAAAGCTTGTGGGGTGACGACGGCGCCGGGAGAGGGCTGGACGGTGATGGGACGGATGCGGTTGACCATTTCCCCGAGGAGGAATTCTGAGGTGACGCGGAGACGGCGGCGGTCTTCTTGGGAGAAGCCGTTGATGTCGTGTTGGAGGACAATGAGATTGCCTTCAGCGTCAGATTCGAGGTAGGTGTTCTCACTGACGCGGGCGCAGGCTGTGCCCCAGAGTGTTTCGAAGTGACGGGCAATTTCGATGAGGGTGTCGGGTTGGCCTTGACGGCCAGCTTTGAATTCGAGTAGGGAGAGAGATTTCATGAGGTCGGTGACTGCGATTGTGTTGTTGGTGACGCAGATGTCAATTGGTGCTGTGGCTGTTCGGTAGGAAGCTTTCTTGGTGAGAGCAGGTGTAGACGGTGTCTGATATTCGAAGTCGTATACCACGATCGTCTTCACGAGAGCAGCGACGATTCTGCCTTGGCAGACTGCAAGGCAGCGGCAGGCACCACGTACTGCGAGCTCAGTGACTAGCTTGATGCGCCGGTCTTCCGTGATCTCGAGTACCAGTATTCGTCCCTTGGCATTATTTGCGTCCTGGTCGTCCAAATATGCGGTACCAACGACGAATCGCTCAGCCTCCTCGCCTGAGCCATCATCGAGGTAACACCTGATTACGCATTCGACGAGTTCATCTTCATTCAGTGCCCATGTATCAAGCTCTTTGAAGGCAACCTCGTCGACGAGCTTGAAGTGCGATGCGACCTCTTCATTGCCTGCGGAAAGGGTACGCTTGATGCAGCCAAGGCCGAACGCCTTCAGCTCCGCCGAATATGCAATTCGTCGTACCGTCTCATGAATGAACAGATCTTGCACGTGGGTTGTTCTCTCCTCATCAACGACGGCGAGCTTGAGCTCATTCTCGCCGTTCTCATCAGTTGTGGCGATGGCGATAGCACCTGCATAGTCGCCGAAGCTGTCAAAGGATGCTATACATGTTGCATTCTCTGCTGTGACAGCAGAGTAGACGAGTCGTCCATCCGAACCGTAAATCAGTGAAGGATGCTCACACGTAGCAAAGACGTTCTGTAACCCGTCGGCTCGTGGTAAAGCTGCGAAGTTGGCTTGTTGTGTGCCAAGTATGATGCATTTCCGTGCCGAGAATGGTTGCTGCGCTGATGTGACGCTGTAAGTGACCACATTACCGTCTGCGAGACCTACAAAGAGCGTTGCTGGCTGGTCCTTCAATATGTTTGCCACAATCAGCGACCTTGGCACTGCCAAAGACTCTTCCTCTGCCACTCGCTCGCTGGCAGTTGGCTGCAAGTCCTGCAAGGAAAGGAATGAGACTTTGCTGTCTTTCCAGAAGCCGGCTACGCACGCGTTGGGTATTGATGGTGAAAGCGCTATGCACGAGACTTGCTCTTCGCTTCCGAACTTCCGCTCGGCTTGCACTTGGATGTTGGAAGCCGAGAGATCCAGGACTACTAATACTGCTCCTTGAAGCGAGACGAGAATCTTCTCGCCATCAGCCGCCACCGCTGTGATAGACGTCCCGCTTGGCGCTTGCCAGCGGTCAGTGACCATGTCGCCTTCGGAATCAGTAAGTAGCACCGACGAGCTAGTCACTTGTACTGCGCGTCCGTCACGTAGATCCCCTGCGAACAATGTGGCATCTTTGAGCTCAAAGCCGCGGAATGAGTCTCTTGCTTCAATATCTCCGTCTTCTGTAAACACCACCACATTGGTGTGCGAGACATGACTGACAATGAGGGTGTCGACATATTGGGCTGCAGCACTGGTACGCAAGCTGAAGATGGATGATATTGGTGCACCAAGGTCACCAAGGCTTCCTCTATCCTCGAGACCGACACCGGATCTCACAGACCGCAAGCTTCCATCATTGAAGGCTCCAGAACCAGTGACTATCCTTGCTTGTCCACTCGAGAACTCATTAACGGGTGCGTCAAGGCTTCGATTGCCCATATCCATGACCGTGAAGTCTAAGATTGGTGCGATGTTAGGAAAGCTTTGCAGCACGTCTATCCGCTTGGGTGAAATTTGAATGACTTGGCTGTCTCCCTGATGGCTTCCGACGAATACTCGACCTTCGTCCAAGTAGACCAGTGTGCTTGCTCGACTAGTTTCGCCAAGCACGTCGATCTCCAAGCTTTGATAGTCTCCATGTGGTGAGGTATTGACCATGAGTAAGTAGAGCTTCTTGTAGTCGTCTGCTAGTATATATCGTTGCTCGTCCAGTTTGCACCAGGCCACAAACACTGTTGCATCTTCGAGCGGTTGAGAGTCCTGCACCTTATGCTCCCACTCATCAACATATGTTATCCTGGTTTCGCCCACGACTAGGAGACCGTATGTGGGTGCAGGGAGCGGGATCATGAAACTTGAGCCCATTTCTAATGAGCCGGTGACATCGACGCCCTTCTCTAGTTCGGCAGTAGCTGGCTCCTCGTTCGGCCTCAGACTGGGTGAGTACTCCAGCTCTCTGATCTTTATTCGGACCTGATTCTTGCTGTCCTCGTATAGAACTGCAAACATGGGGTCTGTCTTTCCTCGAGGTCCAGTATCTCGTCGATAGAGAAAACAGCTACTTCTCACAAACAGCTCTGGTATCCTGACTTGGATTGGGTCTCCCAATTCTCCAATCTCATTATCGGCGGCTTTTCGCTTGCCCTTACCAGCATGTGCGATAGGCAGGACATTTACGACGCCTTCATAGACCTCCAAAGTCATGAATCGACTCGTGGGGTCAATATGCACTCTATCGCCTGTCTGGCTGTCTCTTGCTGCCTTGTCGGCAATGTCGACCATGCTCTTCTCGGTCTTGAGGTCTTGCCGTTCGCCATCCCAGCTGAGGGTGAAGTAGTTGTACCGATCTGTGCCGACGAACAGATGATCTGTCTGGCTCGTGGCGGGTCGGAGCTTGTGCAGCAAAGTCACCTTGCCGTATATCGCCTTCGAATGCTGGAGGACTAAGGTGGTATCGCCAGGACTTGCCCTCCATATCTCCAGCCTGTTTGCTTTTGCCACAACCAAGTCTTCTGCATCAGGCGATGTAAATGATAGCTTCAGAGCATGCCTAATGCTCGAGGGCCTGTGGATTGGTGCGAGATACGCCATCTCGACTCCGGCGCTGATGAGAGGTCGGGTCTAGCTGCTGAATCGTGGTATTTCTTCGACAACTCCCGATGCGGATTGGTGCTTGTGACCATCTCAGTCCAGCTGGATATTGGCACATGAAAGTGGATACTTTTGTTCAGCGGAAGTGAATGTTCCAACGTCCGCTGTGAGTGAGCTACATCATCAGTGTGAGCTCCATCGCGTCGAACCGCGTCTGCGACCTCGGCTCCACTCCCGGCCCGGCCCGGCCGCCTCGTCAAATGCTTGACCATCACATGAAATTTTGAAGTACACCCACCATTCTTTGCGACAACATCATACTGCCTCATAGTCAAGGCATATCATGGCGCGTAAGTCGCCTATATCGTTGCTTTGCCTGAGAAAGGTCATATTGTTCCCTCACTAACACTTCCCGCCAGCCGTCAAGGAGGAAGACGACCCAGTCATCGCGGAATACGACGTCTACCTCACCCCACCACTCGCCGAACATATCTACCTTCTGCAGTACCCAAATCGGCCTCGATATCGTGGGTACAACAGTCAGTATGGAGCGACGCCAGAGCATATGCGCATCAAGCCGCATAGCGGATACATGGAAATGGACATCAAGCTCAACACAGAGCACAATTTCAACAAGTACATGGGCTTGAAGTGGGGAGATGCGACCAAGGCTTCGAAAGAACTCCATAACATCTCCGGCACGTATGGTCCAGCAGCTGGTCTCGTCCCGGCCAAGGCGCGAGGCTTGCAGCGAGGTACGCTCAAAGACAACGCCCAGAGAGATGTGGACCTTGAAAACGACTTGCAGTCCTTCAAAGAGGCGGAGAAGGACAAGAAAGTACACGACATACAGACTTTGGGAGGTCAGATCATTCGTCACGATGCGGAGACTGAAGCCGGCAAGCCATATTACTTCGTTGGTGCGTTTCAAGGCGACAAGTTGCACTTGACCAAAATTACTGGCACAGTTCAGATGCGACCCAACTTTCATCATCTTGACGCAGAAGAAGAGCGGTCGCGCATAGCATCATCTCGCGCTCAAGCTGATGCTGGAGTGCCTATCACGCAACCCGTCGCCCAGACTTTGAAGCAGAATCAACTATCAAACGAGGACAAGAATAGCGTCGAGTACAAGCTCAAGACAGTCATGGGCGCTGCTGCTACCGAGCGGTGGATTCCAATGGAGTACGTTGACGACGAGTCCGATAGAGCTTATCGTGCTTTTGAGGAGAAGCTCAAGGTCAGAGATGTGGAGAATGCGCCGCACCTGAAGAGTCAGCTGGACAATGACGGCTATCTGGATGCCATTTCCGCGCCGAGACACGATTCGCCGACACGGAGGAGGAAGCGGGCGTCCAGGAAGAAGGAGATGGTGGAGCTCGAAGACGACGAAGACGAGCAGATGGCCGATGTGGACGCTGAGGCTGGAGCAGCTGCGGGCTGAGAAGGCTTGCTGAATCTGCCTACCACTACTCATACTCCGCCAAAGCTGCGACGAGAACGCTCAAATTCTGCTTTTGCACTTCTCAAAGCCGTCATTGGGAGTGATACTCCTTGATCCCACCTGCCGCGCTGGTCACCAGTCCACGCACGCTCCGAAATTGTAGCAGGTTTCGCAGCGTCAGCGAAGTCTTCTGCTGCATAGCGGCTCACTCGTGGACCTTATGAGCCGAGACGCGCTGCAAAATCAGAGCAGCTCATGTCATGGTGGCATGCTATGCAGGTTGCTCGCAGCTCTGACATTGAAGGTAGCTCAGTTCCAAGATTCAATCCAGAATGTTTGATCACACGTAGGTGTAGACCTTCCCACTACAGCCATGAGAGAATGCCAATCACTGATACGGTATAATCAATTGCAGAATCGCGCTTGGTGTCTCAAGTCAGCTCAAGTTTTTCAGCAATCACTGGCGATACCACAATGGCATCAAAGCGTTCCTGTGACGAATTCAAGCGTGGTGAACCTTTAAACGGCATGTGAGGGTTCTCACTATAGTTACGAGAGAATCTCAGCCACTGATTTGGTAAAATTAATTGCAGAATCGCGCTTCGTGTCCCAGGACCAAGTCCACGGCCATCTCGCAAACCGAACGTATTCTCTAGCAACCGCAGGCGATACCACAATGGCATCAAAGCGCACCTGTGACGGAGTCATGCGTGGTGAACCTCTAAACGGCATGTGCAGTGTCTCACTTCAAAGTTTCGCTGATAAACTGGCCCCTCTGCCATGCGCTGACTTCTAGCTATGGAAGCTTCACGTCATCGGCTCCATGAAGCCCTTCACGATGGAGTCGTTGAGAGTGATGCCGGGACTTCTGAAATTCACCATTGTCAATCCCAGCCCTCTTGTTGTGCAGCAATCAAGCAAACAGGCCCTGCGCCCTCAAGTCTCCCATCATCTGCCTCATGATCAGCACGCATTCCACAACTCTTCGAATCACCGGTAATTGAAGAGCCTACCAACCCCTCCGTCCTATAAACACGCGACGAACGAGTATACCAGCCTACAAATCCAAGGGCCTTGAGAAGCTCCGAGTTCTTCTCTTCCAATTCATCTTTCTCCACATCAACCCAGCATCTGATCTTCAAGGCCATGGCTTTGTGAGTCGGCGAGAGCGTCACGACCCATTTCTTCACATCGTCGTAGTGGCCAATGAATGTTGTCTCGGTAGAATGAATAGCAGCGAGTGTGTTGCGGAAGAGGCGATTGATTTGCAGCTGTGGTGGCGGTTTGCAGTCTATGTTGATGGTGATGACTTTGGGAGGCTACATGATTGTGATGAGCGGCCAGGCGAGGTCTTTGGTTTCGTCGTGGGGTCCTTGAGGGAGGGCGTTGAAGAGGCGGGAGAACTCGGTGTCTTTGTCGACGGAGGCCATTGTGTTTCTTTCTTTGTTGGGCTCGATCGATGAAAAAGCGTCTTTATGGAATGTATCTCTCTCGAAGGCGGCAAGAGCTTGACGGGTTGCAAGAAGACGTGGATTGCATCCACTGCCGATGGTAGCGGAAGCTCTGTGCTGTGAAGTCGGTGAGGAAGAACTGGAAGACTGAAGTGTTAGTCTGGAACGTCGGGCATGCCGCCAAGAACCGCATGTGCAATAACAACCCGCCCACCCGAATTTGACACACCAGACCACGGACTTCAATTCTCGATCTTCTCTCCAACCTCACACCCCTTCCCACCCACCAGAATCTCGCACCGCACCATGTCTCAGCCACCACCACCACCACAGAGAACACTGCGTGAAAACCTCGGATCCCTCCCGCAAGAACTCTACGACAAAATCTTCGACGAGACCTTCGCCGCCCCAAAATCCATCATCCACATCACCCGCGAGACTGTGCTTCCCGACGACAAACTCCGCAAAGTCAGTCGCGCCACCAGACAGAAGTACTTCCAGTCGCTTGGCAAGAACACCATCTTCGTGGGCCAATGCAGTATCGTGGGACTCTGGCTTTGCCGCATAGACTGGAGCCGGGCGATACGGGATATTCGCGTCTTCGTGGAGCATGGCGAGAGGACTTGGCCTGTGAGATTGTCGTGGTCAGGCGGGAACTGGGATTGGGGTAAAGCCAGGCTGAGTGCCTGGTGTATGGCTCAGCAGTTTCGTTACGAGGCGGACGTAAGTGTTTCGCTCTGTTGACGGTTGCGTTGGCTTTGTACTGACAATATGTGCAGATGATGGCTAGTTTGGAGGGCGCTTGGGAAGGAATGGAGGACGAGAACAAGAGCCTCGCTTCCGCTCGATCCTGGTCTTCGATGGCAAGGGAGTCGGAGCTGGGTGGCTGTATTCATTGTAACAAACTCCGAGCGCGTGCCTCTCAAGCTCAGACTTCTCAGTGCCATTTCCCCCGTCCAGCATCATAAAATCAGTCCCGAGCAAAAAGCCACTTGCCCAACAAGACTGGGAGTCCTTACTCGACAAGTGTGTGTAAGAGCTAGGTGAGTAGACGCTTTTGTACAAGGCATGACTCCAACAAACGTGGACGACTAAGGCGGCAAATTCAGAGACGGCGACATTGTGTCATCGCTGTGTCTCGGAGCGAGGATCATCTAAGCTAGGTGAGTACGCGTTTGCGTACAAGGCATGACTCCAACAAATGCGGACAACCAAGGCGGCACCTTCAGAAACGGCGACATGGCTTCATGGCTTTGTCTCGGAGTGAGCATCGTCCAAAGCACTGCTGACACTTCTACCTACCTTATCACTTTTACGTAAGTATACCTCTATGTATAAGGCACGACTCCAGCCGACTGTGTGCGACTGAGGCAATCGTGTCAGAGATGCCAGCACTGTCTCACCACTGTGATTCGGAGCAAGCATCGTCAGAGAAAATGCTAACCCTGATACCCATTTCTTTTCGGTGTACATGACGAGAAAATCCTTGGACATCACATCCGTACGAACCTTAGAACATCTCCGCCGCCTCCTCGAGTGCCTACCGCGAGAGTTGTACAACGTTATCTATCTACGACGCAACATTCACAGCTCCTTCAAGCATCATTCGTATCGCCGGCGACACCAAGATGGAGTTTTTCAACCTGACTCAAGTGGACTCTACGTCCCGAGCCAAGTACATCCAGTCGCACAGCACCAACACTGTGTTCATCGGCTGTCAAAACGTCGTAGGACTCTGGCTCGGTACTCCAGAGTGGCGGGATAAGATCCAAAACGCTCGAGTCTTCATTCGTTATGGAGAGCATTGTGGCGATATACTCTTTTTGCCGTGGAATCTTGCGGCTTTGGAGTTACTCCGACGCAGAAGTGCCAGGCCCCTCAACTTCGAGACAGAGGTGCGTGTCAACTTTACCGTTGCCTCCATCCCCGCGAGTGATCAGGTGCTGAGATGCTTCAGCTGGTGGAAAGTCTCAAGACCTGCCGCAAGGGGCCTGTCACGGTCAGAAATGTATGAGATTCCATATGGATCGAGGGCGGTCGACACGAAGGTCTGATCTTACAAAGAGACTACGAAGAATCGCACGTGGCGACCGGCGGGCTCTCATCGGGATAGCCAGGCAAGGCATGGCGGCGAGATTATGTGTATTGTTGCCCTGAAGGAGCCCGCCTTACTGCTGCCGCCTCGCTCAGGGGCGATAGACGTAGCAGCAAGAGACATGGACGTCATATGCACTCTACTCTTTTGCACCAAATTGTAACATAACTGTTGATGAATAGCACCAATTCGCCACACGCAATGTGTAAGTATCCAGTAGCAGTCCATCGGCACCCACTCCAAACTTGTTCTCTTGGACGCGCCCCTCAAGCTCCAAGATTTCCTCTCCTCCCCTTCGTCCTACCTACGCAGCACCCAAATGCGTCGAGCTGCATCCACGAGCATCTTCAGAGCGTCTTCTTCTTCCCCTCACACCTCTTGGCCGCTCCACCAGCAAGTGATGCTCATGGTCGGGCATTGGGAGAGACAGAACCCGGCGTCGTACTGTCCGACTAATGACATGTTGGTGAAGCTTTTGCGCCCCTGCCGGCGCACTTGAATAGCTGTCGGCAGCTTGGATTTGCTATCGAGGCTTGTATGTGGTGATGTGCGAGCATACTCTGGAGGAGATCTGGCGGTGAGGGAGGGTTGAGATGAGGTCGCGGAGCTTGTCTGATTCGTTATCAACTTCTGTTGTCTTCAACTGGCGGATCTGGGGGTCTTGAAGCCGGAGGTTGAGTCCGAATTGACGGTGAGTAGCATCTTAGCCTCTATAAGGGGACCCGGGTTTCTCGCTGTTCGGGATATGTAATGAACGTAGGGGGACTGTGTCTCGAGTGAGCAGTGTTTCAAGTAAGAGAGCTTCAACTGGAGCCTACTGATCTCGTTTGCACATGCCAGTCTAACGTCACTTGACCTCAGGGACGTGATTTCTAGGCAGCCTGGCACCAACTGTCATATGCACGGACATAAAATTTCGCCACCGCCAGCTTCAATTCCAGTAGCAACGCACAGCTTCATTTCAACTTCCCCCCAACACTCCAACACCACACTATCGCATTGCACCCATCCCACGCCGCAATGTCTCAACCAATCCCGCCACCCACCCTCCACGACCTCGTTCAGTCTCTCCCACAAGAGCTCTACGACGAGATCTACGACCTGACCTTCACCCCAGCCACCAAAGTCGCCCAGGTCAAGATCAGCCGCAAAGGCAAAGTCAAAATCCCTCACCTCAGTCTCCTCCAAGTCAACCGCGCCACAAGAGCCCGCTACATCAGCGCTCTCACCCTCACCGGCGAGGAAGCCGTCACGAAGAAATGTGTCGAGAAGATGCCCGCCGCCTTGCGCCGCCAGCTCAAGGACGTCCGTACCTTTGATCACAAGGGAAAGCCACGGCACGGTGTAGGTCGTGTTTGCTACAGGCGCCAATCACTCCACTATCTGGAGCAGGAATTGAATGAAGGGGTGTGGAAGAGTTTCAGGTTCGAGAGTCAGGTAAGTAATCCGTGCCGTTCTGCTTCGAGAGGATGGTACTGATGAGAGGTAGATGACTGCTAGCTTGAAGCTGAACGAGTAAGCCGCATGCTCAGGGCCATCGAGGCAAGGAGAGGGCGGTAACAGTGACGCGATGACCTGGGAACCGCAAAGATGTGTGGAGCGTCCGGGACACCGAGGGAGGGAACGAGAATGGCTCACCTTGGAGTAGTTCTAGAAATGCAAAATGAAGTGTTGCCTTTCTACTACTGCTTCCAATTTTCCATAACTGTCTAAGGTGATGAGGTCTGCTTACGAGGCACTAGGCGATTATAGCACTCTAGAGCGAGCGTCTTAAGCTACAATGCTAAGTTACTCCTTATCATCGCTTCCGTTTCCTATAAATATCCAAGGTAATAAGGTCTGCTTAAGAGGCATTAGACGATTATAGAATTCTAGAGCGAGCGTCTAGAACAGAACTACTAATACAACGTGTTACTTCCTACCACTACTCCTTCCCCTTCCCGAGAACCATCCACGACTGTGAACTCCGTGTCAAAATCTCGAATAGCGGGACTCTAGAACTACAACATTGCGGCAGGTATCTCCTCGAAATTCCTTCCGTCTCTTATGAATGTCCAAGGCCATGGGCTCAATCTGCAAGGCATTAGAAGACAATGGCACTTCAGAGTGCTCGGCCAGCACTGCAAAAGAAATAACCGCCCACCTGCTCAACTCACTACCGCTTCCGTTTCCCATGAATATCGAAGGAGATGAGGTCTGTTCGCGAGGCACTGAACGATAATAGCACTTCGAAGCGATAATTCAGTCACCCCAACATCGAGAAGCTCTGCAAATTATCACATTCTCTACTCAATCACGCTACCCTACATCAATAAGCCCCCACCCTCTTTTTCCACCCATCCATAGGACTATTCACAACCTTCTCCATCCCCGTCTGAATCACCGGTCCAGCCACAAGCTCCAACCCCTCAACCTTCGCACCCCCCTTCTCCAGAGCCCAAAGACTGACCGCAACATAGTTACTCCCACGATAATCGAAAATCCCCTCGGGAACAGGAAACGAGTCCTGCGGTCCGATATTATGCACATACTTCCCAAACTGGTACCCATTGACGAAAATTTGTGCGCGGTATGCGGTGGCTAGGGTGCCCGTGGTGGTGCTGGAATTGGCAAAAGAGAAGGAGAGAGGGATATCGTAGCCTTCGGGCAGATTGAGGTCGAAGGACGTGGTGTAGAAAGCTACGCCGGCGGAGGTGAGGCCTTCGGTTGGGCCGGGGCTGGATTTCCAGGAAGAGGTGGGAGAACCCGGGAGATGGTAGCCTTGGCGTTCGGCGTAGAGGCCGCCTTCGTTGAGAGGGCCGCGAGCGCGGTCTTGGTAGTCTTCGCCTCCGAGGTTGCCGGTTAGTTTCCATTTGATGTCGGATTTCTCGTAACCGGAGAGGCTGTAGTCGAGGATACCTCTGGGCGCTTTCATTTCGCTTGTGCCGGCTCGGAAGTTCTCGTCGAGGCCCATGTTGTCGATGAGGATGGTCAATACGGCAGAGCCTGAAGTGGCGGGGAGGGTGTAGGTTGCGTTCCAGTTTGTGTAGACGTCTGCTCCAGCGAAAGAGCCGATGAATATGTCGTTCAGCCAGACGGAGTGGCCGAAAGCAGATCCACCTTGAGTGGCCAGGAAGAGGCTGGACTCTTTGCCCTTGCCGGTGAAGTGGCCACGATAGAGCAGGCTGCCGGTGTTGAATCCGTAGTCGCTAGCATAGAGTGACGTCGGAGTAGTCAGGTTTCGGTTAGTGTTGTTGCTGTAGGTCAGATCAGCACTCTTCCAGGCACTATCATCGTAGTCGGCCTTGATCTCCGGGAGACTGTCGATGACTTTCCAATTGCACGAAGAAAGTTTAGGGATGGTGATGCTTGGCTTCGTGTATTCGGCCGTCGCCAACACTATACCACCACCTTGCTTGAAGGACACCTGCTTGCCATTGAAGGTCAACTTTCCTAATGGCTCTGGGGCTCCGCCGATGATGTCGAGGGCAGAGGTTGCGTTGAGATCCCCGCAAATGTGCATGTCGCTTCCTTCAACCTTTGCCGAGCGCACTAGATATGGACCATGGATGATGGGCGAGGAAACCTGGGGTTTGTAATCTGTATCGGCTGTCCAGAACGTATACGCAGTCTGGCGATCAACAATGTGGATCGCCAAGCCGTTGCTGAATGAGACGAGTCGTTTGCCGGAGCTGGTGTCAAACTTGAGCACAGTCGCACCGTTCTTGGCAGCAATCTCGACTCCTTCGCCTAACGACAGCTTAGCATCGCCAGATCCTATGACAGCGAGCTCGTTTGTTTCCCCAGGACCAGTGTATATAACGAGCACAGTCTTCTTGCTGTAGCCAGAAGTGTATTGCTTCCACGTGAAAATCTCAGCAGTTGAGTAGAGAAGGTTGAAGCCACCGACATCGTAGTCAGTAACGTATATCTTGGAGTCTCGGCCGTGTAGTGATAGACTACCACCAAGCTGTGGAATGGTGATATTTCCCTTGCTGGTTGGGAGCGTGATCTTGTACTCAGTCGTGTCGAGCGAGTTGTAGGCCCCATGGCGCACCACGAAGAAGTTTGTGACGTTGCCAAGCAGTGCGGTCGTGGCAAGTGCATTATTGCCGGTGTACGAACCGTTCGCATTACTGTTGTTCTGGGCAATGGCCGTCAAGTATGCAGGCGATGCTTGGAGAAAGCTTGCCAAAAGCTTGGCTTGAGAGTACTTCTCACGATTGACAAGGCGCTCCTCGGCAATGACAGCACCATAGTCGTAAGAAGTGTAGCCTCCTGGATGACCAAGGTTGCCCCAATTTGTGCCGCCATAAGTCATGTAAATGTTGAAGATTGTCACTCCGAAGCTGAAATCGTTCTTGTAGAAAACTCGCTCGAATTCGGATCCCAGAAGAGCTAGACATTTATCAAATCCAGGGCCGCCCCATGGATCGAAGCTACCGCCTTGAAATTCGACAAGTGCGTAAGGAGTGCTGGAGCTTTGGTTGAGGTGGACGTTGTGGTAGTTCGTGGGAAGACCGTTATCAGGCCAGATGTACGGATTCGCGCAGTCGAAGCCCAAAGGATATCCGTCATGGCCTGAGGTATTGATCAGCATACGTGTAAGAGATGGGGCTGAGGTAGCAGTATGCAAGTCTCACCATAAATGTCAACTGTAGCATTGTACCTTTGTGGAGGTCCTGGCGCAAAGTAGCCATTTGGGTGCGCATCGTTCGAGATGAAAGGCACAGTTATCCCACCACTTCTGTACTGATCCTCAACTGCCTGCCAGTAGACCGAGTCCGGGAATTCTGGCGTTATCGCAGTGGCTTGCGAGTACTCGTTCTCAGGTTGAAGCAGAATCACTGGGCCTCCTTCCGTGATCTGATGCTTGGCGATGATTCTCGACATGCTCGCGATATAGTTGGCCGTTGCTGCAAGGTATCGAGGATCTCTCGTTCGCACCTTTCCCGCATCACGCTGTAGCCATCCAGGATATCCACCACCAGAGGCTTCTGCGTTGATATACGGTCCCGGACGAGCAAGGATGTAGATTCCTGCCTTCTTGGCTGCATCGAAAAATGGCTCGAGGGCGAAGATTCCTTCCGCCGAGAAATCGCCTCTCTTGCCTTCAAGAAGTGCCCAATGGAAATAGACTGAGACGCCGTTATACCCCATCGCTCTGATCTTCTGGAATACGTCTAGCCAGAGCGATACGACTGGTAGTCGGAACGGGTGAAATTCGCCCGAGTAGAACAGAACTCTCTCGCCGTGCACGAACAACGAGTGCTGTGGTGATCAGCATGAGGAGCTTCTCACATCGTCGCCATCCAACTCACCTCGTCCCACGTCACAATACTCTGGAGTGGCTCACGCCTCGGGTAAGGCCTGATCATCGTGTCTGGCTTCCCACCTATCGCCAATGCCGCTGTTTGCACCGCCGCCGTCGCCAGCAGCGCGGCCTGGTAGATCTTGCCGAACAACATGATGTCTCTCTGGGTTCCGAAGCTCCCGCAATGGCAGTGTCCTGACTTCCTGTACTCGGTGACTGCTTCTACCGCTGGCGAGTAGAAGGTAAGTAAGACTCGCTCACTCACCTGGCGGAGGCATCGACAACAATATCAACAGCCGCTCGCTCCGTCATGGACCGAGTCTGCGATCATCTCGCAAGTTTTCTCGGCGGCAAACACCGCTCACAGGCCACGAAAGGAAGCTTTTGCTGATGATCAGGTACCGCACGCGGAGTTGACCAGGGCGAGCTCCAGCTGTGCTGCTGGGTGATGTAACCGGCAGAACTCACCGCAAGGGACGAAGGCGGGGCGTTGCATTCAATCGTTTCTTCTCCACTGCCAATGCATGTCATTTGTTGTTGGCTATTGCAGCCGTATTATTATTACGGGTGCCAACACGAGAGCGAGAGTATGAGATATAGAGTAAAAAAGCTGAGGAGTTCTTCCGGAAGCAATGTTGTAGTATCATGACGACGACAACATCGGGATGTGGAGGAATCGTTCCCCTCTAATAGTTCTACTGTGAATCCTTCCTTCTGCTGCATTGATTGTATCTTGTGGTAAGCTGGAGCAAGTATCTCAAGCAATGCTATCTGCAGACTACGATCTTGTGGATGCGGCGCTCGATGTCCTGGCATTTTACGGTGAGGTCTGAGAAGAGCGCATCGTTGTAGGAGCTGCTGTCGGTCAGTTCTGTTGATCTTGCGTGAGCAGGAAATAGTGGACTTACTCGCGAAGGCCGTTGACGAAGGCGTCGAAGTTGTTTTGCTGGCCTGTATCGTTGTCGGAGACAGACACGGTGGCGAGTTGTCTTTGAAGGACCCCAGTCTCGAGCTGCCAGCAGTCAGTCTGTTCAAGAAAAAGTTGTGAGCGTGATAGCGAGGTTCTTGGCACGATCGTTTAGTTGCCTATTTAACGGCGGAAAGGGACCTACCTGTTGTCGCCGTTTCGTTAGACTACCGCTTTAGTCAAATGGATTATAGCGCCTGTTTGATTAGATTTCATTTGGAATTTAACTAATTTGCTAGTAAAAAATATATATAGAATACGAGAAACGAGTTTTCTTAGCGTACCTATAGAAGTAGGAGGTATATATCTAAATTTAAAGGAGGATAATAACTATATCTAGAGGCTTCCTATAGGCGATAGTAGTATAGAATAGAGACGTTTAGTAGGTAGTTATATTTTACCTATATAGGTAGATTAAATTTAGCTAGGATTTACCTTCTATAGCTTAGTATTATTAATCTTATAATCCGGTTTTTATATAAACTTAACTAAACAATCCCTAGAACTAGACTAAATACGCCTTATTTAATTAAAAGCACGAGTCTAATAAAGAAGACTTAGAGCTTATTTAATAAAAAATAGTAGACGAATATAGCGTTTTTAATTAAAGAGATCGAGATTTAATTAAATATAAACGGGCGATAATATATCTTATCTAGTATCTAAGAGTTCGGATATAACCTATAGGTAAGGAAAGAATCGTAAAGCTACGCTTTAGAATAGTATCGACGCTACCTTCGTTCGACCGCTATCTATCTAAAGAGAAGAAACTACTTAGTACTAACTACGCTCTCGAAGCGCCTACGACGGCTTAATTATAGACTATCTAATCTTCGTAGTAGATCTACTTCCTAACTAGTACTTAGAATTAATAAGGTAAAATTTAAAGTAATTATAACTTTCGATAAGACGTATAACTATCCTAAATACTAGTACGCTTTTTAGGGGATTATTCTAGAAGACGAGTTATATACTTATATATATAAAGCGCCCCTATAAGCTAGCAGATACTAGTAGCTCTATAGGCTCTAAAAGCTATTATATAGAATAGGAACTATTTTTAAGCTAAAGAATACCCTTTACCGCTATAGCTATACTATCTAACTAGTAGTTAGGGAGTCTTCTACGATATATAACTCCGCTAAGGGTTTAGGTAGTAGTCGGTACGTTATAGATAGTTATATAGTCTCGAGGGCGTATATTTATTATTACTAATCTATCCTCTTCTTTCTACTATAGACCTACTTATAGGTAAATAATCTCGAGTATAGTAATAGTAAAGGAAAGGGAATCTATAATCTTTAAACGACGAGTATAGAGAAGTAACTTTAAGGGAATAAGAAGGATAATAAGACGATTCGAAAGGGAGCCCGGAGGAATAAAATAGTTATTCTATATACTATAGTTATAGTAGTCGAGTAGCTATATATTACGCCCGAAACGTCGCGATCTACTTTAATCCTATCTACTTAACTATCGGTCTCTATATACTACCTCTTAAATTTCCTCCTAAACCCTAGTAACTAGACTCTCGAATTTTCCGCCTTTTTAGGACCTTATAGAGTTTAAAAAAAAGAAAAAAAACTTTATAAGGAACTAGATATATAGAAGAGTTAATAATAGTCGCAGATTATTAGAAGTTTTCTTTAAGAATAGAAGTTCTAACACTTCGTTAAGAGTCCTTACTACTAAAGCCTAGACGGAGGAAAGTACTAGAATAATATCTAGCGACTCTCACTACTACGGCTCTACGGCTATCGTATAATTAGAGGTTACGAAAGAAACGGCGATCGATCTACTACGATATATTTATTTTCTAGTTCTCGGACTATATATATATTCCTAGCGAAAAGGCTATTACTTAATATAGACAATCGAGAAAAGAAGAAGAATAAGTTCTATTAGCAATAATACTCTTCTCGATGTTAGAGGCTTTGCTATTAGGAGGCGGCGCGCCGGAACCCTAACGAGCTTGTATTTCCCTAGACTCGGACGCAACGGACGCGGTTTAAGCGTTCCTAGGCGCCGATTATCTAGGGGTTAAAAACTATAGCCTAATCTCTCTCCGGAGATTGCCCCGAATAAGGGTTGGATAATCCTTGCGGAATAGGTTCGTACTTTATAGAAGGACTACCTCGATTTGCATCCGCGAGCGCCGATATATATATAGGTATGTTTTTAGATAAGGGAGTGCGGATAGAGAATCTTATCGTCGGTCTGCGAAATCTCTGCTTTGCCGTACTAACGATATTAGGATATCTAGGTGTTGCTTACGGTCGGGAATTCCGGAGCACTTATTAAAGGCCGTAGATAGAATACGTAATAGAAAAAGAGGTCGAGAGATATACAAGGTTTATATCCGTACCTATAGAGAGAGCGAGCCGCCTGCGCTACGGGTTAACTAGGATAATGCAGCATCTTATAGCAAAATATAATCGGCTAGTGCTAAGCGGCTATTTAGCAAGTGCTTAGTAATATACCTCCCCGGGTAGGTTAAGTGCCTATTCCTAATAGAGTGCCTTGTTTTATACGTAAATCGCGCTCTTTTTTAGGTACTAGTACCTCGCGTCGCCTAGACGCGTACTTAGAATAACGTGTTTATAAATTTTTAATAGTATAGCGAATTCGAGGTATTGTTATCGTTACTATATCTTAAGTCCTTTACGAGTTATCTATTCTCGGCGATTTCTTCTAAGATATTAATAAGCCTAATATTAATAAGCCTAAGTCGCTAGTAGATAGTAGTCTCGGTAATAAAGAGGTCGATTTAGAGGGTTTAAACGACGAGGAGCGCCGTAAGTACGAGCTCGAGAGGCAGGCGTAGGCGTAGGCGTAGAAGGAGGGTACTAAAGAAGAGGTAGATCTCGAGGAATTAGCGACTTAGGTAGTAGATACTACTATCGAAGACTCTACTATCGAAGACTCGGAAGATAATAAACCTAGACTATTATTAGCTCCGCTAAAAGACGACTACCGCTCGCTTAACGAGGCTATTACTACTATATAAGAACACGCCTTTAAGGCTAGTTACTACTAGCGTATTAAGTTTAGAAACAAGTCGAAATTGCCTTAAAACCGCGGTCTCTAGGTATCTCGCTATCTTATCTATATATAGGGTAATAAGCCGCTAGTAAGAGAGAATTTCGTACGTAAAGGGGCTAGCTCTATACGAGTCGGTTGTCTAGTGTCGTTATAGTTGCGCGCCTACGATTTAAAGAGCCTACTTAGTCGCTAGTAAGTCGGAAATGTTAGTAGAACCTATAACTACGATATAGTCTATAGCGCTTAGTTTGCGCCGCACCGTCGCTACTAGCGTAACGAGGCTATATAGAAGGCTATTATCGATAATCTAAATGCTAATACGAGTGCGTATACTACGCTTAGTCGGTTAATAAATAAGGCAGACTATAAGTACGAGAAGTCGCATTTGTTAAAGGCACTCGGCCGAGATTCGGTCGATACTAAATCTTAACCTATTTAATACTTAACTAATAACAATACCTTCTATATAGGTATTTAGGTAGTTAGAGACCTTATTAACGTCCGCTAGGCCGCTCGGAAGGCTACGTAGGGCGATAAGACTATATCTAAAGCCCTATTCGAGCTACTAGACTAGCTAGGTTTCTACTAGAAGAAGGAGGTAGATTCAAATAGTAAACTAGACAAATTGCTCGTTCTTAACCCCTAAATAGCCGAGTTATATAGGCTATATCCTAAGTACCTTATTATCGACAATACCTATAAGACAAACAAGTACAACCGTCTACTTTTAAATATAGTAGTAGGTACTAGAGTAGGAGACACTATTCTACTTAGATACTATATTATAGGTAACGAGGATAAAGCTGCGTTTACGTAGTTTGCTAAGGCGTTTAAAGAGCTAAGTACTAAGCATAATCTACTACTACTAGGCTTATAGGTTACTAATCGAGACCGTAGCTATATAAATGCTCTTAATAAGGCCTATCTACGTATACCGGCTCTTATCTGCGCCTAGCATATGTTTAAGAACGTATAGGCATAGGCTCGGAAGCTAATACCTTAGAAACAGGTACTTAATAAAGAGACAGGCAAGAACGAGTAGCAAGACGATCTAGACTATACGACCTTTATAGACAACTTCCGAGCCTGCGTCTATACTAAAACAGTAGAAGAATTTAACACTAAAGATGCCTAGTTAGCAAGCTACGAGAACCCTTACTATATAACCCTTCGAGACTATATCTACCGCGAATATTAGGCTTATAAGTATAAGCTAGTATACTACTTCTAGTAGACCAAATTTGCCTTCTACGGACAAGCTATTACTTCTAGAGCTAAAGGCGCTTACTTAACTATAAAGAGGTAGCTTACTAGTAGGCGCTATAATATCCTTACCCTCTTCCTAAAGCTCCGCCCGTAGTAGGCTATTCGTTACTTAGAGATTACTATACGGATAATACGAGAACGTACTACTATACTAATTGCTTTCCGTAGACCTAAGTTTGTAAAGACTAATAAGAAGATCTACCGATAAGGCTTATAGAAGGGCCTTAACTAGCTAAAGTTAGCGTACGACGAGATTGCTAAGCTAGTAAAGGAGCCTAGCAAACAGCGCTCTTAGTGCTTAGGCTGCTTTCGGAAGTTATAGGGTATCGTTTGCAAGTATATAATAATCGATACTATTAAGTTAACTAGATCCTTCGAATTCGACCCCTATACGCACTTCGATAGGCACTAGTATATCGATAAAGCCGCGGCGCTAGTAAGGGCTATTATTAAGCTTAAGAGACCGGTTTAAGAGCTATTAGTATTACTAAACAACCGCCGTAGAAGAGGTAGAAGAGGTAGAGCGGCAGCTACGAGAAGATACGTACGTACTAATTAACGAGAGGTATTAGGCTTTAAATACGTAGACCGCAATAACCCTGCCTCTTAACGAGGCCGTAGACGGCGTACGAGGGCGTCTATATAACAACCTCGTACGGTAATATAACCTCGTATAGCAATATAATAACTACGACCTTTAGCTCCGCTAGTCTATACGCCTACTAAGCGCTACGGCTTTGTTAGCAACGATCTAGCTAGTATTTAAAGAGCCGCTATAGTACTTAATCGACAACGTCTAATAGCGCTAGCACTACCGCTAGTAGTGCCTTACTCGGAGCGATAGTTTGTCTAGTTCTATAGTAGTTAACCTATACTACCGCAGGCTCTAGGTCTACTAGTAGCGACTTAATCTACTATATTTAGTGCCGCTCCGCTACTATTAAACTAATAGGCGTTTACTTAGCAATAGTATATACTAGGTTCTATAGCTCTACTACTATCTATAGTACCGCTCCGCGGAGGTCTATAGTAGTAGCAAGGTCTATAGCGGTAGCAAGGTCTATAGTAGTAGTAGCTAGTTCTATACGCTCGTAGCTATTAGTATGCCGGCTATAGCAATTAGTTCTAGTAGTCTTATATATCTATACGCGTTAAGGGCTTCTAAAAATGCCTCATTCTTAACCCTAATTATTACTATATACGTATAGTTCCTATACTAAACACTTTTACTAATTTGTACAGCTAAATACGTCTGTATACGCTTATAACCCGAACCGGAGGTATATTACTAAGCACTTGCCAAATAGCCGCTTAGCACTAGCCGATTATATTTTGCCGCATCTTATACTCGAGGCGACTTTATATACCCCGTCGGCGCCGGGATCCCGGTCTCGCGTACTATTATCTCCTAGTCGACGCGATGCTTCTAGTATTAACTATTACGCTTAGGCAACTAGATACTGTATATATATATATATATACACTTAAACTGTATATATAGCGCACTCTAAGGTAGATAGTCGTGTTTATGCAACATTCTCCTAATAATATATTAATATTATTCTCCTAATAACTATAGCTAGAGCCGTCGACTGTTCTAGTTAGACTTATCTTCGGTCCTTAATCTTTGTATAGAAGACTACTACTAAACCCCTACGGAAGCGCTCTATGCCCGTATTCTAGATAGCTTAGGAGTTTCTAAGGATTTGTACTATAGCCTTCTACTAAGTCGGACTTCTTAGTTTATAAGTAAAGAGAACGCACTTCTCGATAATAAGAGCGATAGCGTACTTTAAATCTTAAGTAAATATTAGTAGCTCGCTGCTGCTAATGTAATCCATTTATCCTATGTCTTCTACGACAATCTTATAGTCGCAAATAGAGTTAATATATAGATCTTAGCTACGTAGAATAGCGAGCTAGCACGATTTTAACTAAGGCACAAAATGCTAGGCCTATTTCGCCGGTGTCTACGAGGGGCGGTAAGCATCGGTAGAGCTCTCTAGCTGCTCCTAATTAGATACATATCCGAAGCTACCTCTATTTAGGCGCCCCGCTTTATAGGCTTATATAGACCTTCTACCTAAATTTAGTACCTTCTACCTTCTACCTTCTACCTTCTACCTTCTACCTTCTACTCTGTCTCTACGTCCTTATATTATCTCTCCGCTAAGTACACTAATATATATCTAGCTTAGCGGTCTATGCTAAGCCTATAGCGAAGCGCCTAAAAGAAAACCGTACGGCTCCTATATAACCGTCTAGTACACAAACGAGAATTCGAATTTATAGAAGTACAACTATATATTAGATAGACAAACCTAAAAAAGCTGTTCTGCGCAATAATACGATCTTTTAAAATAGCTATACAAAGTATACGTTAAAATGTCAAATTAAAGCTATAGATGCGATCTTCTAAGATAGGTCTTCCGGTAACTGCGTTTGTTCTACCCTCCTTTGTATTACTTATATACAAACGGTATATAAAACGCTAAGTAAATTACGAGCGGACCCTTAGATTAACCGCCGCTCGTACCTCCGACTCTTAGAATACCTATATTCTTAACCCTTTGCCTTTATCTTACTACTAAGGGCTATACTATATTACTAGTATATATGCACCTTTACTCGTAGTAATTCCTTTATCTAGCACGTTCTTAGACTCGAATAGGCCTAACGAAGGGTCTAGAGAGCCCTTTAGATACCTGTTTGCCTTATCGTACCTCGCTATCGTACCTCGCCGTCGCCTACTAATAGTATACTATAACTAACCTACCGCGACTAACCTACTAACAAACAGACAATAGCGCTACCTCCGAGGGGCACTCGTAAGCAGCGTAATAGGGAGAAGAAGGATAGGGCTAAGAAGCGCAAGACTAATAGATAGCAGAATAAATCCGAGTAGCACACTAGCACTTTCTAATAGCACTTCTAGGTCGCGCCGCCGTAACTCGAGAGCGCCCGGATTTTAGTTGCTTACTGCCGGTCTAGTAGCCTAAGAATAAGCGAGATTATAAAGTATAGTTCTAGACTCGTTGCGATCGTATTAACGCCGCCGATAACCTATTGTCGTAGGACTAAGTTAAGCAACTCGCATATAATGCCGTAGCTTCTCTAGAGGCTAAGAATATCTACCGTAATATCGTTACCGCTAGCCTTGTTAAGCTATTAGATCGCCTTTACCTAGGAAAAGGATATTAGCCGAAGGACGTCTAGATCGATCTAGTCTTCGCGCTAATCTTCGGCGGTAGCAATGTTCTATAGATCTCGAAGATAGGCGAGGGCAAGAGCTTAGCATTTACAGCCCTTACGTATTCAACTAGCCTTATTACCCTCTAGTTTACACCGCTAAATCGCCTTAGCGAGGAGTAGGCTAAGGTCGTCGAGAACCGGTATTAATAGCTGTAGTTAGATAGCTAGTTAGATAGCTAGTTAGATAGCTAGTTAGATAGCTAGCCGATCGAGCGAGATAGTATCGTTAACGCTATTAATATTACCTCCGAAACTATAAGCCTCTATCCTAAGCTATACGACTATATTACTAATAGTAGATATTATTATATTATCCTAAGTCTAGAAACCGGTGCTAGTCTAGCCTTTAGGAAGCTACTATAGGACCCTAAGGTTTGTGCCCGTATCGGTCTTATAGTAATCGATGAAGTCTATCTTGTTAATAAGTAGCGTAACTTTCGGAAGGAATATATATAGATCTTCGCTCTACGCAAGTTACTCTATAATAATACAGTTTAGCTCGGCTGTTCTACGACAATGTCCGAGGATATAGAGGACTTTATACTTAAATATAGTAGATTTCGTCTAGTTAGTAATTAGCTATTCTAGACTAAGATTATTCGTAGTAGTGTCGATCGTCTAGATACTATATATATCCTACGTACTATTCTAAGGAATTAGCTCCGCTTATACGAGTACCTGTATTTCGCTATCGATAGTGTATTCGACCTAGAGACTAAGGAAGCTACGCCGATAAACATTAAGAAGGCCCTCTTATTTATTAATAGTCGTAAGTATGTCTAGGATCTAGCTAATATTATTCGGTATTAGCTAGTCGCAACGACTGCTAAGTATAGGGACTAGAAGAAACGATACACATAGGACAACAAAGGTGTTAATATATACACTATAGTAATATTCTATACTAGTAGTATCGCTAAGCGAGACTAGAAGCGCCGGTATAACCGCTTCTATAAGACTGTAGAGCATCTAGATAGGCTATCGGAACACCGGATTATAGTTGCTACTACTGCTTTTAGTATTAGCCTAAATATACTAGATATTAAGCTTGTTTACTAGACTAGGTTTACTCTTACGCGCGACATCGAGGATATTATCTAACGTCTTAGCCGTACCGGTCGTACTATTCTACGTAGTTTAGCCTTTATCTTCCTACTATACTATATCGATAATCGTCTTAAGCAGCCGCGGCTAGAATCTGACTACCCGGCAATTAAGCCTCGCCGACGTAGATCGTATAGAGCATTCCGGCTATTAGGGCTCCGCTAGTCTAAGCTTCTAGGAGAAGATACTAATACGCTAGGTGCTCGAGAAGCCGCTAATAATAATAATAATAATAGCGATAGAAACTACTAGACTAAGAAAGAGATAGAGCTTCGCGATAAGATTCCTCGGATTTAGCGGGAGTTCTAGAATAACTATCTACGCGAACAATACGGCATATGTCTACGTAAAGTCGTCCTTCGCTATCTCGGTAAGGATAAGGCAGTATATACCTAGCAACTACTAGTAGTAGAAGATTGCTATAACATCTATAACCTAGAACTAGACGCTCTTTATATCGACATACCTCTAGAGGGTGTTACTCCCCCGAAATTCAAGGCTCCGAGAGCCGGCACTCGTCTAGCAATTAGATTTAGTATACTAAAGGATTAGATATTAAAGCGGCCTGCCCTTTAGTATCTAGATTATTTAAGCCGTATTCGATTCGACCTTCTATCGACTAAGGTTATAGACGATCCGATTCTAGCTAATATCGCTAATATCTTTACTACCGCTAACTTAGTTAATAAATAGAACGAGAGTGTTACTATCGATTAGGATCTCCTTAAGTAGAAGGCGCTAGTATTTGTAGACTAGTTCGAGAAGCTTTAGTAGTACGAGTAACTATTCGCTACCTTTTAGCTAATCGATACTCTAAAAAGCCTTAGTCTAGAGATATTAACTAAGTAGCGTGCTATTTATAATACGAGGAAGAGGGCCGAGGAAGATAGATAGAAGAAGGCCGAGGAAGAGGCTACTCGAGAAGCGGCTCGTAGCGCCCTAAATATACGTCTATCGGATACTATACTACTACCTACAATGCCCTTTACTCTATAGCAGCGCGCTACTGCTCTAAATAAGTTAAGAAGCGGTATTGTAGGCTCTACTAGCGTATAGGCTAACCTCCTTTATAGCCGTAATACTTAGGTATTAGGAACTCGAGGCTAGGAGCGCCTAGGCTTATCTAGTAGTCTTAGTCTACGTACTCGGCGACAGCTACCTCTACAGATTAATCCGACTACTAAATAGGTATATACTCGAGCTAAGCGGATTCTTAGTACCGTCTCTCGTACTAACGAGGAGCGAGGTCGTATATTGTATACTAAGCGTAGACTCTCGGAAGCGGGTCGACGTATAATAGGCTCTTAAGGTAGCTCTCCTAGCAGGCGTTAATACTACAATTAGCGGTGAAATAGCCCTAGAAATTGCGGTAGAATAGCCCTAGAAATTGCGGTAGAATAGCGCTAGAAATAGCACTAGAAATGGCACTAGAATAGCCCTAGAAATTGCGGTAGAATAGCGCTAGAAATAGCACTAGAAATGGCACTAGAATAGCACTAGAATAGCACTAGAATAGCGCTAGAATAGCGCTAGAATAGCGCTAGAAATAGCGCTAGAAATGGCGCTAGAAATGGCGCTAGAAATAGCGCTAGAAATAGCACTAGAATTGGCACTAGAATTGGCGCTAGAATTAGCATTTAATAAGGTCCTTCCTTACTACCCTTCTATTATATCCTTGTAAGCTCGCTAAGTCCTTGTCCTATCCCCGGAAAAGTAAGCCGTAACACTACGCTCGATCGCGTTACTTCTATAAGAGCTAGCATATAATATAGGATGCCTAGTTAAGTTACTTCTACGAGAGCCGGTATATAATATAGGATGCCTAGTTTAGCTACTTCTACGAGAGCTAGCCTAGTTTAGCTGCTTCTACGAGAGCCGGTATATAATATAGGATACCTAGTTAAGCTACTTCTACGAGAGCTAGCGCTAGAATTGGCGCTAGAATTAGCATTTAATAAGGTCCTTCCTTACTACCCTTCTATTATATCCTTGTAAGCTCGCTAAGTAGGCTCTTCTATTATATCCTCGTAAGCTCGCTAAGTAGGCTTTTCTATCGTATCCTTATAAGCTCGCTAAGTAGGCTTTTCTATCGTGTTCTTTGCGACGAGGGTTTATAGATAGTTATAGATATTAATAGTCGTATATATCGATAGTCGTATATATCGATAGTCGTATATATCGATAGTCGTATATATCGATAGCATATAAGAGCTAGGCAAGAAGCGTAAATTCGAGGAAGCGATAAGGATACCGAGTCCCGCTAAGACCCCGGATCTAGTATAGTAGAGCGCTTAATTAGTAGGATTAAACGTTATAGCTACTTCCTTCCGCGTATTTATAATACCGACTTTACGACTTTTACGACTTTTATAATAGTATATTACTAATATAGCGAGATACGCCGATTTAGCGCGTTTCTAGCAAATAGCGCTAATAAAAGTGTCTAATACGATAACGACGGCCGCCTTAGGCACTAAGAACCGCCTCCGAAACCCGAGAAGTTACTAATACTAGCGATACTAGCGATACTAGCGATACTAGCACTATACTTATTATACCGCAGCTATTAGTACTATAATATATACGGTAAGGATAGATACGTAGGGCGATAATATATATCGAGCGCTCGTAAAAGCACCCTTCGAGAAGCTACGATAGCCCTCTTACGTTAACGCCCTCTATTGCTTAGACTCTCCCTAGAACGATTATTCTAATAACTAGTTACTATATAAGGCAGAGAAAACGAATAGTAGCGTCCGGGGATCTAATTAACTAGCGGCACTAAGCGGCTATAGAAGCACACACTCCGAAGTATACTAGAATTATTGCGAGCGAAGCTCGCCTTATAATAGCAAGTTGCTAGAATGCGCACTTAGCTACACGTAACGCCAAGCCGACCCCGGATTTCAGAATCCTGCATACCTGATTGGTCAATTTCTACAAGTGGAGACTTTCGGAGCTAGCGCCGGTATCTCCGAACAAGCGCCGACTTCCCGAACAAGCGCCGACTTCCCGAACAAGCGCCGACTTCCCGAACAACCGCTAGTAAAGCCTTTTGCCTTCCTTCTAATACTTCAAATATATAGTAAAATATATAGTAAAATATACAAACAATTAATAAGAAAATTAATAAGAAAATTAACTAAAACATTAATAAAAGAATTTATAAAACAACTTTTAATAAAAGAACCTATAGAAAAATTAATTTTAATTATAGAAAACATACGATTTAAATTTATAAAATTACCGAAAAAATATTAAAGGAACGAGAGCGAGAATAAGAGCGAGGAACCCTAAAATTCGCGGCTCCGCTATACTAGGTATATATAAAATTTAAAAACTCGCGGGCGCTACCGCTATTACTACGTAAGTAGAAGGAGCAGAAGTACTTACGTACGGGTACTATCCTAGTTAGTAAAACAATTAACAAAACAACAAACAAAACAACTAATAAAACAACTAATAAAACAACTAATAAAACAACTAATAAAACAACTAATAAAACAATTAATAGAACAATTAACAAAACAATTAATAAAACAATTAACAAAACAATTAACAAACTAATTAATAAACCAATTAATAAAACGATAAATAAAACAATTAACAAAACAATTAACAAAACAATTAACAAAACAATTAATAAAACAATAAATAAAACAATAGTAGAACAATTAGTAAGGCAATTAATTAAATAATTAATTAAACAATTAGTAAAGCAATTAGTTAAACAATTAGTTAAACAATTAATAAAATAAATTATATTCTAGTAAATAAATAACTTATAATAAAGTTAAAAAGAAGGTAAATAATAAACTAGAGAAGAAACTAAATAATAAAGCAAATAATAGATTAAATAAAAAACTAGAGAACAAAGTAAATAATAAACTAAATAATAAGCTAATTAATAGACTAAATAATAAGCTAGTACTAAACTAAGTAGTAAGATAGAAAACAAGTAATAAATAAGGATATAAATAAGAGGACTTAGACGTATTAGAAAAAAGAAAACATATAATAAAAATAAATAAGAAAATATAAAATAGGTAAGTAAAACAAGTAAGATACTAAATAGAAAAACTGTAAAACATTAAAGAAAAAAATTAAAAATAGTTTTTTTAATAATATAAAAAGTAGTAATAGATATAAAAAATTAGAGAAAACTAGAATAAAAGTAAGTAATATATATAAAGTTAAAAATAATAAAGTAGTATCTAAAATACTAGAAAAGAAAAATAGTAATACAAAAATATAAAAATACTTATTCCTAATAAACTATTCTAATAGAACTAAATCGTATAATAATAGTAATAGCTTCAAGGTCTAGCTTCGAGGTCTAAAGAACCGAATTAGCTTAGTATATATAAGGCGAAAGCTTCGCTCGCACTCCTCTAGGCACGCGCTAGCCGCCTAGGAGCACATTTTATATAGCCTATATGCTACGCGTAATACGCAACAATTAACGCATTCTATTACCAACTATAGTACGCGAGGTATATAGGAAGGGACTTATTAAGCGAAACAACAATAGCTTATTCGCTAAAGCGATACTTATTAGTATCTAGACAACAATAGAGTATAGCCGCGCCCTTAGTATTAGAGACACCGTAGAAAAGGGTTATCGAGCGCGTTATAGTCGTATAGCAATATTAATACGCTTGCTAGAAGAGGCGCACTACAGTCGGATAACAGTCTTAATACGCTTACTAGAAGAGGAGGCGCACTATAGTCGAATAGCAGTCTTAATACGTAAAGGGCTATAGTCGTATAGCAGTGCTATAGTCGTATAGTAGTAGTAAAGACTAAGACTAAGCGCCTTCGGGCTTAAGTATACTAGAGGCCCTTACGTAACGACTAAGGTTATTATAACTAACAGTCCTAACAAAGGCGTTACGCCGACTTAACTAGATACGCGTATGTTATCCTATAAAGAATCCGAACGTAGGAAGCCTATAGCCGCTACTTAAGGTATACCTTACTAAAGAGTTTTTACCGAGTTAGGCCTAGCCGCTACTTAAGGTATACCTTACTAAAGAGTTTTTACCGAGTTAGACCTATAGCAATGCTACGAACCTATTAACCTACTCTATCTGTTAACCTACTTAGTCTATTAACCTACTTAGTAGGAGAGTCGCTATCGAGCCGCTACTTAAGGTATACCTTACTAAAGAGTTTTTACCGAGTTAGACCGTTAGCCGCATTATAGGTATACCTTACTAAAGAGTTTTTACCTCTGCTAATCTACCCGAGACCCGCAGTTTGTTACACTAAGATAAGACTACGATATTCTAATAAAAACTATACTCTTTCGGTTAAATACGTAGTCGACGCCCGCTAAAGCTATAGAAAATAACCTACTCGCTAGGAGAGTCGCCTTCGCAACGTCTTACTCGGCAAAGCCTATCGGAGACCTTAAAAGAAGGACTAAACAAACTCTACCGATCGAGGAACCTTAACTATTAAACAAGCGGCTCTATCGGTAGCAAGCCGCAGAACTAGTAAGGAATAGTATTAATCGCTATAGAGCTACCTATATACGACAAAGAGGTATCGACACTATTACTAAGAAGCCGATAGCTAGTATATTGCTAGGGGTATTAGTATGTTAGTATATATAGAAGAAGAAGAAGAAGAAGTTAAACTAGGAAGCGTAGGTCTATATTAGCGTATCGTAGGTAAGGTTTGCCTCTACTAATAGGATTGCGCTATTTAGCTATAATAGTAAGGCAACAATAACGGCTATATATTATCGCACTTTTAACGTAACGTAATAGCCGCCGACTGCTAGTCGAATGCCTAAGGCTAGAATTGCTACTAGTTCTCGAAATTACCGGAGGCCTCCTTTAGTATTAGGCGCTCTAAATTTATATAGGAACTAAGTCTAAAGGCACGCACTCTAGTCTACCGCTACTACTTCGCTACTAGGCGCGCACTCTAGTCTACCGCTACTCCTTCGCTACTAGGCACGCACTCTAGTCTACGGAGCTATTAGCTATTAAGCTATCCTTATACGCCTAGCCTAGCTAGCTATTAAGCTATTATCGTACGCCTAGCTAAACCCTTCGTAGCTAGCTATTAAGCTATTATCGTACGCCTAGCTAAACCCTTCGTAGCTAGCTATTAAACTATTATCGTACGCCTAGCTAAACCCTTCGACTTTATAAACACCCCCGACGAGGTACGTACTCTAGTCTACCGCTACTACTTCGCCGCTAACCGCCTAGTTAACGGGGCTATCGTTGTCGGCGGCAAGCGCACTTAGAAGATAAAGCTAGCACCTAAGAGATAAAGCTAGTAAGGAAGGCCTAAATAGTAGATATAGCAGGTTAGATTACTATAAACGAATACAAAAGCTATATTTATTTATTCCTTAGTCGCTATAACCGCTGCCCTTATCTATATCTTAGTTACTGCCTATCGCATCGACTACTTCAACCTCCGCATCGATAAGCTAAGCCTATCTATTAGTACGTTAGATAGTATCGACCTACTTAGAGTCGGTCTTATTAATAGTAGTACCCTATATATTACTACGATTAGTCGTAGCCTTACGACTAGCCTTAGCAGCCTCTATATCCTCTACGACTGTATCCGTAATAGTAGAACGACCTTCGAAGTACTCCTTATTGCTTTAGTTAAATATAGCGACCTTCTCGCGGATCTAATCGCTACTAAGCTGCTAGATATCGTCCGATATATGCCTACCGTTATTACTATACGGAGCTATAAAGCTATTCGAGAATAGCTTCTCTACGCAGCTAAAGACGTTAATAGCCGTATTCTTATAGGTATAGTAACTGCTTAGCTTAATACTAGTAAAGGAGGTTATTATATTACGTAGTATACGAGCCGGCTCGCGGTTAAGTGCGATCTTCTTAAAGGTTGCTAGCAGGTTATAAGTCGAGTTACCGATACGATTAATGTCTTCTAAGTACTCGTAGTTATAGATCTCGAGCTACTTATCCGCCGCTATTATATAACCTTTCTTCCTATTAGTAATAATACTAGAAGACAGAATAGCTTCTTAGAGGACATTATTATAGCCTAGACTAAGCAGCTATCGCTTATATATTATTATCCGACTATAATTTCCCTACTTAGTATCGAGGAAACTAGGGATTAGATAGTCGACGGATCGACGGAGATAACTAATATCTGCGTTACGGACCCCGAGGCGTAGGGTAAGGAATATCTTAATCTCCTATATTATCCGAGCTATAGTAGTGTACTAGGCATTAGGTACCGGCTTACTAACGCGGTACGGTAAGCTACGCTATACCTCGACAGATAGGAGCTTCTTATAGATATCCTATACTATCTCTAGGTATTGCTAAGCGGTTAGCCTAGATAGGGCCTCCTTAACTGTATCTATACGGCTCTCCTTACTAGAGATTACAACGCGGCCCTGCTTAGATAACTACTTAATAGCCGCACCGATACTACGAGCCTAGAATATAGTCTTAAGAAGCCGAAGGATCTCGAAGAATTTTAGCTTAGTACTACTAACCTTATTCTCGCTATACTAGAATATAGTATCGCCCTTTGCTATCTAAGCGCTTAGAAGAGGCTTCCTATCGCTATTCTTATCCTAGTGCGTACGTAGGATAGTAAATACATAGTTTATTATAGTATAGAACTAGGCTAGCGATATAAGGAGGCTGTCGCGCTTGTCGTATAGGTCCTTATTCTCGACACTCTCGTTATATACGCTATACCTACGTACGACGGTTATATTGTCGCTATTCTATATATATAGAGGTCCCTCTAGCCCGCTCGCAAAGTCCTTGTTACGGTCTAGGTCCTAGAACTTAAGTAGGATCTCGTCCTATATAGCACACATGCCCTTAATAGTCGCCTCGTCGTTAAAAGAAACAGGCTACGAATACACCTCTATACGGGCCGGGTCTAACTTATCGATTACTAGCTATACTAGTCGCTTTAGATTACTACCGCTATTCTCGAAAATTGCCTTTACGGCCTCTAGAAACATATACGTAATAGCCTTATCGATATAGAAGAGCGTAGTCTTAATACTAATATCGGAAACCTCGTCTCTATCCGGTCGTATTACCTTATTTTTATAGATATTCTTAAAGATATTATTAGCGTTTAGCGGCTTGTCGTAATGGATTATCTTCTTCTTTAGGCTACCCTTCGGAATACGCTTATTAACGGCTATATACGAGGTAGTTATAGCTACTATCTAGTTAGTATCCCTAGTAGCCTAGTCGGTATAGTTCTATATCCGATTGAAATTGTCGATAGTACTACTATACTACTTATCGGGGTAGTTATATAGCTTAGCAATTTGCGTCTCTATATAATTAGCATTCTTATCTATTAAGATCTAGATAGTCTAATATACTAGAGTAATGTTTAGGTTGTTTAAGACCTCGATCGTACGACGACTCGTACTATTGCTAACGAGGAATATTCTAAGGGCCTTTAGAAAGAATAATGCCTTAATATAAGACATAGAATATAGGACTTAAGAGGTTAGCATCGTCGTACGCTTCTGTATAATATTACGCTTATCCGCGAACTTAGTCCGGTACTAGTAATAATCGCGACGTACGTTAGGTAGCAGATTCTAGCCGAGTAACTAATACTATATAGGAGCGACCTATTAGATAGCATCGTCTATATCTCTAAGGTCGATTTCGAAGGTATAGAACTCTAGTTTATATATACTAAACAAATCCTTACTAATTAGGCTCTTTAGCTTATTACGAACAATACGAGTACTAAATAGGCGATCTTCTAGAAAGGTATCGATAATAGCCTAGAGGTTCTTCTCGTATTACTTAGAGCGCTTAGTAGTCTTGCGAGTTTTAGCAGACGTAGATGCTTTGTCGCCCGGCTTACTAACTAGATACTTAACGAAGTAGGTTATACTAACCTTGTTCTTTACTATAGTATCCTTTAGCTTCTTATAATACTTGTCGAGGAGCCGCTTAAGCGCAACGTTTTTACTAGTACGGCGTGCTATTTCTAGGGCCTCTTTATCCTTATCTTTATCTTTATCGACCGTATCGTCTTTATCGCGAGTATCTAACTCCTCGTTACTACTAAGATCTTCGTCTTCTTCGCTAAGGTCTTTATTTATAGTCTCCGACTCCGACTACTTATCTTCGAAGTCGCTAACCCTAGGTATATCCGCTAGTCGTACGAATCGATAGTCTCTAGTATATCGCTTAGGAAGCCGCTTATAGAGTATATTAGTAATGCTGCTATCTGTCTAGGAAGAGGTAGACCGACTAGAGCGTACTAATAACCTAGCTAGCCTAGAAGTAGCGCATTATCTAAATCCTAGTCTATTAGATCGCCGCTATCGTCTTACTACTAAGACGGAAGGATTAGATTGCCTTTATTATCGTAATTATATACCGTTATCTTACTAGAAGGTTCGTTAGATATCTTAAAGGACTCGAGGCCTAGTAGCTATAGTAGTAGCGGTCTAGTAGCGGTAGTAGTAGCTGTAGTACTAGCTATAGTGCTAGCGGTCTGCTAGCGGTAGTGCTAGCAGTAGTAGTAGTAGTACTAGCAGCTATAGTAGCAGCTATAGTAGTAGCGGTACTAGTAGCTATAGTAGTAGCTATAGTAGTAGCAGTGCTAGCAGCGGTGCTAGCAGCTATAGTAGTAGCGGTAGTGCTAGCGGTCTACTAGCGGTAGTAGTAGCGGTAGTAGCAGCTATAGTAGTAGTACTAGTAGCGACTTTTAGGTATTTTAACCTTAGCTTTAGAGTCGCGTCTACTATATAGCAGCAACTTAATAACTATACCTCGGATAGACTTATACTATATATAAAAGGTGTTTAGAAATAGTCTACGAAGGACCTCGAAGTATCGAGTCGGCTATAGGAAGGTTATCGATTGCCCTCGAAGGCTATAGAGTAGTTAGTAGGCATCGGACGGAATTTTCGCCTATTTAAATAATAATTACTAGCGTTAGGAGAAGGACCTCTAAGTATTAGCTAGGCGATGCGGTATATTATATATTAAGGTGTTTCTAGTAGTATAGCTAGCCGCCTAGCAATCCGGATAGCTATAGTCGAGTCGGCTTAGTAGAATAGCGAAAACTTAACGTACTAACGTCGTATAGACTTGTTTAATAGATAGAATAAAGCGCAATTAGTAGGGCTATAACCTCCGCTATTTAGAATGTCTTGTATACGTTGTAGTATTATATTAGTGTTTGGCAGGCTAGTTTCGTACGGGTTTATATCAGGCTCGTAGGCGAAGAATTGGGTAGAGTGCTCGTGATTGGTTGTCGGTAAGTTCGGAAGCTAGCCCTAATTACTAATCTATTACGTGCACTCGGTCGCAATATGATCCCCATTCACTACACATCTACGCAACTCAATTCTTCATGCCTACGAGCCTGAATGGAGGTAGATCCGAAGACCATTCATCGCGCAGACGCTGCTTGTATCGAGCTCACCACATCACCGAACCACATCGGCGCAGCGGACATCATATCTTTGATTGTGCTCGCCTGCGTCATTCGATCCGAGGTATGGACCAGAGGAGGATGAAATTTTGAAGAACAGCGACGCGGTCCCCGAAAACTCGCTCAAAGCCGAGTACAGTCTCCCCATGACTTTGCAAGATGCATTGCGTTGGGCTGCGACCAGCAAAGACTAGTTATGATGGCATCCACGTCTCTCCTCTCGTGGCGAGCTTGTTCAACCATGTGGCAGCTTTAGCTGTGCAGTGTGCAACAGTTGCAGAGCACTACAGTATCGGACGCAACTACAAATGAAGCAGCACAAAGTATGTCGAAGCAGATTCTTTGCAAAAACGATAGTCGTTTCACCATCGACATCAGCTTTGTCAGACCTGTTTGTTATGCTTCCCGCCATCCTTGCCGTTCCATGGCATTGCTCGGAGAGTGACTCGTCGAAAGCACTCTTGGCCGTTCTCAGACATGGTACGATATGCAATGCATAGAGGGCTCCTGCTTCATCAAGACCTAAACGCAAAGTACCCGTTTTGAAGCACCAGTACGCATGGTGCACAGGATGTGGCCACTTTTTGCATGCGAGTACACTACTATTAGGTAGCGCTCAATCTATCTACACGAAACTTAAAAGAGTTCTTGAGTGCAGACATCAATCCCGTCTCTGGGCATGTGCGAAACAATCATGCGCCGCCGCCGCCGCCCGCTCGAAAACTCCACGCGTGCACCAACTTTCGCTTCTTCAAAGTCCACTCTTCGCCTTGGCGGCTCCAGGATATATACTCTGAAGATGCTGGGTCAGCGGGACTCCACCCTTGGTCAACGCGGCGATTTGCGGGCAGCCGATGCTCTCGACTGTCGTTGCGATTAAGTCGAAGAAGGTCTTGAACAGGTTGTTGGTGAAGGAGGGGGAGCCGGTCTTGATGAGTTCGAGGGCGAAGCAGATGAGATTGTTTCCTTCGAGGAGGTGCGCCAAGTTCATGATTCCTCCGCCTAGATCGTCCAATCTGATGCCTGTTGACAAAATTAGTTAGTGGTAGGTAGACGAGAGGAGGTTCGTCGAAGAGAAGGACATACCGGCAAACGTGTTGACTCTACCCATGTTACCGCCAATGCTGGCGAGCTCGGGGAACCAACCAATCCACTGGATCAGATCGAAGTTGAACTCCAGCAAGCCGTACGCTCCCGGCCGCCTGGTCCAACGCTCAGGAATCCTCTCCCAGCCGATGTTGTAGGTGAACGGGCGAGGATAGTCACAGATTCCGAAAAAGGATTTGAGGATATCGTGGGTCAGGACACCTGTGATCAATCATCAGCCATCTCCTCGCAGCAGATTTTTGATCTTCCAAGACCCTCGTTCCTCCTCACCTTCTGGATGAGCTGGATCCGTATAATTCGCAAAAAGGCGTGCCGCGAAGATCTTTGCAGCGTTGGCTACCACCATTCCCGAGACGGGTCCGAAGTAGAAGTTCGGGCTGGTGGCGATGCATTCGTGAAAACGTCGAGCGGCAATTGCTCCCATGTCATGGAAGGTGAAAGGACGACCTTCGGGAACGCTGTTGTAGAGGCGGTGGAAAAGGTTGATGTCGAGAGTCCAGGCGTCTCCGGTGTCGAAGAGATCATTGCGGGTCAGGGAGCAGTCTGCTTCGACGAGGTTGTGGGCGAAGTCTAGACCTTGCGGCTCGCCCAGGAGGCCCAAGAGCCCTCCGAGCGGAGGTCCCACTTTGGTATCAGGTCCACCGATGGACCAAGTCAGCGTGATGGGATCTCCTGCAGAGAGGACAGCCATCAGAGCGTTGGCAAGCGCTATATCTATTCCTACACCATAGAGCTGATTGATGGTATGGACGACTTCGAACAAGCCCACGACGCCATTGTGGGCGATGTAGTTGTGGTTGGCTGCGGCGTTGAGTCCAGGGCAAGGCCCTCTCTGATCACCTTTGCAAATGTCAGCACATTTCACGCAGTTCCGCTCCGCCAGGAAACAAACGCTCACCAGAACTCGGTGGCACGAACGCGTGCGCTCCCGTTACCTCTATGAAACCCCCTCCGTACGTGAAACTCCCACCACCTAGGAGGGGCAATGAGCCGGTGAGACCAGACAAAGCGCTGAGGGGATCTGTATGTATAACAAATTTCAGCAACAGCATATCACCACCACGGACTCTACTCTTCCTACCTCCACCTCCACCTCCACCCGCAGCTCCAGACACAGCACCAAGCAATCCCGCAAGCTGTCTCTTGAAGAGTTCCTGTTGTTCCGGATTCGGGATCCTCTCCTCGAAATGTCGTATGAACTCTCTGCGGTGGTGTTCATGATGCTGGTCGGCAAGATACGCAAATCCGATGACATGTCCAAACAGCAATGCGAGCGAAACGAGCGACAAGGAAACGAATGACGGAAAACGAGCGTGAGTATGCATGTTAGGACGAAATCATCAACGAAGCCGGCTGGTGGTAAGCAGCATTAGCATTGCCGGTGTGGTAGCAAGCAAGCAGGCAAGTGAAGATGAACGTCAGTCAGTCAGGTTAGGAGCACGCACTGCGCACTGCGGCTAAACCACACGACGTCGCTGCTGAGCAGCAAAATTGCAGGCGGCGCGGATCCCAGCGGTATGAAAGGGGACAAGGGGACCCAGTGACCTGTGGCTGTGATGATGTGATCAATTGCTTTAGGCTTTGCCTCCGAAATGCCCGGGCGAGCGTGTCACGAGCCTCAAGCCGGGGTGCCGTCTAATTCTCCCATCTCTCGCCCTCAAACCGAGATGAAGGACAGCTATTGGTTGAAATCACTCGTGATCCGTGGTCCAGTCCCGAAAAAGATATGATTTGTTGGTTGATATTATTATTATGATTATGAAAGGGTCGAGCCGTGCGACGGGCGTGCAGGTCCCAGGAAACGTTTCGGGAATACAATTCGAACACACTCCGAGGTTGAGATTGTCCAAGATGGCCCGTTCGTCGCGTTATACATTGCTCTTAAACGAGCCAGACAGTGCTGTCCAGTCTCTCCACTATTTGCATGACTCGGATCTGGCCCGACTTGGTGGTCGGCGAGTTTGGAAAATGTTGGCATGATATGACTGAGCACCGTCTGAACGGGACTCGGGTCAATCGACATGGTTCGTTGGCTTGGCAGCAAAGGTGCCTAAGAGAACCATTGTTCGAATTTCAACGAACACTGAGCGTATGTATGTATGAGCAGTGAATAGATGCGTGCGAGCCTAAAAAAAGGATGAGTAACCGGAGGATTCTGGATGATCTTCCAGGACCAGCCAAGCATGCCGAGCCGCGTGTCTCAGTGGACTGCATTATGCATAGGACCCAGTGCATTGCAGGCTCCGTGCAGGAGGACCGAGTGGTAGCCCTGCAGATGCTGCATTGATGTCGAAAGCGAAAGAGCATTATTCTCGGCCAGCGCAGCGGTTCGACAACGCAACACGGCTCTCGGATGCGCCATGTTCGCTCCAGCTGGCGGGTAAGTTACATGGCGCATTCGGAATGCGGTTGACTTGAAAGTGCTCATTTGAACAACAGGCTGGATGCATCGCAGTCATCGTAACGTGACCGGGCCAGGCCAGCTGGCAGCGGCCCTCGACGATGCAGAAAGTGTAACAGGTGAGGAAAACGGGAGGTGAGGTTCGAACAAGGTTTTGAGTGGACCAACACGGCTGACATGGACAGGGGCTCGCCAGACCGAGTTGCAGTGTGGATCCACTCCACAACCCTCCGCACGTTTCTCCTCCTCCGCATTAACTTTGCAAGCACGCGAGCCCAAACAGCCAGAAGGTTTTCGTCTCGCGGGTGCACATCCCAGAGGACCAGCATTGCGGCTAGCCCTTCTTAGCCACAGTGGCATTGACTTCGGGGTCTGCAACGGTCCATGTCACTTCAACAGCAGCTTTTCCATACGGAGTACACCTCTGCGCCGGCAAATCTCTGGCCGACGACAACATGCGGTATGGATGGCTTCCCAATGGGGGGGCTCTCTCGTGGCGCGATGGGAGGGCACCTGAACCTTCTTGCTTGGGAAGGACCCTTGAGGCAGCACCAGAATGCTGGAGCAGTGAGCAACTCTCGTTCAGTAGTGCCGAAGATATGTTGGATCACCTCTTCGTCCCAAGCTAACACTCACCGACCTTGATCTTTCGATCTTTCGATCTTCCCTTTTGCTTCTCCAGAGGCCGTGCTCCTCCACTCCTTACCATGCGGCCCATCTGGACTCTCATCTCGCTGTGTGTTGCCACCACAGTCGCGGCACGGCATGGACTTCGACATCATGCCGTGGACTTGATGCCACGACAGAGCAGCGATGCGGCAGCGGCAGCGGCAGAGAAGGAGAAGGAGGCGAAGGAGTCCATGAAGCTGCTCGCGTCCATCCCGCCGTGTGGTGTAAGTGCATCGACAGACTCCGAAACGGTACGAAAGACTGAGCGACCGCACAGCTCGGCTGTCTGAAGACGGCCATTGCAGCTTCACCGTGCTCGCCGCTGGATCACGCCTGTAGCTGTTCCAACAAGACAATTGCATCGCAGGTGCAAATCTGCGTTCTTGCATCTTGCACAATCCCCGAAGCGCTGAGTATGTGTCGAAACACTTGCGCAACATCATGAAAAAAAACCCCGTTCTAAGACCGCTTCCAGCGACCAAGAATATTACGTCCAGAATATGCCACCGACCGTTCCGAGACCGACGCAGCACCGTTTCCGGAACTGCCATTGGCGGTCTGGTGGTCGCGCTCATCGGATATACCGTTCGTGTCATGTCGAAGCTGCATATGCGATGGGGCTCCGCGGTGTTCTTCTCGGACTTGTGGTGGGACGACTTTGTGATCACACTGGCGATTGCAGTCGATCTGCCATTCATGCTGTTGAGTGTCAAGCGTAAGCTGTGAAGAGCGTCCTCCAGACTGTCTACACGCTGACTTTGCCATTAGTGGCTGACTACGGATTGTGCGTTGCTATGACATCCCCTCGAGCTGATTGCTAATGGAAACCCAGCGGTCAAGACATCTGGACAATCACGCCGCAGAACAACTTGACGAAAATCTTAAAGGTAATGTTTCCTGGCACCACCAAATAGCCAGACTTGAAAACCTGACGCATCGCAGACTCTTTATTTTAACGAGCTCTTCTACATATCCGGTCTGGCCTTCGTCAAAATCGCCATCTTGCTGACATACCTGCGCTTCTTCTCCGATATCAAATTCCGAAAGATCGTATTCATGGTCATCGGGCTGAATTTGCTCGCTCTCATTGCATTCGTGTTCGCGCTCCTGTTTCAATGCACACCAGTCGAATACTCTTGGTAAGAAAATCTAGCGGTCGGCGACCACCCTCATGCATGCTGACGTGGAGATATCTAGGTTCCGATGGGATGGCAAGCATAAAGGTACTTGCATGGAGTTCGACCACATCGCGTGGCCTGCGTAAGTGCATTTTCCTCTCTGCGTAAACCACAGATTACTGACGGAACGGTACGGCGGTCTACAGTGCTGCGATTAACATCCTGCTTGATCTCCTCGTTATTGGGCTACCTTTCCCGCAACTCTGGAAGATGAAAATGAACAAACGGAAGAAGCTCCAGGTCATGATCATGTTCGGCACAGGCTTGGTCATTACCATTCTCAGTATCTTGCGTCTTCAGTCCCTGGTTGCGTACACCGATCACAACAATTTCACCTGGGTCTACGTAACCACCGGTGCTTGGGTAGGTTCTGAGAGAAGTCATGGAAATTTCCGCTTTCAAGCTTTCTTTCTAATAAGCCACAGTCCAAACTCGAGCTGAATGCTTCCATCCTCTGCGCATGTATGCCGGCAATTCGAAACTACATTGTGAGTAGCACCTCGTCCAGACAATCCGAGAAAAGCTAACATCGATCCAGCGTCGCTTCTCTCCAGCCACCACAGGCGACACCGTCAAAGGAGGCGACTCTACCGCAAAATCCGGTCTCTCAGGCCGTGAGTCTCCATGGCTCGCCAGTCTTGACCGGCGCGTCCACCAGCGCACTTTGAATGATGATCCTGATGCTTTCGATCTAGGCACTCTCACCGTCAGCGACTTCGGCAAGAGCGTCGATACGGAGGTACGTAAAATTGCTCCACATTCACATCTAGAATTTTGTTCCCCCTAACACTGAGACAAAATGAACAGAACTTCGTCGAACTCAAGGAACAAGGCAAAGACGCAAAGCGTCATCCTCACGGCTCGCACGGCACACGCGGAACTGTCAGCACGACCGAGACCCAACAAAGCGACTACTAGTGCGAGCGATCGATTAATCATAGTGAGATGGTATCTTCCTGTGCATTGTTTGATTGAAACCCCTGGATTGAAGTTGGTATCCTTTGCAATTGGAGTGGGGGGACAGTGTCTCTGGAAGTTCTCAGCCGAAAAACAAAATGCGCATTGGGCGAAGTCCATACAGGTACCTATTGAAAGCGATAGAACTAATAATGTCGTCGCTTGCGGCCTAGATTTATTCATTCGTACTACTATGAATGCGACTTTTCGACTTGTTATACACTAAAGTCTCCTCTCCTCCCATGTGCAGATCTGCAACGCCGTATTCGACGTCCTAAGAATATCCTCTCCTATTCACTTCCCCAGCTCAACGTGTTTCATCCATCCAGACAAGCTTCCTTATTATTCTCGGTCGCCGTTCGCGCGCCTGTCAAAAGCAAGCAGGCAATGCCAGACCATGTCAGCTCGTGGCTTGTGCACTCGACCCACCCAATTCCCTCAAGCTTTCAACCCATCTCATCCCTGCCCGTGGAACATTTGGAACCCTTGTCCAGGCACCGCGCACTGTGCCACAGCGCCAAGCTATCATGATTACTTCTGTTTCCAGCGGTGATGCTAGAATAGCAAAAAAAAAAGCAATTCCTATCTTCATCATATCCCATTGAAAAAATTGCAACAAATGCCCAACTTTTAACGTCCAATGCAGCCGTGCCGTGACCCGTGGTTGGTTCCTTTCACTCTATACCAACAACAACCATAAACTGAAGTGCTTGTAGGGCATCGGTATAACCTACCTTACCTCGTCAGCCACCGTGCTGGTAATCTAGAGCACCCAGCTAGGGCCACGGGTTCCTGCGGCGGACTTTATGCAAGGTCTATGTATACTAACCAAGAATGCGAGGGTGGTAAACCGCCACGGCGGCTAGGTTTGCAGCGGCGGCTTGTCCACTTCCATGGTTGTTTATAGGCTATATATAGACCGCTAAGAGGTCTAATTTCGAGCCAATTTGAAGCCTTGTAATCGCATAGTATAGGCCTACAAATGAGGAGTCACTTTGAAGCCAAACTAGACCTTATCTAGCGGCTATTTCTACCTCTTATTTATCGACCTATTCTACCTCTTCCTCGCGGTTACGTGTCGCCCTTGTTTTGACCTCACTATCGCTAGTATAGGTGATTATTCTAGGCATTTAGCGCCTAAAGATGTGAACGCGTTGCTTAGTAAGCTAGAGTGTGAACAGTCGGTACGTAGTCGGTCGTTCTCGTAATCTCGTAGATAATCGCTAAGGTGTTACTATCGCAGTTTTAGAGCCCTTTTCTACTAAATATATATTAGTAAAGGCACCAATTCTTCTACCCTCGTAACCGCGAATACCGTTTAGAAGTAGACGATATTCGCCTCGCTTTAGGTCGTGTTATACGTAATTAGCAAGGCGTACGAATAAGCGGCTTCGAATACGACGAATATCGATCGTTTGCTACTAATATTTAGTTCCTTAAGAATCGACCGGATAGGCTATCTATAGACCTAGTAAAGCGGCTATTTCGTAGGGTGAAATTCGAGTGTCGCCTTTATAAGCGGTTTATAGACTATTAGCGAGCGGAAAGCGGCGGTAGTAGTGCTTAGAAGGCGTCGAGGTGTCTACGGCGGAAGCATATTACGTAGAAGGCGCACGACTGCCCTACGAAATTAACTATCCTCGAGTTCTACGAGAAGGATTAAAATAGCGATTTAGGGGTATTTCTCGACAATATAGCGCTAGCGCACTTACCTACGGATATAACGGTGCTAAGGCCCTCGCATATTATCCTCCTACCGCTAAAGGATAGCTATTCGTATACTCTCGAGTTTGTTAATAGAATATAGGTTAATAACGGTATAAAGGCTGTTTAGAAGGAAATACTCGAATTTCGAGTAGGTAAGTGCGGTCTTAGCGGCTTACATACTAGTATTAACCTGTTTCTAGGCTCTTCGACCGTTTCTAAGCTAGTCAATAAAATAAGAAGGCCTAAGCAAGCGACAGTATAGCGAGACGTAGGTGCAATAAGAATTATACGTAATCGAGTCCGCAATGCTAGCAAGGCCGCTATTACTCGAATAAGCGATAAACGTAGGTCTAGCGCTAGCGAGTCTATCTATCGATAGTTACAATAGGCTTAGGCCTACTTGAATGCTAAATTTAGCCTATATAGCGACAATCTAACTAGTTAGGCGGAGGCAATCTATTTAGTAGGCGACAAGAAGGGCACGTATTAATCAGGCCTTGTTTGGGCCTCTAACTAGCAACTATAGCTTCTTCGCAACTATAGTAGCTTGTTCTTGCTAGATTCTATATTTAGTACAAACAAACCTCTTTAGCTACTGTTTACGGTATACGTCCGCAATTAGCATCTCGAGTAGCTTCCGGCTAGTTATATGCTTCTATCTTGTAAGTAGGCGCACCTTATTAAGAAGGCTATAAGAACGCTCCGTTCTATAGCTAAAACTGACTTCTAAGTCAAATTGAGCTCTTATAATAGCAATAGCTTAACCTACTACTTTAGACAGCCTATATACGCAAGCAAGGCTTCCGATAACCTCTATAAGGAACAGTCTAACTAGATACCGCTTTAGTCTATTATAGACGACTTAGCGAGTAAGCAACGTGCTATCTAGCAGGCGCTAACCGATTACTATATTGAACAGCGGCTTTGCTAGCGGCACGTTGTAAAGACCTTCGAACGGCGGTTTAAGAAGCATCTATAGGCGCTTAAGGCTATGTCTAATACTATATTTATCGCGAGAGACTAGGACGAGTGTGCTCACTTTATTAGGCGAGCGGCTATTAAACTAGAGGCTTAGAAGGTAAAGAAGAAGCTAGAATACCTCCGTAACAACTAGCCGGCTTTATAGAGCGATCGATAGGCGACTTAGGTACGGCTCGGAGACCCCCTTTTAATAGCGATTCGAATAACGTTACTACTTAAGGGCTATTACGCACACTTAAAGCGCCGAGACAAGCGTTAGATGCGCTAATAGAGCTTGCGAGGTGCGTATTCGTCCTATTCTTATAGTGCTATCGAAATCTTATATAAAAGAAGTCTACGCCTATATTCTTTAGAACGGCTATAGCCCCTAGACCGGCTTTCGGGTACTCCCGCTAAGCTATCTAGATTTCTCGACTATGTTTATTCTATATTGTTTCTACTAACAACAAGGCCTATACTAACTGTTATTAGGCTTAGTGATGCACCTTATACAACTAGACAATTACATCTGCGAGCGCGCGCTTCAAAACGGCTAGATCGACGGTTAGGGCTAGCTTCTACTATAGAAAAACGAATCCTGTTTATCCTTTAAGAATCTACCGCTTTCTATATAGAAGAAGATAGCAGATAAGCTTATACAGGCATACAAGGACCGTGACAATGGCAAGCCTATCTAGCGGATGTATCTACCTGCTATAGACGACGATGCTTGTACTAAATGCTTCTACTATTTCTAGCATAGCTACTACCTTCCTTGCAAGTATATTTAGCGCTTCTATATCGACAAAACGAGCCTTCTTACTGCTTAGCGCTGTAGGCTCTATATTAGTCGGTTTTAAGGACCTAATAGCAACCTCGTTTATCTAGACTAGTATAATAGCAAGCTAATTCTTAACGATAACAACAACTATCGACCTACTAGATAGCTTGTCGACCTAAACAAAGCCCCTAGTATCTATAGGCTCCGTGCAGTAAAGGAATACTTCTATTCTATACAAGAAGGTCTTATATAGACCTTCTTCCGCTTCTATAATAGCTAGACTTCTAAGCCTTACTTAAACGACGAGTAGCAATACGAAGCCTTACTATAGTAGGTAACACACTACTTAGAAATAGCTTAATTAGTAATAGATATTCAGATGTAATAATAGCTTAATAGAGGCGCTCCGTAGGCCTATTTAATACCTCGTCGTAAGGCTAAGTAGCGCTTAGTCGACGATAGGCCGCTATAACAACCTGTCTTTAAACTACTGCTAGCACTACTAAGTCTAGCACTACTAAGTCTAGTACTACTAAGTCTAGTACTACTGAGTCTAGCACTACTAAGTCTAGCACTACTAAGTCTAGTACCTTTAGCACCTTTAGCACCTTTAGCACCTTCCGTCGAGGCTCCGTAGCGGCTATTTATCGTCGTTAATAGCAGTATACTGCCTGTCTATAGTCTAGTTAATAAAGACAATATTATCGACAACGTTAACTTCGCTCTAGTCGTTATTACAGTTAATAATAACGCTGATGTAAACCTCTCAGACCTTACTGATAACGACGCTCTATACGAGGCTAACGACAAGGACCTATTCGATAGCCTATCGGATATAGACCTTCTACAATCTATACTACTTAAAGCTAGTCGACTTAAGAGCAGTCGATTGCCGCTATCTTTGCTAAAAGACGCTAGCAAAAGTGATTAACACGATAACGACGAGGTATTAAGGCATTAATCCTTACTAGACGATTTGCTATTACTAAGTAAGCTGTTTCTACTACGCTAACCTCTACCTTCTATAGAGCTACTACCTTCTTCGGCACTATCTATAGCTTAGCATTTATTACCTGTATAGTTACCTAGTAAAGACACTTCAATTGATTTACTATAGCTATTAGGTAGCCCTTATAAACCTCGTCGTTAGAAGCCTTCAATTAGTAAGCCTATAACACCTTCGAAACGCGCTCGTAGAAGTGGACTACTAAAACGACGGATCTAAGGAGAGGTTGTCGCTTCTAAGCGGTGGAAGTAGTAGTGCTAAGGTGCAGGCGTAGACTTAGTCGTTTTCGAGCGATTACGGCTGTTCGGAACGGTAGAAATCCGAGGTAATTGGGTTGCACAAGGGGTGTTTGCAGTACCCCGATTTGTACACTAATTTGCGTGGTTTCAGGGCACTTTGCAGGGGCTTATGGAACCCTCGAGGTGTGCTGAAGCTACTTTGAATTTAACTTCTTGGTCAGTATACGTGGACCTCTTTATGCATCTCCAGGCAGGCCTGGCAGGGTGTTGGTGTATCAGTGCTCAATTGATCCCTCATCATGTCGCAGTGGATGCTGCAATGCGAAGGCAATTTCGGGGCGTCAAGTCTCCCCGCCCCGATGGATGTCTATGCTATGATGAGGTACAGCTACAGCATGCAGGATAGCGCCAACAACCTCGTAGCTGATCCCGAGGTCCTTTCACAAAGCCCCCTGGTCGTTGTGAAACACTTCACTTTTCAATTCATTTCCCTCTCTTGTGTTGGACAGACCGATTTGTTGTTGCTAACTTGCCGCAACTCCACCACACTCGTTCATGCCCACCCGCAGTCATTCGTTTCTCAAGTCACTCGTTTCATAATAATCGGAGCATAATAGAGATCGTGGTTGTTGTGCTTTGCGGCCGGCGTTGAGACAATGTTGCTGCGGCAGCTGTTCCACTTCGCGCTCTTGGCAACAGGTTGGGCATCTGATGCACATCTGCACCACCAACACCATAATGAGCGGCGCCATCATGAGGAGCACAAGAGGGACGAAAGCATAGCGGAAGCGGCGAGGCAAGAAAATGTGAAGCGCGACAAACAAATCCCAGCGTGGTACGGTACCAAGTCCGGCTATCCCGCTGGGTGGTACGACTACATTGTCGTTGGATCAGGGCCCGGCGGTGGACCTGTCGCCTGTCGTCTGGCTCGAGCAGGTTTCAACGTGTTGCTGATCGACGCCGGAGACGATTCGTCTGCCAACAGCTTCGCTACTACGACTCCTGTCTTTCAACTTCAAGCTACCGAGGAGCCTGAGCAGGAATGGGTAAGCAAATTCTGGAGAACATGCCTTGAGACTCACCTTCTGACCATCGCTCGTTCTGTAGGACTATTACGTGATGCACTATGCGGATCAGAGGCAGCAGGCGCGGGACTCCAAGACATCTTATGCTTGTCCGGACAAAATCTACACTGGTCTCGCTCCATACGCCGGATGCAGGATGCTTGGCGTTCTGTAAGTGAACGGCGGTCCACCAAATCCGGCTTGTTACTGACTCTCGAAGCTATCCTCGTGCGGGTGCTCTCGGTGGATGTTCTCAGCATCATTCCATGATCCACGTCTATCCTTGGGAATCCGACTGGGAGCATATGGAGAAAATTACTGGCAACTGGACTTGGGGTCCCAACCCTATGCGCTCCTACTTTGTCCGGTTGGAACGTAACGAGTATATCCCGAGCAGTGTGGTAAGTCTCCCAGTTCGATGGGCGCACTTCCAAAATCATGGATCAACTGACGCGGGTTCAGGCCGGCCATGGCTACAAAGGTTGGCTGCACCTGAGTCTGACTGCTCTCACACTAGTTCTGGAAGACTTCAAAGTCGCTCAGCTGATCGTGGCTGCTGCAACAGCGATGGGAAAGGTATGTTGTCGACGCTTACCACAACACGTGGAGTCCGGTAGAGGCTGACTTGTATTCCGCCAGAACATTGTTGAGGGTAAGCTCGTATGAGACAACCGATTGTTTGTCGAATGATGCGCTGACAAATATGCTTCAGGTCTGCTCGATACCGTTACCGGCCTGACCCACATCTTGATCACTGACTTGAACGCACCGGGTCGCACCCGAGACGAGGAAGAGAACATCTTCCAAGTGCCCATCTCGGTCAACCCTGCAACATCTAAGCGAGCTGGTATGAATTCCTTTGGTCCTCACAAGGCTACCCAATACTAATCAACGATTGCTTCCGCAGGCGTGCGAGACTTTATCGTTGACACCGTTCAGCACTATCCAAATCTCCACGTCCAGCTCAATACCTTTGTGACCAAGGTATTGATCGATCACAAGGGCGTTGGCGGTCGACCAAGAGCCTACGGTGTTCAGTATGAAGTGGGAAAAGCCATCTACCAAGCTGATCCAAGATGGACTGGTGCTCGTGGACAGCCAGGTTACGCTTATGCCGTGCGAGAGACGATCATCTCAGGCGGCACGTTCGAGACTCCGAAGCTCCTCAAGCTCAGCGGCATCGGTCCAGCGGCAGAACTGCAACATTTCGGAATTCCAGTCATCGTCGACAATCCATACGTGGGAACCAATATGCAGGATCGATACGAGTATTCGGTCGTTGGTGAGGCTTCGACGTCTTTCGAACTCACGAAGGACTGCACCTTCGGTTACTCCGAGCCAGATCCGTGCAAGGAGAGATATCTCGCCGGCACCAACGCTGTAGGTATTCGAGAGTCTGTGTTTCGCTCCAGATCGCTGACCTTTCACAGGCCTCCCGTGGTGTATATGCAACCAACGGTCTTGTGAGTACTACCATATACCCTTCGAAGTGCCAATGCTAACCAACCAATTCAAGGCTTTTGCAGTAACCTTCAAGTCTTCTGTCGCGGAAACTAACGTCCCCGATGTGTACATCAGTGGCGCCCCAGCTTACTTCCAAGGATATTACAAAGGTTTGTAGTGATCAAAGTCCAATATCCAAGGGAAGTGTGCTGATGCCGAGATCTCTGTAGGCTATGCACGAGAGACATTCCAAGATGCTACACATTGGCTGTACTTGATCTTGAAAGCGCAGTCGCGGAACAATGCTGGAACGGTGACTCTCCGATCGACCAATCCCCTCGAGAGACCTCAGATCACCTTCAACTCTTTGGCAATTGGAGGTGACAAGGATGTGCAAGCTATCGTTGAAGCTGTAGCGTTTGGTATGAAACTTGACGATTCTCCCCCGGTGACAAATTGGGCTGACTTTACGATTCTTCCTGTAGCTCGACGCGCCTATCATTCGGCACTTCCTCTCTCGTTGGATACTGTCGTTGAAGTCGACCCAGGCGAGGCGGGATACCCAGATGGCTCTGCGGCACTGGCCCAAAACATCAGAGACCGCACTTGGGGACACCATGCGTCCTGTTCATGCGCCATTGGCCTTGTACTCGACGGCGACTTCCGCGTCATGGGCGTTGATGGTCTTCGCGTTGTCGATGCTTCAGCCTACAACAGGATCCCTGGTTTCTTCCTCTGCCTCACGACATACATTATCAGCGAAAAGGCGGCCGACGCAATTCTCGGACAAGGACCCGACCCATATTTCACTGTCCCAGACGCGGGAGGCATGTTCGGTACGCTGGGTCAAGGCTTGACCGCAGGTCTTCTCACCGCTGTCACAGGTGGAGCCCCAGGCTTTGGCACGGATGCAAATATGAATGGCCTGTTGGGTGACGCCGGCAGTGCTCTGGGTCTTAATCTCATCCAAAACACCAACACCATTCCAGGAGACAAGGCCAAGAGGACGGAGACCACCTTTACGGCGGAAGAGCTCTAGAGCCGCAATTGTCCGGGATACGCATAACTGTCATTGCTATTGCATCGCCCATCAGGATCGCGCTGCGCGAGCTGATGAGTCTCACAAAGTCGAAGCTCCGGGTTCAGTTCCAGTGCTGGCCGGGTAGGAGTGACGGACATGTTGCTCGCCTTGTAGTGTTGAGAGAAGGTGTGGCCGGCGCGTATGACTTGTAGCTCCGTGCTTGTGCATAGAGTCTACTTCGCATAGCATTGTATGGTATATTGTTTTAATGCAGCACAACAATCATGCGGCCGCTGCGAGTGTTCCATGCTCTTTTCGTCGAATGATGATACAATAGGTCTGGGAGAGTGCCCGATGAAAAGATGGCATAGATTCGTTGGTTCGTTCGTGCCTCCGTTCCTCCATTCAATCGATGTTTCTTTTCTTCACTCGCGTCGTTCGGTTCGTGTGAGGTCTGCTCGGAGTGGTGTCCATCTCATCGCGAGCAGAGGTGGGTCTTATAGCGAGCAAAGGTGGGAGATTGAGGTCAATGAGAGGAGAAGGGAATGGCCGGGGTAGATGGTTATGTGAAGATCGCTCATTCCACTTCTGCTGAATTGTGACGCATAGCTGAGGTCACATGACTCTTGGCAGCGCACGTGACTCTCGGCAAAACCAGGGAAATATCAACACCTGTTCTTACCGCCTTTTTAGATAGAACTAGCTAATCAGAACCACTACAATAGACACCCTTAAAAACAGTGTTACAATGTAACTAATAGGAAGGGTGCGTAATAGTTATAAGCCCGGGTTTTACCCGCGGTATTAGAGACTAAGAAAGGAGGAAGAATTTTCTATTTTACGAGTAACAATATTAGCAAAAGGAAATTAGTTTCTACGATACTAAACAACTAACTAAAGCACCTACTATCTCTTTAAGATTATTAATATATCTTTAATAATAGCCCTCTTATTAGCTAGCTGTCTTAGTAGTACTAAATATATTACTCTTCGAGGCCCGAACGACTAGGATCGATAGTACGAGCAAACTAAGACTTATCTAACAGATTACGAGACCTAGCTATATACTAATCCGTATACTACGCTACCTATAGAGCCAATTTAGCCTACTCTACTAGTTATAGATAAAGAACGCCTATAGGACGACTAAGTCTACTAATAGGCAATCCGTCTAGAAAAGGATTTCTATAATATCTATATAGCTAAGTTTAATAGGTTTAGAACGGCCCGTAGTAAGACCCTCGAGTACCTAGCAACTATAATAGATATCCGCTATTACTTAGAGATTACTAATAATAATAAGCTGTCCCTACTAACCCTTCGATTAATTATAATACGACTAAAAGATAAGCTAGCGCTAAATACTTAGTAGCAAAGAACTAACTTAGTTAAAGAGCTAAATCGTTTAATTAACTTAAGGTAGGTAAAGGATCCTAAGTAGTAGTATAAGGAATAGCTTAATCTATACAAAATTATAAAGAGGATATAGTATATAGAACTTAATAATATAGTTATTCACCTCTATACTATAGTAGCTAATATAGATGAAACCTATAGCAAAGGACTCTATATAATGCACTAGGCCTTACTAAACACTACCTACTTCTATTAACTAATTAGTATAGTACGAGACTATACCCGAAATATATTAGGACTATCGATAAAGCGAGGAGCCTTATTTAGAATCACCTACGACATAGAGACTAGTAAATCCAATGCCGCCCTTTAAGGAGCCTCCGAAAACAAGGACAAAGATAAGGACAAGAAGGACAAGAAGGGCACCCGCACTCTAAAATCTTGTATAGAACTTACTAGCGTTAGTAAGAAGAAGGCATATAAGAACCGTAGTAAGTGCTTAGTAGTTAACTACCGCCTTCGAGAGAAGGTTAAGGAGAAGAATAAGGATAGCAAATAGTAAGGAAAACTAAACTACTTTAAAGGCTACTTACGCCGAAACAAGGACTTCTATTTAAGACAAGCTAGCTTCTATAAGGACCTACTAGCTATCAAGATTGCTTAGCAGCATTATAGATATAGCAAGGCTAATAATAATACGCCTAACAAGTTGTTACTAGCCTGCTTCTTTAGCCCTAATACTCTATTATTATCCTTTACAAGAACAACTAGATATAGACAGGTTAGTATAGGAATATCTATTAGAAAATGGAACCCTTTTAATAGACTAATATATAATAGTAGATCCAATTGCTATATTATTAACTATCTAGGTCGATTTAACTTTGCTCCTCTCTTCCTACTATTAAGGTCTATAGTAGTAACCGGAATAGGCTATAATAGGGTCGTAGCTATTAGAAAGGCATTATTTACGGTCAAGGCTGTTAGTAGCAGGCCCCTATAGATTAAACTAGGAGAATGCCTATACATTCTAAACTTCTATACTAATATAGTCGGTAGAGCCCTATTCTTCTAGCGAGGATACAAACATTAGGAAATTGATAACACCCTATACGACCCTTAGTAGAAGCCTCTAGTTAAGTTTATTAGACTAGATAATTAGATGCTATACTTTGATATAGTTAGTATAGTAGATAATACACCTTTACTAACCGAGTAGCTAGCCGATACGGAAGGTCGACTACTTAAATACCTATTCTAACTCCTATTAGTATACGTAATAGCTCGCCGCTCCGCACGTCTACTACTATCGAGGCAGCTCACTCTTTAGTAGATATATAAGATCTTTAGGCACCTAGGTGTAGAGCGAGTAGAAGAGCTAGTTAACAGGGTTAATAGAATAATACGGGACCTCTTATATAGAAATAAGGTACTAAGAACACTACTTTATCTAGTATATATACAAGCTAAGGGCAAGAAGCTTATATCTAGAAGGCTACGAAAGCATAATATGTTAATTCTTACACTATATAGCTACATTGCTACTAATCTAATGCAACTAGATCTAGCCTACAATAGCGACTAGTATATCTTCTACGCATACGACCTAAATACTAGACTTCACTTTACATAGACAATAAGTAATCGTTAGGAATTAACACTCCTTTAGTGCTAGAACTAGTTAGCAACCTTCGTACGTAGCATTAGCAGAGATATTATCTGTTTGTCATCTAATAATAAAGGAGGCATATTAGGCTTTCGGTTTCGATCCTATCTACGTAATAACTATACTACTTAGAGGCTAATAGCACTATACACGTTAGAACAGGACCTAGCTAAGCGAGCAGGCCGCACTATTATTAAGGTAGCTCGAGCCTTAATAATACATACTAGGTTCCTATACAGCCTATAGCTAGAAGCAGTTTATATAGCAACCTTCCTAGCTAATAGGTTACTAAGATTACGTAATGCTAACCTACTAATACGTACACTATACGAGATTAGGACTAGATATAAGCCAAATATAGCCTACATCTATTAGTTTAGAGTAAGAGCATATCTAGTAATCTACGGCACCGAGATAGCTAATAGTAAGAGGAAGGCTATACTGCTAAATACTATAAAAGTAGCCTTACGAATACACATTAGATACCTCTATAGATACGAAGGACACTCTATCTATCGAATTTAGGTACCTTTACGAATAACGGTGCTACGTATAAGAGATGTTGTATTTAATAAGACTAGGTTCTATAATGGATATAACGCTAACCTAGGCGTTACTATAACTAACTAAGAACTAGCTCAATTTAGTAATCTCGAAGAGCTATAAGCACTAGCCTCGGAGCATTAATTTAACGATCTTCGAGAAGGATACGATATACTACTAGACCTAGTGCGGTTTAGAACTAAGGGGGTAGATATACTAACAGGACCTAGCCGGCTTATAATAGTCGACCCTATAAGGCTAGCAGATAAACCTATTAGACAAGAACTACCTTAATTATCGCCGATACTACTAACTAAGCCGCAGCTCGTACAGGTGCCGAAGAGGCTACGTTTAGATCTCACTAATTAGAGATTATATAAGCCTAAACTAGGGGAAGTACCTACCTATTAATAGGACTTTCTAATTAACCTACGCGAAGCACTATAACCGCGTAATAATATACTAAATAGATTAGTAGACCTAACTATTAATTAGCAACCTAAGACTAAGAACGATGCTAGCAATTATAGCCCTACTAACAATGTAGACGCACTAGGTTACGCAGACGATATAGACATAAACCTACTACGAGCGGAACTAGCTGAATTGCTAATGCCAATTAAAGCAGCTAATGTTTTACATCGTTACTTACTAAACATAGGAGGGCCGTATTATCGAGCTAACAATCCGAATAAACGATAGCGAATAGCCGCTATCTATCGAGCCGGCCGTTATTATATTAGCGATCGAGAACAAGCGAGAAACCTCCTACTATTTAGCAGCCTTTGTATAGCGGCTAAGCACGAAGCCCGATTAACGTATGCATTAGTATTAAGTAATTAAGCCGATAGCAATCTACCGCCGCTTCTACGAGACGAACACGATTCAAACCTTACACCGAAGGTGTTAGACCTGCCTATAGAGCTGCGTAACTAGCGCTAGGTGTTAAAGAGCCGGTTTAAAGAGCATTAGATACATGCTATAAGAGTAGAGTTTAATAAGGCCTTAAAGATAGGTACATTCAAATAGGTAGATATAGAGGAACTAATAGACAATATATACCTTCTGCCTCTTACCTAGGTATTCAAATATAAGAGCGATGCTAATAGACGGCTAGTTAAGTTTAAGGCTAGAGTATATATAAGAGGAGACCTATAGAAGAACACCTACTTAGACACCTATACCTTAACACTCGCTGTACGCGTGTTTCGAGCCCTTATAGCTATTACTACTAGGTTCGACCTTAAAGCTAAGCAAATAGATATAGTTAATACCTTCTTAAATGCTAGCCTGCTATATATACTGTACTTGAAGCTACTAGAAGGCTTTAAACGGAAGGGTATAGTACTATAGCTGCTTTAGGCTCTCTATAGCTTGCAAGAGTTACTAAGGTTGTAGTACAATTACTTTACTACTATATTAGAGAAGCTCGGTATATAGCTAGTCGATAATGTCGACTGCCTATATACAGACCCCGACAAGCATATATTTATCTTCTTCTATATAGACGACATAGTACTATTATATTACCGTTAATATAAATAGAAGGCTATAGACCTGAAGCAACGGCTAATAAAGGAATACGAACTAAATGACCTTAGTCTACTATTATAGTTTCTTAGTATTTAGGTTGTGTATAACCGTAATTACCGAAAGCTATAGCTATTATAGAAGGCCTATGTAGAAAAAATGGGTTAGCGGTATAGAATTAACGCTAGAACTAGAAGAAGGGCCGACTTACTATTACTAACTAGATACGAGCCCTATAAGAAAACAGACGGTAAGAAGGCCTTATAACACCTAGATTTAACAGCAGTACTAGCCTATTAAAGCCGTATAGGATCGCTTAACTTCGCAGCAGTACAGACTAGGCCTAATATAGCTAAGGCTATATTACTGCTGTCTAAAGCCCTTCAAAATCCACGACAAGAAGACATAGCTGCTACAAATTAGTATATTAAATACCTCCTGCAAACGAAGGACCTATGCTTAGAATACAATGCCGACGGACTAGCAATTATAGCGCATTCTAGCTATTAGTTGAATGAGTTCTACGGAGCTTCCGATGCCTTATATAGCGACTATAAAGGCACTAGACAGTTATTAGAAGGATGGTTATTTAGCCTGTTTAATAGCCTAGTCGACTAGAAAGCAGCAAGACAATCAACCGTTACTAAATCTACGACTAAGGCTAAGCTGCTAGCCGCATTACATGCTAGCTTAGAGCTAATCTAGTAGAAGCGATTCTTTAACAACATTAGTCTTACATTAGATACGGTGCCTGTACTGTATTGCGACAACACCTAGACTATTCGTATTATTAAGGCTAATGCTAGTAAACTAGACACTAAGCTTAGGTATATAGATATCTACTAGTATTAGCTCCGCTAAGAACATAAAGCAGGCCGAATACAGTGCGAATACCTAGCTATATAGGACATACTAGCTAATAGACTTACTAAACTCTATAGACTATAGAACTAATAGAGGTTTATATAGCAACTTAGGCTATTAAGGCTACTAGCTAATAAACTACACGAAGACAACTCTATATAATAGGTAGTAGTAGCCCCCCCTATTTACTATTAATTGTAACTAAGTCAATTAAGTACACCTTTATCGATTAGTACTAGCAAAAGTGTCTAATACGATAGCGACGACTAACTAGGGTAGCGGATCTAACCTCACTTCCTAATACGTTATTGTCGCCTATATTATTACTTCGAACGTTACTTCTACTAACTAATAACAAGTCTGCGGCGATTGTATTAGTGCTAGTAATAATAGTGTAGTAGTCTTAGCTAAGAGTAGCGTCCTTAGTTAAGTTACCTATCCTAATTTATTAAATCTGTTTAACTAATATACATCCTTACTTAATCCTTCGTCTAATTAAATAGACGCTACCTATACGATTGATCTGATAAACGATAGTAATAATATAAAGGGCTTAGTTCAATTTAGTTGAACTAACTTTACTATACGATACGAGTACTTAGATAAGGCTTAATAGTGTCGGTCTGTGCTTAGACTACGTAGGAAGACAATAGTTCCTAGTAATAGGGACTATATATAAAGGTGCATATGCAGTCCGGATTATGTAACGATATCCTTCTAGGGTAATCGGGGTATAAAATAAGACTCTCTTATATATAGTGTGGATTCAAACCAATTTTTTTATTGTTTTAATAAAGCACTATATAAGAAGTTGAAAAGATTAATTTTTCTTTTATTTGTATATAAAGAAGCATTAACTACCTTGCCTAAAATGGAAGGCAAGCCTAGTTTGTATAAGCTAAGGGGGCATATAACGTGTAGCTAAGGTTATATAACTCTTAGTAGCGTACGTAACTCTCGGCAAAACTAGGGAAATATTAATACCTGTTCTTACCGCCTTTTTAGATAGAACTAGTCAATTAGAACTACTATAATAGACACCCTTAAAAACAGTGTTACAATGTAACTAATAGGAAGGGTGCGTAACATAAATCAGCTCTTCCTATACTAAGACTACTACTAGACTATAATCTCCTTTACTAATACGTAGCCGATATATAAAAGTTGTAATATACAAACATGTTACTACAAATTCCACTACTCCGTCTTCTTCTCCTTTATATAACTAGCCTATTTTCCTTAAACTAATATCTGCAAAATGTACTATGTCTCTAACCTAACGTGCCTAAGAACACAATATACAAATCCTCTTCTAGCTTCTTGTCCGTATGCTAAAGTTCCTAGAAAGCTCTCCTCTAGATCTAACTATATCCTATGCACTTTCCGAGTAGCTTTCTCTACTCAATTCTTACTTCGGCTCGAATCTTAGACTATAGTAATGCAAAAGGCTATAGCGCTAAAGAGAAGGAGGTCGGCTGTCTTCCTAAGTAAAGAGTAGATCGATATGAAAATCTTTGTTAGCAAGTTTGCGGATAATATTTCTAGTCTAAGGCTCTCGCGCGTAGAGAAAAGGCCTACGAATGCCTCAACTTCTCTTTCGGCATTTTATAAAACCCCTTTAGCTCGCATCGGAGTTCCGGAATTTGCTAATACAAAGGACAATATAGTTCTACGTTAACACTAGATTTTAGGAGCTACTTATATTATTAACAAAAGGAAGTATAGCGTAGGTTGCGGACGCTTCTACTTATAGTTATTGATTATTAATTACTAATAATTACTAGTTACTGTAATCACATGTAACTACGATTATAATTATAGAGTAAGTAATTAGTGACTATAGTTAGTAATTAGTCGGTTATTCTAAGGCAATACTAGGGTATATATTACACCTATAGAAGGTTTTAAATTCGCACTGTTTCCTCCTATTTCTATAGATAATAACATACCTAAAATAGGGCACGTCTATCGAGAGGTATATAAGTCGAATATTAGTATACGAGGTCGCTAATTTAGACAGGTTACTAAGTCTGTGTCTTCTTAAGAGGAAGACCTCTTACTACCGCTAGTATAGACCTCCGACTAGTTAACTAAAGCCTTCTTAGTACTATAAAGCTATTACCTACAGCTGTTGCTAAAGGACGTACTAGCGACTTATCTAACTCTTAACTAAACCGACTCTTATATTACTCCTGCTTAGCTACACTTCTAATAAGCCGGTATACTGTCCTTTATTAAAGAAGTAGCATAGAAGGACTTCGAGTAGTATATCGGAGAGGCGGAAAAGGAGGGCTTATAGTTGCCGTATCGGAGGGTTATAAGGAAGACGATAAAGAGCCTTCGGTATACGTCGGAGATCGTTCGAAGGGCCGGGGAATACTAGGAGCGTATAGCTAATAGTATTTAACGAGTAAGTAAGGGCATCGACCGGAAAGGAAGGTATATAGCGCTAGGTTCTCGTCGCTACTTTAAGTTTAGTAGAAAACTATACCTCTGCTTAGAAGAGTGCTTTCTCGGGCTAAAATCGTAGTATCCGATACGGTAGACGCTGTTTAAGGATCGGATCGATAGGGTTCTATACTATCTAATCGATAGCGATAGTACTACCGGCGATAGTAAGGTTGTTGTTATTAATTAGGTATAATTAGTCGTAGACATTAGTATTCGAGCTTGCTATCGTACCTGCCTATCGCGTTATATTAGCACTTTAGGGTCTAGCTAAGCCTAATAGATAAGCTTCGCTTAGTACGGACGGCAAGGTCCGGACGGCTTAGCCGTACGCTAGCAAACTCAAATCTCGATATTTATTGTTTAGTTTAAGACAACAACACATTCGATATACGAGATAACCTACGTAAGAAGCATAGACTAACTTAGAAAGTACTAGAAAATTACGCAAATATCTAAGCATCGATATAGGAAAACGAGCCGCTAGATCGGATACTATTCTATAAAGATTCGAGCGATCTAAGCGATCTTCTATTCTCTAAAGCTAATAAAGCGCTATCTCTAACACTAGACGAGGACACCTTGTTCCTTTAATCTTCTAATTCTATTCGACTATCTACCTCGCAGTCCTCGAATATAGTATAGCCGATACCTACGCCTACAGTTACTAAGTTAAGGAAACGTAGAAGGGGTAGGAACTAGCTAGATCTAGCGTTATAGGCGCATGCGAGAGCATTAAAAGATAGAGAGCCTTTAAAGGTCGATAGAGGTAGGTATAAGGCATTCTACTATATATACTACGACGATAACGACTCTAATCGATACGCGTCTAATTCTAGTAACGCGCCTTAGTACCTAGCTAAGAAGCACTTTATATTCGTCGGCATTAAGAAACGGAAGCTTAAAGGTACTTATAAGAAGTAGACGAAGATTAACCTCTCGGCGCTATAGAAGAAGCAAGGCTCTATTAAGTCGGACAAGACGACGAATATACTTAAAGGCGCTACGGATAAGAACAAGTTTAGATACGCCCTCGCTCGCTTTGTAATAGCTAATAGTATCGCTTATACTGCGCTAGTTACGAAGGAATTCAAGGACCTTATACTAACGGTTAATCTATATATAGAGGAGGTTCTTCTTAAGAGCTATACTTTACTATTTCCTCGTATTCTATATAACTTCGAGAGCTAGCGAGAAGGGGTTAAACGAGCACTATTAGCAGCGCTTAGTTGTATTTACTTTTATACTAATATATAGAAGTCTTAGTATAGCTATAAGTTCTTCTAAGCCGTTAATTGCTAGTATATTAACCTATAGGGCCGCCTAGTCTAAATACTACTAGATTTGCTACAACTTCTACCTAGCTCTTATACTAGCGACTTCCTTACTAAGAGTGTCCTGCCTTGCTTCTCAACCTTCGAGATAGCTAGCAAACTTAGCTAGATAACGACTAATAGCGGCTCTAATAACAATACACTTAGTGCCGCTATTAAGCGCTTCCTAGACTCGTAAGGCTACTCCTAGAAGAACCGCCGCCTCCGCTATATTAGCTATATTCTTAACCGTGTAACTATAGCTTTTATGTTTGCTAAGGACGTAGAGGCTACTAAGAGTAAGGACTTTGACTAAGTGCTTAGCAACGATAGCGATAGCGTCTTAATCTCGAGGTAGCTCGATATAGATATTAAGTCCTTTATTAAACAAGGTCTATTGTAACGGTTATTCGCACTCGCTAAGCTTCTACGTAAGAACGACAATAATAACATCTTCTAAGAGGTCTGTAAGGCCTAGCCACAACTGCTATATATAGTGCTAAAGATCCCCGGTAAAATACGCTAGAATAGCTAGCTTCTAATAATAGAAGAGGCTATTCAAACTAGGCTAATCTTAAACACCTTCTTCGATAGAATGCCGCACCTACGCGAGTTTAGCTTAGCCGACGACGACTAGAAGGTCCTTGCCTATATACGGAAGTTTCTTAGTCTATTTAAAGAGGTTACTCTTCGGCTCTAAGGCTATACTATTACATTCGATATATATTAAGAGTCTATAGAATACCTAAGAAGCTATTTCCTTCGCTTAGCTAGTAAGAACACCTACCGCAAGGTCCTTATTAGGTCTATTAATGTAGCTAGAGTACTATTCGACAAGTACTACGACCTTAACTAGAAGAGCCCTCTATATGTTACTATAGTCTTGCTATATCTAAGCCGACGACTTGCCTAGCTTAGAGGCCGCTTAGCGGTAGACATAGATACTACCTTGTTGTAGTCTATAGCGCTTTAGAAGGACTATAAGACACGCTTCGGACGTAGCTATTAACTACTGTCTACGCTATAGCGCTTATTTAAAGGACTATCGGACCTTAAGCGCTAGCAAATTGAGTCTCAAACTAACCTAGTTGCTACTAATTAGGACCCCTTCGAAGCCTTTATTTATACTAGTCTAATAGCACTGCTACTAGTTAGCCTCGAGAAGCTAGTTATAATAAGTCCTATTAACTAGTAGATTTAATAGCGGAAGACCTACGATGTAGCGTTATAGCAACTAGCTATTAATACATTATTAGCCTTTACTATGTCCGCCGAGTTAGAGAGGACCTTTAGTATAAGCCGCCGTACTGCTCGATAGGACCGTATACGTATAAGTAGTAACTATATTCGTATAAACGAGTGCTCGAAGAACTAGATAAGAACAGGGGTTGCTAAGGTGCTATTAGAATTAGCCGTGCTAGAAGAGGTAGAAGAGGAAGGACTATTGCCGGACTTATACTTAGTCTTAGGCGCTATCGACAGTAACGACCGCCTATAGATCCACCTCGTTCTTAACCCTAAGCATTACTATAGGTACTGATTATATGATTACGTGATTATGATTACTAATTACTCACTTATTATTGACTATGATTATGATTACAGCCGCTAACTAGTGAGTACTCAGTAATCAACTTCTATGCTTCTACTGCAGTAAGTCCACGAATTTCCAAATTCCGTCTCCATATCCAATTTTAACAGCGCCATCTCGCTCAAAACGCCAAGGTAGAAAAATCAAATAACCAATACCTCTCCAACTTCATTCAAAGCTGCGCCTCCAACTCCTCAATCTGCGCCAACAAATCCCTCTTAAGTTCCAGATACCTCTCCTCCCCAACAAAATCCCCCGGCGCCAAATACAGCTCCAAAGACCCCGACCAAAGATCCCTCTTCTCAAACTCCCGCTTCGGAATCTGCAAGAGCCGATACTCAGGAATGGAAATAACCTCCTCACCTCCCACGATCTTCACCCATTCCCCACACCCATCACTCCTGACTCGATATTGCCATTCTTTCCTAGGGAGACCTTCCGGGTCGTATGGGGATGCGGAGTTCTTGGTGCGATGGTAGACGCTGGGATGGATCGTTTCGTGAAGGTTCGTGGGATCGACGGGTTTGCCGTTGGCTTGTTTCCATTCACCTGGGCTGCGGAGGAATTTGAAACGACGGGTTGCGATGAAGGAGGTGGCGTAGTAGGTGTAGCTGTTGGTTTCCATGAGATGGCCATCGGACCACTTGATGCGTCGTTCGCCGGCTTCTTCGACGCTCTGTGGCGCTGGCATGCCTGCGAGGTTCTCGGGACCTTCGTGGATGCGTTTGAGGATGGGGTAGTAGAGCTGGTGTTTGCTGAATTGGAGGAGGTTTTCTTCCGTCAGTTGGTCGATCATCCAGGCAAAGGTTAGGAGATCGACGCTGTTGGTCTCCCAGTCAGCATCGCTGTGGCCGCCAATGTCGCCATGGTAGCCTGGGAACCAGCACTGCTTCAATATGGTGCCAGCTTTCTCGGTAGCGTCGTATTGGTAGTAAAGGGTGGGTGGGAAGTTACCACGATTTTCATCAATAGCTATTGCGTGGAACGCTCGTTCGATCTTTGGGTGGAGGGAGGTCGAGTGCCAGTCTATATCTTGTCCTGGTTGCATTACGTGACCAGACATGCCGACAGATCCCACTGTGTCGAAGACGCCGACCGCTTTGACCTTGATATGTAGATGTGCCCATTTCTTGATGCAATCGTAGCGAGAGATGGATTCTTTGCTGTCAATCTCCAGGCCAAGCTCGCCTGGCTGTGCTTTGCCTTGCGACCAAGCCATTTCCTCAAATGTGTACTCTGTCGACTTTCGTGTCTTGTACGCCTCGAAGATTTCATCGAAATAGTCCATCATGCCTAATCAAATCGTCAGTAACTTGCATTAGAGACAGAATCTTCCCTTCATACCCGGCGTGAGCAAGCCGAATTGGCAAAGAAAGCTAGCCAAGACTCTGGCAGTGTAGGCTCCTCGCTAGATAGTGCGTCAGCGTCATTCAACCATTTCTCTCATCGATCATACCGAAAAGCCAAAGATAAAGATCTCGTCGCCTGGTCCATAGTTGTTTGCAAGGTAGTTGTAGGCTTCGCAAACCTTGCCATTGAGACCAGCCCCAAAACCACCTGAAAATGACCGTTCAGTACAAGCGGTGGGGTATTGCCTGGTTAGCAGGTCTCACCTTGTCTAGCCTTGGTCCAAGCTGATGCCGTCTGGTCGGTACCTATACCGGCCTGGTAGTATGTAATCTGTGGCACTTTGGAGCCATCGGCCGCAAAGCCCACGTTTGCTATCGCTCGACTCAGCCTGGCAATATTGGTTGGGTTGGTCTCCACGCCTTGGTTCGAGGAATTGAAAGTGCCATCACAGCACACAATGAGTCGCTTTGGAAGAGTACCGGAAGCGTCAATTCTTTTGCACAGCGAGCACGTCAGCACCGCATCGGTCGCAACAGAATCAACGACGAGTGCCTTGTGGTCAGTACGGTGTGTTGTACTTTGAGCCATGGTCGTCCAGCGTCTTGCAGGAAGGATGTTGAAGTTGACTCCAGCCTTGAGTGGTCGTCTGCATCTTTATGTCTGCTCGCCCACTGTTTCAGAGGCAAGGAGCTACTGCGGAGCTGTTGAAAGACACAAGCCCCGCGTACAACGAAGCTGGTGTGGTGTATGCGAAGATCGAGTATGGAGTCTGCACGGCGTTGCCGGTCAGGCCATCATATATCTTCATCCAATCCGCGAGAGACTTTTCGTGCATGTGGCTTAGTTGAACACAGCTGAGGCGTGGTGTGGTATGCACAATACATCGTCCAGTATAGAGCTTCGATCGATGAGGCATAGTCTAGTGGAAGTCCTGCAGCCTTCCGGCTCACGTGTTGCGCCACCAGCCAGCCATAAGCAGCCATGCCAATCCAGTATATGCAGATTCGCAAGCCTGAGTTGCAGACTACTGCTGAAGTCTCTTCTTGAGAAGGACAGCTGTAGTGGGACTGGGAAAGGTGAAGCGGATCCGTCGCGCATAGCCGAGCATTTGACACCGCGGATTGTAGCCACGTCCCGTACCGTGAAGCAGAACGCCTTCGCCTGTGCGTACTCGGTACGCGGCCTCTGATAGGCGGTCTAGTGCAGTCTCACTACTCATCGTCAACTGCTCGGCTTGCTTTGGGACAACCGCCAACAAAGTCAGCATGAACCAGTCCGTGCAAGTCCCAGCGCTCTGAGCCGAACTCGAAGAATCGGGATCCGTTTCGCGCCTTTCGCGACTTGACTGTGCCCGCATTAGCTTTCTATTGAAATAGGGAATACAGTCAGTATCACATGACATTAGACTTATTAGATACCACAAATTTTGGATGTAGTGTGATGCATACTTTCAGATTGCAAGCCAAACCCCTACAGCTTGGAATCACGAACGAACTGTAGGTCATCTCTACTCAGGTCCTTCAGAGACCGCTTGCCCATGTTGCCCAGCATGTTGTCCGTATCAGCCATGATGCATTTGAGGACATGTTCAACGCCCGCCTGGCCGCGGATTGCAAGACCGTACATATAAGGCCGAGCGACAAGGACGGCTTTGGCGCCGAGTGCGATGGCTTTCAGGACATCGGCGCCTGTCCTGATGCCGCTGTCAAAGAGGATCGTGATACCAGATCGCTTGACCTTGTCATCGGCACCAATTTCGGCGAGGGCATCTAGAGATGCGATGGCGCCATCGACCTGTCGCCCTCCGTGGTTACTGACAATGATGCCGTCCATACCATATTCAATCGCTTTGTGCGCGTCCTCTACACTCTGAATGCCTTTCAACACAATCGGCCCATCCCACAGCTTCTTGAGCGTCTCCAGATGCTCCCACTGCCGATAAGTGCCAGAATTCAGAATCTCGGTCCACGCCCTTGCTTTTCTTATGCGAGGAGCATTGGCCAGAATTTGCATTGCCGTGAGCGGATTTCCGGGTCGCTTCATGATACTCCATAGCTCGGCAAGTTTTTGTCCCGCAGACCTGGTGTCCTCTTGGAGCATTTCTTGATAGCGCTCCTGGAAGACTGGATCAGAAAGGCCGATTTGGCAGCCATCGCCCCATAGGAATGGCAAGTAGGAGTTGTCGAGATCTTCAGGTCGCCATGCAAGAGAAAATGTGTCCACTGTTAGTACCAGAACTTTGAATCCATTCGCTTTGGCTCGGTTGAGCAGGGATACGGTGATGGCTTCTTCCTGCGGCCTTGGCCAATACAATTGATACCAGCGATCACCATCTCCGTTTGCTGCTGCAACCTCCTCGATAGTTCTTGTAGCAGCTGTAGAGAGAACCATAGGGACTTGGACATTTTTGCAAGCTCTGGCAGTGGCTTCCTCGGCGTCCTGGTGCATGATGTTCTGCACGCCTACCGGAGCTGCCAGAATGGGACTTTTGTATTTCGTCCCGAAGAGCTCCACACTCAAATCTCTGCGGGTCGCGTTCACAAGCACCCGTGGACGTATCCTGTACTTGTCAAACGCATCCAGGTTCGCTTGGTAAGTCTTGAAGCCCGATGCCGAGCCATAGACGTAGCCGAAGTTCGCCTCGGGGACTTTCTCCTTGGCCAGCTGTTCCCATTCTGATGGCTTGGTGGAGAATATGGGTTTTGCAAAAGAGCCGTAGATGTCTCTTTGGTATGCCGATAATGCTTCTGGATCTGGAAGTTCGTATGGCTGGTTCCACTTCTTGGCCTCCTTGAGAGTCGTCATATTGAGTCCGCTGCTGCACTGATGAGGATGAGACTGGCAGTCAGTGCTCTTGACCTGATCGTGAGCTGAGGCAGTGTTTATTATGGTCGTGCGTGTTGATGAGTGAGTGAGTGGGCGCAACAACGCGATAGAACAACTGCCTTCCGGAGAGCCGAGGTCCAGGGGGGCTCATTTCACGTTCCCTCGATTGCGTTTGCCACGTATTCCACCATATCGTACTCGACTTGTTGCTGCTGAGGCATGTTCAAGATGTCAAGCTGTATTGGAAAGCGTCAACAGGACTGCTTCCTCCATACCTGCTGTGTTATTCATTAACAGTCGTCACATGCATCAAAAACTATCCATACTCCTTCGTATCGGCCTCATCGTGAACATTTCTCCTCCCTTTCTCGGCACACGGCATCGCTTCACGTGCTCAGCACCATCTCTCGCGTGCAATTCAGCCGGCGAGATACAGTAATAGACCGCCACCTTGTCATGCAGGAAAACGTGGATCATTGCTGTATCTTGCGTAGTTAGTCACATTACGCACTGGCATAGCTATTGAATACTAAATATTCAAGATTCACTGCTCGTATTCAGATTCACTAATGAATGTTAGTAAATATTTATATTCAATTTATATTCAAATACAATCTTAGCGATAGTAAGGGTAGTAGTAACGCTTAGGGTTAAGAAGGAGGGTGTTCTATAGCTATTTATATAACTCGTTATTATCTTCCGCTTCTATACTTAGTTATAGTATATCTACTAGTAAATCCGCTATGCTAGTACGTTGCTATTACTTAGAATACTCGCTTATTCGGATACTATTACTATTAAGAGAGGCTCGGTTCTATAAAACTATACGTCTACTACTACTAAAGGTACGCTCGGACTCTACGGATATAGCGAAAGCGGATAATAAGTCGATAGCTAGTTGCGAGAGCGTTAGATAGTGTTACGATCTTAGCGACTTGTATATACAATTCGAGGTTATGTAACTAAAGGTTATGTAACTTAATGCCTAAGGTATCCGCCGAGTAGATAAAAGCCTCTCCCGTAAGAGAGCCTCTCTCTCTTTCTTCTTTAACTCGTTATTAATTTAGATAGCTATTTAATTAATATCTTAATAGAATAACGAGTTCCTTTATTACCTACGATAACGTCGTAGGTGCTATCGCATACGCCTATATAAGGAATTACGCCGCCGGCGATCGCTATCGCCCTTCTATACTCCCTATTATACGATAGTGCTAATAGACCTATATACTAATCTATATTAGATATAGTAAGCTACCCGACTATAGTAATACCGCCGATTCGCTATAGATTCTTTAAGACCGCCTACCGATCGCGGTAGCGGCTCGGAATATACGAATACGCCTAACTATATAGGAATAGCTAGGGCCCCGTTAAATAGTGCACTAGAACTACTATAACTACCGTAAGGTCTACGACCTAGTCTCGCCGATATCGATAGCGTACTACGATAGCCGCTACCTAGTAGCCTCTAAGACTTCTATTAGTTCTTTAATAGGGTAAACGAGTAGGAGGCCGCTAAATATATCTTCTAGCGTATAACCGAGCTATATTAGTTAGTAGCTACACTTCGTTAGTAATACTAGTAAGAGGCAAAGACATTAGAATAGGTATAATAAGCTTATTATAAGACTAATACTTATCTTAATAGCGAGCTAGTATAGGCTCGGACTAAAGTAGAATACTAACGTCGAGCTGCCGATTTAGTACGTAACTCCTTAGTTATTACGCAATAGTAGCGTAATAACCTAGCTTAGTAGGTCGCTCGCCTATAATAATAATAGTCTTCTATAGAAGATATCGCCCGACGAGCTAGTAAATAAGCCGCTTGCGCTCGTCGCGACGCCGAAGCGTCTTTATTATATAATCTAATCGGTCGAGGACCTATATTAGATAATAGCCGATCTCTATTCCGTCGACCTCTCGACCCCTTTACCTTTCGCGACTAATCTAAGCCTCTCCGACGTTCTCGATTTAACTATAGTATCGACGATAATAATAACTATACTAGATATAGTAAGAGCGAGAAGTATCTAGATCCCGAGAAATACGATAGAGACCGTAAAAAGCTAAAACCCTTCCTTACTAAGCTTACGATTAAGTTAATAATTAACAATAATCGCTTTCTAACGCTATAGGACCGACTAATATATACGTATAGTCGTACTACTAGCAAGGCCTATTCTATAGTCTAACTATACGTCCGTTACGACGAATATAGCGTAATTATAGACTTTAACGACCTTAACGACTTCCGTAACCTATTAGTTAACGCCTTCGGTAATCCTAACGAGGTCGCTACTACTAGCTATAAGATAGATAACTTAAAGTAGAAGAATAAGGAATTTGCTTACTATCTCGTAGAGTTTAATCGACTTAACGCCTTACTTAGTTATAAAGGCCGAGCTTAAGTTAACGCCCTTAAGCGTAGCTTGTCTTCTAAATTAAAGGTAGCGCTTAGCAATATATATAATAAGCCTACTAACTTTTCGTTACTCTATCGCCGACTAACTATTATTAATAACTAGCTCCGTTAGTACCGTATAGAAAGCAATCGTAATAATACTAAGCTAGGATCTAGTAGTACCGCTAACTAAGGCCCTAATACTAGCCGTAGCTATAGTAATAACGCTAGCGGCTCTAGTAATAGATACCCTTTATAAGGATATACCGTTCTATATAACAACTAAGGATAGTTTACCTCGGCGAATAGTAACGGTACTACTACTACTACGACTACGACTGTCCGTAACCTAGACGCTATAGACCTCTCCGCTACTTAGGGTTAGGGTTAGGGTTAGGGTTAGGGTAATCGTCGCCGTATAACGCTCGAAGAGAGAGATCGTCGCCGCCGCGAAAGACTATATCGCTTCTATAGTAGTAATTATATCTACTCCGATACTATCTATCTAGAGCTTATCCGCCGCGCTTAAGGCCGTAGTAATCGCCTAAATACTAATATCTCCGTATTTAGTACCGCCGCCGCCGCTCTAGTCGATCTACTTTCTACTAATAATAAAGACGCTTATAGTAGCGATAAGGAGGGAAAAGTATAGCTCTTAGATAAAGTCGCGTTTAAGAGCCTATACCGATAGAGTTACCTATACCGTTATTACCGAAGAACCTAGGCTACTATTATAGAAGGAAATATCGATAGTAGAAAGATTTATAGATTAGTTTATTAGTATTATTAGGAAGTATTATACCCGAGGGCGATAATTAATATCTCGTCTTATATTATACTTTAACGGCTTATAATAAACCTTAGTCTAGTATATTAGACGTAGGGTAGAATACCGAATATTAATTATTAGTAATAGTCGATTGCGGTTATACTAGTTTATCTTTTATTAACTTATATTACGCGTACTAATACTAGCTTCCTATCTATAGCCTAAAGGAGCTATATAGATTAACTGCTTTCGACGGTAGTTTCGTAGTAGACGTTACTTAGTATACTAGAGCGACTATTAATATTAATAGCTATATCGAATATAGGGCCTTCTACTATTAGCTAGTAACCGGCCCTACACCTATAGGCTAGTTTTAAGCCTATATAAGAGGCCTCCTTCTATAGAGTAGATAGATTATTAACCTCGTATAGCACATTGTTTATATTACACTTCTATAATGCCTATATTATAGGGCTCTAGTTATTAGCCTAAGCGATAGTCTCGTTATCCTATCTTGCTAAATATAGCTACCTATATTGCTATAGGTTATATTACCCTCGGTAGCCTATACTATTGCTATAAGTAGTAGTAGTAGTATTAGTTTCCGTCGTTTATTAGAGCCGAAGGTAGGGCTATCTCTTTATATCTAACAGGTTTAGGTATATTAAAGGTAGTCTCTAGGTACGAATAGCTATAACCGAAGCGAGGGTACGATAAGAGCCTACGATACGGACGATACCGAAGTATCTTAAGGGGCCGTTACGACAAGTAGAGAAACCTCTTAACGAGAGCATCGCTTTAACCTCGAAAAGCTACAAACCCTTAGGACTGTTATAGCTTAGGGCCTAGTCTATAACTATAGCTAGCTTCTAAGGACTCGGCTCCGGGTCGAAGACCTATTTAGCACCGCTTACTCGAGATAAGCTACCGCCCGCCTAAGGAGAAGATAGATTAATTACCTATCGGCCTTACTTAGTTTGCTAAGACTATCTATACGATAGCAATTTCTAGATTATAGGTCGGATGCCTAGACAGTTCCCCTATTAACCGGGTAGATTGTTTCGGGATTCGCTGCCTCGTTCGGATAGTGCTTAGCCTTCTACTAGAAAAAGAAGGTCCCCGCCCCCCGCCTAGCTAAAGGAGATAACGATAGTTAGTAAAGTAGCTAGTTTCTAGGATCTAGGTATAAATAGAGATTGCAGTTCCTTCCTCCGAGCGGCTTTTTGTCTAAATTTACTAAATTAAAGCTCCTAGGGGTATCTAGGCGACCCCTAGGAGGCTAAACTCTAATACTACCCTAGGGGTAACATTAGAAGAAAATAGCCTAGTACACTATTTTCTCGTATAGCAATATCGAAACAAACCTATAATATATACTAAAAACACTTTCCTATAGCATTTTATTTTAACTACTTTATAACAATCGAATAAGCTCTAGCGAAAGCGAGTATTACAAATTAGCGGAATCTTCGGAATCTAATAATCTACCGGACCCTATTAACGAAGAAATTAGGCGACGACTAGTTGTTATAAGCGCCGTCGACCTAGGGGCTATCGAGCCTTCTACGCCCGAGGCTCTCTATAATATCGTTATAAAGATAATTTAAGGGCAAACTAACCTTCTTCGTTAGAATAGGCGTCGCCCGCTAGAGCTAGGAAGTAGTAGGAACCCTTTATTCGAAGGGTAGAACGCTACGGCGCACGTAGAACGCTTTAAGGATAATTTAACCGAGTACGGACTCGAAGAAGAGTCGGACTAGTACAAGGTCTAGTCCCTTACGAGGACTACTATTACTAAGCTTTACCGAACTCTTAGAACCCTAGTTAGCTACCTAGAAAAGGACGACAAGTCTAATACCGACTAGGAGGTCTTTAAGTAGGCCTTTATAAGGGAGTATCGGGATCGCGATAGCCGTTATATTAAAGGTAGTTATACGTAGCTTAAGAACCTCTATATAGAGAGGCGTACCGAAGATAACGACCTAAAGGAGTACGTCCGCGAGTTTGTTAAGTTAGCGGACGGCATTAACTAGTAGGACCTCGAGAATTCTTAGAGAACGAGGCTACTCCTTAAAGGGTTACTATAGTCTACGGCTAAGCGTATCTTCCGTCGCTATAAGCTTAGCGAAGCTAATCCCGAGACCTTTAGGAAGTACAAAGAGGTCCTAGAGGCTATTAAGGACGATATTAATAGCTCCGCCGATACGAAGAAGTTTATTTATAGCGAGGACTAGAATAACCTAGCTTAGGTAAAAAGCGATGCCTCGGGAAGTAGAGGACCTAAGTTCCTTCCTAAGTCGTAGAGCGGTCCTAAGACCGTAACTCCTACTATTACTAAGTACTCTTAGGACGTTACGGACTTAGCTAAATCCCTAGCTTAGCTCAACCTTAATGCGAAAGCACTATAGCGAGTTAGGGAGGTCATTAATACTAGTATACTAAAGGATATACTACCGGTCTACTAGATTTCCGATCCTAACTACCTTAAGGCCCCTTTAGTTAACGTCTATACTATACGGAAGATCTATTCTAACTTAGATAGCAAGTGCTAGATATACGGCGGTTTTAAACATATTTAATTAGACTGCCCTATCTAGAAAGAGCTTCTTAAAAGGAAGCTCGTTATATAAGTAAATAGTCGGTTCTACTATACTAATACCGGCGACAAGATTAACTTCGAGTAGGACCGTAGAGCCCCGAAGCTGCCTTAACTTAGAAGTCTTCTAGAGAAGAAGTATAGTAGCAAGATCGAGTTTAAGGATACTAGGAATAGTACTCTCGCCGCTATTGCTAAACGAGAAACTTAGAAGATTAGGGCAAAACAGGTTAAGGAGCGGAGTAGTAACGGTACTACTAAGCCTATTAAAGTTAACTTTATGTCTTAGGACCCGGACGCAGTTACTAATGTTTACGCGGTTACTAAGAACAGTATAGATGTCTACGCTGCTATAAGGTCCTAAACTTAGTCGTCCTAAACCTAGTCCTAGGGCAAGGGTAAGAGCCCGTAGAACCCTACCCGCCCTAGTACGGCAGCCCCTACTAGGATACTTAAGAAGCAGGTAGCTAATAAGGCTAAGAAATAGCGAGAATTAGTCGCTAAGACTAAGACACTCTAGACAGCTAAAGACCGTACAACCCGAGCTAGTATAGCTACTCTAGAGGTACTAGAAACTCTAGATATCGATATAGAGGATGCTACTACCGACCTTAGTAGTACCCTAGGCCTAGCTAACCCGCCGGCCTATAAACGAAAGTTAGCCGACCTAAAGAGCTTTCGCTTTAATAGGTATATAAAGAAGTATAGTACCGGGCCTACTAACTCTTACGATATAAAGGCAAATACTCTCTTCTAGGCTTTATAGTTCCTAGACCTTAAGTCTAACGTGTCTATAGGAGAGCTTCTAGTATACGGTTTGCCTACTAACCTGTTCTAGAGCCGGATTCCTAACGATGCTACCTTTATAAAAGACCTTATAGCCCTCTAACGTAAATAGGGGCGAGAGGACTATATCGACGTCTCTTCCCTATAGTTCCTTCCTAAATTTTTAGGGGCCTAGGAGTTAGTAGAAGGCGAATTAGTAACCTACGAGAGCTAGGAGACTATCGATAATGCTAACGAAGAAGGGATTAAGGAGATAGGCCGAGGGGATAATAATAATACCGACCCTGCTTTAGTTTTAGTTTCTATTAAGGCTGTCCGATTTACTAGCTAACAAATCGGTCGAGTAGGACCTCCTTAACCTAAGGAACTTTACTCTATCCCTAATAATATAGACCTTTCCGCAGTTACCCGTTCCTTTACCGTCGTTCCCGCTATCTATATTTAAGTTACTATCGGAAGCTATAGTTAGCAGTTGCTAGTAATGCTTAATAATAGTTTAGAGTCACTTATTATAAGTAAGCGCTAGGCTAAACAGCTCCGACTGCTAATAAATAGAGATATTTCCCTTAGTATATAGGGAGTAAATAGGGAGGTTACGCTAGTAGGTACCTGCTATAATGTTATAGTAGACGCTTTCGGTATATACTTTTCCTTTACCTTCTAGATTGCCGCTAACCCGAATACGCTAATTATTCTAGGTCGTCTATAGTCTCGTATAACCCGGGGTATCTAGCGCAACTGCGACGATAGCTCCTAGGAAGGAACTATCGCTAACTAGAAGGGCAACCGAGTCGTATTTACTAGTTATATCGGAAACACTAGCTATAAATCCTACGAGGATATCCTTACTACTTCTAAACGCTCTTCGGGAAACGCTATAGCGCGGTTATAAGACCGGCAATCTGCGCTATAAGTTAATATAGCTTAAATAGGTTATATCTAGAGGTACGCCGCTCCGTACGATAAGGCTAGTTTCTAGGCTCTATACTAAGGAGACGAATACTCGAAGCGATAGCGAGTATAATAGTATAACAACTACCTAGTATACGAATCTCGGTAATAATGCTATCGTAGGCATCGCCGCCGGAAGCGGATCTACCCGAGCCCGAATCCGAACTAACTAATTAGAGCGCCGATCGAATACTACCCCGGGGGTATTATTAGGAATCTAACGTTTTCGCCGGAATTATAAATTAGGACTACTAGCTATATACCTACCGACTTAAGGAGACTTCCGATAAAGTTTACGCGCTGTTCTATTACGCTAATCTCCGGGCCTAACGTTAAAGAGAGAGGGCTCGGGTATTACGAGCGGTTAGTATATATACCCTATATAAGAGGGTAGCTAACAAGATTAAGCCCGTAAAGGGTAGCGTATATATAACCGATAGGTCTAATCCTAGCGGAAATCCTAACTAGCGACAAAAGTACCTTAACCGCGAAGCGATATTAATACCTAGGGATAGTCTATACTACTAGAGGTATATTACTAAAAAGTTCTCCGCTATTCCTAGGGGATCGAGGCTAACGCCGGAGAGACTAGCGAATATTAAACCTAGTATCGAGCTTTCGGCTCTTAAACTAGATTTGCTATACGAGCTTCTATATAACCGTAAAGCCGTATTAGTATATAACTTTACGTATCTAGGCAGGATTAACCTAGAGGTTGCTCCTCTATAGAGGATCCGAACGATCGAGTATAAGTCTTAGGCTTACCTAGGGTTCAAGCTAAACCTAAGCCTAAGAGGTATAGTTAAGGATATAATACGGCAGCGCGTAAAGGCTAGCACCTTAGAGCCTTCCTATGCCTCGTATCGCAATCTATACTTCCTAGTTTAGAAGAAGACAGCTCCTAGGGAACTAAAGAAGTACCGGCTAATTAACGCTACCTAAAAGTTTAATACGGTTACGATTAGAGATACTAACCTTCCCCCGGAGACTAATAGGTTCTCGGAAGCCTTTGCTAATTGTATAGTAGCCTCGCTAGTTAATATGTTCTCGGGCTACGACTAGATACCTCTCTACCCTAATAGTAGAGACCTAACTAGTTTCGAAACGCCTCTTAGACTATACCGACAAACTACTCTTCCCTAAGGGGCGACTAACTTAGTAGCCTAGTTCGTACGTGTTATAAACTGGGTCCTCGCGGCTTGTATTCCTTATGCTACGATGCCTTTCCTCGACGATATCGGCATTAAAGGGCCTAAAACTAGGTATAATAACGAAGAAGTAGAGCCTAGTATTTAGAGGTTCTTTCTTAAATATATCTAGAACCTCGATAGTATCCTCTACGACTTAGAGCGGGCTAACTTAATAGTATATAGGGAAAAGCTTTAGCTCCTATATAAGCGTATAAACATTGTCGGGTTTGTTACTAACGAGAACGGCCGCTATCCTAACAATATACGGGTCCTAAAGATTGTATCCTAGCCCGACCCTACCTATTAGAAAGATATCCGGATCTAGCTTAGAGTAGTCTCCTACTTCCGTATCTAGGTCGAAAACTTTACGTTAGTATATAAGCCTCTATACGCCTTGCTTAAGAAGGATATAGAGTTTAAATAGATCTCCGTTTACTAAGCCGCTAAGAACAAGGTTACTAAGGCACTTATTAGCGCGCCTACGCTTACCTCTATTAACTACTCGGAAGGCGTAGGTCTACTAATTATTGCTATCGACTCGAGCGGGGAAGGCTACGGCGAGACACTAATATAGTATAATCGTAAGGAGCCCTCCTTACGTTACCCTATCCGGTACGAGTCCGGTCTATAGAAACTAATCGAGGCCCGATACGATATAGGCAAGCGGGAGTGCCTTAGTGTCTATAAAGCTCTTAAGAAGTTCCGTCCTTAGCTGTTTAGAGTATTCTTTCGCCTAGAAGTCGACGCTTAGACGCTAGTCTATTAACTTAACCGTATAGCCTCCGACCTACCTAACTCTATAATAGCTCGGTAGGTTGCCTAGATCTATTTGTTTAATTTCGACGTCTTCTATATTCCTAGCAAGAAGCATACTAGACCGGATAGCCTTTCTAGAAGGCCTACTATAGAAGAGGACATCGCCGAGATAATAGAAGAAGAGGATATCGACGCGGTTATTAACCGTACCTTCTTTACTGCCTTCTATATTAACGCTATACCGGTAATTACTAGGTCTACTACCGACGACTAACCTAGTAACTAACCTAACGAAGACCCTACTACTAACGGCGAGGACTAGGATAATACTAAGGCGGGCGAACTAGGTAGGGATAATATCCTTAATAGAGTCTACTCCGACGACTCCTATAATATCGCCTACTTCCTTACCTATACGAAGAGAGCTCCCGGTCTATTAAAGAGTTAATACCGTCGTATTATTCGCTATTCTTAGAGGTTCCTTATTAAGGATCGCATCCTTTAGCGATAGGCTATAGTTAATATACCGCTCTAGCGTGTTATTAACGATCCGGTAGCCCGATAAGAAATCCTTCGTTCTATTTACGATAAGCTCGGTTACCGGGCGGCGGTAGGCACCTTCGATATCCTTCGTCGACGCTACTAGTAGGACGGCGTATAGGCTAATGTCTCCCGCTACTATAAGAGCTATCCTAAGTGCAACTTTAGGAATAGCTACCGACGTCTAGGAGAGCTACGTATCCCTACTACCTAGTTAGTTAGGGAGCGGTAGTATAGCGATAGAGTCTATCTTAGCCGTAATAATAGCCTATATATTATTCGAGAGAGTCTTTCTCGATAGCCGGAGGCCTATTATTTCTATAAGGGTTGCGGTGCTATTAATACCTATAATATAGCTACCTTCCTATTTAAGGATCTGTTTTGCCGCTAGGGAGTACCTTACGAGGTTATCTTAGACAACGCTACGAACAATATAGCTAAGGAGGTTTAAGCGCTACTTATTTCGTATAGGGCGAAGAACGTTCGTATCTCCCCGTACTATCCCTAGTCGAATGCTATTATTAAGCGCGGCTATCGGTCGTTAATTAATGCCCTATCTAAGATAACTAATAGTAGCGATAGGTTAGTTCCTATCTCTACCCGCGTCCTAGCCCTTCTCTAGGCGGACCGAACTACTATTATCGATACGACTAGACTTATACTAGCGGAGCTTATAATTAGGAGGGACGCCGTTCTTCCTATTAAATTGTCCTATCGTACGTACGGCGTTTACGATTAGGGGTCTATTCGTACTAGGGTAGATCTTCTAGCCCTACGAGCTAAGGCTCTTAAGGATATAACTACGACTTCTTAAGAGGGTCTTACTCGATAGCGTCGGCTGCGGGAAAAGGCTAAGCAGTATTTTAATAACTATAATACTGTTAATTAGGAACCTCTAAAGGTTAGCGATATAGTCCTTCTATACCGGTCCGAACTAGAGTATAGTTACTTCTATAAGCTAGCCTTTAAGTAGAAGGGTCCTTATAGAGTAAAGGAGGTCCTTTACTCGGGTTCCGTATACCTTCTTTAGGAGCTAGATAGTGCTACCTTAAAGCATACTTACCCTCGGGCTAATCTAAAGAAGATCGTTAAGTTACGAGAACCTACCTACCCTCCGCCGACCGAGGAGGAGGTTAGTGCCTCTATAGACCCTCTACCGTCCTTAGATGCCTATCGGGAGGAGGATCCTACCGCTATTATAGATCCTGTTCTACCTAAGGACTATACCTATCCCTAGATTCGTCTTAGTAAGCTATTAGGAATAACTTAAAAACAAAGGGAGGGTTATATACGGATTAACTATATATAGAGCGTTTCCGATATTAATTCCGATTCTAATAGTAAACTAGACTTCTAGCTATCTAACTCTAACGGAGAGGAACCTAACTAGTCTAGCGATAAAGACCGCCTAGAATTATAGCTAGACGACCCCGAGACTAAATAATCGTGTATCCTTTCCTGCCTCTACTACGTTGCTTTCCTTGCCTCTATTAACTATTCTCCGCGCTATTAATATAGAGCGCTGCCCTTTAGCTTTAGTCCTTACTACCTGTTCCTATAGATGTTAATACTCTTAGTTATTGCCCTCCTTTGCTTTACCTTGTCTATTGTTTTACTCTTTTGTCTTTTGCCTTCGATTAATATTGCTATAGCTTTACTCTTTTTGTTTTTCCTTAGAAAGAACTATACGAGGAATGACTTCCGAATAATACCCCGGGGATAGTATTCGGAAGCTAGCCGAACCTAACCTCCCGCCCTTCTAGGACTACTTCCCTCTAGTTTCCTAGTCTCTAGCAACCGCCTTTAGGTAGCAACGATAACAAGATACTCCGCTAGAGAAGATTGTTCCTACCCTAATTAGTATTAGTTACGTAGGATACTAAGAAAGGGAGGATCCCTCTCCCTTCCTAGCTCTTAGATAGACGTAGCAACCTAGGCCTATAGCCTCTAAGAATAGGGACCTTAGGCCGCTAAGCTTAGTATCTAGAAGAAAGAAGAACGTACGGGCTACGTTTATATGCTTACTACTATAAAAGGTAATGCTATATCTATAACGATAGTGCTATAGGCTAATATAAGCTACGCTAGGCCTAGGCGATTTGCTCCTAGTTACCGAGTATCTCTAGAGAAAAGCTAATACTACCCTAGGGGTATTATTAGTCCCGCTAGCCTTACTACTATAGATTACTACTAGGTGCTCGAACTAGCTAGTTACATTTCGAGTGCGCGAGAATCTACGAAAGCTAGAGGTTAATAAAGGCGCGTAGTCGCTACTAGCAATTAGCTAGATCGATTATTAAACTTTAGCCTACCCTACTAACAAAGGAGTCTCGTATATAGCTTTACTTTTTAGGGTCTATATATAATCGTTATCCGTTTGCTTTACCGGAATATACGGACTACGCTACCTTCGTACCCTATTTAAGGCGAGCTTTCTAAGCTCTTTCTTCTACTTAAATACTAACTAACTTACTACCGCCTACCCCCCCCCCCCCCCCCCTTCTTCTATCTAAACCCTTTAATTATTATTAACAAGCTACGAACGTTTTTGCAAGCTCGTTACTAACTCCTTTCCGCTCTAGTCGACTAAGATATCTTCCGGCGCCCTAAATCCGCTAGGCGCTAGTAGTAGTAACAACCTACAAGCCCTAAACCTAGGCGTACTAGTCCTAATCGAAGCCCCCTCCGATAGCGCCTTAGTCGCTATAACTAGCCTCGAGCACTGTTTCTAGATCGTTACTGCTATCGACGACCCCTAAAAGAAGATTAAGACCGCTCGTACTTTACTACGCGTTATCGATCGAAACATTAAGAAGGCTACTATCTTAGTATCGTACGGTATAAATAACTTACGCTAGGATATTAGCGAGCGCATCTTTAAGCGAGACGTTCTTTAGGATATAGAGCTTTATTAAGCCTTTCCTATCGTCTATAGCCTCGAGATAGCAGGCACTACGATTCGTATACGCTTTACGAACCTCAATTAAGCCTTTAAGTAGTAGGGAGGTCCGAGTAGTCTCCTAAAGAGCCTTATTAACTTCGCCTACGATAGACAAGAGCGTACTAAGCAGGTTGCGTCGTTCGTTAACAAGCATCCGGTCCGTCGTAAGGAAGTAAAGTACCTTTCCCGCACTATAATCTATCGAGTCTCTACTACTAGTAAGAAGTACGGTAAGCAATTAGTTAACTTAACCTTCGTACTTAACGACTTTACGATAGCCTACTAGAAGCGGTATAAGGACGCTATTACCGAGGTAGATCTTAACGCCTAGTCTACTAAAGATCTACTAAAAGAGAAGGGCTATCGTATTAATAGTATAGGCTTTATTATTAAGGGTTAAGAGGCTCCTATTATAGATATTCTCGAACGCAAGGTCCTTCGCCTTAAGACGGAAGCCGATATAGCTACTAGTCTAGCGCTCGCTATAGAGATATAGGTATAAGATCGCCGCTTAACCCGTAACCGTAAGGTCCCTTAAGAAGTTTAAGATAAGCGCGCTAAGGTAGAAGCAGCGCGTTAGAAGGCGTTATAGGCTCGCTAGGCATTCTAGAAGGCCGCTAAGAAGTCTACTATACCTTCTAGTACTAACTATAGTAACTCGGATATTAATATACTAAATGCGCTACTAGAAGATAGTATTTCTTCCGAAGGTTCCTTTAGTAAGCGTAGGTATAGAGGCCTCTCGCCGATGCTATTAACTAAGAACATCTATAGTTCCTATAAGGGTAACTCTATCGTATATCTTATTACCGAGATCGATATAGTTTATAAGGCCGATATAGGCAAAGCATCTATCGCCCTATCTATCTATTAGTAGTACGACGACCTTAGCAAGCTAGGCGAAGATCCGTTTACTATATATGCTAGCTATATTAAGAAGGCCGCTAAGGCGTATAGTCTTTATACTAGTGCTAAGACGAGTATCCTTATTAGCCGCCTATTAAAGATTAGACGTAATGTCGCTAATTAAGATGCCTTCGCTGCCCTTAAGGCTAATTAGGCCTATACTAACTAGTTTCCTAGACGCCCTATTGCCGCCCTAATATCTCTAGGACTCTACGCGTTTAACCCTACTAGTACTATTACTCGCGCTCTTACGCTAACGGATCGCTAGAGCAAGTTCGTTACCGGTATCCTTAGCTAAGGCACCTCCTTCGACCGCTTTCGCTAGACTAGTAATACTATCTTCCCTTAAGTCTTTAGTTAGTTATAAGAGCCTCGTAGAGTATATCTTCCCTTTCTTATCGATCTAATATAGAAGGAGTTTAAAATGTACCTTTAGTATATACGTATAATGCCTAAGTCTAAGCAAGAAGGCCGTAATGCCCTTTAAACTTATAGTATAAGCAACTAAATCGTCCGCTAGTACCCTACCCTATAGCTCTTAGCTATCGCCCTTCGACCTAATTACGTATATAAGCTTATCTCCGTCCCTAGGCCTACTAAGTTCTTTAAGGTTAGCGGTACTTGTAAAAACTGTCCTTCTAAGGAGTCTGCTTGTCTCGGATAAGATATAGTTAAGCTCGTAGCTAGCAAGGGTACTAGTTGCCTACGCATTAAGGTCTGCCTTATGTCTAAGGATAAGACTAGCTACTCTACTATTATCGAAGGTGTGTGTTAGCCCGAGGTTTTTACGGGCTAGGTTAAGAAGCTTAAGGCTCGTAGCCTAGTCCTACTAAGTAAGATCGGTAAGCTTACTAACAAGTACCTTACCGACGACGACCTCGACTATATATTCGATAGTTAGCCTAATAGTAAGGGGCGCAAAGCGGAGTAGATCCTTAACCCTCTAAAGGAGTACGAGGTCTCTACCTAGATACTATACCTACTATATAGTAATCTAAAGACTAAGAGTAACCGTATATTAATTAACCTAGGCTACTCTCGTATTATTAACGGCACTAAGGTTGAGGGCTATAAGAACTTAATAGTCTCTTAGGTTGCTAAAGCGCACCGCAATCTAACCGCCCTCCTAGCCTCTAGCTCCTTCGTACTATTCGCTTTCCCTACGGCTATCTTAGTCGAAGGCCTCGGCTATATCTCCGACGCCCTAGTTAGTAGGATTCCTTAGTTAAGTTACGTTGTTTAGAACGAAGTTAAATAGATCCTCTAGCTCGATAGCGAGGGACTTAAGGAATATCTATATAATTAGGAGAATACTACGAAGGAAAAGGCTACTAACCTCCTCGTTAATTAAGCTCTCTATAAGGGATAGTACTTCGGTACTAATAGCTTTAACGTATACGGAGGAGATTTCGAAAGCCGACTAGTAGATAAGGTTATTACTAGTAAGGATTACGGCGCGTTAAAGCAACAGTAAGTCTATATAGTATTGCTTAGGAAGTTGTTTTTATATAATTACAGTATCTAGGATTAATACTGCCCTAGGGGTATTATTACGGGGTTCTAAAGATAGCCTTAGCTAAGAGCGCTAAGGATGCATATATGTTTGTTTTAAGCGCGTAATATAAAGCGTGTCTAGTTAGATACGAAGAAAGGGAGGGATATTAGCTAGTAACCGGCCCTATACCTATAGGCTAGTTTTAAGCCTATACAAGAGGCCTCCTTCTATAGAGTAGATAGATTATTAACCTCGTATAGTATATTGTTTATATTACACTTCTATAATGCCTATATTATAGGGCTCTAGTTATTAGCCTAAGCGATAGTCTCGTTATCCTATCTTGCTAAATATAGCTGCCTATATTGCTATAGGTTATATTACCCTCGGTAGCCTATACTATTACTATAAGTAGTAGTAGTAGTATTAGTTTCCGTCCTTTACTACCTTACTATATTAGGATATTATCCTATTATCCTCGGCCGTCCGTAGCTTAATAAATATAACCCTCGTATCGACTAGAAGCTTAACCGAGTACAGTTTAACTCCGATTACTATAAGGAATATTATAATAACTCGTATACTATCGTTCGCGCCTACGGCTTATCCGACCGCGAAGATAATAATATACTAGCTTACGCCGAACCTATAGTAACGTAGTACTATTAATAATAACTAGCTTATAACCTATCGGACGATACCGATATAGTAAAGCTTATCGACTCGATACGAAAGTACTACTTATAGCGCGATTGTCCTACGCGCCGATCGGTATTAACTTAGTTCTTATCTCCGCCCTTACCTCCGCTAATTCCGCTACCTCGACTAGTACGGAAACGCTTATTACTACTGCTTATCTATATTACCGGTATAACTATAGCTCTAGTAAGCGTATAGGTCTTCGACTAGTAAATAAAGAAGAAGGAGTTATTCGTATTCGCTGCGTCGTTACGGGATATAGAAAAAGAAATAGCTAAGAAGAAGTATATTAACCCGGCCGATAAAGTCCCTTAGTACTATTACGGTAGGCTAATATTATTCTCGTAGGAGGATACGAAGAAGTTACTACTATACCGACCTAGATAGAACTACCGTATCGATATTATTAAAGGTAAGGAAACGACGTATAGCCCGCTCTATAGTATATCGTACGAGGAATTAGAGGTCCTATATAACTATTTAAAAGACAACCTCGATAAGGGCTTTATTTAAGTATTAACCTTATAGTACTCTTCGCTAGTACTATTTATTAAGAAATCCGGTAGAGGTTTACGGTTCTATATAGACTATCGTAAGCTAAACGAGATTATAGTAAAGAATAGATACCCTATCCCTCTTATTTAAGAGATACTTAATCGATTAAGTAAAGTAGTTATATATACTAAACTCGATATTATCTCGGCCTTTAATTAACTTCGTATCGAACTAGGCTACGAGTAGAAAATAGCCTTCCGTACCTATTATAGTCTCTTCGAATATAAGGTTATACTATTCGGGCTTTATAACGCGCTATTAACCTTTAAGTAATATATTAATAACGCTCTCTAACCCTTCCTCGACGTATTCTATACTATATATCTAGATAATATACTTATCTACTCTAATTTAATCGAAGAATATCGCTATTACGTTCGCTAAGTAATAGACGCACTCCTTAAAGCCGGCCTATAAGCCGATATATTAAAGTTAGAGTTTAAAGTAATAATAGTTAAGTACCTAGGCCTCGTTATTAGTACCGATAGTATCTATATAGACGATAAGAAGATCGAAGCCGTACGCGACTAGCCTATTCCTACTAATATTAAAGATATATAGTCCTTCTTTAGCTTTATAAACTTCTATTAACGCTTTATCCGCGACTTCGTATATATTATTAAGCCTATAGTCCTACTAATATATAAAGATACGCCCTTTATATAGACGATAGCCTACTAAGACTCCTTCGAACGACTTAAAGCTATATTTATCTCTATACCGGTATTAGCTTATTATAACCTAGACCTATCCGTAATAATCGAGACTAATACTTCTAATTATATTACTACCGGTATTATATCTTAACTATATACCGATAGCGTATAGAAACCCGTTACTTACTTCTCGAAGAAGATAACGCCTACTAAATATAACTACGAGATCTACGATAAAGAGCTTCTCGCTATTATTAAAGCCTTTAAATTATAGAGATCCGAATTAGAGAGTTACTACTCTAACGAGGAGCCTATCCGAGTTATTACCGATTACCGCAATCTATAGTTCTATATATCTACTAAGTAACTTAATCGCCGCTAAGCTCGCTAGAGTAAATTCCTTAGTAGGTTTAATTTCGAGATTATATACTATCTTAGTAGATAAGGAGCTAAGCCGAACTCGCTTATATACCGCTCTACCGACCTACCTTTATTAGCTAAGAACCTATATATTAAATACAACTATTAGCTCGTATTAAAGCTATATAACCTAGCTATAGGCCTCTAATCCGCCGTATATAAAATCTTCTCCTTAGGGTTAGGGTTAGGGTTAGGGTTAGAGTTACGTAACCCTAAGGTAAATAATTGCAATTCTCGAAGAAACAGACAATTTTACGACTTTTACGTTTTTTACGACGATAACCCTTAGGGTTAGGGTTAGGGTAAGGGTTACGACGAACCTTAATTTACGAAAGCCTGTATTAATACTACGAGTAATAGTACGGTTATATTTACTATAGAAACTCTTAGCGCCGAGACCTTTATCGACGCCGAGAATATTACTAAGCGAATTCGCGATACTTCGATTAAGGATACTCTCTTTTAGTAAGTAAAAGGATATCTTCGTAGTAAAGCGGACTCTTTTAATAATCTCCTATTATCTCCCTTAAACTATAAGATTAAAAATAATAACTTCCTATTCTACTACGACTATCTTTATATACTAGAAGCTAAGGAAACGGATAAGTCGCTCTATACTAATATTATCTATATATACTACGACTATTTTACTACTAGCTATCCTAGTATTATAAAGACGTTCTATCTTATTAGCTATAGCTACTACTAGCTATAAATATATAAGAACGTCGAACGATATATTAGTACCTACTATACCTACCTCTAGACTAAATCCTTAAGATAAGCTAAATAAGGACTTCTTCGGCCTCTATCTATATCGACTACTCGATAGAAAAGCGTAATAATAGACTTTATTACTAGTCTTTCTAATAGTTCTAGTTATAACTCGATTTTTATCGTCGTCGATCGACTAACTAAGATATAATACCTTATTCTATTTATATATAAGGAAGGACGCTCGAACGCTTAAATAGTAGTAGATACCTACCTTACCTATATTTAGAAGCTTTATAGTCTTCTAAATACTATTACTTCCGACCGTAGTATATAGTTTATTTCTAAATTCTAGAACTACTTATATAAGCGCCTACGTATTAAGCGTAACCTATCGACCGCTCGTTATCTATAGACTAATAAATAAACTAAACGCTTAAATAAAGTTATCGAAAGATATCTCCGATTATATATAAACTACGAGTAAGACGACTAGAGCCTCTAGCTCCCTATCGCCGAATTCGTAATAAATAACGTACCCTTCGAAACTACCGGATTATTACTGTTTTAAGCTAGCTATAGTTACAATCCTCGTCTTAGAAGTAAACCTTTAACCCTACTAGAAGAAGATTTACTATTAGATAATAATACTTAAGTCTAGATCGATTACCTATAGAGCCTCGAAATATATCTTATCGAATAGATACGGTATTAGTAGTCTCGTATAGAAGACTCGACTAACTAATACCGCCGACCTACTCCTACCTATCGTATTAGTAATAAAGTCTTTCTATCGCTTAAAGGTATAAGTACGGATCGACCTAATATTAAACTCGACGTTAAGAACTTAGGACTATATAAGATTACTAAGGTAATATCGCCCTACGCGTATTAACTAAAGCTACCTAATTTAATATATATCTATAACGTCTTCTATACTTCGTTACTTATACTAGTACCTAAAATAGGTATACCTAGTTAACGATACGAGCTACCGCCGCCGCTAGTTATCGACGGTAATAAGGAGTAGGAGGTAGAAAGAATACTAGATATAAAAGGCAAAGGAGATAATATATAGTATAAAGTAAAATAGATTAGATATAATAAACCGATATAGGAAGCCGCCGAGAACGCTACTAATACGTAAGAAGTAGTAAAGGACTATTATAAGCGCTACCCGCGTAAGCCGTAACTACGTATTATTAACTTAGCGATATTAATACGACCGAGCGTACTATTATTAGTCGCTATAATCGTAATACTATATAAGTAACGAGTAGATAAAGCGCCGTAGACGTCGCCTACGAAAAGAGGGAGTGCTATTACGATCTTAGCGTCTTGTATATACAATTCGAGGTTACGTAACTAAAGGTTATATAACTTAATGCCTAAGGCATCCGCCGAGTAGATAAAAGCCTCTCCCGCGAGAGAGCCTCTCTCTCTTTCTTCTTTAACTCGTTATTAATTTAGATAGCTATTTAATTAATATCTTAATAGATAGGCCGTCCGTTATATAGGTAGGCACTACTATTTAAGTAGACTTATATAGATTAGTTAGCTTATCCGCTTATTAGTACTAACTTATAGTAGCTTAATAGGCGTAGCGGTAATAAAGGACTCGAAGTAATTAATATTAGTCGTAAGTACGTCGTTCTTAAGCTCTTATTGCTACGCTATTATGTCCGTTAAATAACCTATAGCTTCTATAGCGGCTATAGAAGTAGACTCCTTAGAAGTAGGCTTATAGCGTACTTAATATTTATTCTATAGGGCTCTTGCTTTTACTAGACTATTAATAAGCTACTAGTCCTTCTTCTTGCTACTAGACTAACGCTTACGAAGCTATGCCTTACGGCGAGTTAGATATAATAGTATTATAGTAACGTAGATGCCGCTATCGTCGATTAGACGATAGTATTTATTAAATAGGTACTAAGAGACGTAAATAGCCTTTATTATAGCCTCTCGCTTAGTATGCTGCTTCTTAGTACACTCGAAATAGGTAAGCAACTATTCTATAGTCTCTTAGAAGCAGTCGAAGGTAACGTTATAGCCCTATAAACGTTAAGTCGCTTCCTTAAATAGTGTAAGGAATAGGCGTATCTCTTTAAGAATAAGCTAGTCTAACTCGGTAAGCCGGTACTTATTAATCTGTAGCATACTAATAAACAAGGCGTTAAGAATAGGTCTTGTTTAAAGGGCCTCCTCGATTATTAGTAACTAGCTATTCTAGCGAGTCTTACCTAGCGGCTTCGGATAGGTAGAGGGCAGCTTCGGCTATACCTTAGCTAATTCTTTAAAGGCGTTATAGAAGTCGTTCTCTCGCTATAGGACCTTAGTTAGCTAGTAGAGACGCTATAGTAGAGATTGCTTAGCAAAGCACTCTATATTAAGATCTAACTACCTAGATATAGAGACCTTGTCGCTATCGCTCTCGGCTTAGTTATTAAATAGCACTTGCCGTGCTTAGAGCGCTCTTTAATCGGCTAATTCTGCTACTTCTATAGATTTAGCAAACATAAAGGCTTGTATAATAAGGTTAATAATATAGCTAAAGTAGCGTAGACGACGGCTCTACTTAGTCTAGTATATATAGCCCTTCTTATATATATAGAGCTTAATCGACTCGCAGAGGGTATTATTATTAGCGGCATTGTTAGCAGTTATCTAGCTAAGCTTATAAGCTATTAAGAAGGTCTTAAAGTACGAGATTAATAGCTAAGCAATAAAGTCGCTAGTATAAGAGCCTCGTTATAGCGGCGGTAGGTTAAGAAGGACTTAAGTAAGCTTGCCGTACTTATTAATATACTAGCAGTTAATCGCTTAGAAGTGCTTATAGCCGTATTGCGCCTTCTATATATTAGTGCTAATATAGAGGCAACTAATAGCCTTAAGAAGCGCTATTTTAACCCTCTCTCGCTAGTTCTCGAAGTTATACTATACTCGTACTATTATTAAAGTATATAACTTTAAAAGAGCCTTATCTATATATAGATTAACCGCTAATATTATCTCTTTAAAGGCCTTAGAAACAAGGGAAGAATAAGCGACACTATATGCTATAGTATAGCGAGCTATTGCCTACCTAAATTTGTCTATATTAGCTTCCGCTATATTCCTTAGAATAGTAGCCGTACGCCTTGCCTCGTTGCCCTCGCTTACTGCCTATATTTTGTCGATATTAATACGGCCTTATAGCGGATCTTTTTCTAGATAGATAACAATGCTATATGTCTTAAGAAGGTAGTCTGCTTAGTACTACGTTGCTAGATACTAATTTCTATGCCTTAGGACTATCTACTAGATAGTGCTTATAGTAGAAGTATTTATAACCGTATCTATTACGAGTAGGCTCGCTATCCTACGGATCTCGAGTATAAGACTATAATACTAGGTCTATCTTATTCTTTATAAAGTGTAGCTTCTTCTACTAAGCGAGTGTCGGTAGTATAGGCCTTAGTGCTAGTATAGGCCTTAGTGCTAGTATTAGAGTTAGAAGGAAGGCTAAAGAAGGTATCGATTGCTAGGTATCTTAAAGCTCGTCTAGAGTCGGATTTAGTACTAGTTCGTCTACGCTATCCGTACGCTTACGTTTTCGTAGTTTCTAGCTTTCCTATTCGGATTCTTAGGTATTTAGGAAACTTTCGAGCGCTCGTTAGGTCGGTATACGATTTTCTTATATCTTTATTATAAGGAAGAAGATAGTTAGGTTGTAATTAGAAGCAACAGATTTAGAAATTTAACTTTAGAGGCTAAGTGCGGCCCGCTTTCGGTAAAGCTATCCGAAAGCTAAGAATATAGGTTAGCGAGTCTAATTAGGCTTAGCGTAACCCTTATAACGCAAACTCGAGGCAGATACGGAAACTAGAATACTAAAGACCTTCGACTAATTATCTACCTAATTAATAATAACAACCTTACTACCGCCGCTAGCGGCCTCGCTATCGATTAATCGGTATAGTACCCTATCTATTCGACGCCTAAAGTATATCTACCGCTACGAGCACTACGATTTTAGCCCCTAACTATACTCGAATAAGTAGAAGTATAGTTTCTTCCTAAATTCGAAGTAACGACGAGAACCGAGTAGAAGAATAGGCCTTCCTTTGCGCTCTATACCCCTATAAACCTTTTAAAGGCTATTAGCGATGCGCTCTTAATAGATAGTAGCCCTTTTAACGATCTCCGCCGCGTAGATAAGGCTCTTTATTGTCTTCCTCGTAATCCTTCGAAAGGGCAACTATAAGCCCTCTCTTTCCGCCTCCCTAATATACTACTCGAAGTCCGCCTATTCTACGTACTCGATAAACGAAATATCGTCCGAATTATCCTAGTAATCGTTTACCTAATTATTATTTATAAGAGGTAGATAGACCGAGCGGATATTCTTTAGCTATTATTAAAGCCTCTAGTCCTATAGAGCGAGGAAGGCTTATATCTCGGATAAGCGGTAGATTAAAGAATATAGTAATAGTATAATAACCTCGTATTAAGAGGCCGTTAGCGACTCGGCAACCTACTAGAATTAGCGACCTTCGTATACCTTAGTTCTATCTACCTACCTCGAAGCGGTCTATCCTCCGAGCCTATAGAAAGAGCTTAGTTTTTAGTAAGAAACAAGCGATAAACAACCTAATTTCGCACGATTAAAGAGATCTACGTACGCTATAGTATAACCGTCGAATTGCCGACTAAATCTACTAAATATTCGAATATTTAGTAACCTCGTATTTAGATTTATATTTAATAGCTATATATACTAGTATAACGACGGAGTATACGCCGTATTATTTGCGAGAGGTAATAGTAAGTATATCGTCTTATAGTAAGTCTTCTTCTCTCTTAGCTTTTCTTTCTAGGGCTTAACGCTTAGCGGCTCTTAAGATAGGTATAAGCTAAAGTACAATTTCTTCGGTACGGAGAGAAGCTACCTCTATTTAGGCTCGTAGGTATAAAGAATTGAGTTGCGTAAAGGTAATAAATAGGGATTATATTGCGACCGAGTGTACGTAATAGATTAGTAATTAGGGCTAGCTTCCGAACTTACCGACAACTAATTACGAGCACTCTACCTAATTCTTCGCCTACGAGCCTAATATAAACCCGTACGAAACTAGCCTACTAAACACTAATATAACACTATAACGTATATAAGACATTCTAAATAGCGGAGGTTGTAGCCCTACTAATTGCGCTTTATTCTACCTATTAAAAAAGTCTATACGACGTTAGCGCGTTAAGTTTTCGCTATTCTGCTAAGCCGACTCGACTATAGCTGTCCGGATTGCTAGGCGGCTAGCTGCACTACTAGAAACACCTCAATATATAACTACGATAAGGTAAACACTCTATAGGTATCTAAAGGACTCTCTAGACCCTTCGTTAGGCCTAGTCGAGTCTAAGAACGTACTAGATAAAGGAATTACTACGAGTGAAGGTGTATATATACTAGTAATAGTATATAGCCCTCTATAGTAAGATAAAGGCAAAGGGTTAAGAATATAGATGTTCTAAGAGTCGGAGGTACGAGCGGCGGTTAATCTAAGGGTCCGCCCGTAATTTACTTAGCGTTTTATATACCGTTTGTATATAAGTAATACAAAGGAGGGTAGAACAAACGCAGTTACCGGAAGACCTATCTTAGAAGATCGTATTTATAGCTTCAATTTAATACTTTAACGTATACTTTGTATAGCTATTTTAAAAGATCGTATTATTACGTAGAATAGCTTTTTTAGGTTTGTCTATCTAATATGTAGTTATGCTTCTATAAATTCGAATTCTCGTTTGTATACCGGACGGTTATATAGGAGCCGTACGGTTTTCTTTTAGGCGCTTCGCTATAGGCTTAGTATAGACCGCTAAGCTAGATATATATTAGTATACTTAGCGGAGAGATAATGTAAGGACGTAGAGACAGAGTAGAAGGTAGAAGGTGCTAAATTTAGGTGGAAGGTCTATGCAAGCCTACAAAGCGGGGCGCCTGAATGGAGGTAGGAGAGAAGCTTGCCATAGGCAATCACATTTGGATGTCAGCTTGCCTTCGTCCTCTTCGGCCACAACCAGCAAGTGAAACACAACTTAAGCGGAAACGATCAGATCCAAAAAAAAGATGCTCACGGGGATCAATGAACTAGAGGTGTATTTTCCGGTACAGTCGGAAACGAGGATTTCAAGAACACCTTCGGCCATCCAGGCAGTGCAGAAGAAGGAAGAACTGTCTCGGTTTACAACCTCGGAGCCTTCTCAGGATGCACCTTGACATTCTTCATCGGCGAACGACTCGGCAGACGCCTCTGTATGGGCTTCGCCATGATCTGGATTATCGTGGGTGCCCTACTCCAATGCACTTCCTATTCCGTCGCCCAGGTCATCATCGCGCCATACATCACGGGCATTGGCACGGGGATCGAGACCAGCACAGTTCCCATGTACCAGAGCGAGCTATGCGATGCCGACAAGCGCGATCGACTCGTTTCTTCGGAGCCGCTCTTTGTGGGCGTTGGGATTGTGATCGCATATTTCTTCGACTGCGGTATGAGCTTTGTGCCAGGCCGTGTCGCGTGGCGGGTGCCGATCGGATGCCAGATCGTCTTTGCGCTTCTGGTCATCGTGCTTGTCTTTGGTTTGCCAGAGTCTCCGAGATGGCCGTATGCCCCAGAGGACGGAACGAGGAAGCCATGCAGGTTATGTGCGATGTATGGGGTACGGGAGCAGAAGGTGAGAAGGTTTCAAAGATGCAGGATGAAATTCTTGCGGCTCTAGATCTCGAGCGCAAGCATGGCGAATACCGATGGCGCGATATCTTCAAGCGGGATGATGTTCAAACTGGTCGCCGTGTGCTCCTCGCTTGGGGCATGCAGTTCATGAACCAGATGGGAGGCATCAACCTGGTCGTATAAGTCTAGCTTTATCGCTTCTCTGGATTCTACCAACCGATGCAGCTACTTCGTTCCCTCCGCGCTCTAGGAAAATGTTGGCCTCACATGCAACCTCAGTCTTCTCGTCGGCTAGCTTTAGCTACCACTCGCCGCCATACTCTAAAGGACTCCAGACTAGGACTTCCGAGGCCAGCATTGCCTTCTTCTTCACTTATATGCTGATTTTTGGAGCTACGGCGAAACTTCACGCGAGAGCAAAAGGCAGTGCTATTAGTATCTCTTCGAACTAGCTATAGAACTATTTCGTAGTTATAATCACGCCGACCTTGATTAATAATCTCTAATAGAAAGGATACTTGCTCTTTATAGTACTAAACTTTACATTTGTCCCTCTTATATACTTTTAGTAAGTATAGTATACGGAACGAGGGCTATATATATCTACTAACTTTAGTATAGCTATCTAGAGACAAGCAATCTTAGCTTAGAGGAGATCGACTTCCTATTTATAAGAGAAGGTAATACGGGCTTAACTAAAATCTTTAAGAAATCGTAGGCTCGTAGCTAGTAAAGAGGAGGCTTAAGCTAGCTACTAAGATAGACTATAATATAGAAAGAAGTAGAGCTTTAACTTTTAAGGCTATAAAATACATAAGAGAAATTTAATAGTTATATCGAGTATATTAATAATAAAGCTTTTTAATAATCGAGCGTAAGAGTAGTATATAGAATAATTAATATATACCTACTATATTTTAGCACTAGATACTCGCTCTTCTTATTATACTCGTTAATATTTTACTACCTATCGATTTAGCCTAACTTCTTTAGTATCGCAGTACGAGCTGTTAGAATCTGCGTTAGTAGCGCTTCTTCTCTTACGGCTAAGAGCCTCGCGATCCTTTGCCCGTTTATACTTTCTCTATTATATATAATCTATTATTCGGTATCTTAAGTATAATAGTAGAGCTATATACTATCGGGTAGTGTTAGCAATCTAATTCTCGGTGCGTAACTCTAGCTCCTATCTCGCATCGGACCGTGCTATACTATTATATATAAAGAATTTAGGGACCGCTCGAACGGACCGCATTAGTATAGCCGGCAAACCGGCTATTCGAGACGAATCGTTCTAGAGTGGCGTAGGGCTTCATCGGCGAGCTGTGTTAATGCGGCGGCCTGTGCTAGCTATAGGCTTACTATATAATTATTAATAGGCAAGTTCAATTAACTAGACCGCTCCTAAAGAATTATAGGCCGATAAGCTTTATTTAGGTGTCCTTAGCAGAAACCGGAACATTATTATCGAATTTAGGATTAATAGCTCTAAGAAGCATTTTCTAAAAATTTCCGTTAGCAGGTTCGGTATCGATAATATCCCTATAAATGAATTGTAAGCGGGAGTAAAAAAAATACGGTATTAGAGCGTAAAATCTTACCGGCTAAGGTTCAAAGTATATTTAAGATAGTCTAGCGCATTGAGTCGCTAAATGCCTCCCTTGCATAGTTGTTAATTGTTAATTAATTACAATAATATAGCGAATATTACAATTATAACTAATTGTAAGTAATTAACTATATAATCAAATTATACAATTAGTGCTAGTAGTCGTTATAGTTAAGAAGGAGGTATATTTATATACTCTTAGCGTAGTTAACGATTGATACACTATATCTAGCCGCTAGGTCGTTGTCTTCCGCCTCTTCTAATAATGCTAGCTCTTGTAATAGTATATCTATAACGAGGCCTGTTCTTAGCTAATTCTTTAAACACTCACTTATCCGAATATAGTTACTACTAAGTTGTGAGCGCTCCTATAATATAGTGCGGCGGCTCTAACTAAAGGTCCGTTCTAACTCGGCTAATATACTAAAGGCTAACAATATATTAATAGCTAGTTATACGAGCGCTCGGTTTAAAGGTCGTTGTTGTAGCTACTACTTAATAGCGGTTATATAGACTAGCCTGTTCTTGCTGTCCTTGCCTATAATAGGCAATATAGTAGGTATCGCTTAAATAAAGGTCTCGAAGGGGTCTTCGTTAGTAGCAACTAGGTTAGTTTGTAACTCAATTTGCTATCGCTCGAGAGTAGTAAGACCTTCTAAATTGCCTTTAGAAGTAGACGGCTAAGGGCTTCTATAGCGGCTATTATAGTCTTTCTATAGCAACCTCCTAAGGTCTAATAAGGTCTTAATATCTACCTCCGAGCGCTTCTTAAGCTAGGCAAGTCGACGAGTTAGATATAGAAGTACTACTATTATATAGACGGCTGTCTGTTAGTTGAGACTATAGTACTTATTAAATAGCTGTCTTATAAGGCGGATTAAGCGGACAAGAGGCTTACGCCGTACGTTATATTCGGCTAATTAAGTAAGATAGCTTCTTATATATTCTATAGCTTCTTAATATATATCTAGTATAATAGTATAGCCTTATAGCTTAAGAGTGACCTCCTTAAAGGGCATAAGGAAGTTATAAGTATACTATAGAACCGAGTACTCGTCGCTAGTAAGCTAAGCCTCTCGTAGATACGGCATCCTATCGAAGAAGCTATTTAGAATTGGCCTTGTTTAAAGGGCTTCTTCTGTTATAAGAAGCTGTCTATTCTAGCGCGTCTCTCCTAGAATCTTAGGTGTTAAATGAGGCAGTTAAGGCTACGATTTATATACCTCCTTAAAGACGTTAAAGTTGTCGTTCGTCCGTAATAGCTTAGCGAGTGCGAATAGCCGTTGTAATAGCCCTTGTTTAGTAGAGGAGTCTACGTCTATGTCTGACTGCCTAGAAATAGACATAGTATCGCTATCCTCTATTACTATCTAGTTAAACTCTTTACTCTTAGTAGACTCCTTATCCTTAGCAAATATAAAGGCTTGTATTATCCGATTAATAATGTAGCTAATATAGCGGAGTTAACGGTCCTTCTAGTAGTTAAAGCTAGCCTATCGTATGTAGCCCTCGATAGATTTATAGAGCGTACTATTAGTAGAGGCATTGTTAGTAGTTAACTAGCTAATCTTGCTAGTTATACTAAAGACCTAGAAGCAAGGTATAATAAGCTAAGCGAGGAAGTTACCTATATATAAGCCGACCGGAAGTTGTAGCAAATCTAATAGTACTTAAACGAGCCTGCCCTTCTCGTCTATATACTAGTAATTAATAGCTTAGAAGTGCTTCTTGCTATATTAAGCCTTCTGTGTATTAGTACTAAAATAGAGACAGCTTATAGTACTAAAAAGGCGCTATTTAACTCGTTCTCGCTAGCTCTCGAAGTTGTAAAGAATATAGGCATATAGCGACGTATACGAGCGCAGAAGTGCGTAGTCGGCTTATAGATTAGCCGTTAGAATAAGGTCTCTAAACTCCTTAGAAACAAGGGCGTTATAAGAGATGCTAAGTCCTATAGTAAAGCGAGCGAGGGTATAGCGGAAGGCCTTCTTATCGATAGCGTTCTTAAGGATATTAATCGTCTTCTAAGCCTCTATATCCTCGTTCTTCCGCTAGATAGACAAGAAGTTAAGCTATATCTGTTTCTTGCTATTGTCTTCCTTCTCTTTTATACGACTAACGATAATCTAATGCTTATAGAATAGGTATTTAGCGGCGTTGCTAGATTGTAACTAAAAGCGCTCTAGATCGTTGTCTAAACAGTGTCTATAATAGAACACCTTATAGCGGCTGTTCTTTAGTCTCTTAGGCTCCTTATCCTTTAGAGGCCGCGAATAAGACTATAACTCCGGATCGCGCCTATTGCTCGCTCTTTTCCTTTTTTCTAATAGGGTCGGGGTCGGTATTAGCTATATAGGTATTACTAAGGACGATAATAACTATATAGGAAGGAATAATAGGTTAGGTGTTAGTCGAGGTAGTAGTTAACTTAGTAGCGTAGGATTTAGTACCTCTCCGGCTTTATTATCTTCGAGGTCGCTAAGATCGCTAGAATCTTGTATAAATAGTATCCGTTGTCTATCGTACGTTTCCCGTTGTGTTTCTTAGCTCTTACGGAAGTTTTCTAAGCGCCGCTATAAAGGCTTAGGGTTTTTGCGTGTCTCTACTATAGTAAGGAAATAGTAGAAGTTATAAAAGAATAGAGGTTTAGAAAATTTGAGTTTAATAGTGCTTACTAAGGTTTAAGGCGCGAGCCGAAGCCGCTCGGTTAGTAGACTCCGGAGGCTCCTATTAGGCTTTAAAGACCCTAAATAATACAATTAATAGGAACAGGCAACTAGAACACCGATAATTCCTACTATTCTACTATTCTAATCCTTTATAATACCCTTAATACTACTATTACTACTACTAATATACTCCTTTCCGAGAGCTTTAATAGCTAAGGCATTACGAGTACGTTATATAGCGAGCTCGACCTTTAATTCGCATTCCTCGCCTATACGTAGTATATACGACTAGCAAGTATAGGGGTTACTAAATCTAAAGTGCTTCGCCCTCTCTTCGACCCTCTATATACGCTTACAACAGACCTCGTAGCGACAGTCGGTTAGATATACGGCTATATAGTTGCCCTTCTTGCGGATATAATTATCGAAGGCTTCTTACTTCTTAGTAAAGACGTCGAGCTCGGTATTCTTCGCAATTAGTCGGTGTTCTACGCCTTCGTATTCCTTTAGAATAAGGCGAGACTCTTATAACAACCCTTCTATAACCGTCTACTAAGCCCCTATTTCCTTATACTATTAATCGAGCTAATCCTAACCTTTTACCGTCTTCTTAGGGTTCTAACGAAGCCTCTTAGCAACCGGTTGTTCTTGTTCTTTATTAGAAGCGCTAGATATACTGTTAGCGATAGACGACTTCTCGATAGGCGGCTTATTATCTACTAATTAAGTCTAAGTCTATAGCGGCGGCAGCGGCAGTAGCGATAATAAGGTATCTATAACCTCCGATTTAGGCTCGCTATCCGATAGCTATACGATTAGCTATAGTAGTCGCTAGTATTCGCTATTTACCTACCTCGATTACTTCTATACGCTTCTAACCTATCGTTAGTACGAGATTGTATAAGGAAAGAGGTAGAAATACGATAATTTGTAGGATCTATATACGCCGTAGTATTGCTATTCTCTCCCTAAGAAACACCGAGTAATTAACTAATTATAATTATAATTACATACTTAGCAATTATATTTACAATCAATGTAATTGTAAGTAATTATATAATTAATCCAATTAACAATTAATAACTATACTCCCTTGTTGCTACTAAAGCTAATAAATTGAATTCCGATCTAGTCTAGAGGAAGTTTGTAAGCGACGAGCTTATCTACGACAACTTTGATAGCGTTATAGCCCTATTTATCGTTGCCGCCGTCTAGGATGCCTGTAGTAAAGATATAGATAGAGCACTTTTCAACTTTAGGGAACGGTAACTATTTTCGCTTACTCCTCTCGATACTTCGGCGGTACCGGCGAAGGTAGTCGTCGAAAGTTTAGTTAAGACTTGTCCGACCTCTTCTAATATAGCTAGCAATATAATCTGCTAGGTCCCTCGAGGATTTAAAGTCGCCGCCGGGACTTTTGCTAAGGTAGGCTAGCTCGAGCTTTTTGTTCTAGTCTATGTCTTTTGTAATGTATACTATATACTTAATTAGCTCGACGGCATCGCTCTAGTGCGGCTTTATAGAATTAGAATCGTCGACTATAAATACCTATAATTGCTATTATTATACTACATACCTCGTTATTAGTAATAGTCTTACATAGTCCCGGTCTCTTAGGAAGTCTAGAAGGTTAGGGTGCGGAAGTGTAGCGCTAAGCTTCTTATCTTTCCTAGAGTTGTAATATGCCATGGCCTGATCTCGACTGCACTCTAGAAGCTCCGATTTTGGCTGCTTTTTGTTTTGTGCTCCCGAAGTCATTTGAGCCTCACCTTCGACGGCTCTGCCATGTTTGAGAGCAAGATTTGCCGGGGTGATCAAAGGTGGTGGTCGAGGAGGCGGCGGTTGTGGCGGATGATGTGTAGAAGGTCCAGCGATGACGGGGAGTGTTTGACTATTGAGCCCATGACTTGGTCCCTTCCCGACTTCCTGTAGATCTGCAATACTTGGGAGCATAGGCCCGATATCAAGACCATTAGGATACGGATAGACAGTGTTCGCCCGTGAATGATCTGGACTTTGAAATACTCTACCGGCCTCGTTCAGGACTGTGTGGTGGTCGGTATATGTTGATCCGCCGCTTATCCTGTTGTCAAAAACAGCTGGCGGGTCCGAAGCAGCGGATCCCGGCGATTGAGAGGGCGTTGGATATGGACGTTTCCCATTCGATGGCGGAGTGGGTAAGGCAAACCTCAGATGCTCAGACCTTGCAAGTGCAATCTGCTTCTCAGCTTTTCCAACAAGCTGATCTGCCGACGGGCGTCGAGCAGCGCGATGATCAAGCATCTCTATGATCAAGTTGTCAATAACCTTGCCAGTGATAAAGTCGCGATCCATGAAATGCCGCCGAAGATCATCGTGCTGAATGCCAACAGCTTTCAGCACTCTCTGACCGTCGTGAAAGCAAGCACCGTCTCGGAAGTCAGTCTTAAGGTACGAGTTTTCCAGTCCTCGTTCCCGTCTGTATTGTGATAGCTGCTTTGGACCTTTCACAGCCCATACCACAGCTTCACTGTAAATGCAGCCGAGGGACCATACATCTGTGCTCCGCTTGACGTCGTTTCTCGCGTGCATTGTGTGCTCGGAGATTGCATAGCACTCCGGTGCACCTGGAAAAACGTTAGAGCTTTGAATTAAATGCTCTCGCTTTGGGATTACCGTAGGTTCGAGTTCCAAATGCAGCTTTTACGGAGGCTTCTGGTTCACCTTCCATCACATGCTTGAATCTGGATAGCCCTAAGTCGGCGATTTTGAAAGAGTACGGATAGCTCAACCGGCCGTCGCTGTTGGTAACTAGGATGTTCGCGGGTTTCAGGTCGTGATGCCAGCTCGTAATCGTCAGCTCTGCGTCCACGTTTTTGGCAGCTTCACTTACCCTTGAACATCCGTACGGTTACCATTCGAGTCTGTGCCAAGGAAGTGCTCGTGGATGCTGTACATTGCTCTGGCAGTATCGAACATGCTTTCCCAGAAGTCGATCATCATCTCCCCAGAGGTCGGTGATGAAAATTCATCGAAGAAGTCCTGTAGACTGCCGTGATCTGCATACTCCAGGATTATGTTGAAAGTGTCTCGATACTTGAAGCTGCTGTGGCAAGCAATAAGCCCGACCATATCCCGATTACCGGAATTCGTAACATGCTCAAATGCCAACACTTCACGGGTATATCTCGTAGCTGAGCCAGAGCCTTGGGTCTTGAAAGTTTTCAGGGCATAGCAATGGCTTGCCGGAACTGGGTCAGTCTGCAGTCGTTAGCATATCATCCACCAAGCATGAAAGATTTCGCATACAAGCTTATCGTGCATCTTGTGGACAGTTGCTCGATACACCCACGCGTCATGGCCTTTTCCTTTGAGCTCCAGCCTTTCGAACGGGAGCACGTATTCGTCGAGCAATTCTGCCTGGATTTCGGGATACAGCTCAGGGGCAAAGTACTTCCATTGCTTCTTGTAGAAAGCTTCATAGAAGTCCGGGTCCTTGGTCGATACAGGGAAATTTTTGGGAGCCACTCGAGGCGAGTCGAATGGCAGTCGCCTATCGTGCAAGTTGGGATATCGAACGAACTCAGAAATGAGGTTGGCGCTACCCAACTCAGCCAGGATGCAAAGGATGCGAGGGCATTTTTCAGCCACCGTCTTCTCAATCTTGGTTGGGTTGCCGAAGAAGACATTACGGAGGATGCTCTTCGTTCGGCCGTAAGTGCCTCCGTCGCTCAGGTATTCCTCGACGGCGGCTGCAGGTATGAACTCTCCCCCAGGCTGGACAGCGCCTGTGGTCACATCATGAGACTCGACGGTATTGCGCTTGATCCACTGAAGGAGAGCTTGGAGGTCGCGTTCATGGTCCGGCTGCGATGATCCTGACATTGTTGGCGCCTCATGTGCACTGCCTGGATGCCGAGCGAATCGTCCGTCGTGCTTTCGCTGATTGGTTTAGACGTCTCGTGGCCAGCACCGGCGCCGCAGGTCCAGGAGTGAGGTATGGCTTGCAATTTCTCCGAGCATGTGAACCACGGAATGCGAAGGGTAAGGATGCGTATGCTGTATGCAAGGGGAATGGGCTGTGGGCTGCGGCCGCTTCATTGGTATACCGTATTTTGCCGAAGAGCCTCAGTCTACGCTGTTCTACAAGACGGTCGCCCTCTTCTGTACAAATGTAGGAGCGAAAGTATGTAGACGACGACAAGGACACCATCGGGAGGCAGAGGTGCGAAGCTATGACACGGCACGCACTTCGCTTAGCCTCGAGATCGCGACCGGTGTATTGTAGTATTGGCCGCCCAGCCGCAGCTACGCAAGCCTGCATATGACTACCCGTGATCATGCAGAGCCACATGTGCCCAGTCGGCGCTCCAGCATTATCAATAGCGGCTTGCTCCGCGTAGAAGGCACATCAGCACGATCACTCCACGCTCTCAAGCATCGTCCGACCGGTCTCAACGGCCCTTCGTAGTGCTGGTTGTGGGTATGGAAAATCCTTCACCCGCTTCGATCATGCGTACATCATGAATGTCTTCCTTCGTCCTGTTCTTCTCACGCACATACATGATAGCCCATGCGACGAGCGTGAGGCACATCAATGGTAGGCTGACCAGCAGATATAGCTTTAGAGCACCCGTTCCGATATTTTGTTGAGAGAAGCGAGTTGCACCGTCTGGAAACTTTACGATCGGGGTGCTCATCAGTGTCTATCAAACGTCAGTGCGTGCCCATGCCCCAGCGAGGAACGACATACCGAGATGAATGTTCCGGGAAGGAATAGAAGTGTTACGACCGTGATAATGCGCATGGAGACCGTCTCGACCAAAGTCTTTCGAGCAATTCGGTGCATCTGTACAGTAACACCTTCCATGTTGATGGTAGAGTGGTGAGTCCGCTCTGCGAGCGCGCGGGACAATTGCATGCTTCGGAACTGCAATGCACCTTGTAGCTGCACTGCGTCAGATTTATCCGGTCATTTGTCAATCACGCTGCCAAACTTACCAGAGATTTACGGTCTGCACACATTTTCAGCAGCGCCTCAAGTCGCGACTGATGCATGATCAGGTCTTGCACCGTTCCAGCAAGCTGCCTTTGAAACTCTTCGATTGCGAATATGCTTTCGTCCACAACTGGGACTGCCGCACCGCGTGCGTCGAGTAAGGATCCATATGCTTTGGACAGCTCTCCAATCACCCTGGAATTATTCTTCAGTACGAGGTGTGCTTCGTTCACCTGCTCTTCCATCTTTTGGAGACGTTGCAGATCGACGAAAGAGAAGCTGTCGATCGCAGCGACTACGGGCAAAGCAGGACTCTCGATTGGTATTGGCTCAAGCACCAAGCTTGCCTCGCTGGCAACCAAGGTGGAGTCGTCTCGTGACGTGGTGAAAGACGTTACACGTCGGAATGGTCGTCCAAGAGATTGCAAAGTTGTACTTCGTTTGGGGGGTCCTTTGCCCGGAGGAGAGGGAATAAAGCCAGAATTGCTACTCCTGGCCTCCTCGAGAGAAATCGTCAAAAGGCGTCGGGATTTGTCTTGGAGCAAAGTTTCCAGATCACGGATATACCAATGCCAGTTCTCGCTGGCCCATAGAGTAACGATCTGATGTAGTATTATAGTCGCTATAATCGAACTATATCCGGGTATTGCTTATCGACCCGTAGATACCGAAATTATGTTTTTTATCTTTTAGAGTTCGCGGTAAAACGCTTTTTATAGGACCTTGTTTGCCTTTAGTACTATCTAAGTCGATTGCTTAGAAGCAAAGTCGAATCGATAATATATTAAGTATTAACGTATCGACTGTTGTAGATAAGCGGTAAACCGATAGAATTGCTTGCTATTCGAACAAAGGACTCACTAGCTACTTATATACCCTAGCGCCAAGAATCACAAGCTATTACTAAGCCGTAAGTGAATGACCTCGCAACTTCCTTCTCCTTCTCTTGCTTATAAATCTAACTAGACTCGTACATTCCCGAGTATTCTAACACTCCCTCTACTTAGCTATTTAGCCGTAAACCAAATAGCTAAGTCCTAATCCTTCTTAATCGTTTTTATTGTCCCTAGGACTCTTTTTACGTTTTCTTCGAACTTCCCTTTTGTTAGGGGCTTAGTAAGGAAGTCCGCGAGTTAGTCCTTTGTCGGAATATACTTTATATCGACTAGCTTGTCCTCGACTAGTTCTCGTACGTAATGTGCCGCTACGTCGATATGTTTCGTTCTAGAATGAAATTCCGGATTTCGTACTAAAGCGATAGCCGCCTTATTGTCCCCGTAGATAATCGTAGGTTCTTTATAGTCGTCTTCCGTAAGGTATCCGACTTGCTCGAGGAAATTTCGGATCTAAATAGCTTCTTTTGCGGCGTAGGATAGCGCTAAGTATTCGGCTTCCGTAGTACTAGTCGTTACGGACCTTTGTAGTTTAGTAGACTAAGATATAGGTCCTCCGGCTAGTAGGGATATATATCCCATCGTTGACTTCCTAGTTGAGTCCGCCGCGTAATCCGAATCGGTATAGATAACCGGTAGACGAGTAACTAGAGTACTCGTATTGTTTTCGTTCTTCGGGATAGGACTATACTTTATATAGTAGTCCCGAGTGTTCCCTAGGTATCTAAGGCCGTAGATACCTCCGTCGTAGTGTCTCCTAGCCGGATTTACCGTAGATTGGCTTAGTCTCTGCGTTAGAAAAGATATATCCGGCCTCGTAGCTCGTACGGTCCAATTTAGTTTTCCGATAAGTCGTTAGTATCTCCGGACGTCTACTACCTCCTCGTCCTTTGTTATAGGTAGTAAATTCGTATATCCGTTTGCCGGAGTCGATACTCGGAAGGTTTCGTCTAGATCTAAGCCCTCTTCTCTAAGCGTATTTTCGATATAGTGCCTTTGATCTAGTAGTATAGATCCGTCGGCCTCTCTCTCGATTCGTACGCCTAGTATAAACTTAGCGGGACCTAGATCCTTCATTTCGAACCTCTGTATAAGCCCGTCCTTTAGCGGTTTAACCTCCGCCTCTGTCTTCGCTAGTATAATAAGATCGTCGACGTATAACGCGACTATTAGCGTATAGTCGCTATTAACGAAGACCGATTGATCCGCGGGTATAGCGTAGAGGTCGTATTCTTCAAAGAAGGCCGTAATAGTCTTATTCCAAACCCGTCCGGATTGTTTTAGTCCCGGTACTCCTTTTAGGAGTTTAAGTACTTTATTAGTTCCGGGAACATCTAGGCCTTCCGGGATAGCTAGGTAGACTTCCTCCGTTAGTTCTCCTAGTAGGTAGGCACTTACTACGTCTATTTGGAATATAGCAAGTCCTTTACTAGCGGCGATAGCTAGGAGAAGGCGTAGGCTTTCGAGACGTATTACCGGAGAAAACGTCTCAAAGTAATCGATTCCGTAGCGTTGCGTAAAGCCCTTTCCTACTAATCTCGCCTTAAATTTATCGATTTGTCCGTTCGGTAGTATTTTTACTTTAAAAACCCATTTCGGAGTAATAACGTTTGTTTGCCCTTTTCCGTCCTTCGGCTTAGGATAGTCGACAATCTCGTAGGTATTGTTAGCCGTTAAGGACTCGATGTGTTCTTTAATAGCGTCTTTCTACTGTCGGGAGTAAGGGCCGATAATAGCCTCCGTATAGGTCTCGGGGGTAGGTATTTCGAAAGCCTTTCGATAGTCGACTTTTAGAGCTGCTAGCCCTATTTCGTCCCTTAGTCTCTTAGGTGCTTTAGGGACCCTCGTAGACCTTCGTAGTTCCCCTTCGTTTAAATCCGTAGTAGTAGAAGCCGTAGGAGTAGTAGACCTTTCGTCGTCGTTTTTATTTAAACCGTCTTCTTCGTCTTGCGGTTTCGTAGTATTATCTTCGGCTTCGGAGTCTCCCTCTACTTCCTCTACTTCTCGAGACTCTCCTTTATCTAGGATATCGATATCTCCGTCGTCGTTGTCCGTAATAGGCCGTAGGGTAGGTAGCTCTTCTCCGGATAGTAGGCTACTTCCCTTAGTCGATTCGTCGAATTTAACGCTAGTATAGATCCCGATAGCGTCCGTCTTAGGATTATAGATCCTATACTGTTTCGTAGACTTCGTATATCCGACGAAGATTCCCGGGAATGCCGTCTTTTCTAGCTTGTCTTTCCTTTTCTCTTTAGGAATAAACGGATAGGCTAGGCAGCCGAATACCCGTAAGTGTTCTCCGCTAGGCTTTCTTCCGGTATAGAGCTCCTCGGGAGTTATATCTTTTCCTTTAATAGGTAGCCTATTATGTAAATAGGTAACCGTATAGGCCGCTTCGCCCCAAAATCGTTTAGGTAATCCGGACCCTTCTAAAGCTGCCCGTACCTTAGTTATAATAGTACGGTTTTGTCTCTCTGCTACTCCGTTTTGTTCCGGAGTATAGGGCGTCGTTGTTTCGATTCGTAGTCCCGAATAGGCCTTAAGAGCTTTAATAAGCTCCGGAGCGTTGTCGATTCTTACGGCCTTTAGTTTTCTCCCGGTTTCGAGTTCGGCCTCGTTTTTCCAAGCCTTAAAGGCTTCGTATACGTCGCTTCTATAGCGAGTAAGACGGATATCTAACCGTCTCGTAGCGTCGTCCGTAATCGTTAGTATATACCTGTTTCCTCCTAAGGTACTATACTTATACGGACCCTAAAAATCGATATATACCCTATCTAGGCAATAGTCTGCCTTTTCGGGTTCTTCTCGACTTTGTCGTCTATCGGACTTCGTAGTAATACAAGTCTCGCAAGACTTATTTAACGTCGAAAGCTCCGGGACTCCTAGTAGTACTTTATGTACGTTTCGTTGTTTTTCGTCTCCCGGATGTCCTAGGCGTCGGTACCAAAGTAGCGTAGTACCTTTAGTCGTAGTAGTAGCTATTCTCGAAGTCCCGATAGACTCGGATTCCTTTAGAACGTAGGACCTTCCGACGCGTACTCCTTTTGCTAGTTCTTCGTTTCCTCTTCGAAGTATAGCCCCTTCTTTAGTAAATAGAGTCGTAATACCTCGTTCCGAGAGTTGGCTTATCGAAAGCAGGTTATAACCGATCTCCGGTACGTATATAACGTCCGGAATCGTAGTCGGAATTCCCTTAAACCGGACGAGGATTGTACCGGATCCCGCGACCTTTATTGTTTTACCGTTCGCTAGAGTAACTTTTCCGGTTATTTCCTTATAGTCCGTAAAGTAGTTCTTGTCGTTAGACATATGTCTAGTGCATCCGGAGTCTAGGATCCAATCCCTCTTATTAGATAGTCGAGTCGTAGAATCGATAGCTGTCTAAGCCGCGATCTTTGATTCCTCCTTATTATTCTCTTAGATTTTTCCGTTCTTTTGGTCCCATTTATACTTCCTGCAGTCCCGTTTAAAGTGCCCGACCTTTTGGCAATAGTAACACGTCTTTCCTTTAGCTTTGTTAGGCGTATTAGTCGTATTGCCCTTCTTTCCGTTACCGGCCTTATCTTTCGCTGCTTCCTTAGTATATCGGGCTACTACTTCGTCGCCTTTAGAAGTAGTAATAGTATATTCAACGTCCCGTAGTCGCTGAACTAGTTCCTCGTAGGAAAGAGTAGATAAACCGGCCGCCTTTAAGGCGAATACGGTAGACGAATACTCTTCTCCTAAGGACGAAATAAGGACTGCCTTCTTAGAGGCCTCCGAGGGAACTTCGTCTTTATCCGCGGCCTTAATCTCGGATTGGATTTGCGTAAGAGCTGAAGCCGTAGTATCGATATCCTTAAGTGCTTTAAAGGAATAGAAACGGGAGAGTAGCGTCGAAACCCGTTCCTTTGTCGATACCTCGCTTACTTCCTTTATCTTATCGATTACCTCCTTAGTCGTACGTAGTCCTAGGAGGTGTATACGCTTATCCCCGGCCGTAGACTTAATAAACGCAACCGCTTTTGCGTCTTCTTCTTTAGCCTCTCTTGCTTTAGCCGTATCTTAGCTTATAGATTCCGGTATACCGTACCTATACCTCCAAAGGCCTTGTCCGGATAGATAGTCTTGAATTAGATCGATCCAGATAGTATAATTCTCGGTAGTAAGTTGCGGAATTCCCTTTACCGCGCCGATAGTCGTCTCGGTAGTAGACATCTTTATCGTTAGATTTCTCGACTCGTAACGGTCGTATCGTTGATATTTTTAGATCGTTTAATTCGTATTAATCGGTTCTTTTCGCCTATAGACCGGCGTCTATAGCGGAGCAATAACCGTTATCTTATTGTTGTTCGAAGTTGGTCGCTTTCTTCGATTTACGGAGTGACGTCGGATAAGGTTTAACCTTGCGCAAGCGGGTTGCCTGATCGGGTAATTTCTCGAACTTTCTTGTTTCTTCACTTGCGTTCCGGGCTTATAACTGTTATAGATAAGCGGTAAACCGATAGAATTGCTTGCTATTCGAACAAAGGACTCACTAGCTACTTATATACCCTAGCGCTAAGAATCACAAGCTATTACTAAGCCGTAAGTGAATAACCTCGCAACTTCCTTCTCCTTCTCTTGCTTATAAATCCAACTAGACTCGTACATTCCCGAGTATTCTAACATCGACTAGGGCTGTCGCTTATCGTTTATAGCCTCGATTAACTTTAGGTTATAGTAGAGATCGATATGTCTTCCGCTTCTACCTAGTATAGGACATTCGAGCCTAGTTTGCGGCGATTTAAGGTAGATCTCGCTACGGAACCTACTAAAATAAAGATCCTAGACGTAGTACTAGTTACTAAACGGGAATACGAATTCGAGGAATGTAGGAGGCACTTATTAATATATAAGAATTTCTAGAAGCATTTGCTAGCTAATATCGAGAGGTATACGTAAGTATTAAGCTCCGATAAATCTAACAAGTATAGTATTAGCCGAGAGAAGACTTATCGGGGGAGAGATACTAATAAAAGTCTCTAAAGAGGATCCTATCGGTATACTATAATTAATCGTATAAGATGCGCTTTCGTAATGCTTAAGTCCTTTAAGGAGACCTTATAATATTCTATAAAGATTAGTTCTTAGCTTTAAGAGAAGAAGTAGGCAGATCGTACCCTAGTTACCGTTCTATAGCTCTAGTAAATTAACAGATAGGCTAGTACTAAAAAGGTCCGTCGCCCTCCTATCTAACTAGTTCCTTATTGCTCGTAAGGTATAGTTATACATATCTATGCTACAGTTGTTGCCCGGATACTAATTAGCGTAGAGGATAGCATTCTCTAGAAACTTTAAGCAATCTATATCTTAGAGGATATTTAGAGTCTATAGAACAGTGTGTATAGAAGGTGAGCATACCCAAGTTTATTTATTCGTGTAAGCACTGCTGGCGGCGTATAAGAGCGATTATGATAGTGTTCTCAGAGAGCCCCGCAGCTTTGGGTAGCTAAGCATTTCATACGCAGCCGACTATATATTAGCTCCCTCCCGCACGAGCATAGCGCCCATATGCAGCTTGGGAGGCAGAATGAACACTGTGTCGCCCTGCTGCGGCACTCCAACTCGGTTCAAAAATGACCCTAGTGCAACGCGAACGGACGGTTCGATTGCCTTAGTCACCTCGGCCGTCAGTACCTTGCGCGCCCGTACTACTCCGAGTCGGGATGACGGAGGCTGTTGATCTCTTGCACCAATTCGTGCTGTTCAAAGTAAGCAGACGTACGCCGTGCGCGCTGAGATCTGTACATACTGGCTGCAGCTGCCTCGGAACTTGAAACTTGTAAGAATCGACGTCGAACTAGAAATGGTGCTCAGCGCGACGACGGCAGGAGAAGCAGGGTTCGCCACAGCTCAATCGCAAAGCCGCGTCGACCGTACTCGCGTTCGGGAAACTTGCGCCTCAAGTACTGTTCCAGGACTGATTGGCGTAGACGATAGGCGGCCACAGCCTCTTGAACCCATGGTCTGCTCGGCTGCTGGTTTCGAATGGCGAAACGACGGCCGTCTTGAAGAAGGTATTGTTGCGTGGCACGGTCGAAGTAGCACCACTGCCCGAACTGCTGATGCCACTGCCACTGGGACGGACCAGAGCCCGACATCGTGCGCAGATAAGTGAGTCCGAGCGCGCGGCTTTCGTTGTTCGACGAGACCTGAGGCGGGGTTTAGGCGCGGTCCAGCGGCATGGATGGCATGACTTCGCCAGCCTTATATGAGATGCACGCCGCAGCGCGTAGGTAGGCATTTCGAAGGCAGCTCGGAGGGCGATGCACGCGCAGACGGTCTGCCTTCACCGGTCACGCGTTTCATCGCCATTGGCCGCCATCTGGCTCAGGACAACGCATCACTGCCCACGGCCACAGCAGGATAGGGCCATAGTAACCACTACTCAGGGGAGGCAGGCGAAATTGTTCGGAATGAATCGAACGAAGTTATATATGTATGCGGCGTCGCCACTCGCCAACCCTATTCTAACGCATGTGATGCATGCCAAGCTTTCGCGGCCCGCAAATGACTCTTGCTGTTCTCCACGACGACAAAGCTGTCCTGCATCGCGTGCAACTGAACATGTAGAAGCACACTCGAAGTCGCAGCACGCGCGCGCTGCCCCAACTCCACCCAGCAGTAATAATGCCATCCTCACGCCCAACAAGCACACATGGAGACGACCAGCCCTTCGACGTCGTCTCAACCTACAAACGCCTCCTCCTCGAAGACCCCGACCTCACAATGCCCGTAGCAGCAATCGAAGCCCTGATCCTCGGCCTCGCGCAAACCCCCGCAACAACCGTCAGCGAAACCCTCCACCTCATCCAAACCCTCACCGCACAACTGAAACACCGCATCCCCAACTCCATCTCCCTCTCCGCCGGCACCGACATCTTCCAACAATACCTAATCACCAACCTCCAACGCCCCGCCGCCGGCGCCCGAGACTTCGACCAAGTCCGCAACCACCTCGTGCAAAACGGCCGGCTCTTCGTCGACCGCGCCAAAGCCGCCCGCGCTACAATCGCCTCCTTCGGCCGCCACTTCATCAACGACGGAAACGTCATCCTCACCAACGGCGGCAGCCGCGTCGTCGGCGCCCTGTTGAAATCCGCCGCCGAAAGCCCGAATCTCCGCTTCAAAGTCATCTACATCATCACCAACTCCAACTCCGATTCCGAATCCACCTCCAACATCGCCGCCCTCCGCGCCCGCGACATCCCCGTCGCCACCATCCCTCCCACCGCCATCGCCTTCTGTCTCGACCAGGTCACGCAATGTTTCGTCGGGGCGGAAGGCGTCGTGGAAAACGGGGGCGTCATTTCCAGATTGGGAACGTATCAGATGGGGATTTTGGCGAAAGCGGGGAAAAAACCGTTTTATGTGGTGAGTGAGAGTCATAAGTTTGTGAGGGTGTTTCCGTTGGGACAGAGGGATTTGGGGATTGGGCAGGGGGTGGTGGAGTTTCGGACTTCTTCGAGTACTACTGCGAGGGGGGAGGAGGGGAAGGGGTCGAGGGAGGATGAGGGGGTGGAGGATATGGAGTTGTCGAGAGGGCGGGGTGGGGAATGGAGGATCGAGGAGGCGGTGGATTATACGCCGCCGGATTTGATCAGTGGGATTATTACCGAGTCTGGGGTTTTGTTGCCGAGTGCGGTGAGTGAGGAGTTGATTAAGATTTGGTTTTGAAGAGGAGGGAGAGAGATGGATGGATACAAGTTGTACGGAGAGAGAGAGGAGTTCGGCGAGAAGAAAGCAGAAACGTACGTGAGCAGCGGCTGCATCAAATGGCGAAAGAAAGAACCTGCTGCAGGTCTTGGGGCATACATCGAAAGCAAGCAGAGGCTTCTCGTTTCAGAAGCATGGATGAAAAGCAGAGAGAAAGATAGAAAAAGACGAGACGAGAGACAGCATCGCGTCTTCTCTTCATACCCACGACGCGAAAACTTGAGCTGAGCTGAGCTAAGCTCGCCTCTCCCACAGAGCATACATATAGCCACAGAAGCGTGAAACATTCGCTTCAGCCATCAATCATCAACAATCGAAACAAAAAAAAAGTAACACATCCACCCTCCACCCATTCCTTCCTTCCTTCCTTCTTCATGCTTCTTTCTCCTCCTCTCCCGAAAGTTTTGTAAAAAGAAAAAGTTCAAAATCGTATCGCGTCAATCATACTTCATTCCATTTCCACGCACACGCACATACTCGCACGCAATAATCAGGCCACAGGACAGTATACAATTCCTTGCATCATCCAGCAGCTCTCATTCATCATCCAACTCCGCCAACTCCCTCTCATTCTCCTCCAGGGCGCGCCTCATCATCTCCGCCTTCCGCCTCAACTCCGCCTTCCGATCCTCCTTACTCGGCAGCCCAGGATGATCCAAAACATTCTCGGTCCCCGAATTCTGAGGATGAGGATAATAAGGTCCCTCTGCTTCGGAGAAGGTGCGTTTCTTGCCATCTCCCACGTCATCGCGATGCCGGAACGCTTCGGTGAAGTCGACCGGGATAGGAGCTCCGGGCCGATCGGGAGTGGCGCGGTGATCGGAGGGTCCGGAGTGGTCGCTCATGGCGTCGTTGTAGGTGGGGTCTGTTTGATTGATGGCAGATTGATGGGCGGGGACGACGCGTTTGCGGCGTTTGATTTCGGCTTTTTTCATTTGTACGGGGCGGTGGGAGCCGTGGAGTTTGTGGTAGAGGCCGCAGGCGTTGCAGATGGTATGGCCTTGCTCGTCTCGTCGCCACAGGGGTGTGATGGTGGTTCCGCAGTTTTGGCAGGCGACGACGACGTTTTGTGGTTGCGGGGTTTGAGGGGTGGGTTGATGTACTACTGTTCGCAGGTATGCGGATTCGTTGGGTTCTGAGCGGAGAGCGACTTGGGCGGTTTTTGCGATTCGGTTGTTGTAGGCTGGACAGCCGTTGCATGCTTCTTGGCCGCCGGTGCCGTTGCAGCGTCCGCCACCAGGACATGTGCCGTTCACGCTTTGATCGGCAGAGACATAAGTGGCACCGCCGTGGATGGAAGATGTTGAGGGTGAGGTTTGTCTGTCGTGGGATTGGCCTCCTTCCTGAGATGAAGCCACAGAGCCTCGCTTCAGGCCAACAGGTCGCATTTGGTTGCGGGCTTTGTAGTAGAGACCGCATGCATTGCAGATGACAGCACCTGCGGGGGATCTTCTCCAGAGCGGTGTCTTGGTTGTTCCACAATTGCTGCACAATGTCAGAACATATCTCATCAACATCATGATACATCTTACCTGCACATTTGAGCCCCTGGCGCACTGCTGCTTGGCGGTGAGGGCCGCTCGGGATTGAGCGTTGGCGTGACGGTGGAGGGTTGAGGGGAGCTCTGAGCATGCCGCGCAATGGTGTAGGTATCGCGATATACAGGTGCACTTGATGGAGAGGGCTGTGCGTGACTGCTCGAAGTACTCGGGGCAGGATCTCGCACGGGAGCATGCGATGCGCTGGCCTGGGAGTGCTCGAGCAGCTGACGAGCGGCTTCGACCTCCTGCTGGGAATGCTCTCGCTGAAGTCCAAGGACAGACATGGTCGGTGACAGTGGTTTGGGTCTTGAGGGAGGAGCTGGACTTTCTCCGTGCGAAGTTGCCATTGTTACTTCAGCGGTTGCACTGCTTTGGTACCGTTACCGCCGCATGGGGTGTCCCGGTCGTGGCGTGGCGTGGTGTGGTTGAACGACGGGCGCACGAGTTCCCAGGTGTGGTGGATGGGGGGTGCGGAGTCTATCTGATGGGGTTCGATCTGATAATATTTCGATCACACCTCACCTCGCCGTCCTTCCTGCGGCAGTGCGGCGATCTCTGGCTGGAATGAATCCCGAGTAAGAGCCAGGCAGGCGTGAAAGGGGAGGCGAGGCGTAGGCGGTGAACAGTGCTGCTTTCCAGTCCGGAGAGCGTGTCATCCAGGCTGGTCCAGTGTGCAGGCGTAGAACTAATCGTTCGCTGAGTCTTTCTCGATGATCTGACCGAGAGACGATGCGTGTCACCGGCGCACGGCAAGTCGTCGAGAGGTCAGTCTAAGCCGGGAGAGGTAAGCAGATATGCATGCAATTTTAGTTACTTACCACTGCAATCTCGCTGATTGGTCCGCCCTTTTTCTGAACACTATCGGGTCGGTGACATCGACACGCCGGCTATGGCTCCTATACGCACTTCAATGCCAACCACACACGACGATTTCTGCAAGCAAGCCTCCCTCGCTCCACTCACGCTTCCTGCACTCCCACGGCACTCGGATGCAGCGACAACGAATATGCAGGTGACAGGTCGCAGTGGGAGATGTACATACCGGGAGCAGACAGGCTCACTGTACAGGACTATCCACAGTTACACCGAGCCATTCCAAGAAAATCTAGATAATCGGTCTCCGTTGATCATCGTTCTCGATCATCTCCAGGCCTCCTTACTGGCCACACCAACTCCATTTCCCGTCTCGCCTTCGAGAATGCCACCCGTCCTGCCGACTTCAGTCCGGTCAAGACGAACGATTCGTTTCCCTCCAGAACGATGAAAGAAGAACACGACCTACGAGCACATAAGAGCAGAGACTACCTCCTCGCAACGAGTCGGAGCCGACAGACCTCGTCAGCACACAAGCGAATTCGAGGACGTGCAACTCGATCTCCCTGCGACCTTGGATTAAGGCGCTTTCTCACACAAAAATCCAGACACGCACTCCGACCGAGCCGAGCGAAAGTCGTGCGTGCTTATGAAAGAGCTAGCATCTCCCAAAAAATCTCCAACATCAATCCCTCCGCGAAGATCTACTTGAAAGGCTAGAAGGACCAAGTGTTGAGTGCGCTTAGGCCGATCGGGATCACCCGTGGTCAAAACAGCTCCGAAGTCTGAGTAGTGGGAGGATTTTGGTTCTTCCTTCGATTTCCGGTTGATGGAACGAAAGAGCGGCACAGTTCCATTGAGCGTAGCCTAGGGGATGATAGGGGTCGATTAGAAGTGTGAGAAGGTGCGGGGGGTATACGGTTCGAACGCGTCCATGAAGTAAGTACGAAGAGGGAAGGGAGTTTTCGAAGCAAAACATTCGTTGCGTTCCGAGAAACGGTGACTTGACGCTGGTTACCAGTAGACGGAAGCTTTCCCGTCGTCTTTAAGAGGTACTACTTTGAAGTCGCCTGTGCGTTGGAGGTCGAGCGTGTCGAGGAGGCCCGTATCTGGAGCTTGTTTTTCGTCATCGATACCATGGTTGCTGGTAGGATTGCGTTTTGGGCTGAATGGCAAGCCAACCGAGACTCTCATTGCAAGAAGTGGTCGCGTTCTGGCGCATTACGTGACGATGTGCGTATTCCACTGTGTCGCATACTACCATCCGCAAGTCTCGGTATCCTGGTTCAGCGTAGAGTACCCCCCTTCGCAGCTCAATCCGAATCATGTGGCGTAGTGAAGGCCTAGCCTGGTGCCTGTGTCCTCCGTCAGCTTGTTGGATCCAGATCACACCTCACCCCATCTTGTCACGGGAACCGGATATAGTACTGCTTGAGCAAGACTGGCGCGTTCCATATGCTAACGTTCAAAGTTCATTGCACTATACATGCTCTCTTTGCGCCTCTACGCCTTCGCTTGTCTAATCGCAGGCTCGTCGTCGATCGATCAATGCAGTTCGCTTTCCAGCTGCAAACCGCTCGCTATCGCTCGTTGTATATCGTCTGCTTCTCCATTTGTGGGTCTGAACTCGTGCGAAAGCTTGCCATACAAGTGCAAAGCGTGTTCCACTCTCTAACCCCATCATGGACTCCTCGAAGCCCAGATCATTTCTGTTGGTCTCCGTGTCATTGTCTAGACTTGCTCAGCGCCCCAGCCCGCATCAGCGTCTCTGCAAAGCTTGTCAGCCAATCCTCCGTGCCGATGCGATAGTTCTCTCACCTCATATTAGCCGGGGGCTCAATGTTGGGCATGAACTCCATTGCAACGTATGCGATTCCAGCAAAGGTGATGAGAGCGCCGGAGAGGTACTTCCACCAGTTGTCACCCATTATTATGCAACCCACGAAGATGTAGACTATCTCCCATTAGCTTCCAGCCCCTGCCTCGTTGTTCCTGCGCATCTCTTACAAACTCCGCGGCCGATGAAGGAGAACATGAACGAGGCATATCGGGCGACTTGAGGTGGGATCTGGAATTCTGCGCCAATCGTAAGCAGGTCGCATTCGTCAGGCAGGCCTGGAAGAGGTTTATACCGAGCGCAGCGGTGGCTGTAGATCAATGGGTCAGCACGATTCACAGATCATGGACTCGCGCCTCGATGCATACCAAGACCAAAGATCCAGACATATACCGCAATAATGACACTTTGCCTGTTTCTGCCATCAATTCCTGTCTGTCCCCAGGACTTCGATTCGGCACCTCTTACACGTTGATGCTTGGCCAGAATTGTCCAATCCCGCCCAATATCATCAACACACCCACGACCAGGTTAACGATTCGACTGTTTCGTTGTTAGCTGGAGGCCAGGCCAGGCCAGGCGCATAGCTACTGACAAGACATCGGAGAAGTCCATCTTGATTGACGTTGGCGCTCAAATGGGGTCGGAGGTGGTAGTGGAGGTGATTATTTGCGTCGGGAGACGTTGGTACGGAGCAAAGGGAAATGGTTTGTGTTGGGTGATTATTGAGAAGAGAACAAAACACGGCCGAGGGCTCGTGGAGCTCACACCTGAGAGGCTGGGAAGCTCCTGCGAACCGTGCGCGCGTGGCCGACGTCACCCACCCGTGAACTGCCACGCGCCCGCCAATACAATACAATACAACCACGCGGCCAGCACTCATCACTCGCAGTCTGTGCCACGGAGGTACCGGTAGAGCACTTGCAATACTGAAGCACATGCAGAATCTTGGCGACATTCTCTCCACTCGATCTATAGCTTCGCCTTCTGCTGCAGTGCCTCATTCGCAAGCGTAGCAGCCGCTTGGCAGACACCCCAACTCGTCTGGTACCCATAGCCAGCATGCCCATAATTGTGCACCACGTTCACCTTCCTCCCATCCCTTCCAGCAATAGCCTCCTTCTCAACTCTAATACCACCGTCTCGCATCGGTCTGAGTCCAACACCGTGTCGAATCACACTCAAGCCTTCAATACCTGCTCCTTCAGGCACCAGCTGCGGACATAATTCGACAGCACGCTTCATAATCCTAGTAGCCAGATTCGGATCAGGCTGAGATTCCCAATTGCCCTTCTGTAAACATCCTCCAAGGATGGTGCCGCCACCTGCTGCTCGTTGCATGATGTACACTGCTTCATCGGGTCCATCGTCTGTGCCGGATGTCGACGCCATCACCCCGGCTTCGTTCCGCACTAGCACAATCTGTCCTCGAGCGGGATACATCTTCGTGTCTGCTACACCCTCGAGCGTCAGAGACCCCAGACCTGTGGCATTCACAACAACATCAGCCGTCTTCCCGGTGTGATGAAGTTTCGCTGCATCCGCAACGTGGCCTGCAATTCCACGCTTCATCACAGCACCAAGCTTGAGGAGTTCCGAGACCAGCCAAGGTAAGTATATGGCCGGGTTAATGCACACCGATGTGAACGCCGTCCCACCCTCAATGCCCTTTGGCAGATCAGATGTAGGAAGAACTCTGAACTGCATGCGGGCATCAGTATTGATCTCCCCAACGCTGCCAAACACTTCACTCACATTAGGCACAACATTACTAAACCACGCATCTTCCCTCAACAGCTCTTTGAACCAATCCCCAACCGGCGTCCCAACATCTTTCGCTCTTCGGTAGACGTACGTCTCTGTTGCATATCAGTATATGCCCAATTCGCGCGCGCTCTCTCTCTCTAACACTTCTCGCCTAAGTAGGAAAGAGCGTAGTAAACACATACCTTGAAAATGTATCCCCGCCTCCGGAACATGCCTCGCCAATCTCTCCAACTCAGGCCAAGTATTTTCCTCATACCTCGCAAATTCCGTTCCCTTGACAGACACACTTTTGTGGTTCGAGAAAATCAGCGACGGAACAACATCTCATAACATAAACCAAAAGAGGGGGAAAAACCCCCTCCCATCACAACCCCCACACACACACTCTCTCTCTCTCTTTCTTTTTGGCAGAACTATATTGTAAACACTTACGGCAAATAATTCGCCCCCGCCCAAGGACTCGCATACTCGATATCGTAATCTCCCGGCATATGTTTAGCGACGACGGTGATTTTATGGCCTTGACGAGCGAGGATCAAGGCGGTTGTGAGGCCTGTGACTCCGGCTCTTTGCTCTATTAGTACTTGTTGAAGGAGATTCGTTGGGATGTGACGTACGTACCCGAGGACGACGATGTCAGAGGACATTTCGAGAAGAATGATGGTGGGGGAGAGGGGATGTGGAGGGAGGAGGATATGTGATGGTGGATAGAATAGAATGTTGAGGGAGAGTCGGTTGGTCCGCACGCCCTACGGGTGTTACTGGGTGTATTATGGGTCCTGCGATAGGCCAGATAAAGATCAATCGGCCGGCTTGCATGAGCTCACGAAGTTTGTGATGCAATGGACGGACTTGGGATATGGGAGTGGGCTGTACTAAAGATGCGCGGTGAAGGATCGGGCAATACTGCTTAGTAACCGATGTGGTATGCTCAATGTTCCATGCATTCGTCGCCTCTGGTCTGGGCGCCGCCAAGACTCCTACGCTCGACGGAAAGCTTTCCTCCTTCGACTTCATCCTTTCGTCGCCCATACAGTACAGCCTCACTGGAAGTAAAAGCGCTACTCCCGATACAGCTGAAAAGAGGCTGGGCTCATTTCATTGCATATATTTGATGACTTCACCTCCGAATCTGTGCTCAATCAGCTCTCCCCGATGGCCGACTTCGACCGCTTGCTCTCCGAGTACACCAACAAGGCAGAGCCAGTCGTCCATGGTGTGCTGACGAAATGTGTCGACAAGAATGGTTGCTCGCTCCTTTACGAACCACGAAAAGACTGGCTGACGTTCTACGCAGGAAAGGAAATCTACAGCAAAACCGTAGGCTGGGATTCCATTGAATCTGACGCCCAACCTTTGCGTGAAGATGCTGTGCTCAAGATGGCCAGCGCCACCAAGCTCGTGACGAGCATAGCGATTCTTCAATGTATCGAGCGAGGTCTGATCGCCCTCGATGAGCCAGTCACCCGCGTGCTTCCCGAGCTCGACAACCGGAACATCATCTCCAAAACGGAGGCCGGAGAGCTAGAGTACACTCCGGCATCGAAAGCCATCACACCTCGACACCTCTTATCGCACATGTCCGGCATGGCTTATCCCTTTCTCAGCCCTCTGCTTACGGCCTGGGAGGCTACCGGTGCGAAAACTTCTTCCAACAAGATCGCCGAGAAAATGTGCTACCCTCTTCTCTTCGAGCCCGGAGAAGGTTGGGTTTACGGCGTTGGTCTAGACTGGGCAGGACTTGCCGTAGCACGTCTCAACAACACAACACTGGAGAATTACATGATTGAGAACATCTGGAAACGTGTTGGCCGCTCGCCTCCTTTCCCGACCTTTCATGTGTCTCACCACCCAGAATACAAAGCCCGCTTGATGAAAGCCGCGCAGAGAAAATCTTCCCGCAAACTAGAGCCTTGGGACTATGCTTACGGCGACAATGACGAAGACGAGGAAGGCGGCCACGGATTGGTCTTGACCATGGCAGACTACACCGCTGTCCTAGCGGATCTGCTTTCCGACTCCCCCAAACTGCTCAACCCTTCCACAATCGACATGATGTTCGAACCGCAGCTCGCAAAAGACTCGCCAGGGATTCCAATGCTGATGCAACTCAAACCAGCTTGGGACATGGTCGCGGGGCCCGTGAAAGAAGAGTACGTCAATCACGGTCTCGGAGGACTGCTTGTTCACGGCGGCGAGACTCCTGAGATCGGTCAACCAGCCAATATCCTGTGCTGGGGAGGCGCATCTAATATCGTATGGTGGATTTGCAGAGAGAAGGGTGTGGCAGGCTTCTTTGCTACGCAGATTCATCCTTTCTCGGACAGCAAGGTTAAGCAGCTTGTCAATGCTTGGAAGAAGGATTTTTGGTCTAACTATCTGGGCTGAGATCGATTATACGATACTTGCTCGCGCACTCATTCGCTTTTTGAATATCTTTCCGGCTGCTTCCTCAGCAATGGCGCAGCCTGCATTCGGAATGCCTGTGTTGCTCGCCTATCACTCGGCGCTTACGGGTGTGGCGGAACATCGACCTTTCTACTGCAACATCATCACTTCTTCTCCCAAGCAAACCTCTCAGATGATTCCTCAAGAAATCCGCGGCGGATTTATGCAGCAGCATTCCAAGCCGGTCAAGGGCGACCAGAATCAGCTCTGCAATTTTTCATGGCTGGCTCACAAGAATTCCCTGGATCGGTGGAGACATCATCAGACAAACAAGAGACTTCTAGATGGGCAGATCAGCACCAACCTGCAAGATTCAGAGACTTTGGGATCATGCTTCTCGACTCGAGCCAGCCGACGAAATGGTTGTACCTCGCGTCTTCTTATAAGATCGATCAAGTGCACCTCACACATTCTCGAACAGGTCTTGAAAGTGATCCCCATCGCAGGACTGCATTGATTGATGTACGCTGCTGCTGGACCGCAGCAGGTATTCATGAGCAGAATGACTATGGTTTGCAAATTGCATAAGTGTCTGGATCCGAATACGAGGCATCACTTTTCTGGAACTGCTGGCAAGACACCGAAGCTTTGTCTCTACTTCCATCGGAAATGGAATTCTTATCATTCTGGTAATAGAAGATGTTTAAGATGAGCCGTCTTCAGTCCGCATATCCTTCTGGCCGAAGACGACTACGACCTTGCCGAAAGACCTAAAGGAGGCAGAAGAAACTTTGCTGAAACTCCAGGTTTCCAGATCTCTGAATCAATGAGAAGTTGGTGAAGACGACGCAAGGCGACAAGTAGGTTCTAGACAAGATGACTGATGACGATTAAAGGAAGAGATTCTTCGGCATCAGCATGAATTTTTCGAGCTACATTCCGATATCCAGCTCGCTCTGTGTGTTGGCGCACTTTCTCACCATTAACCTCCAGCCCATACATTATAATCTGATTTCGATCTCGTCAGTGTCGGGCCACTTCCAAATGGCAAACCAGGACAGACTTTCTTGGACTGTTCGACCCACCAGTCGACCGTCATGGTACTCATCAGCCATCCTACTCCTCATGAAGCCACTGCTCGCTAGGAATGCCAAGGGGAATCGACATCCTTCTTCACCTCCTCAACCTTGTCTCCCCCCTCCGATCCCTCTTCAGGCTTCTGCTCGCGAAGATCGACATCCTTCTTCACCATTCCTTAGCCTTCACCTAATCCTCATCGATCATCACCGACTTCCGCACCCTCTCACGACACTTCCTCAACTTCTCCATCAACTCCTTCTCTCTAGCTTCGATCACAGCAAGCTCCTCCTCGAAATTCTTCTCCATCATCGCCCGCGCAACCCGAAGTTCCTTGGCGTCTTCAAGCGCCGTACGCAAGTCCTCTTCGGCCAGATCAATCTGATCTTGAACGTAGTGGGCATAGGCAGATTTGCGAGCCTCTTCGGTATTCTCTACAGGTCCAGCATCGCCAATTCCATCAGCCGTCCGCTCAGTGTTATCTTCAGCAATCGAGCCGACTGCTGGAGTGAACTTGTCGTTCGGATCACCCGATGTGCTTGCGAGCTCCTCGTTGCCGTTCGGGATGCGGTGCTCAGTAACAGCAGAGGCCTTTGGCGTGAGAACCTCCCCATCCTCCGAAACCTCACTGACATCTCCGACCTTGGTCTCGCCGTTGGACGTATCCACCTTTGTTGATACCTCCGCACCAGCGTGCACGGCTTCGCGCTTCGCCTCGAATGTAGTCACGCCACCAGGAAGCTTCTCCAACGCGCGAAAGTTGATGTTGTACTTCGCATCGTTTTTGGACAAGCTGGTTTCAGCAGAGATGACACGCGGAGTGGGCTTGACAATGCTGCTATTGTCGTCAAAGAGAGGAGGCATGACGATGATGGGCGGATCTTGGAAGATGGTAGAGAGATGCTGTGTCAGGTCGAGGCCGGCAGACTCGTTGGCAGAGGACTTGTTGATGTGTACTGTGGGCTGGGCGTAGCTTGGCGACATTCTCAGGCTGAACTGCGGCTTCGTACTCGTCGGTCTTCTACTTGTGCCAAGTTGCTTTTGGAGAGTAGCGATTTCTTTCTGCGCAGCTTCTAGCTGTGTCGGGAAGGAATCTCGTTCGTTTCGTAGCTTTGATTCTCAAGTGCTCTGTCGCGGGGATGCGGACTTCGAGGAAATGTCGAGGGTGTCAAGTTGAGAAACAGGTTAGGGGCGAATAGTCTGCTTAAAATTAATCTCCGCAACGCGTCGGCCCGCAGACGCACGGACTCGAGTGTAAGTGAATATACATTCTTGGCATGTGAGTATAGAAGAGGAAACAGTTTTCAGAAGACGAGGAAATTTGCAAGGGACGGTAACGGTTGGAGAAGAACATGTGAAGATCTACTGCTGATGTGTTTGCTGTCTAGCTCCAACAACAAAGAAGCCACAAACACGACGACAAGGGAGTTCTGGACAATGGAATCACGACCATGAGATTCTGAAAGGAGGAGATAAAGGGTTCATGGTATGATGGTATCATTCGCATTGTATTAACTCCCTCCACTTTCAGAGCACTTCAGCTATGACTGAGCCTCTTGTGTGTGCTCAGCTCAGCGAGCCCATCTCTGGCTCTGGCAATTTCTCAATCATGCAGCATGCAAATCTGAGAACTTCCTCTACTCGGCAAGCCACTGGTAGCTAGGCAGCCACGACAGATCGACCTCCTTTCGCTCAGTCTCGGTATCGTCCTCGCCAATTTCCTCCGAGGCCCCCTTCTCGCTCGCCATCCAGGCACAGTTCCGGTCCGCGATCTCTCCGCGCCTCGCCCGAGCCACTGCCAACTTCTCCTGTAGACCCTGGCTCTTCTCGTCGAGCGCCTCGATTCGCTTGTCGATGGACTCATTCGCTCGATCGCGAGAAGCCTCGAGTTCGGCCTTCTGCTTGAGCAGAGTCGCAATCAGCTCGGCCTCTTGGAGAAGCTTGTCCATGAGATCTTGTCCAGAGATGAGCGTGCTGGCGATGGGAAGAGCCTGCACATTGCTCACGCCATTGCCCTCGTTGGCTTCAGCTTGGCGTGTCTCATCAATTGTGTGCTTGTTGCCCTCCTTTGGGCTCGAGTCGGCAGCAGTTTCTGTTGGAGTGATAAGTGCCTCGTTGGAGATGCTGAGCTCACCTGCGATGGCGCCGCTGTCGATGGTAGGGATGGCATCGGGGATCAGGCCATCGATGATGCTCTCGGTGTCGGCATTGGAGGAAATTGGTGTGAGCACCACCCAGTCCTCCTCGGAAAGGTCATTGACGTCTTCCACGGCGACCTCGTGATCCAGATCAACTTGTTCCTTTGCTTCGCTACGAGTTGGCATTTTGGCGACCATGAGAGGCGGCATGTCTGCGAAGTCCGACTCGGCGTCAGTATTGATAGACTGGTCGTAGTTGAGGACGTCGCCGTCGGTGCGGATGGTGGTGTTGCGAACCATCTTGGTCGTCCGTGTTCCTCTGTATGATGTTGAGTCTAGTGTGATCCTGAGCGGATGTTGTCTTGGGGGGTGATTCCGAGCAGTGTTGCAGGTGCGAAGTGGAAAGAGAAGAAGAGCAGAAGGTCGAAACGTCAGCTTAAATACTGTTGGCGAGCGGGTTCGGCCCGCATCGAGCGGGACGCACGGACTTTGATGTCAGTGAATATATAGTTCTGACATGTGAGTATAAGAGACGGAACGCTAGTAACTGTTGAACACATGCGTAAGGAGCGATCTTTCACTCAGGAAGACCTTCATTCTATAGGCAAGCTGGTTTGCTACACGTTTGCTGGAGTCTCTGTTCCAACAATGACCAATCCAGTGCAAACCGAGCAGAGCAAAAAATTGCAGATATGCAGTCGTGAGTTCGGTTGTCCTCTAGGAAGCGTTCGCCTTCACCTTCACGATCTGAGTATGCTTCGCTTGGACCTCTACGAGCTTCTCGAGCAAGCCTTGGCGCCTCTGCTCAAGCGCCTCGATCCCGTAGTCAATTCGCGAATTGGCCCTCGCGCGAATGGCTATAAGCTCCTCCTTCTCCTCGAGCAGAACCTTATCGGCTCACCCTCCTTGATGACCTGGTCGAAGAAGTCATAAGCAGAGGCGAACTTGTGCGCCATCGCTATGATCTGAACATTTTGCTCGCCGTTATGGATACTGTCCTCTGCAGCTTAGCTCTGCTTCGGCTTTCGCCATTCCATCACCTTCGCTCTCGGCTTCTTTGGCGACCTCATGCTCTGCTCCATGCCCATTCTCAGCGAGTCCCCGAGCACGACTGCCGTCGTCCTTCGGCGGCTACTTCTTGCCGCGTCTGGGCATGCTAGGGGACCTTGTTGTTGCGAGACGTTGTTGTTACCAGTCGTTCGATCAGAAAGAGTAGAGCCGATTTGGAACTCAGTTGGAGTGAGTAGATTCTCGACAGCCCTCACCTGCGATGCTCTCGTCAATCGCACTAATGCCATCAGGGATCTGATCATCGATGATGTCCTTGATGTCGCTACTGGCCTCGGAAGGTGCATCGTTGTCAGAGGCAGCTGGAGTGAGAGTCTCTCCATCCTCTAAGAACTCACTAACTTTCTCGACTTGAATACTGTCGTCTGAGATGTTTGAGTCGGCGGCATCGTTTACGTTCTGCCTGGAGTCGAGTGTGCCGGCGCCGCCTGAGAGGGCAATCATGGCGCGCATGTTGACAAAGTATTTCTCGGGGTCCTTAGGCAGGTTGATACCAGCAGAGATCTCTACATTTGGGGGCGAGCAGAATGTCTTGTCTTGCTCAATGACCATGGCCCCGTCGGCCGTGACAAGATGTGGCATGTCCGCGTGATCGTGTACAATGGTAGTACCTTTGTTCATCGTAATGTCGCAGACGTGGTAAGAATCCATACTGCTAGCAGTGACGACTTTACGTATCTCGAAATAGCCTATTTCGGCTGTTGGGGTATGCATAGTCTTGTGTGCCGCACGGGGGTTAGATCGGAGGTAATTGTAGGTTCCAATATCTTCTAGAAAAGCGATGTTGGGAAGCTCAGGGAAACTCGACTCATACGTACTCCGAGAGCTCCAACTGGATGCTGGTGTCGTTGAGCTTCTCGATCGTCTTGGAATTCAACACTTGAGTGTTGTAGTTGATCGAAAGGATGTGCCCTTGAGAGACAACTGTATGCCCTTCTCAGCACGATGAGCTCGAAGCTCATCGCACCAACGCTTGGAGTTGGCTTCTATGGATACCCACGAACAACTTGGTAGCCTGCTTTTCCGTCTCGGGAAGGAACACCGAGCCTTAGATCTGGAGGATGATTAGAATAAGATTTTCAAATACTGTTGGCAAGGGTGAACCGCTGCATCGGCCGGCGTTGAACAGCACGCAAGGACTTACAAGCCAGTGAATATAAAATCACAGCATCTGAGTATAAAAGAGTGAACATCTCACAACGAGAGAAACAAGGACAAACAGGAACAGTCAAAAATTGCACGAGAAGGTCACCTCATGCTCCGTTTGCCATGAATCCCATCAACAAACACAAACCCCCATTCATGTCACCCCCTTCCCAAACATTTACCTCTCGCCCCTCCCCAAACATCCCAACAACCCTCTCCAGATCCCCTTGTCTACGTTCAACCTCTTCAATCATACCCCCCAACCTTCCCACATCCCCCACCATCAATCTCCTCCAGAACCTTAGCTAGCTCTTGCTCGCTGATCTCTTTTATCCTCTCATACGATTGTTTCAAACTCTCTAGGTAACTCCGCATGCGACTGACTCTTCGGCGTTGATAAGTTTCTGGGAGTTCTGAAATGGCTGTGTTGATATCTGCATCGGTTTGCAGGCTTTCAAAGTCGCCGGCGAGGGCGGGAGTTTTTGACGCGACATTCAGGACGCCGTGTTCTTGTTCCGTGGACGAATTTTGACGTTACGAATAGACGTCTTTAAGCCGCCCCGAGACGTGTCGTGTAGATCCACAAGATCGAATGACAGCTCAAATATTGAAATGGGGGATTGCTACGGCCCGGACGTATCAAAGAGTGGAATATACGAGAGATAGCCATGGGAGTCTTACGACGTTGGTCGATGAGACACAATGGAAAGGGAGATGGTGACCAAGAACCGACTGAGGATCCGTGCTTCATGGATTCGATAGGGACTCATTTGAAGACGTCTAGTAGCTGCGGGCTAGATATCAAACTCTCCATGATGTTCGCTGGTCTCGTCCGAACCTTTGTCGTTCAATCCACAAAGCAGATTACCAACCACCTAAGCAGCGGAATCTTGAGCAACCTTTCCAGCGACCTCCTCCTCGTCAGTCTTCTCGCCAGTCTTCTCCCCAGCCTCTTTCGGTGCACTTTCCAATTCAGCAAGACGCAACCTCGTCTTCTCCGCCTCTTCCGCTTCTAGCTTCTCTTTCTCCTCCCTCTCCTTAGCCTCTCTCTTCTCCCGTTCTTCACGCTCCTTCGCCTCAATCTTCTCTCTTTCCACATTCTCAAGCGCCTCCAACTCATCTTCAACTTCTCCCTCGTCGATCTCGCCAGCTGATACCTCATTAATAGCGTTCCCAATCTGCTCCGTGTCCATCATACTTTCTCTGAGATCATCCATGACCTCCGACACCTTGTCCGCCCCGCCAGTCTGAGCGTTAAGGCTCTTCAGCGTCTTGCCTGAGTCCTCAAGCACTTTTACGATCTGCACTTGATCAGAAGCTTGCTCAATGCTCGCGTACACGCCTTCAAGTTGTGCAAGCATATCTGAGCGCTGCTGGAGCTTGGTATTCGCCATCTTCTTCTGCCGCAGAGACGTCTTGGCTTTGATAGTCTGCTTCTCAGATACTGCCTCTCGCGCAGCTATGTCGAGCTCTGCAATTCGTGATGTGAGGGACTCAATTTGTGGCTGCAGGTCTGAGATGAGTGTCCGCAAAGACGCAATACTTCGGTCCTCGGATGTGATGGGCTGTGGCTGTGGTTCGGCCGCAGTCTTGAATTTGACTACGCCGGACTCCTTCTCGAATGCCAACGCACCGAGATCACGCGAAAGATGCATGAGCAGTACATCCAAGTCAAGAGGGTTGATAGATTCCACGCCAAGCGTAGTCGAGAAGGTCTTTGCGAAAAGGTCCTTCGAGTATATCCGATCCGCCTCGCTGGCTGAAATCTTGCCTGCTCGCTGGAGAAGCACTTTTGCAGCATTCTCGACATTTGCTACAACCACGAACTGGCTGCGTACAAGCCTATCCTGTGCCCCTCCTCCTCCGAGTCCCGCCTGTCTGAGTGCCCACGCGAGAAGCTGCCATGGTGTAGGTATCCAGCTTTTATGATATAGACTCTGTTTATTTTCTAAGAACTCCTTCAGCGGAAGTAGCGCTTTGCTCTTTACCGCATCTTCTAGCACTGCGCCCAACGCAAGAGGCTGGCCGTATTCTTGTGTCTGCAATTCCCTGAGAAGTTCTGGGCTGCTTTCGAGGATGAATGGGCTATTGCTGCCGCTGGTCTGAGAAGGAATCAAACCAGCTTTCACGGCGGAGGTGAGCGCGCGCAGCCATGCTGAGCTGTTTGCCTGATAGCCATCTGGGTTCGTATTACGTTGGAAGCGGAAATCGGAGTAGAGAGATGCTAGGCGTGAGCGGCTGAGAAAAGGTTAGGATAAGGACAGCGCCAAGTGGATGGTTTGGGCTGATGCCACACCTACGAAATGCTTCATCGTGAGTGCGGAGGAATTCGAGAAGCTCACTCATTTCGAGCCGGACGACTGCCTGCGTGGAAGGGTGTATGGGAATTGTGATGGGGACGAGATCGCGAAGTTCAGCAGGAAACAAAGATCCGGAGTAAACAGTGACGTCGCTGGCGCACGCGCCCCGGACCCTGTCACATGCCCGCCAAGACCCTTGACCGCGCTCTCCCGCACTTTCTCCCCTGTCCACTCATCAACTCGGCATGCCCATCATAAACACCCCAGATTAAACAACTACCATTCGCATCTGCCCGCCAACAGTAGCCCAAGGGACCGGCAAGCCACCTGAAACGTGCCTCAGGCGTGTACTGTGCTTTTCCGGAAGGTTGAGAATGCCAAGACTCCTGGTTTTTTAAGCCTTATAGAACTCTAAGATTAGACTTCCTTAGGCCTGTTGTGGTTACTATCACACCGCTTATTAATCCAGCCTCTTTAATATATATTGTTACGCCTTATTGCCGCTAGAGGTTGCTATTCTTATCGCTATATCGATAGCAACTAATTTATAGCGCCTATATCTTAAATACTTAGTAGCTATAGAGCGCGCGTCTCGATCGCGGAAACAGGCCTCGAAGGACCTTCTAGCGTATAAGGAAGCGGTTAAGCGGCGCGAGTCGCCTACTAAGAAGGGTAAGAAAAAGATAGTCGAGAAGAAAGCGGTCGAGAAGAAGGTAGTCGAGAAGAAAGCGGTCGGCGGTAGCGGTAGCGGTAGCGGTAGAAAGAAGAAGACGGCGTAGTAGGAGAAGTTTAGTAATATGTCGGCCTTCGAGGCAGCGACGTATAAGGACTTCTAGGTTAATAATGCCGCTACTACTATAGTAGAAGATAATAATATAGCGGTTAAGGCTAGCGAGTTAACGCGTTTAGCTAATGCCTCGCCGGCGCGGCGCCTAGTTAATAGTTAGTAGATAAACGAGGAAGATATATCTACGCTATCTTATAACCCTCGTAAGGACCTTTAGTATAAGTAAACCTAGCGCCTTCTTACTAGTAATAATAAGCTAGCTTTCGAGAACTATAACCGTACTAGTGCTAGCACTTAATACGCTAAAGATGCGTACTATTAGGCTAACGAAGAAGCGTAGAAGAAGCAGCTCTACGTCGGTAACTATATATTAGTCGTATCCGCCGCGAAGGTATCGAAGGGTAACTAGTTTAAGTAGAGTTAGAAGAAAGGTAAGGTAACGATATTCTTACTATTACTATCGCTCTTACCTAACGGCTTCTTCCGCTTAACCTATACTAATTCCTTCTATAGTAGAAGATTATAATAAGGCTCTCGACTACGCTATAGAATTAATAAATAATACTCGAGATAAGATTAAGGTTGATATCGAGTTTAAGACTACTATAAAAGATGCCGGAACTAGAGCTATCCTTAAGGTTAGCAAATTAAAGCCGAATAATTAATAGAATATCGATAGCCTTACCTTTATTACTAAGGAGCGGAAAGAAGGCAACTATACTACTAAGCTTCTTGCTAACTATATATATACCCTTCCTAGCTGCGAGAACTATAGTAACTACTATTATAGGCCTAAAGGATTGCTAGATATCGATCGCTACTATTACTAGTTCTATAGTAAGGCTACAAAGCTATAGTCTTATACCCTTGCTATAAAGCAAGAAGGTGTAACTCTTAAGAAGCCGCTATATAGTGTATTCGCGAAGATATAGCTATATAAGGAGAAACAGCAGGCTCGTAAACTAAACAGTCTACTTGCCGCCGCGAAGGAGCCCTTCTAAGTACAGACACTAGCAAGGGCTCGCTCTGCGCCTATATATCTAGCTCCGCCGCTAGCTATTAATTATATTAGTCTTCTATAGACTATGTTCAATTTAGTTAACTAGAAGCTAGGTGCCGCCGCCGCCGCCGCTGCTGCCGTACTAGTTAAAGACGCTTAGTCGTAAGAGTCGCCTATTCTAAGATACGTTGCTTAGCAATTAAATATACCGCTAAGAAGCCTACTAAGATAGTTCTTTCAATAGGCCGCTCTTTAGTACGAATAGAAGGAAGCTAAGGATAAAGAACAGCTCTTAAAGATAGAAGCATACTTTATAACTAAACGATATAACTGCGATTAGTTATATTAACTTCCTATAAGAGATTAGAAGGAGCTTAGCTTCTATAAAGGCGACTTAGGTACGTTACGTAACTACTTAAAGCGCTTCTAGAAGGAGAAACTATCCGAGAGAGAGTAAGATAATAACGATATTCGTAACGGAGCGACGGCTGTTTCTATTTGTTTAGTTTAGTTAGGCGTTTATATACAAACTACGAATCTAAGGGCTTGCTATTTGCTCCGTTGTGTATATCTCTATTACTATCGTTGCTTCGAGAGTGCTTTCCGGCTTTATTCTCGGAGTTGAAAGCGGAGGTAATATATAAAGCTTAGCAGTACCTACAATCCTATTATTAATTTTGCTATACTAACACTATGCTAGCTATATATATAAAAATTATAACGGAGCTTTATATCTATCTTATCTTGGTATCCTGTAAATACTAAGATATATAATTAAGGTTGTAGTAGTTAGATTTGAAGCGACTAGAAATTCCGAGTAAGCTAGCTTTCCGCTTTAATCTCCGCTTTAGCTTTAGCTTTATTAAAGCCGTTTACGTTATATCTACTATACTTAAACAACCCTATTATATTTATCTTTCTAATATAGTCTAGCGCCTATATAAGGAACTCTTAGAAGGTCTCGAAGTCGGCTATAAGGTCTCTATTCTTCTTAAGCTATTTCTTAAGCAGCGCGAAGGTCTGTTCGATAGGATTTAAGTTAGGAGAGTATAGCGGCAAGTACTCGAGCGTGTGTCTAGCTAACCGGATTATCGACTTAACCTTATCGCTATAGTAGATTAACGCGTTATCTATTATAATAATCATCTTCTCGTCTAGAAGCGGTAGTACTTTGTTCTTAATCTAGTCGTTAAAGGTAACTTAATTAATAGCGCCTTAGACATAGAGCGTATACAGTAAATAGCTATAGATTGTAAGCGCTAGAAGTACTAACATTCGCTCTTGCTGTTACGTATACTAATAGTCGTAGCAATCTATACCCTTCGGAGACTATCTAAACTTACGGTGTCTAGTCTTCTTATTAGAAGCCGTCTTATCGATAAATACTAACTTATCGATAGGCTATTTCTAACTCCTAGTGTGCTAGGCGGCTCTTGCTAGCGTACTACGCTCCTTCGCGATCTTCCGAGCGGCCTTACGTATCTATCTAGTACTATACAAACAGCGCTATACTATTAACGGGTCTACCTCGATATCGAAGCGATCGAATAGTACGATATATATCTCCTCGAGGTATGCCTCCGGTCGCTTCGATAAGTACTTAAGCAGATAGATTTCTATCTCCTTCGTTATCTTCCTCTTACGACTCGATTTAAACCGCTTCGACGGTAAGAATACCTTACTAAATTGATTATAATAGAACTTCTAACGATATATAGTCGACTAGCTCGTATCTGTCTTTAATACGATATTAACCACCTTATAACCGGCGTTAAAATAGTGCTTAGCGAGTCGCGTAGTATCGGTAGGCAGGGCCGTAGGGAGGGCGCGTATAGCGTAGAAGAGCTAGAATAATACTAATAACAATACCTTAGACTATATATTTAACGGCTATACTAACAATATGTATTTTCTCGTGTTTGGGGCTATATAGCTAAAGAATAGGACAAAATGGTCGATTTACTAGCAAAATCTTAGTAGGGTTTCCTAGGTCTTAGTATTCTTAACCTTTTAGAAAAGGATAGTAGATCTAGAGTAAAGATTACGTCTAGAGTAGGAGTCCTTTACCTTAGAGGTCGATATTATAGCTATTACGAAATGAGACTTGCATTAACCGGATAGAGAAGTAACTATATAGCCGAAAGAGAGACGACCCTTATTTAACCGATCTCTTACGGCGATATAGTAATGCTACTAAAAAGCACTCGGACAGCACGCTTCTGAACTCAAGCTCCTCCTATTCTAAGGCTATTACGAGTAAAAAGCACTCCTAATTACGAATCGATACTATCGCTTGCAATTCTTACAGACACCGGTCACAGCGGCTCTACCTGAGGCAGAACCCATGCTTAAGCATTGTACGTGCCATGTCGCAATCCAAGACCTTGAAAGCAGCCATATGAGTTCCAAAGGCCGAGGATGCGAAACACGCCCAGCCAGATTGTGCAGTACAGTATCAACCCAAGTAGAGGAGGACATCGATGATTATCTCCCAACCAACCTCTCAACCTTAGGCATCAAATCCCCAACCCGAAAAGGCTTAGAAATCACATCATCTCCAACGCATCCCTAACTTGCGCATCCCTCGCATTTGCACTCACCGCAATAACAGGAATCTGTCGCACAATGCTTCCCTCCGCGAATCCGTCGCGCGCATTCCATGCCTCCCATAACCGGCATTTCGATATTCATGAGGATAACCGATAGTTCCGTCGAACACGAAGTACTTTCCAAGAACGACAAGGCTTCGCCGCCGTGCTTGACGACGTGGACAGTGTGGCCGAGTTTTTGTAGTTGCATGCATAGGACTTTTTGGTTGACCTGAGGTACGAAGTGTTAGCCGGACGGGTCTGTGGTGGCCTCGATATCATTTTGCTTGCCAGATGATCTTCAACAACTAGGATGTTGTATTTTGATACAATGCGAAGGTCGCGCCCTTTGCTGGAACAGATGCCACTCCGATTTCGCCGCCCTGGAGTTCAATCATTTCTCGACTGATGAAGAGACCGAGTCCTGAGCCTCCATATTTCGTATAGGTACGAGGACTTGCGTAAGAGAAGCGTTTGAAGATCCGCCCCTTTTGCTCTTCGTCTGCGAGGAAGCGTTAGCTTCGGGAATGATCTTTACTCTTTTCTCCTATATCAAATAAGATCTATTAAATTACCCTCTATCTCTCTTCTATTATATAAGCGTAGAGGAAGTAGCTACTTACTACCTTAAGGCCCTTAATTATAGCTTTACCGACTATCTATAATTATAAGTATATACTAGTACTATAATTAATTATATCGTCTATTAGATAATCTTACGTCTAAAGAATATAAACGTCGGATAATTAAGGGAACGTAACGATAAAATAATAGTAGTAGTAAAGAACGCTATATTAAGGGCGGCAACTAAATAGTTTAAAACGAGTTCTCGAAGATAGTCTATCTACGAGAGGGCGCGAGAAGCGTAAAAGTCGCAGCGCTAAGAACTAATGCCTAAGGCATCTATAACTAGGAATAGGAGGGTTACCCCGTAATACTACCCCCCCCTTAAGCGGAGGTATTACGACGCTAGTAAAAGCAGAAGAGTATTATACAAATCGTTATAGAGTGCGATAGTATACGGCAGCGGCGGTAGCTTAAGCGGCTAAGTAGAGGTAAGTGCGCGTAATACGATATCCTACGGACGATACGAGTAGTATAGTATAGTTCTATTATAGTTAGAGCCTTAGCTAGGGTCTCTTATAAGAGCTATACTAGAGGGCTATACCGGTAAGGCGTTTAATACTTTAGCGGACGGGTTAAGTAGAGGGTATATTACGTACTAAGCGGCGAGGCGCGGCTAGCGGCGGCAGCTTCTCGATAGGCTTATATAGTACCTAGTCTAATAGCTTCTTCTATCCTAGTAGTAGACCGGCGGCTCGAGGATTGTTATAATACTAGTCTATAATCGCGTCCTTAGCTATATCCTTTAAGTCCTTACTATATTTATTATCCGTTAAGGCCCCGCCGGCCTACTATACTATATAGATAACTTCCTTCTTGCTCCTGCTATTCTTCTAACGACTAGCTATAATCTTATCGACTTCCTAGCGTTTATTGCCTTCTTCGTCTACTTCGGGTAGCGGCTCGGTATCGGTCTAATTTAGATATAGTTTCCTATCGTCGAGTCGGAGGAGGGAGGTATAGAAACGGTCGTAAATCCGCATAGTATTTAGTAGAGCTAGTTAGTATATATCTAGCGCGATTACTCGAGTGATTTCGAATAGGCCGATATATTTGTAATCGAGCTTCTTAACTAGGCGTTTAGTTTGAATGTTTCGCGTATCTAACTATACCTTATCCCTAATTTTGTAAGCGCGTATAGCGCTGTAGCGTCGTGCTTTATTATCGGCGGCGGCGGTGCGTACTTAAGTATATCGTATTTAAGTAACAAGGTATTTATAAAGAAGCTCTATTTGTTTAGCAAATTCGTTAGCTTTAAGCTCGGACGTGCGTACGGGTCTAGCCGCAGGTAGGTCTAGTTTTATATACTTAGCAGATCGAGTACGTAGGTTGCGGCTAGTAGTAGCAAAGAACGCGCTAACCCCTATAACGGTTAATTATATACTATTAGCTACGAATTCTACGTTTAGAATCTAATTAACCTAGTTATCTTACGTATAGTTGACATAGGCGCGGAGATACTATTCTAGCTCCTTATTAGTGTTCTTAGATTGTCTGTCTATAGTTAGATAGAAGGCTATAGACATACGTTACTCGGTACCGACGTTCCTTATAAGTCTCTTAAAGAAGGCGGAAGTCTATTAAGAGCCTCGATCCGAATAGAAGATATCTATATAGCCTATATCTCTCTATATATGCTAGTACTAGAGGTCGCTAGCATGTTCTACGGTTATATTTAATACCGGTATAAAGCGTTTGCGTTTAGAAAGGCGATATATCCTAGTAAGAATGTTCTCGTAAATATTATTGTCTAAGCGGTTAAGGCTCTTAGGTAGCTCGACAATGTAGTCTAGCGTAACTTGTGTCTATACGCCGTCTAGAAGAGGCAGCTATCGGAGGTTGCCTTAGAACTAATTATGCTAAGTCTTAATACGGCGGCAGGTAGCGTAGGCGTAAACGTATCTACGGATGTTATTATACATTCCTAGCTAATAGTACTCTCTTAAAACTAATTCGTATATCTTCTTACGGCCCGGGTGTCCTATAGTAGGCTCGTTATAGTATACGCGTATAACCTCTTAGCGGAGGTCGCTGTCTAGCACGTAGATCTTATTGCAGATACGTATATAACCTTTGTTATCGATTCGGTAGTTAACTAGGGAAATGCCTATATTAAGCTTAGCAAGAACTAAGGGACTAATACGGTCTTTGTCGGTAGAGAGGGCTTCGCGTATTGCTATAGCTAGAGGGTCGTTATTATATGCGGCTTTAATAAGTTCCTCTAATAACGCATTATCGCCGATGTCGATTACTTCTAATACGGCGAGTGCGAGATAATACTAATTATATACGAGATCCGTTGCTTCGGAAGTGTCGATTATTAAGTAGGCGACTTACGGTAGGGTTATACCTTCGGAGACGTTATAAGGCTTAAGGACGACTTGTTGTCTATTGCGCACGTTATTAGTAGTATCTTAATCTTAAGCTCGGCGTATAAGGGTATTAGCCTTAATGTTCTACTTACCCGGCCTATAGTCGATTTTAAACCTAAAAGTAGAGAGGAACTCGCTCTACCTTACTTAGCGACGATTTAGCTGCTTAGTCGTTATAAAGTACTAGAGGGTGCGGTAGTTAGTAAGCACTTTAATAATATGTTTACTGCCTATTAACTCTAGCCTCTACTCCTCGAAAGCTTTAATAATAGCTATTAGTTCTTTATCGTAAATCTCGTAGTTGCATTCGGTAGGAGACATCTTTTTAGAGTAGAATGCGACTAGCAAGAGAGTTCCGTCGGCACTCGGTTATAAGAGTATACTACCGGTAACTCGGTCGGAAGAGTCGGCTTCTACTATATACGGCTTCTTAGAATCGTAGTATATAAGGACTAGTACCTAGGTAAAGGCTTGCTTAAAGGCTTCGAAGGCTAACTAGTATATAGCGGTCTATACGAACGGTATGCGTTGCTTTAGATCTTTAGCGTTTATGCCTTTAGTAAGAGCTATTATAGGCATTGCTATATCTAAGAACTTGTTAATAAAGCGTCGATAGAAGTTCGCTATACCTAAGAAGGCGAGCACGTCTTTTATATTGCGAGGCGTAGCCTATTCTAGTATAGCTATTACTTTCTTAGGATCTATCTTAATGCCTTCCTAAGTAATAATAATACCTAGGTATTTAACCTCCTTAGTAAAGAACTTGCTCTTAAAGATATTAATAGGCAACTCGTATTCGTAGAAGCGTTAGAGTACGGCCTTAACATACTAGACGTAGAGATCTCTCTCTCTATCTATAAATACTACGGTATCGTCGAGGTAGGCGGAGCAGAACTCGTCGAGATATTCGAAGAGAGCTTTATTAATATATCGTTAGAATGCCGCTAGCGCGTTATAGAGACCGAAAGGGACGACTAGGTATTCGTATATGCTATAACGGGTAGTAAAGGCGGTCTTCTATTTATCTCCGGCTTTAATATAAAGCATATTAAACGCAGCGATAACATCTAGTATAGTAAACTACTTAGCTCGAGCTATACGTACTATCGTCTCTCGGACTTGCGGAATAGGATATCGGTCTTTAAGCGTAATCTCGTTAATAGCTCGGTAGTCGACATATATACGCAGGCCCCTACTAGGCTTCTTAACGATAAGCACTAGGGAGGCTACTCGTAGTAATGCTTCTCGGATAGTGCTATTAGCCTTTTGCTCGTCGATATACTTCTTAATAACTATATTCTCTTATATACTATTAGCTAGTAACCGGCTCTATATACCTAGGCCTCGTATAGCATATTGTTTATATTACACTTCTACAATGCCTATATTGCAGGGCTCTAGTTATTAGCCTAAGCAACCGTCTTGTTATCCTATTATACTAAATATAGCTGCCTATATTGCTATAGGTTATATTACCCTCGGTAGCCTATACTATTACTACTAGTAGTAGTAGTAGTATTAGTTTCCGTCCTTTATTAGAGCCGAAGGTAGGGCTATCTCTTTATATCTAATAGGTTCGGGTATATTAAAGGTAGTCTCTAGGTACGAATAGCTATAACCGAAGCGAGGGCACGATAAGAGCCTATAATACGGACGATACCGAAGTATCTTAAGGGGCTATTACGATAAGCAGAGAAACCTCTTAACGAGGGCATCGCTTTAACCCTAAAAAGCTATAAACCCTTAGGACTATTACAGCTTAGGGCCTAGTCTATAGCTATAGCTAGCTTCTAAGGACTCGGCTCCGGGTCGAAGACCTATTTAGTACCGCTTACTCGAGATAAGCCCCGCCTAAGGAAGAGATAGACTAATTACCTATCGGCCTTGCTTAGTTTGCTAAGACTATTAATTAATAGCAAATACGGCTTGTAGGTCGGATAGCCGGGGAGTCCCCTATTAATCGGGTAGGGCGTTCCTAGATTCGTAGCCTCGCTTAGACAGTACTTAGCCTTCTACTAGAAAAAGAAGGCTACCGCCTCCCCTACCTAGCTAAAGGAGATACAAGCTAGTTTCTAGGATCTAGGTATAAATAGAGATTGCAGTCTCTCCCTCCGAGCGGCTTTCGTCTAATACTAAACTAAGCTCCTAGAGGTAGTTAGGCGACCCCTAGGAGGCTAAATCCTAATACTACCCTAGGGGTAATACTAGGAGAAATAGCCTAATATACTATTCTCTCGCGTAGCAACATTACAACAAACTAAACAAACTAAACATACTAAAAACACGTTTATATAGCATTTTATTGCGACTTTATATAGTATTTCATTTTAATAATTTCACTAATAATCGAATAAGCTCTAGCTCTAGCGAAAACGAGCATTAAGAATTAGCGGAATCCTCTAAATCCGAAACCGCCCCTAATCCTATTAACGAAGAAATTAGGCGGCGACTAGTTAATATAAGTAAGCCTCCTACGCCTTTTACGCTAGAGGCGCTCTATAATATTATTATAAAGATAATAGAGAAGCAAACTAAACTTCTCTATTAAAACAAGCGTCGCCCGCTAGAGCTAGGGAGTACTATAAACCCCTTATTCGAAGGGTAGAACGCTATAGCATATATAGAGCGTTTTAAGGAAGGCCTAATTAAGTACGAGCTCGATAGAGAGTCCGACTAGTATAAGATCCGGTCCCTTACGAGGACTACTAGCACTAAGCTTTACCGAACCCTTAGAACCCTAGTTAGCTACCTAGAAAAGGACGACAAGTCTAATGCTAACTAGGAGGTCTTTAAGTTAGCCTTTCTAAGGGAGTATCGGGAGCGCGATAGCCGTCGTATTAAAGGCAGTCGCGCGTAGCTCGAGACCCTCTACTTAGTAAGGCGCACTAAGGATAACGACCTAAAGGGGTATATCCGCGAATTTATCGAGTTAGCGGACGGTATCGAGTAAAGTAACCTCGAGAACTCTTAGAGAACGCGGCTACTCCTCTAGGGATTGCCGTAGCCTATAGCTTAGCGTATCTTCCGTCGCTATAAGCTTAGCGAGGCCGATCCTAAGAGCTTTAGGAAATACAAAGAGGTCCTAGTGTGTATTAAGGCCGATATTAATAGTATAGCCGATACGAGGAAGTTTATCTACGGCGAAGACCGGAATAACCTAGCGTAGGTTAGGAAAGAAGCCTTAGGAAGCAAGGGACCTAAGTTCCTTCCTAAATCGTAAAGTAGTCCTAAGACCGTAACTCCTACTATTACTAAGCACTCTTAGGATATCGCGGACTTAGCTAAATCCCTAGCCTAGCTAAACCTAAATGCGAAAGCATTATAGCGAGTTAGGGAGGTTATTAATACTACTATACTAGGCGATATACTACTAGTCTACTAGGTTTCAGATCCTAACTACCCTAAAGCCCTTTTAGTAGATATCTACGCTATACGGAAGATCTATTCTAACTTAGATAGTAAGTACTAGATGTGTAGCGGGTTTAAACATATCTAATCGTCCTACCCTATCTAGAAAGAGCTTCTTAAAAGGAAGCTTATTATGCAAGTAAATAGCCGATTTTACTATATAGACACTAGCGACAAGATTGATTTCGAATAGGATCGGAGAGCCCCGAAGCTACCTTAGCTAAAGACCCTTCTAGAAAAGAAGTATAGCGGCAAGATCGAGTTTAAGGAGACTAGGAATAGTACCCTCGCCGCTATTACTAAACGTAAAACTTAGAAGGTTAGGGCAAAGCAGGTTAAGGAGCGGAGCAGTAATAGTACTACTAAGCCTATTAAGGTTAACTTTATTTCTTAGGATCTAGACGTAGTTACTAATATTTACGCGGTTACTAAGAACAGTATAGATGTCTACGCTACTATACGGTCTTAGACCTAGTCCTAAAACAAGAGTAAGAGCCCTTAGAACCCTACTCGCCCTAGTGCGGCAGCCCCTACTAGGGTACTAAAGAACAAGGCGGCCGACAAGGCTAAGTAATAGCGAGAGTCAACCGCTAAAACTAAGACTCTTTAGACAGCTATAGACCGTACTACCCGACCTAGTACCGCACCTAGCACCCTACCTATAGAAAGCCTAGTCGTCCTAGAGACTCTAGAGGTCGATATAGAGGATATTGCTACCGACATTAGTAGTACCCTAGGTCTAGCTAACCTACTAGCCTATAAGCGAAAGTTATCCGATCTAAAGAGCTTTCGCTTTAATAGGTATATAAAAAAGTATAGTACTAGCCTAGCCGACTCCTTAGATATAAAGGCAAACGCTCTCTTCTAGGCTTTATAGTTCCTAGACCTTAAGTCTAATATATCTATAGGAGAGCTACTAGTATACGGTTTGCCTACTAACCTGTTCTAGAGCCGAATCCCTAACGATGCTACTTTTATAAAAGACCTCGCTACCCTTCGAAGGAAATAGGGGCGAGAAGACTATATCGACGTCTCTTCCCTATAGTTCCTTCCTAAATTTTTAGGTGCCTAAGAGTTAGTAGAAGGCGAATCGGTAACCTACGAGAACTAAGAGACTATCGATAATACTAACGAAGAGGGAGTTAAAGAGATAGGCCGAGGGGATAGTAATAATCCCGACCCTGCTCTAGTTTTAGTCTCTATTAAGGCTGTCCGGTTTACTAGCTAATAAATCGGTCGAGTAGGACCTCCTCGACCTAAGGAACTTTATTCTATCCCTAATAATATAGACCTTTCTACAGTTACCCGTTTCTTCGCCGTCGTTCCCGCTATCTATATTTAAGTTACTATCGGGAGCTATAGTTAGCAGATACTAGCAATGCTTAATAATAGTTCGGAGTTACTTATTATAAGTAAGCGTTAGGCTAAACAACTTAGGCTACTAATAAATAGAGACATTTCCTTCGGTATATAGGGAGTAAATAGGGAGGTTGCGCTAGTAGGTACTTGCTATAATATTATAGTAGACGCCTTCGGTATCTGCTTTTCCTTTACCTTCTAGATTGCCGCCGACCTAAATACGCTAATTATTCTAGGTCGACTATAGTCTTATATAACCCGAGGTATTTAGCGCAACTGCGACGATAGCTTCTAGGAGGGAACTATTGCTAACTAGAAGGGCAACCGAGTCGTGTTTACTAGTTATATCGGCAATACTAGCTATAAGTCCTACGAGGATATCCTTACTGCTTCTAGACGGTCTTCGGGAAACGCTACGGCGCGGTTGTAAGACTAGCAATCTACGCTATAAGTTAGTATAGCTTAAATAGGTTATTTCTAGAAGTGCGCCGCTCCGTACGTTAAGGCAAGTTTCTAGGTTCTATACTAAGAAGACGAATGCTCGAAGCGATAGCGAGTATAATATAACGACTACCTATACCTGCTATACGAGTTAAGGTAATAATACTATCTTATATATCGTCGCCGGAGGCATTACTACCGGACGCGGGTCTATCCGAACTAACTAATTAGAGCGCGAGTCTAATGCTACCCCGGGGGTATTATTACGAATCTAACGTTTTCGCCGGCGTTATAAATTAGGACTACTAGCTACATACCTATCGACTTAAGGAAACTTCTAAAGAAGTATACGCGCTGTTTTGTTATGTAAATCTCTAAGCCTAGCGATAAAGAGAGCGAGCTCGGGTTCGATAATCGATTAGTATATATACCCTATATAAAAGGGTAGCCGACAAGATTAAGCCCGTAAAGGGCAGCGTATATATTACCGATAGGTCTAATCCTAGCGGAAATCCTAACTAGCGACAAAAGTGTCTTAATTAGGAAGCAATATTGCTACCTAGGAATAGTCCGTACGACTAGAGATATATTACTAAAAAGTTCTCTACTATTCCTAGGGGTTTAAGGCTAATACCGGAAAGGCTTACGAAGATTAAACCTAGTATAGAGCTTTCGGATCTTAAGCTTGACCTACTATATAAGCTTCTATATAATCGCGAAGCTGTATTAGTATATAACTTCACTTACCTAGGTAGAATCAACCCGGAGGTTGCCCCTCTATAAAAGATCCGAACGATCGAATATAAACCTTAGGCCTACCTAGGCTTTAAGCTAAACCTAAGCCTACGAGGTATAGTCGAGGATATAATACGGCAGCGCGTAAAGGCCGGTACACTTAAGCCTTCCTATGCCTCGTATCGTAATCTATACTTCCTAGTTTAAAAGAAAACAGCTCCTAGGGAACTAAAGAAGTACCGTCTAATTAACGCTATACAAAAGTTTAACGTAGTTACGATTAGGGATACTAACCTCCCTCCGGAGACTAATAGGTTCTCGGAAGCCTTTGCTAACTATGTTATAGCCTTACTAGTTAACGTTTTCTCGGGCTACGACTAAATTCCTCTCTACCCTAATAGCCGAGACCTTACTAGTTTCGAGATACCTCTTAGGCTATATAGACAAACTACCCTTCCCTAAGGGGCAACTAACTCCGTAGCCTAGTTCGTTCGCATTATAAACTAAGTCCTCGCGGCCTATATCTCCTATATAGCGATACCTTTCCTCGACGATATCGGCATTAAGGGCCCTAAAACTAGGTACGACAATAAAGAAGTAGAGCCTAGTATCCGTAGGTTCTTTCTCGAATACATTTAGAACCTCGATAGTGTCCTTTACGACCTAGAGCGAGCTAACCTAACGGTATATAGGGAGAAGCTTTAGCTCCTATATAAACGAATAAACATTGTCGGGTTTGTAACTAATAAGAATAGCCGCTATCCTAATAATACACGGGTCCTAAAGATAGTATCCTAGCCGGATCCTACCTATTAGAAGGATATCCGAACCTAGCTTAGAGTAGTCTCCTATTTCCGTATCTAGGTCGAGAACTTTATATTAGTATATAAGCCTTTATACGCCTTGCTTAAGAAGGATGCTAAGTTCGAATAGACCCCCGTATACTAAGCAGCTAAGGATAAGGTAACTAAGGCACTCGTTAGCGTACCTACACTTACGTCTATTAACTACTTAGAGGGTGCGGGTTTAATAATTGTTACTATCGACTCGAGCGGGGAAGGCTATAGCGAGATACTAATATAGTATAACCGTAAGGAGCTATCCTTACGTTATCCTATTAGGTACAGCTCCGGACTATAGAAACCGATCGAGGCCCGATACGATACTAGTAAGCGAGAATGCCTTAGAGTCTACAAGGCTCTAAAGAAGTTCCGGCTATAGCTCTTTAGTATATTCTTTCGTCTAGAAATCGATGCTTAGACGCTAGTCTATTAGCTTAACCGTATAGCCTCCGACCTACTAAACTCTACGATAGCTCGGTAGGTTGCCTAGATCTATTTGTTTGACTTCGACGTCTTCTACGTTCCTAGTAAGAAGTATACTCGACTAGATAGCCTTTCTAGAAGGCCCGCTATAGAAGAGGATATCGCCGAGATAATAGAAGAAGAGGATATCGATACGGTAATTAACCGTACTTTCTTCGCTACCTTCTATATTAACGCTATACTAGCGATTACTAGGCCTACTACCGACGACTAACCTAGCGACTAACGTAGTAACTAGCCCGACGAGAACCCTACTACTAACGATAACGACTAGGCTAAAGCTAAGGCGGATAAACTAGAGAGGGATAATATCCTTAATAGGGTCTACTCCGACGACTCCTATTATATCGCCTACTTCCTAACCTATACGAAGAAAGCGCCTAGCCTATTAAAGAGTTAATACTGTCGGGTTATTCGCTATTCTCGACGGTTCCTAGTTAAAGATCGAATCCTTTAGCGATAAGCGATAGTTAATGCACCTCTCTAGCGTATTATTAACGACCTAGTAGCCCGACAAGAGATCCTTCGTTCCGTTTACGATAAGCTTAGCTACTAGGCGGCGGAGGGCACCTTCGATGTCCTTCGTCGGCGCTACTAGTAGGACGGCGTATAGGCTAATGTCTCCCGCTACTATAAGAGCTGTCCTAAGTGCAATTTTAGGAATAGCTACCGACGTCTAGGAGAGCTACGTATTCCTACTACCTAATTAGTCGGAGAGCGATAGTATAGCGATAGAGTCTATCTTAGTCGCAATAATAGCTTATATATTATTCGAGAGGGTCTTTCTCGATAGCCGGAGGCTTATTATTTCTATAAGGGCTACGGCGCTATTAATGCTCGTAATATAGCTACTTTCCTATTTAAGGATCTATTTTGCCGCTAGGGAATACCTTACGAGATTATCTTAGATAACGCTACGAACAATATAGCTAAAGAAGTTTAAGCGCTACTTATTTCGTATAGGGCGAAAAACGTTCGCATCTCCCCGTACTATCCCTAGTCGAATACTATTATTAAGCGTAGCTATCGGTCTTTAATTAATGCCCTATCTAAGATAACTAATAGAGGGGATAGGTCCGTCCCTATCTCTACCCGCGTCCTAGCTCTTCTCTAGGCGGATCGAACTACTATTGTCGATACGACTAGACTTACGCTAGTAGAGCTTATAATTAGGAGGGACGCCGTTCTTCCTATTAAGTTGTCCTATCGTACGTATAGCGTTTACGATTAGGGGTCTGTTCGTACGAGGGTAGATCTTCTTACCCTATAGGCTAAGGCTCTTAAGGATATAACTACGACTTCTTAAGAGGGTCTTACTCGATAACGGCGCCTCCCTAAAGAGGCTAAGTAGTATTTTGATAACTATAATGCTATTAATTGGGAGCCTCTAAAGGTTAGCGATATAGTTCTCTTATACCGGTCCGAGTTAGAATATAGTTACTCCTATAAGCTAGCCTTTAAATAGAAAGGGCCTTATAGAGTGTAGGAGGTCCTTTACGATAGTTCTACGTACCGACTTTACGAACTTAATAGTACTACCTTAAAGCACTCGCATCCCTAGGCTAACCTAAAGAAGATCGTCGAATTAAGAGAGCCTACCCGCCCTCTCCTAACTAAGGAGGAAGTTAATGCCTCTATAGACCCTCTACCTACCTTAGATACCTATCGAGAGGAGGATCCTACCGCGATTATAGATCCTATTCTACCCGATAACTATATATATCCCTAGATACGTCTTAGTAAGCTATTAGGAATAACTTATAAATAAAGGGAGGGTTATATACGTATTAATTGCGCGTAGAGCATTTCCGATGTTAATTCCGATAGTAAACTAGACTTCTAGCTATCTAACTCTAACTCCGAGGAGGAGCTCGACTAGTCTAGCGACGAAGACCGCCTAGAATTATAGCTAGATCCCGAGACTAAATAATTGCCTATCGTTCCCTACCTCTACTACGTTGTTTTCCTTGCCTTCTCCGCGCTATTAATATAGTGCCGCCCTATAGCTTTAGTCCTTACTACTTGTTCCTACGGTGTTAATACTTATAGTTATTACCCTCTTTTGCTTTTACTTTGTCTATTGTTTTACTCTTTAGCCTTCGAGATGTTACTATAACTTTATTCCTTTACTCTTGTTTCCTTAGATAGAACTGTATAAGGCGTGTTTTCCTAATAGTACCCCGGGGGTAGTATTAGGAAAATAGCCGAACCTAACCCTCTACCCTTCTAGGACTACTTCCCTCTAGATTCCTAGACTCCGGCGACTACTCTTAAGTAACAACGATAATAAGATACTCTACTAGAGGATGTTCCTACTATAATCGGTACTAGTTACGTAGGATACTAAGAAAGGGAGGATCCCTCTCCCTTCCTAGCTCTTAGATAGATATAGCAACCTAGGCCTATAGCCTCTAAGAATAGGGACCTTAGGCTATTAAGCTTAGTATTTAGAAGAAGGAAGAAGGTAAATGTATAGACTACCTTTACGTACTTGCTAGACCCCGTAGTAGTCTAGGTTGGGTTAGTTTAGTTTGCTAAGCCGAAATTCTAGTTTGGTTTGGTTTAGTTTGCTAAGCAACCGGTGCACGGACCGGTTTGCCGGCCACGTGCCGGCTACGGACAAAAACCTATCCTAAAACACGTCTAAATAGCCCGAAATACAGATGCAATCGTGTAGCGTGTACAATATAGGGCCCCTATCGCGTCTAGGACTAAATCCGAGGTCGTCGCATGTCGTCGCATATCGTCGTAGTTTAGTCGGATTTTCTCGGAAACTAGCTTAGACTAGCGGGGTAAAAAACCAAACCGGAACCAAACCGGAGGGGTACCGCTAAGAAACCAAACTATATACGTTCTATAGTTCGCAAACCGAACTACTACGGGGTCTAGTACTTGCTAATATAAAAGGTAATGCTATATCTATAACGGTAGTGCTATAGGCTAACGCACTAACGAGTTAGCTACGCTAGGCCTAGGCGACTTACTCCTCGTTACCGAGCATCTCTAGAGAAAAGCTAATACTACCCCGGGGGTATTATTAGTCCCGCTAGCTTTACTACTATAGATTTCTACTAAGGACTCGAACTAACTAGTTATATTTCGAGTGCGCGAGAATCTAGGATAGCTAAAGGTTAATAAAGGCGCGTAGTCGCTACTAGTAATTAGCTAGGTCGATTATTAAACTTTAGCCTCCTCTAATAATAAAGAGGTCTCGTATATAGCTTTACTTTTATATATAGCCGTTATCCGTTTGCTTTACTAGCGCGGAATATACGGACTACGTTACCTTCGTACTATATTTAAAGCGAGCTTCCTAAGCTCCTTCTTCTACTCGATTGCTAGCTAACTCGCCGCCGCCTAACTACCCCCCTCCCTTCTATCTAAACCCTTTAATTATTATTGTTAAGCAACGAATACACTTGCAAACTCGTTTATAGCCTACTTCCGCTTCGGTCGACTATGTCTTCCGGCGTCCCGAATCCGCTAGGCGCTAGTAGTAGCAACGACCTACCTGCCTCTATTAACCTAAGCCTAGCCGCCCTAGTTCCGATCGAAGCCCTATCCGATAGCGCCTTAGCTGCTATAACTAGCCTCGAGCACTACTTCTAGATCGTTACCGCCCTTAAAGACCCTTAAGAGAAGATCTAGAACGCTCGTACCCTACTACGCGTTATTAATAGGAATATTAAGAAGGCTACTATCTTAGTTGCGTACGGTATAAACAACTTGCGTTAGTCTATCGGTAAGCGTATCTTTAAGCGCGAGGTTCTTAACGATATAGATATCGAATAAGCCTTTCCTATCGTCTATAGCCTCGAGACGGCCGGTACCTAGATTCGTTTACGCTTTAAGACCCTCGAATAGGCCTTCGAATATTAGGGAGGACTAAGTAGTCTTCCTAAGAGCCTTATTAACTTCGCCTACGATAGACAAGAGCGTACTAAGTAGGTCTCTTTGTTCGTTAATAAGTACAAGGTCCGTCGTTAAGGCGCCGAGTACCTTTCCTATACTATAATCTATCGCGTATCTACTACTAGTAAGAAGGTAGGCAAGCAGTTACTTAACTTGTCCTTTATACTTAACGACTTTACGATAGCCTACTAGAAGAAGTACTACGATGCGATTATCTAGGTCGATCTTAACGTATAGACAACTAAGGATCTACTAAAAGAGAAGGGCTATCGCATTAATAGTATAGGCTTTATTATTAAAGGTTAAGAGGCTCCTATCGTTAATGTCCTTAAACGCAAGGCTCTTCGCCTAGAAACCGAGGCCGATACGGCTACTAGTCTTGCGCTCGCTATAGAAATGTAGGCTAAAGATCGTCGCTCGACCCGTAACTATAAGGTCCCTTAAGAAGTTTAAGACGAGCGCGCTAAGGCCGAAGCAGCGCGTAAAAAGGCATTATATACTCGCTAGGCCCTCCGTAAGGCTACTAAGAAGTATAGCACTCCTTCTAGTACCGACTATAGTACTAACTATAGTACCGACTATAGTAACTCGGATATTAATATACTAGATATACTACTAGAAGATGTCTCCTCCGAAGGCTCCTTTAGCGAGCGTAGAGATAGAGGCCTCTCGCCGATCCTATTAACTAAGAACATCTATAGTTCTTATAAGGGCGACTCTATTACGTACCTTATTACTAATATCGATATAGTTTCTAAAGCTAATATAGGTAAAGCTCCTACCGCCCTATCTATCTATTAATAGCTCGACGACCTTAGCAAGCTAGGAGAAGAGCGGTTTACTATATATACTAACTATATTAAGAAGGCTACTAAGGTCTATAGTCTCTACGCTAGTGCTAAGGCGAGTGTTTTCGTCGGTCGCCTATTAAAGATTAGTCGCAAGGTTGCTAATTAGGATACCTTTACTACCCTTAAGACTAGTTATACTAACTAGTTTCCTAGACGTCCTACTACCGCCCCGACCTCTCTAGGACTCTACGCATTTAACCCTACTAGTACTATTACTCGGGATCTTACGCTAACTAAGCGTCGGTATAAGTTAATTACTAGCATTCTCGGCTAAGGCACCTCCTTCGACCGCTTTTATTAGACTAGCAATACTATCTTCTCTTAGGTCTTCGGTTAGATATAGTCGCCTCGTAGAGCGTACCTTCCTCTTATCGTCGACCTAATATAGGAGGAGTTTCGCATATTCTTTTAGTATATACGGAAACTACCTAAGTCTAAGTAGGAAGGCCGTAATGCCCTTTAAACCTATAGAGTAAGCAACTAAATCGTCCGCTAGCATCCCGCCTTATAGCTCTTAGCCGTTGCCCTTCGACCTAATTACGTATATAAGCTTATCTCCGTCCCTAAGCCTACTAAGTACTTTAAAGTAGGTAATAGTAGTTATAAGAACTGCCCTACTAAGGAGACTTCTCGTCTCGGACAAGATATAGTTAAGCTCGTAGCTAGTAAGGGTGCTAGCTATCTGCGTATTAAGGTTTCTCTTATATCTAAAGATAAGACCGCCTATTTAACTATTATCGAGGGCATATACGAACTAGAGGTCTTCGAGAACTAGGTTGAAAAGCTTAATGCCCGTAGCCTAGTTCCGCTAAATAAGGTTAGCAAGCTTACTAATAAGCACCTTACTAACGACGACCTCGGTTATATATTCGATAGTTAGCCTAACGAAGGCGAGGCAGCTTAGTAGATCCTTAACCCTCTAAAGGAATGCGAGGTCTCTATTTAGATACTATACTTTCTATATAGTAATCTAAAGCCCGAGAGCGACCGTATATTAATCGACCTAGGCTACTCTCGCGTTATCGATAGCACTAAGATTAAGGGCTACGACAACTTAACCGTCGCTAAGGTTGCTAAGGCGCACCGCAATCTAACTACCCTTCTAGGTTCTAATACCTTCGTACCGTTCGCCTTCCCTACCGCTATCTTAGTCGAAGGCCTTAGTTACATTTCCGATGCCCTAGTCGGTAGAATTCCTTAGTTAAGTTACGTTATTTAGAACGAAGTTAAACAAGTCCTCTAGTTTAGCGAGGAGGAGCTTAAGGATTATCTGCGCGAGTAGGAGAAGGCTATATAGGATAAGGCTACTAACCTCCTCGTTAATTAAGCTTACTTCGAGGTAGAGTACTTTAGTACTAATAGCTTTAATACCTACGGAGGAGTTTAGGAGAATCGACTAGCTAATAAGGTTATTGCTAGTAAGGATTACGGTGCATTAAAGCAGTAGTAAGTTAGCGTAGTAGATTGTATGCTTAGGAAGTTGTTTTTATATATTAATAGAATCTAGGAATAATGCTACCCTAGGGGTATTATTGCAGATGCCTAAGGTGCCCTATATAACTGTTTGTTTGTTTTAAGCGCGCAATGTAAAGCGTGTCTAGTTAGATACGAAGAAAGGGAGGGATATTAGCTAGTAACCGGCCCTATATATCTAGGCTAAGTTTTAAGCCTATATAAGAAGCCTCCTTCTACATTATAGATAGAGCACTAACCTTATATAGCACATTGTTTATATTACACTTCTATAATACCTATATTGCAGGGCTCTAGTTATTAGCCTAAGCAACCGTCTTATTATCCTATTATACTAAACATAGCTGCCTATATTGCTATAGGTTATATTACCCTCGGTAGCCTATACTATTACTACTAGTAGTAGTAGTAGTAGTATTAGTTTCCGTCCTTTAATACTAACCGGTCTTAGTCGGGAGTAGGGCAACTTAGCACCCTCTTAGAAGTTAATAGCTAAGTCTAAGCCTTTACGGTACAGAGGAAGGCGTTTAGTACGGTCCTACTAGAATACATCCTAGAACTCTTAGAATTCTAGCGGTAGGAGGTCCCTAGTTATTTGTTCGTCTATAGGTGCCTTGCCCTTTATATAGATATCTATGTCTTCTAGTAATATAGCATAAGCGTGTATTGCTATAGCAGCTAGTATATCGTCTGTATCGTAAGATATATCTATAAAGTCCTATATAAGGTACGTAGACTCCTCCTTCTCTTCGAAATAGGCTTCGCTAATAGTTATAGAGGCGACCTCGATCTATAGCCCGGTAGGAGTCGGTTTAGAAGGCTCGTAGCTAAAGGAGGGTATCGTAAAGGCGGAGCTATAGTCTACCGTTTTATACTTAAATTAATAACCGGAACGGAGAGTAACGACTCCTACGGCCTAGTCGATATTACTAGGCCTATACCTAGTCTACTAGTTAATGCCGAGAATAAAGTTATACTTACTAATGTCGGTAATCTACGCGTTAATGTTCTCTTTTATTCTATTAAGATCTAATTTAGTATATAAGACTTATTCGATCTAGCCGCTACTAGTCTGCTTATAGTTATTAATGCCGAGTAGTCGAGGAAGTCGGGTACGAGTAGATAATAGCTTAGCCTATCGTAGGTATAAGTAGGTAGATATGTAACTAGGATCTATAAGTATCCTAGCGAGCCTATTATCCGTAAGGCCGGTTACGACGATATGCTTACCTACCTTTAGAAGGAGGCTCGCATTAACGTAGATAGAAGAAGAATCGATAATATTAGGTAATGCGTTAGGAGACGTAAGCGCTTATGCTTTCGGGGATAAGCTTCGCTCCGAAGGTACTAGCGGGAGCGTAGGAGGGTCTTTTCTAAGTATACGGATTAGTTAAGGTTTACTCTAAGTAGTATGCTTACACTTAGAGCTTACTCTTTTAACTAATCCTCGTAGGTAGGTAGATTCTTAATGCTAGTCGCCGCATTCGTTAGCTTAGTAGTATTATTATTGTTCCTACCTTAGCTATAACGGTTCTTACGGAAGGGGAAGAGAGGGCATACTTATTTAGTGCGCCTATACTTTCCTTCGCGGTAGGCAAAGCAGGTCTCTCTCGACTCGAAGAGGGTCTTATTAACGGGCTTATACTCGTATTTCTTGCTGTTAACCGTAACTAGCTAGTCGTAGTTATCGCGTATATCCTCGTTAGTCTAGTATAGTATCTTCGATAACCGCTTATTATCGTCCTTATCCTTCTCCTTATCCTTCTCCTTATTGTTCCTACTACTACTACTACCGCCGCTACTAGTAGACTTCTTCTATAGCTTCTAGCGGGTAGTATTAATATCGTAGATATAGAGCTCGTCGCGTATCTCTAAGAGGGAAGAGAAGAACTTAAAGCGTATAGAATACTCGAAGTTGTCGTTAAGCTTATCGCGGAGGTTATCTATTATTTCTTCGTTATCCTTGCCGAAGCTAAGGAAAGGCTAGTAATAGATAAAGCGTAGCTAGAAGGAAGAGAAGGCTTCGTCTTTGCCCTATCTTAGTCCTATAAATTCGGCTCGCTTCGTATACTTCTAGTACTAATCGCCTTAATACTCTTCTATAAACTAAAGGGCTTCTTAGTGCTTAGCGAAGGTATAGATTACCGGCTCGAGGTAGTTAAAAGCATTAGAAGTAGTATTGTTAAGAACAGCCCTAATCTTCTTTCGCTCGGATTTCTTACTCTCTCTAAGCGCGAATAGTATCTTACTCTTCTACTCGCGGAAGGGTATATCCTTATCCTTAGCCTTGTCGTTAGCTGCATATATAGCCGGCAGCTTAGTTAACTTGTCCTTACGCTTATACTTGCGGTCTCGGCTATCGTAACGACGGTCTCGGCTATCGTAACAACGGTCTCGGCTATCGTAACAACGGTCTCGGCGGCCTCGACGGTCTCGATCGTATTCGTCGGATTCGGAAGTAGACGTACTAGAGTTAGAGCTAGGATTATTACTATCGTTATTAGTAGCGCCGTAGGCGTTCTCTAAGCGGTCGCGCTCGGCGCGCTTAAGACGCTTCTTAAGCAGAGTATTATAAGAGCTCTTCGTTATAATCTTCTAGGTACGGCTAGTACCGCTAGCGCCCTTGTTCTAGCGCGTAGTAAAGTAGACGTCTTTATCGTCTAAGTCTCGTTCGAATTAGGCGAGGAGGTCTTTATTATCTATCTATAGCCTACGCTTCTTACGACGCTTAGCTAGCGTATAACCGGCGTTAGCGCGAGCTTCTATATTAGCTTTAGTAGTAGTAAGTTAAGCTTCTAAACCTTTAACCTTGTCTTAGAGCTTATCGATGTCTGCTTTATCCGTCTCTCGGATATTGCGATATCTAGTAATACGGTCGTAAGTAGTCTTAAGTGCTAGCTTATAGCGCTTGTTTTTCTTAGTTAGTTCTTTAACTTAAACGGCGAAAGTACAGTTAGCATTCTTAAGGTAACTATTACGGGTAATAGCGCTATCTAATTCTTTCTTTGTCTGTTTAATCTCGTTAATAGCTTCTTATAGAATAATTAGCTAATTAGCGAAGAGGAGGACAATGTTGTCTAACAAGTTAAGCTACTTTAATAGGTACTTTTATACGCGTAAAGCTAGGTCGTCTGTATCTATAATATCGCGGAAGTGTCTAGGATTGTAACGAGGAACCTCTTTACCGGCTTAGGTATAGTTACCTAAAATAAACTCTAAGAGGTCGAGGTACGTACCTAGGCGAGCTCTCGTACCTTATTCTACGTTAGGAATAACTCTACTAGAGCTAGTACCTAAGGCGGTACCGCGAGGCTTCGACCTATTCCTTAGTAACTTAACTAAACGCGGAGAGTACGACGGAGATAGGAGTTAAGAACCTTGTTCCTTCTCTTATCGGCTCTTCCGGCTACGACGTAGTAGATTACCTTCGGAATCGAAGCCCTCGATATCCGGTATACGATTACGCTTTATTAGCTTCTTAGTTAGAGAGTCGTCCTCTAGGAAACGAGCGTTATCGATATCTAGGTTAGTATAGCTAGTATATTAACTATCTCCTATAATCTTATCTAGCTCTTCCTAGGTATACTAACCTAGCTTCGGCTCGCCGATAGGAGCGTCTACGCTACCTTCCTATTCTAAATTATCGTTAAGGCCTACGTTAAAGTCGAAGGACTTATCGTCGCTAGGCTCTTATAGGTTAGACTACTATTAGAGCGTTTAAGACTAAGTTTAGGTACTACTATCCTATAGAGCTAGCGGCGGAGGCATATTATTCGCCTATAGCCGCTAGGATATATTACTATCCTTACCGTTATTAATATATGCGAAGGTGTCTTCTATCTAAGAAGAGTCTATCTAAGTACTATATACGTTTATACTATATCGTTTATATAGCGACGCGACTTTAAGCGTTAAATTTCTACGTTCGAGTAGGATCGGGATACGATTAATTAGCCTAATAATAGTCGTATCTCGACCTATTTAGGGATCTTCGAGAAATGTTAAGGGCGGTAACTAAATAGTTTAAAACGAGTTCTTAAAGATAGTCTATCTACGAGAGGGCGCGAGAAGCGTAAAAGTCGTAGCGCTAAGAACTGATGCCTAAGGCATCTACAACTAGGAATAGGAGGGTTACCCTGTAATACGCTAGATAGTACCTCTACCGAAACTATACTAGAGCTAAGTCCTTTCCTAATTCGGCTAGTAGAAGGTCGGAATTAAAGATAGTCCTTAGGATCTCCTATTCTATAATATATATATATATTAATAGAAAGCATTCTAGAGACACTAACATAGATAAAAGGTAGACTCTCGCACCGATATAGTATTCTAGAACCTTAGCGAAGTTGCTCTTTGGGCAGAGAGACAACCAACCTCGATATCTAATAGCAAACATCGGCATCTTTCACAGACTTCCACGACTGCGACGACGACCCAGTGAATGACTGTACCGCATCGTCGGTCCCTGCCGATACCACGTCACTTGACAGGAAACATGTCCAAAAAAATTCGCAACGTCGGCTGGCACCCTCCATCGTCGTCGCCATAGCCGGGCCAGCTCGTGTAGAATACAGTATGTGTATACCGCGCCTCGATCAAACCTAAGTAATGTCTTGGTCCTGAAGCCGACGTGTATTCTATGTGCTGTATACTAGACCGCGGCGGGGGATCTAGAATAAGTTCCAAGGGTCCCTCGCATTGGGGCTGAAAGAGAAAGAGAACCACTCTCTTTGTTGTTGTTGTCATAAACTCTCGCGAGATGAGAATACCAGCTCGCCTACGCTCCTTTGTCTCCCACTGCGGGAGGAACCCTCGCACAGCGACACGTGCCAGGCTGCCACCCGCAAGCTCCTATCCTGATGAACAGCAGCCATGACTTCCAGACAAAGAGCGGTCCAAGGACGACCTGACGAGGTGGCATAAGACGCAAGAAACAACGTCGAACAGCGCAGAACCAAGCAGTCTGGTATTCTAGATTTCGGCATTCGGGTCCTCGCAGCCAGGAAGCAGGTCGAAGCATAGAATAGTTGGAGCACATCCGGTGAAAGGCGGGCTCGTGTCGACTCATGGAGTGACAGGATGTCGCCTCCTGCGCAGACCATCGGTGAGAATGGCGCGAACCTGGCGAATTGGATCTGTGCCTCTCTGGCCTTGACCATTCTGTGCCTACGCCTGGCGACGCACTGGTGCAAGAACCGGAGTTTCGACAAGTCAGCCTACGTGGTCATTGCATCGATGGTCATCCTCTGCAGCCGGACCATCTGCAATGCGCTCATCCTGGAATTCGGCAGCATCAACAGTCCCTCGCTAGGTCAAGAAGCCATGCGATCGAGCCGCGCTCGAACTGGCAGCAAACTGACTCTGGTGGCGAGAGGCTTGGTGACGACGTATTACTGGCTGCAAAGCGCACTGCTTCTCATCTTCTACCACAGCATCCTAAATCACATCTCATGGACCCATCGCGCCATCAGGCTTGGCTGGTGCATGATTGCACTCACCTACATCGCCGTCATCCTGGCCACATTCCTCGAATGCCGCCCGATTCAGCAGTACTGGACGCCACACTCACCACAGCCACAGTGCCTCCGGGCATTCGCCCAGATCCTACTCCAATGCATAGCGAATGCCGCCATCGATGTTCTTCTGCTCATCATCTCGCTCCCCATCCTCCAGGCCCAGGCACGAGCTTTCCCTCGGAACCTACAACTCGGCGTGCTCTACATCCTCGGCTTCGTCTGCATCATCGTCATCGGCCTTCGGATCCATTACGTCTACAGAACCGGCTCCGTCCAGCAAGCCCGAAGCTTTTGGGCCTCCATCCAAGTTCTTGTGGCGACATTCGTGGCGAACGCTCCTTCGATCTACGGCAATGTAAAAAATGTCAAGAGGAGAAAGTCGAGCGTAGTGTCACTCTCCAGGTCGCGCTCGGCGCAGGATGATCCATGGGTGTTGGAAAGAATTCCGAGCAAGAAACCACCGCCGAAGGATTGGCAGAAGATTGTGATGCCTTTGGAGACTCACAAGGCAGATGTCAGGAGATTGGAGTTTGGGGAAGCGCCTTGAGGAAATTCATTTGAATCGACTTCTCTCCGAGTTCTGGCCGCCTTAAGCAGATGCAAACGGGCACAGCATAGGGTTTGCTCTCTCGTTTCAGGCGTGCGTCGGCTTGCTGTGCTTTTGAATCTGGCCTCAGTCCTGTACGCGGCTATACAATGTCCTAGATTCCGCGACTTCCTCGAGCGAATTTTCGTCCCTCTATTCACGAGCTTCTGGCTCCGAACTCTGCAAATTTGACAGAGTATCGGCGGAGACATAACAAAACAACCCAGCCGCAAGCATGAGCCCCCTCAAGTCCACGTCGGATCTCCCATACAACACTACGAATCACTCTCCACCCTTCCCTGGCAACAAAGTCCTTCTTGACTCCTTCGCACAAGAAACATCTCACAAGAGCAGCATCTGCGGTTCGTGAAACACGAAAGCCCCACCATCAAATCTTCTACCATCGATACGCCTTTGCACTACTCACTGCACCATAACTCAACCCCAGCACCGCTCAGATATGAAGTTTGGTCACGACCCGATATACTCCGCCGCCATTGCGGTTACAGACTGCTTGAGTCAAGCTTTCGTCGAAGTCTGCATTTTGGTCACTGCAGGAGCAGAAAAAAATATATATATCGATGTCGGCTTGGACCACAGCTGGATGGTAGCGCGTCTCAGGGGTGACCACGACCACGGCACGGTCTGGCGAAGACCTTTTCCACTCCAATTGTCGTTCGTGGGCATTGATGAAGTGCGCAATTCCTTCGAAGAAACGTTGTGTGTGTAGCGACCAGCGCGGACCGTTCGGCAGAAGTGACAGCGGAGCACGAGTGACAATCTCAGTGTACTCCTTCGGAACAGCGTCAATCAGTCGGTCGCGCAATTGACGAATCTGGTGCGCGCGTGCTTCATCGCGTAGAACACAAGCCAGTTGCTGAGCGTCACGCATATGAGCTCATCGGCACGTTCCGGGGCCCAAGTCGAGGGATGTGCCAGGGCGTTCCTCAAGTAGACCAAGTGCAATATAGCTTTGTTGACCGTCTCAGGTGGCATGTCGCACATCTCATTGCATTTTTTCGGTGGCTGTGAGCGATTGTAGTCTTCTTCAGCTCTTTAAGACCGAGTCGTACCTGAAACGGGCCATATCTGAACTCCTCTTGCTGCAAGTTCGGCCAATACATTCGGAGCGCATGCCACAGGGCGTCGCCGTACGTTGGCAAAGGTCGTTGCATAGTCCTTGCCAACTCTTCATACTGAAATGGGCACAGAGGAGGCACGTACAAGGCATCTTGGTGCATCCTGAGCCGTCCACATCGCTGCCGTCGCAAGCCAAATTCCTACAGGCTTTGCACCATGGTAACTGCTTCTCAGGCGTTTGCACAAGTTCTGATGGTAGTAATAATGATGACGCAGGGGCATCATTTTCTGAGACGAGCGTTTCCTCCGGCTCGTCAGCAACACCCAGGTTTTCCACTATTGATGGCAGCGTGGACACTTTGATGCTCTGGCGTCGCTTCGAAGACTCGGTAGGCCGCATGTAGCTTTTCAACTCTGTAGTTGGTTCTTGTTTCATCCTGCGGGTTGCGCCCCATGGAGAAGTGCGACCTTGCAGCAAGTCACGGTAGAGTGTACAGTATCTCTCCGATTCCGCCGAGAGAAATTCGATCCGCTGCTTCAGTGCATCATTCTTGTCCCGCAGTCGATCATTCTCTTCCTGAAGCCTGCGCTCCGCCAAGCTGGGAATATACCTCCTAACCTTTATAATAATAGGCGATAATAATAGGTAAGAAGCCGAGTTGGATAGTCAGCCAGCTCTGCTATGGCGAATGTGCGCGCGGCAGCTGAGGCCAATTTGGCGCCTGGATATTATCAGTAAATGGTCGACTGAAACCTCGACTTCTAGATGATTTACCTGCTGACGGGTAGAAAGTAGTGCAGTGACTGTGTCGAGGTGGTTGAGAAGTCTGAAGTTTCCAGGTAGGCATGTCGCGTATTTTGAGGGTGCAAAGCTACGTCACAGGCTTGCTTATCTAGTGCTTGGACCATTCATGTGAAGCCAAGACCGCTTCCAAGGACTCGGGACAACGCCCGTTCACTCCAGCTCGCAATACTTCCTTACCACTCTTACCAGCTTGGCGCGTTTCTTTGCCGAGTCAAAGACCTGTGCATGATCCGTGTCCTCATTCCAGATAACTTCAAGCCCTTCGCTAGTCCACTCTTTCTCCATCCAATTATCATCCCATTTGCCATCCTTTTGAGGCTTCGCGCCAGCAAGATATCGTCCCACGGTATCCGTCTTCACGATCAGATCGCGTCCTGCCAGGCTGACGGTGACCCGCATGCCATACTTTTGCATCAGTGGGGAGAGATCATCAAGCCAGAGGACATTCTCAGACCAGAAGAATCTTCGGCCAAGAGTGTGCGCAACTCCGGGATCTTGAGAGGCAAAATACCAGAGTTGCCACTCGTTGGCATGGGTTGGCTTGCGGACCGTAAAATTGTATGCCACGTCCGGGTGATGAAGCAGGAAGCAGACCGGATCAATAAGGAGCACCGAAGCGATTTTTGGCTGGAGAAGCTCAGTCTGTAGCATGTGGGTGGCGATGATTGTGCCGTAGCTATGGCCGACGAGTACACATCTATCCCAGCCGTGATACTCCAGAACTTTGTTGACCTCATCGCACATCTCCTGCTTTGAAAGCGCAGAGTGTGTTATGCGAAAAGAGACTGGCATTATTTCCAGAGCGAGGATGCCGATTTGTCCTTGGTCCTTGTGGGAAGCTTGCCCGTTGTCGTTGTCGACATGTTGTAGCAGGTCCTTGAGGAAGTCAACATACGGGTAGAGACCGATTCCGATACCATGGATGAAGAGCACAGGTAGCCTATCCTTTGCAGTGTGTGGACGATGCCAATAGGTCAAGTGCTTGACCGGAGAAACTTGCTTCGCGGTGAGAGCAATCGGTCGCAGCGGAAATAGGCCAAAGAAGCGTCCGAATGGCTGTCGATAATGCCGAAAGCCATTCCAGCATAGACGATTGTACACCAAGAAATCTACAAAGCCAACACAGAGGTACCATGCCAAGCTCCTGGTGCTAGAGTCGACCTTGTCCAGAGTCAATCTTATCGGTACCGCAGTCCCGTGGCCGGCTGCGAAAGTCGTGTCCAATATGTGTTCAAAATGACTGGTATAACGTTCCAGTTCATCTCCTGCACCGTCTTTGTCTATGCGACCCTCAAAGAATGCCCAGGCCAGCCAGTCTTTGAGCCCTTCACGGCCAATGCTTGACAACGGCGAACCTCTGAACCACCACCGAATATGACGCTCTAGGTCGGCAGGACTGACATCTTTTATGACTCTTTCGAAAAGCTGAATTCGTTTCGTCTTCGATAGTAGGGGTGGATGGATGGCTTCCTTCTGAATCTGGTATTGCAGAGGTAGCTGCACTGCGAAGTAGAAGAGTGTCTCGGCGGCACACCATGCTGTGAGAGCCAGAGGCAGAGCTGGCCAGTCACTTCGCCGCTTCACCCATCGTAGGGTATAGTAGGCCGTGTAGCCAATGCTGAGAGGCGTGATCGCTTGTAGGCCAAAGATACACACGCGAATGAACGCGTACTCGGCCGGTGAGGAATTGATCATTTTGGCGTGGTTCTGCAGTTTTGATGTGAGCCATGCTCAATTGTGGCATTGTAATATATCAACGGAGAGGACCGTACTGATGCAGGATCAACACTTGAGACCGAAGTTTGGAGATGTAGCTCGCTCCGGACATGGCTCCGGTGGTTATCGTTTAGTTCTAACCATGACCTTGGGATTAGACCACGTTGGCTTTCATGTGATAGCGACTGGGGTGAATGGTTAAGAGGAGATGCAAGAGGTCGAGATGATCAAAATTGACATTCTACGTGGTCAACATACAACATTCGCCTGATGCAGGCACGATGTTACACTTACATCATCAACGCGGCCCCTTCAATTTCGAGGAATTCCAATCAAATATTAGAGGCGCCTCCGTCAAGGATCCAATTCATTGCACCCACAACAACAAACACAACACTACCTCCGCACGAGTACGTCCGAATGGTCATCAAGAGGCAGCCAAGACATTATGTAGTCGTCTGCATCGTTCCCCATTGGCTTCGCTCAAGCGCACATACACATCGAAACCCCCAGGACGCGGATCCACAAGATACGACATGCGGCCTTGCTTACAGGATATGTTCATCGCAAGTCGATCTCTCTATTCTACTATCCAGCTCAATGATTCCTCTACAAGCCTGCGCTTGCTCAGCCAAGCCGCCTGTCTCTGGACCTGCAAACTTTCGAACCATGCAGACAAACGTCCGTAGGTGTGCGAGACCAAGGGAGTGCGAGACTGCAAGGCCTCAGACCCGGAGACTCGCTACAGCTACATCTGCATCAAGGAGGCCGCGCTGTCGGCAATGCTATTTGCTATGCGCGTGGGAGGTGGCAAGTACCCGGCTAACATTCCCGACCACAACGCACCCGGATTCATCAACGAGGATCAGAAGCAGCGCTTCGAGGAGACAGCCAAGGGGGATGCGCTGCTGGACGAGAATGAAGAGGGCAAGGGCCACGAGATGAGCTTCCGTGGTAAACCGAATCAGCATGTGACGGTGTAGCGACTTAGTATTATAAGATATAAGCGAATAGGGCGAGCTTAGTATGTGACCGCGGGCGCGCGGTTGTGAACGTTGCCAGCCAAAGAGCGAGGGCTGCGTTTTACTCTTCACAATGCGCTAGTACCGTGATGATTTGATCATCGGCCTACTCAGATAAGGAAGTCGTCTCTCCGAAGCTTGTGGGAACGTGGATGAGCAGTCGTGAAACACAAATACTGTGCTTCTCTAGCCATCGACGTGGATGCTGGACCATTCGCTTCTTACACCGTCTCGATCATGGGCTTGTTGTCGTGATCTTGGTGCTGGCGTGATGATACGCACAGGGATCTAGATGTGGGTTTGTATTCTAGGGGTAAATTGATATATTACTAGTATCGACAGACTAGCTACCTGATCCGCTACAAGCAATCTCATTTCCCAGTAGATCAAGACAAACCAATCTTCCCCCCTTCTCATTCAAAAAATCCCCAAACCCTCACTCCAACCACTCACCAAATTGACAAGCGCCCTCTTCGCATACCCCAAAAAATCCTCCCCCTCCTCATCCCGCGCCAAAGCAAAACTCCCATCCCAAAGCATCAACCCCCCAAAATTCCCGACATCCGTAAGATTGATTTTCGCAATATAACCCTCCAGCTCCGAGCCAGGCACATTCCCACTAGCACTCAAGTTTGACACGGCGATGCCGGGGAAGAGACGTGGTCCGTTTGTGCCCAGCTGCTTCGACCACGCGGAGAGCGAATCTAAAAAAGCTTCGCTGTTTAAGTTGCATTGCATGGCATTGTAGAATCTGGGCCATACCCAGTCGAATTGCAACATGGCGTCTAACGGAAGGCTTTTGTCGGGGAGGGGACAGTGGGGGGAACCGGAGAGGTAGAATTGTTTTGTGGAGGGGGTGGGATTTTCAGAGAATTTCTCTCGGAGGGCTGAGGCGAAGGTTGCGTAGTGGTCGGGCATTTCGTTTTCGGAATCTATGTCGAAACCGTCGAGAATGACATCGGGGCCGAAGGGACGGATGGGGAGGGTGGTTGTGTTGGTGAGATCTGCTCCGAAGAGGGACCAGAGGGTTGATGCAAATTCTGTGGCTTGGGTGGCGGAGGTGAAGTTTGATGTGCTCGAGGGGCCGCCCATGCTGAGGAGAATGGGTTTGCCGATGCGCTGGCATTCGGTTATCATGGGTGCCATTGCTACGCAGTTTACTAGGCCGGGGGCTGTGGCTTTTTGTGCTGTTGTTGCTGCACGACAGGAGTGACCGCCGATTTTGAGGGTTGGGTAACCGTTGGGTCCGAAATATGCCCCGAGGAAGGCGATCATGATTATATTCACGTTGGGATTCCGGCATAGTGTGAGGAGACCGCCGTTTGTTGTGGCTGGACTTGAACCCCAGTAGACTGCCAAATTTGTTTGGGCTGCTTTGTTCAATGTGTGGATTGAGGTTGCGCTGGGAATGGAGCTGGTTGCAGAGCTTGATGTGAGTGACGAAGGTACTGCGGTCGATGCGAAGCTTGTTTTGGTTGATCTTGAGGTGGACCTGTGACTTTTGAATGTCATTAAATGCATTACTAGGGTGATTAGTGGAATGCAGACAGCGCGTTCGCGTTCCAACATCCTAGATGAAAGAGTGACGTACCTTCTTCTTGCGAAAGACGACGTTAGCGGAGACGATGTGGACGAGGACAATTGGATCGAAGAGGTAGAGGAGCTGGATTGACTTGGTGAAGTCGAGGAGCTGCTAGTGCAGCTTGAGCTGATGATGAAGCTTGAACTGCGTGAAGTTGACGTAGTCAAAGAGCTGGTGGCGCAACTTTACCAATGTACATTAGCCTACGACATACAGTTTCAGACACCACTGTACCCACTTTGAACTCGATGTAATTACTTCCGTGCTCGTTGGAGAAGGCATGAAGCAGCTGACGGAGCCTGATAATGAGCTATGAAGCGGGTCAGTGGTGCAGTTGATTGCTCGTACGCGCGTACGTATCTTACCTTGAAGTCGTTGGTCCAATCGGTGTTGAAGATGACGATGCTGAGATCGAGACGATGAATGGTGTAGTAGAGAATATGCTTGTATTTGTCAATCTTTTTTATCATCATACCGCATTTGAATAGTATCCTACCTCAAGGACAAAGACGACGTTGTGACTTGCGAGCTCACGCCAAAAATAGATGTCGATAAACTATTAGAGCAAGTTAGCAAATGTCATGATATTTGGTGCAAGGGAGGAAGTCTGTACCAAGACGATCTCATAGTAGAACTCGACGCAGTAGACCCACTTCCAATTGTCCTCGTTGTGCTTATTGAATTAGTTCGTGGCGTAGGAAAGAAGTTGGTCGTTGAAAAGCTGCCGGTGCTCGTCGACAAAGTAGTCGATAATCTGCTAACAGGTGCTAGAGATGAGCTATCTATGCTCGAACTACTAGGTCGATGTAGACAATGCAGTAGTGGTTGAAGTTGTGCGTGTAGTAGTGCTTGTGGCGACTTTTGTTCAGGTTGATGAGGAAATTAAAGCAGTACTGCTACTGCTCGATCCTATCAAGGAGGTGGACGTAATGGGTAGAGTATTGCTAGTACTCGCACTGCCTGTTGAAGAGCTTCACGATGCCGCACTGCTGCTGCTCGATTCTGTTGAGTGATTGGAAATACTCGACCAGACATGGCTTGAAGTTGACAAAGAGCTTAATGCTGCACTGTCACTGCTTGATGCTTCTGTCAAAGAAATGGATGCATCCGATGAGCCACTGCTGCTGACTAATGTTATCGAAGAACTGGATGTGCTTGGTGTAGCGGTCGAAGAACCACTAGATATGGAAATGCTGCTGCTGGTGTGGCTGGACGAAGCGCTGTTTGATGTTGGAGAGAATGCACTGGATGATGTCAAAAGAAACGTGCTGGTCGGTGTTGAGGATGTCGAGCTGATCGATGTCGTAAGTGGCGGAGAGAGAACAAGCGAAGAGCTTGAAGAACTGTTCCCCTAGATTAGTATACGAATTCGTGGCCAGATCGAACGCCCAGTGAACCTCAATATCTTGGCGTATTTCACCTACCTTGCATCGATGGTGGAAGAGGTCGAGACAGCCGGAAGGGATACCAGCGAGCTAGTTGCGCTAGTTGAAGATACAGGAGAACTCAAAGCTGATGACAACGGCAATGCGGTTGCCGAAAATGTTGGTGGCCACGATCAATCCCGGATTGAGACTAGATGTAATAGTCCGGCGAAGAACGGAGCTCAGTAGTTTGATTCCGCAAGTGACATTGAAGGAAGTGCCGTATGCCGAAGTGCATGTTTTTGAGTTGTTAGCAGCCGATGGATACTCGATTGGAGGACATAAAAGCACAAGCTCGTTGGAAATGGATGCCTGAGTACTCGTAGAACCTAGGGAGGACGACTGGACAGTCTCAGTCCCGAAGTCGAAGGTGGTCGGTCCTAAACTTGATAATGAGACGGCTAGTGAGGTTTTTGGTAATGCTGGAAGATCCTTGGCTAGTGGTCGGTCGCATAAATTGTCAAGTTGGGGGATGTACCAGGAGATTGAACTAGATGGCTGCTTGCACTAGTGTCACTGTTGAGCTCAGCGGAGACGATGTGGAAACAGTGTTATCAAGTGCTTTTCTTGACGTAAGGTAACTTGCATTGGAAGCTGAATCTGTGACACATCGTCAAGTGTTGACCAACTGCTTCAGAGCACCACTGTTATATTTGTCTTACTTACCGTTCGAGGCCCGACTAAGACCGTTCAAGCCCGACCTAGACTGGCTGACCGTGAGTGCCTGTTGGGTGTCACATTCGGACGAGAAGATGCCTTGGCCGTTCAGCGTGAGCACAGTCAATGAATCTCATTATCTCCACTGACCAACGCCACAGCTTCTGTGAGCAATCACAGTGACAACTCAAGCTGTTGCAAACATCATAGAGATCCATCTGCGCTGGAATAATAAGTGTGGTAGGCCGACCAAGTGATTCGGTAAGGGATATTGCCAGACCCATTAGGAGCCAGCGTGTTGGGTAGGGCCTAGAAACAGAATCGATCTCATCTCATCCCTCTCCTCGCGATCCTTGTCGTTAGCTGTGAGTGAAGCAAGGCCAATGCATTTCACCGTCTTTGCATTCCCGGCTAAGCGACGCGGCATGTGCCAACGGCTTGGTACTATTCCACTGCGAAGCTTGGTCCGAATCTTCCAAATCTTTGGAAGACGGTGGTTCGGAGTTCCTCGCGCGTAGCGGAAATCTCATTGTACAGCAGGCTCCCTGGAAGGCAATTTGAAGTAGGAGCGCAAGGAGGAGGACATACATGGATGCCACCTCTTATGTAAGCAATGCTTGGCATTGCCGAGAGGGGAACTACGACACCTTCTCAATATGTTTTGCTTAGATAGCTGTTTAAGGAGATCTATGTCCCTTGTTCGATCTTGATCACTGCTTTCGGTACATTCGGGGGTCATTTGTCTTGGAATCCACGGAGTATTTCTTCTGCTCTTTACACCACCCCGTCTGCGGACGATGACCCCGAACTTTGTATCAGTATTGCGAGCAATAGGGATTATCTGGAGTGCGTCATGTCCTGGCTGCGAATTCCGCGTGAAAAAAATCCAAGAGAACAATGCTGTGTGAGGGCACGGACGGGAATTTGTGGGTAAGGTTGAGGGTACGGTAGGAAGCAATTTTATATAGTGGAAAATTGACGGGGAGAAGAGTGGAGGGTTGGAAAGCAGGAGGTTTTGTATTCAAGAAGACAGATATTTGAGGAAGCATAGGGAACACGAGGGATTGGAGTTTGATGACTTACTTACCTGCACTGACTTACCTAACCGCTGAAAGCAAGCCCCTATTGCCTCGCAGCAATCGGCAGCACGCCAATCGTGCGATCAAAGTCCATGACAGCAAGCACCCTCTCCATGGCAGCTTTCAAATCCGGACTCAGGCCAAAATCCTGTTGAGTCAGCGCCAACCATTCGTGAAGTTTGGAATTCTTCGGCATTCGCTGATCCCAAAACTCCCGTACCTTCTGGGCACTCGGATCATCAACCTTCTGAACGAAGTAAACCAACATATTTTGGTCTATGACGTAAAGATTACCGGGCATGAGGGCTTGGAGTAAGTCCCAAGGATTCCAGGTGAGATCGTCAGCTCTGAGAGATCCGAAATGGCGAGGGAAGTGCAGGGCTGCTCGGCCGAATTGGGGGACGATGTCTTGCCAGTAGGAGTTTTGAAAGACGCAGGAGATGTGGAGGAAGGAGGTGGTCCAGGAGATTCGAGCGGGGGGTAACTTCGCGTGACATGCGCAGGAGGCGCCAGATTCGCGGTACATGTCGATGACGTCCTTGTCGGGCCAATCCAGGAGGATGAGACGGTAGTTGACTCGCGAGGTAATGTTGTTGTGAGCGTAGTATGGGATGTCGCCGTATTCCGGTCCGAAGAAGGTTTCGAGGTCGAGAACGCCGCCAAAGAGGTACTTCTCGATTTCGAAGCCGATCTCGTTGGATTGGGAGTCACCGATGAAGGTGTTGGGGAATGGTTGAGGCATGCCGGAATTGGCTAGTGCTGCGGCGTGGGCAAGTTCGTGGACGACGGTGGTCGCGACGCGAAAACAGAGAATTTGGAAGTTGATCACGTCTTCTGCTTCTGTTGTCGCATTGATTTCGTTGAGATATTCCTGGCTGATGATGATGTCTGCTCCGCGACCGGGCATTGTGGCAAGTGTGCGTAATGATGCTCTCGTCTCACCACTGACGCCTTCGCCTATTTCGCCGAAGGTGATGGTGAGTGCCTGCGCGAGCTCTTCCAATTTGGCAATGGTGTCCCATTTCTCTGCATCTGTTAGTGTTTCCTTGGGAGCTGGACATGCTTCTGATGGATAGACGACGGGTGTACTTACTAAGAGAGCATGCCAGAATGGGAGTGCCAGATGTATGAGGCGTGTCATGAAGTTCAGCGCGAGCGGTGGGAGCTTCCCGCTGTGCCACAGGGAATTCAAAAGAGAGGTCAGAGGCTGAACGTTCCCTAGGTCTCCAAGCGGCAGGTTGAAGAGCTTCTCTTGGAACCTGTACCTGTCCGGTTGCATACCGTCCAGCTGAAAGAATGGAAAGAATTGCTGAGAGCTAGGCTGCCCCTCGGATGTTGGGTGTCCAAAGTTGAAAGGCTGGGGAGTGCCTGTAGGCATTGTTGATTGGGGTTGGTTCTGCATGTCGTCAGTTCGCAATGCTGACCGGCAGCAGAGATTGTGATCGAAGGAAATGCAAAGTCCGAAATTGATGCCTTGCATCTGTCTCAGCGCTTGACCGGCTCCAGGACAGTGGTGATCGAAGAGAGTGCAAAGTTCCGAAATTGGTGGCTTGTTTCTGTCAGCGGTTGAATGTCTCCAGGACAGTGGTTGACTGAGGTAAGCACAATTTGAACTCTGCACGGGATGCGATACAGCAAGGGGAGAAACGAGAGCAAAGGTCTTGCTCCTATACCTATAAGAGTAAGAAGTGCACTAGGTAGCGCACTTGAGACAATCGCATTGAAGCTGACGAAGCATTGTGCGAAAGACCAAAGGGAGAGCCTTTGTCTAGGCGTAAGTGAACAGAACAAGAGCATTGTTGAAGTCCAATCTTTGTCCTGGTCGCATCGACAGTGAGGGCCTGGGGGAGCACAGATGAAGGCGATAGTGTCTTCGAATGCGCTCTGCGAAGAAATAGCCATGGCATTCGAGCAGTGATCAGGAACAGCAGGGATGAGTGCATTGTGACTGTGGGCGCCGGCAACGACGGTGGCATGGCGATCAGGCGAGACCGATGTACGGTATTGTCGGTGGCTTGGCGGGCAGTGTTCATACCATTTTCATGTGCGGCTGTAGATGTGTGTTTTGAAGGTTGTAGAGAAATGTCGCCGATGCCATAACAGCGGCTCCGGCCCGCAAAGGTGCGAGCCTAGTCTTCCCGGGCGGACACGGACACGGACACGGACCCAAATCAAATACCGCATGCACGGTGCACATAAGAATGGACCCACATACCGTCAGCCTGCCGCAACGGACTCGGTAAGATCTCAATGTCCGTCCGTCTACTGTATTTGTTTAGAAAGCGTAACCTCGCTATCGCTACGCGTTGTCGTTACTAGGTCGATAGTATATAGGTAGGTTTATACGACTTTTTAGCGATTTCCGCTAGTATTAAGTCGTCCGGTCGTACGAGCTCGTACGGCATTAGTTTAATAATAAATTAAGTAGAATTAACACTGTTTTAATAGCTCCGCATGCTTGTTTAATAGGTATTAGGTATAATATTAAAAATAAAGCTAAAGTTTGTTAAGAGATTAGTAATATAGCCAAATTCGAGGTATTGTTAGCAGTTCTTGCTAATTTAATAACGCTAATATATATTAGAGGGCGGCAATATATAAGGCATGCCGCCTAAGACCTATATCGCACTTAGAAGACTATTTTGCTACTTATTTAAGTGCGATAATATAGTATAGAATGCCGGCGGAGTCGCTATTAGCATATGCTAGCTATAAGTTACCTCTATAGCGGTATATAAAGCCGGCGGTATAGGCAATAGCATAGAGAACGCGCCTATACTTACTAGAACCTCTAGCCGCGGCTTAGGACTAAATACACGCGTATTTAAGTAAGCGTTTAGTGCTACTAGCGCTAGTAGTATTCGTTTTAGTATATGTTCCTTCTCCGGCTCTTTCTGCGACCTCTTATACTTCTTTATCGCGTCCTACGGCGCCTTACTCGAAGTATTAAAATAACGCGATAATACGCCTTGTTTAAGCGCTTATTATAATAGTTTAGGCTTCTACGAAGGGATAACTTGTCGATTAGGTCGTTATTAATTAAACGCGCGTATCTATAAAGCAGTAAATTAGCGCCTTATATCGTTGCCGGCCTTATAGAAGATGCGGACGGCGTTAGCAATATAAGAAGCTCTCGCTAGATCGTCGTCTTCGAGGCCTTATTTGTCGCATTATCGCTCGAGTTAGAAGATTATCTTATAATAGTTAGTTATTGTCTCTCTTATCTCGAGCTAGTAACTATAATTAGGCGCTATTGCCGGCGCCGAGTCGTCCTTCTAACGTAGAGCGCGCGCCTCGTATATCTTATAAACCTCGAGTACGCGACTATTAAACATATCGATCTAGTACTACTAGTAACGTTATTTAATAACGACGCGATAAAGAGTAATATAATAGTACTAGAGGCAGGCGCAAAGTATATAATATTAGTAGAAGAATTTGTAGTTATACGTTAGCTAACTAGCCTCGTCGCAATTTGCGAGGGCGACTAGGTTATAGAATACCGTAGTATCGCTCGCTTCGATAATCTTAGCGCTAATTTTACGCTATATAGGCTACGGAAGCTATAGAAGGTATATTCTTAGCTTATCGTCGTCGCTACGAGCGAGAGAGTATATATTTACTACCTACTAGCGCTCGACGAGGTAAGAGCGTAGGTCCTTATTAGTAACTTCTTAGAAGACGTATATTATAACGCCGAGAAGCGTAAAGTCTACTACTATTAGCGACTTATAGTCTAATTTAATATAACCGTAGAAGCTCTCGTTTATATTAGTTGTCTTATTCTACTTAACTATCGGCGGTATATCGACGACGCAATAGTAGTTTGCCTATAGAGCAATGTCCTTACTAAAGTCGACCTCTAAATAGAGCCTATTCTTACTATAATCGCCGTTACGAGGCAGGTCGTTAATAGCGGCTTAGAGCGACTCTTTCGCGCCTTCGAGCGACCTACGATAGATTATAGCGGCTTTAAGGTATTAGCGCGTCTTTATATAGTCTTTACTACCGAAGCGACGGTCGATAGTACGCTAAACGTATACGTAGCAAAGGAGGTGTTTAGTAGAAGGAAACGCTAGTCGAATAGCGCGTCGCTTAGCTACCGAGTCGTCGGTTAGGATATAGATTAGTATCTACCTACTCTAGTAGTATATTGTACGTAGAAACGTAGCGATAATATCGCCGTCGTCTATAGGTAATAGTATATAAGCGACTATACGCGACATGCTATATTTGTCCTTAATTATAATAGTATAGAGGTACTAACTAAGATAATTAGTCTTATGCGTCGCGTCTATAAAAGCGATTACTTAATACTTCCGGAGTAGGTCTAGGCTACTTTTAAACGCGTAAATAATGCCGTATATTAATTAATCGTCGCAATGCCTTTTAACTAATACTATCTCGCATTTGTAACCTTCTAAAGTAATAAATTAGTAATTGTTATAATAGAAAACTAAGAATTAAAACAAAGGAATCCTACGGAATCTAGGAAATCCGGATTCGGGTTACTAAGGCTCGCTAAAGCTAAGCCGAAGTGTTACTATAGCATCTAAAATGTTTGATTAGCTCGAAGCTAAGGCTCTACGGCGCTACCGCCTTAAGCGAGAACTTCGAGAATTTCGAAGATTTATAAGATTTTAGCTTTTTAGTCCTCTATTCGGAGGACATCGAGCCTAATATCTTCCTCGGTTTCGAGGTCGAGATAAGTAATATTCCGTATCGATCTATTAGTTAATCGGAGTCCGGATACGCGGACCGTCGCTCCCGTACTGCTAATTCTAACCTTACTTTACTAATCTAGATAGGAATATAAACATTAATATACCTTATTTGTACTACTTTATTATATTATCTCGTTATGTTTCCTACGCTAGCGACGCGCCGCCGAGTTTGCTAGACTTATATACTTTCCGGAAAGAGCAGCTAGAGTTTAGCACGTCGTATTTGCGTAAAAACAACCCGCTAGCGGCTTTAAACCTCTTATAAGCGACTAGGTCGTATTATACCTTTAAGGCGCGGTATACCGAAGCCGGTCGATATCTATAGTATATCTTATACCCTACGGTAGTTAGAAGCGCGCTATACTAACGGAAGTTATTAAAATTGTCTAGCGTATAGTTAGTATAGTATTCTTTACGACTAACGCGCTAAATGCGGTATCCGATAATCTTAACCTCCTTTATCTTCTTATTCTCGCTATAGATACTAACAACCTTTATAGTTATAGGACACGTACGCGCCGGCTCTATCTTCCGCTCTATCTTCTTTATATACTAGCTCGTCGACTTATTTGCCTTCTAATCTTCCTTCTTTCGAAAGCGATACGCGTAACGCGTAGTTTCCGTACTATTACGCTCGATATATAACGCTTTATCTACTACCTAAATGTTATCGATATATAGCTTTAATAGATACTATTCCTTTACCGATAAAGTAAACGAGTTGCGCGCGTTACTAAGTATATATCGCTAGCGCTAGTATTTAAGGTTATCGACGGTAGGAAGAGCGGCGAATGTCGAGTTCTCGAGTAGTTTAAGGATATAGGATTTCGTATTACGCCGAGGACCTTCTTCGGAGGAAGAATTACTAGATTCCTTACTAGATTCGTCGATTTCGTCCTCTTCCGACGCGTCCGCGGTATCGTCGTCGCTCTCGAGCGCGAAATCGCCCTAGGCGGCTTCCGCTAGCGTATCCTCCGCCGGCGGCGGTAACGGATTTAATAAAGAGGTAGACATATCGAGTAGTAGGGTAACGAGATCGATAAGTGCTAACAAAATTAGTAACAACAAACGATTACTAAACCTAGGGCAGCGACACGGAAAGCAGCGATCAAAACAAAGAACGCGTCGCGCGGAGGAGGTGTCGGCCGGACCTTCACTCACTCACCGACGCCGTGCGCACGTGCCTATTACGCATGCGGTATTTGATTTGGCACCACGGACACAGGTCCATTCACACTGCACAACGACGATCACGAGGATACTGTAGACGGGTGGGCGAGAGCGGTATATGCTGATGAGCTGCAGCGTGTCCTTGCGATACCCTGCCTCCCGACTTGTTGGGCGGGCATGATGCATGCGCGCGACAGTCTCCAAGCTACCGCGCAATTCGCAGCACTGCGCATGAACACGTTCCTGAACGATTGGTGGTGGTTCGGCTTGCGCCTGCTGCAAGGATTGTGCAACGCGATGGTGTCTGTGTTGGCATTATTTGGCAGAATGATGATGATGGCATTGAGCGAAAAATCAAGACTGCCGAGTGTGCGCGGCAGAGGCGGAGGCGGTGTCCTATCGTACTAGCGCTTGCCAGGCCTGCAGAGATAGAATAGCCTGAGGCGTGGAGCGACCATCCAAGTCGCAGGCGGGAGGCACGAGGAGGGGCGGTGATAGGGCGGGGAGCGATGGTGATGGGGAGGTGGCGGCGTCGTGCCTGGCGCGAAGATCGAGTGCCGACGGGCAGCGGGCGGGCGGGCGGCTTGAAGGTGCCGGTGCCGGTGTTAGGGTGGTGTACAGGTGCATACTGCACTGCATTATTCTTTCGTGGTGTCAAGTTTCAACGTCGTCGGCGCTGCGCTGCCTCGTAATGCTGTCATCAATAATGTCAATGCTTGGCCGTCCGGACGGCAGCCGCTAGTTCTAAGTTAGCGCTAGCGCAACCTTCTCACATCCTCTCGCAATGTTGCCAGAGAAATCTGCGGTTGACTACGCTAAAAGCGGAGTTAACCAACGTCCGTATAGCCGAGTCTGTACGTAACCGTATATATAGTTAGCCGTAAATTAGCGCCTACGTATCTACTTTCCTACTAATCGACTAATTCTTTCCCTTCCCTTTCCTTCTACTATACGAATGCCCGCTTCTTAGACTATATAGATTACGAGCACCGAACAAAACTACTATCTAAAGCACCGACCAAAGCTATAGAGACTCTATTAACCTTTCTTCCCTATATATAGGAAGATTATAAATATAAATATTCTAATAAGCTTATCTCGTATACCGAGTCTATTAACGAGCGCGTATATATAAGTATATAGATATACATATCCTTTAGCTTACCGAGATATAGGCCTCTAATGTCTTTATATTAGGAATGCTTGCGGAAGAAGATCGCATCGCCTTAGAGGCTATAGAAGATAAGCAGCTAGAAAGCAACATTATAGGCTTAGCTATAGCTAATAGTATGCCTATACTTTCTAATAAGACTTAGCTACTTCCTCGACCCGGGCCTACCCTTATTACAAATGCTATATATGCCCCGCTTTCTATTAAGTATATCGAATATATTACTACGATACTAGAATACCTAAGTAGTTATAACTATAGCTATATATATATCGTTCTACTTACGGATTACTATAACTATACCGATCTTATCCTAGAGAACGTTATAAAGATTCCGGCCGTTCTTAAATATAGAGTATATATAGGCGTATATATTGTTATATATATGCTAATATATATTAGATGCAATATAGGGTAAGGTAGCCCTATTCCTCGAAGGAAACTAAAGCGTCGTACTTTAATAGCGTATCCTATATTCGGGTACGGAAGAATTATAGCGGTATTAAGATATGTCAATATACTTACTTATATCTCCGGGAGGGCGCTACGCACTATCGCCTTACGGACGAGTACCTAAACTAGAGGGTTAATTCTATACCTCCGCTCGTAAGGATATTCGTACTAAGAGGAGAAGAGACGCAATACCGGGTAGAGAACTCACATACGTATATATATCCGTAGTTAGATAGTTTACCGAGTACTAACCTACGGGCATAGGCTTTAGTATATAGCATAAGCAAGATTCCGGTCGAGAAAAGCCTACGACGATTAACGCGAAGATTGTAGTTTAACGTACGAGGAGGCAGAGACGCCTATAAGTAATTAGTTATATATATAGGCATATCTATAGCTAACTGTATAGACGCTAGCTAGTTATTACTAGTACTTACTCGTATGTACTAACTACTATATATACCTACGACTATTATGCTTCCGCTAAGTTATTCTAAAAGAAGGGAAATAGTTAATCGATATACTTAAGGACTTCTTCTAAAATCTACTAGCAGGTCCGACTAACGTTTGTACGGTTATTAAGCCGATAAAGGTAGTTTATACGATATGCCGTAGGTACGTCTAGACCTATAGGCATAGATTAGCTAACACCGCGTAGAAGTCGATTACCTATAAGGGCAGGGTAAGCTCGTTACGTAAGAGTATAAGGTTAAGTTCGATTTTATCGTCCCGCGCGATCCTATAAGGACGCCCTATATAATAATCGTATCTCGGGGCAAATATACGTATATACTACCCCCTCCGACGAAAGTCCCTACTCTTATCGAGGAAGAGCTAAAGGAATTAATTAAGAAGTGTATTTCGCCGGACCTAACAACGGGTATGTATATAGCTATACCTATAGACTTCCGCTTACGTAGTCCTTAGCCCGATTCTAGGTCTATCCGATATTGCAGCAGTTCCTTAATAAAAAAGGGGTACTATTACTTGCTAAGCTCTATATTGCTTTAAACAATACTTCGCGCTTAACCGCGATAATAGTAAAGCTTAAGCATACGGAGTATAGTCACCTTCGCGATATTAACGTAGTAGAATAGGCATACAAATAGCAGAAACTCAACCCGAAGACTATACGTCCTTATCTATAGCTATAGATGCTAATATACGCTAATTTAGTAGCAATATATCTAAGACGTATATATCTCCCCTATAGGCATATAGACAGTAGTATACTTTTATAGGGAATAAGCAGAGATCTTTACGTCTCTCTAGTTATTCGACGTCGATATATCCTATAAACGTATCGCAGGATCTAATATAAACGAGGTTATCTTTACGGTTGAGTTAGGTTAGAATAGAAAGCGTATATATAGGCTAACCTATAGCTATATACCTGCTAACAAGATAGTCTTTACCTTAGCTCGGGTTATCTGCAACGAGAAGAATACTAATCGGATATATTATCTCGTATAGAAGCGCCTATTTACGACCTTAGCGGCTATCGTAGGTATAGGCAGATATAGGTAGGCATATATCTACGGGGATACGGACGGGTAGTACTATATCGCAGTCGATTAGCTCGGGTACTAATATGCTAGTATCTATGCCCTAGCCTATGCCCGTACCTATGCTAACCTATAGGCCTTAGTCTCTACCTACACGAAATCGACCCCCTCTATATAGCGGAGTATTACCTATAGTATATACTTATACTCTATCGTATATACTTTATTAGGAACGTAGACAAGGTTATAAGCAAATAGTGTAGTAGGGTTACTACAAAAGAGCGAGAAGATATACTATCCCTTATCGACGCTCCGAGTAGATAGGAGTACTATACGATTATCGGCATCCTCTAACGTACGTCTATATATATAGCTATAGACATTCGCTAATATATGCAGGGTCCTAGAACAAAGATCTCCGTAACTAGGCGACGAATAAGAAAAACGATGTTATTGCAGCCGCGCTTAACCCCGAGTATACGCTTATAAACAAGGATATATATAGAAGCAGACGGGCGGATACAAATGCTAACGAATAGACGGGATATAAGTTATACTTATTCGGAACCGACCTACCTTTAATAATAGGTATTTCTAGAGCTACGACTATAGATATGCGCGATGTCGATTAGTTCTAGGGTTAGACCGACTACCGCGTAAAGTATACGTTAGTAAATGTCTCTATCTAGTCTAGATACGAGAGGGCACTATAGAAGCAAGGTAAGAGCTACCTATTAGCAGATTTATGCCCGTACTAATGGCCGTAGTTGTAAAGAAGACTAGATATAAACAGGAAAAGGCTATAAGGCTAGCGTACTAAGAGTAGGCCTCTAGCAATCTCTATAAGCATAGGAGTAATAGTAAGGATAAGCGTACTACTAGGGTTAATAATGCGCATCGCGCCGCTAGAGCTTAGGTTAGAACAATTCCTACCCGGAGGACCCTCCTAGAATAGGAAACACGTTTACAATTACGGGATATCGAGCCTAGCCTACCGCTATATCTACGACCGTTACAACGCCTAACCGGAAGTCTAAGCCCTACGCCCGCCCTACGACCGTTACAACGCCTAAGCCTACTACCCGGGATTCGCCTATATATAATCCCTATCCGGGATCCTAAACTAGAGGTTACTAGCCGGCGACGAAAGCGAGCGAGTACGGAAAGTATGCCTCTACCTTTACGCGTTCCTACGCCTAGAGAAAGGGGAAACTAGAGATTAGTTACTAATACCGCTATATTAGGACCTAGCCGCATTAGAACGCCTATAGGTACGCCTATAGATATGTCTCGAGACGGGATTCAACTTTAAGATCAAACCCGAATTGTCCCTAGCTATAACCAGCCGATAATTAGACAGCTAATATAGCTACTAACAATGCCGCTAATACAGCTACTAATAGGACAGCTAATGCAGCTACCGATAGGACAGCTAATACAGCTACCGATAGGACAGCTAATGCAGCTACCGATAGAATAGCTAATGCAGCTACCGATAGGACAGCTAATGCAGCTACCGATAGGATAGCTAATGCAGCTACCGATAGGACAGCTAATGCAGCTACCGATAGGACAGCCAATATAGCCCCTAATAGGACAGCTAATGCAGCTACCGATAGGACAGCTAATACAGCTACCGATAGGACAGCTAATGCAGCCCCTAATAGCTATACTAATGGCCGCGATAATGCCTTCCTTAATGCCTCCGGTTATATAACCTACCTCAATATATCCGCTAATACTAGTAGAGATCGCTAGTTTATAGGCGGAGTATCTACGGGCGCAGCTACGGGTATACGACGAGATAGCTCGCTAGTTAAGAGAGGGTCGGAGATAGCTATATATATAGGTTGTATTAACATCTTTTTGGCATATATTACGTATATAGACATAGTCGAGCATATATATATAGGCATAACTCGAGGGAGAGCCTTATCGTAAGCGCATAGGTATATTCAAAGGGTAGATAAACTAGGCTAAAATTACCCTAATATTAAAATAATATTAAGCCTTTATTACTAAAAGGGAATGCAGGCGCATGCCTAAAGCGTAAGGTATGCGCATACCTATACGCAGCCGTATACAGAATAGAGGTAGTAACTAGAATAATAGTAGTAGAGATAAGTAATATTTGTATTAATATATAACGAGAAAATTTAGAGAGAGAGCGATATCGTAATAACGTAAAATGTAATAGCTATAGAGTATTATTAATAAGTATAGATCTAAAAAAATAAAAAGATCTTTTTAGCTATATATATATAGGGCCTTCTACTATATAGGCAAACAAGTTAAACTATTTACTTTATATTACACTAGCGTAATAATCTTATACTAATATAAAATAATACTAAGCCTTTATTACTAAAACGGAAGAACAGACGCATATCTAGAGCGTAAGATATGTGCATACCTATGTAGTGTCTTATATAGAATAATACGTAAAGGGATAATAAAGTAGGATAAAACTAAGCTTTAACTATAATAGTTATATTAGAGATAATATTTCTATTAATATATATATAACGAGAAAATTTAGAGAGAGAGCGATATTGTAATAACATAAAATATAATAGCTATAGAGTATTATTAATAAGTATAGATCTAAAAAAATAAAAAGATCTTTTTAGCTATATATATATAGGGTCTTCTACTATATAGGCAAACAAGTTAAACTATTTACTTTATATTACACTAGCGTAATAATCTTATACTAATATAAAATAATACTAAGCCTTTATTACTAAAACGGAAGAACAGACGCATATCTATAGCGTGAGATATGTGCATACCTATGTAGTGTCTTATATACAATAATACGTAAAGGGATAATAAAGTAGGATAAAACTAAGCTTTAACTATAATAATTATATTAGAGATAATATCTCTATTAATATATATATAACGAGAAAATTTAGAGAGAGAGCGATATTGTAATAACATAAAATATAATAGCTATAGAGTATTATTAATAAGTATAAATCTAAAAAAATAAAAAGATCTTTTTAGCTATATATATATATAGGGTCTTCTACTATATAGGCAAACAAGTTAAACTATTTACTTTATATTACACTAGCGTAATAATCTTATACTAATATAAAATAATACTAAGCCTTTATTACTAAAACGGAAGAAGGGGCGTATATCTATAGCGTGAGATATGTGCATACCTATGTTGTGTCTCGCATAGAATAGGGAGTGCCTAATCGCTAGTGCATAGGTATACGTAAAGGGATAATAAAGTAGGACAAAACTAAGCTTTAACTATAATAATTATATTACTAAAACGGAGGAACGGATGTATAGCTACAGCGTTGCCTTTGCGCATACCCGAAGGCATCTATATACTAAGAGAGGGGCAGTAACTAGAATAATAGTAGTAGAGATTATATTTCTATTAATATATATAACGAGAAAATTTAGAGGGAGAGAGATATAGTAACAACGTAAATTGTAATAGTATAGAGTATTATTAATAAGTATAAATCTAAAGAAAAATAAAAAGATCTTTTTAGCTATATATATATAGGGTCTTCTGCTGTATAGGTAAACAAGTTAAACTATTTACTTTATATTACACTAGCGTAATAATCTTATACTAATATAAAATAATACTAAGCCTTTATTACTAAAACGGGAGAAGGGGCGCATATCTATAGTAGGAGATATGTGCATACCTATGTGGTGTCTCGCATAGAATAGGGAGTGCCTAATCGCTAGTGCATAGGTATGCGTAAAGGGATAATAAAGTAGGACAAAACTAAGCTTTAACTATAATAATTATATTACTAAAACGGAGGAACGGATGTATAGCTACAGCGTTGCCTTTGCGCATACCCGAAGGCATCTATATGCTAAGAGAGGGGTAGTAACTAGAATAATAGTAGTAGAGATTATATTTCTATTAATATATATAACGAGAAAATTTAGAGGGAGAGAGATATAGTAACAACGCAAATTGTAATAGTATAGAGTATTATTAATAAGTATAAATCTAAAAAAAAATAAAAAGATCTTTTTAGCTATATATATATAGGGTCTTCTACTATATAGGTAAACAAGTTAAACTATTTACTTTATATTACACTAGCGTAATAGTCTTATACTAATATTAAATAATACTAAGCCTTTATTACTAAAACGGAGGAACGGATGCATAGCTATAGTGTTGCCTTTGCGCATACCTAAAGACATTTGTATGCTAGGAGAGGGGCAGTAACTAGAATAATAGTAGTAGAGATTATATTTCTATTAATATATATATAACGAGAAAATTTAGAGAGAGAGAGAGATAGTAACAACGCAAATTATAATAGTATAGAGTATTATTAATATATATAAATAGGAATTAATAAAAAATAGTATAGGGTATTCTACTATATAGGAATACAACTTAAACTATATACTTTGTATATTAAAGAAATAGCAAAGATACGCAGATCTAGAGCATTATTTATGCGTGGATATACGCGAGACATTAGCCAAATATATAGCGCTCCTTCTGTTCGTTCGGTAAAGGGGCTAGCGCCCCGGCAATAGCCGTCCGCTAGGTAAGCAGAGTTATAGGCGTAGATATGTCTATAGTTATGCTAATACATCTTAGCTGCCTGCTATCGCGTCGTTCGAGAGGGTATCGAGTAAATAGAGCTATAGCTAGACGTATAAGTATAGCGATAGCCGTATGTATAAAACTCCCGCTACCCGCCGCTAGCTCGGTCGACGCTAGCTAAAGTACGTCTTAGCGATTAAAGAAGTTGCGGAAAATGGTATAACGTCAGCTATGCCTCTATATACGAGCTATGCTATAAGTAGTAGTATAAACTTCGCTATGCGTATAGGTCGGCGTATAGGTTTGTATATAAATTACTGCATACCAAACGCTATAGGATGTCAATCTATATACTCTTACCGCCGCTAAGCTAAACATTAGCTAGCGCAAAGCCAAATCAACGCGCGAGCTATAGCTATAACCGGTTGTATGCGTATAGCTATCTAATTCCCTAACGAATCCCTCTCCCCGGTACGAGCCCTACGGTACTCTTATCTATACGCGTAGGTATAGCTATAGATTAGAGTACGTATGCCTTTATATTCTCGTAGGTATAGTTACCCTATTTGTAGTCTATACATCCGTTAGTATACTAATAGACTAAAACGGATAGATAGGTATACTCGTCTTCGTACCGGCGGCCTTATAAGTATTGTAGGGTACGGCTATATTAGGGAAGCGCCTTTTAAAGTCGTTATTTGTAAGCGTCCTATTAACCTACGCGCATTAGTATAAGTATAGATAAGGCTAGCCTTATGCTTACCCTGCTAGACTTCGAGGCAAGTATAAGCTCGAATTTGCTATATATATTAGCAGCGACAAGTCTCTATAACTATATCTAAGTATATACCCTTGCTTAGACCTAGAATCTATTTCCTCGTCCTCGTCCTCGTCCTCCGTAGACGACTTAATAACTACGGTCGGGGTCTTAGGACCTTTGGTAGAGGGCTTATCGGTAGCTATATCGGTAGCCTTGCTTTTCGCCTCGTTCTTAGCCTTGTTTTTGGCCTCGTTCTTAGCCTTGCTTTTAGCCTCGTTCTTAGCCTCGCTCTTAGCCTCGTTCTTAGTCTAGTCGCTAGCCGCGTCGCTAGCCTCGTCGCTAGTCTCGTCGCTGCCCTCGTCGCTACCTATATCGGCCTTCTTCGAGGTCGCCTTAGAGGGACCCTTGCTAGATAGGTATTAGAATGCGTATATCTATAATCGTAGACTTACGTATACTCTCGCGCCTCGTCCTCGTACATCTCCTAGAGGCGGTCGTAGAATTCTAAGGCTCGTTAATAGGAATTAATAGGCAAATGTATAGGTATAGCTATACCTATATAGCGCTTTAACTTGTCTTCCGGGGTATAGCGACCGCCGGTATCCCGCTTGCTATCTTCCTTACGTCCCTCTTCGACGACGCCGCTATACTATAAAGGCATAAGTATAAGCAGATCTATTCGGGGACAATATATACCCCGTGCTAAATATGCGTCGCGAGTGTCCTTATATCGCGGTATATTATCTACGCAAGTATTAGTAGAACATATAGGTATGCGCGAAGGCTAGGTTATATATAATATATGCCCTCCTCGTCGTATATATCCTCTAAACTCTTATCACTATAGAGATTAGTGCTATATATAGATATACGTAATAGTATAACTATACCCGTTATCCTCCGTAGCGTCGATAAATCGACTCTAGTTTTTAGCACTAGCCGGCATACGACAAACGACCTTACCTATAAAAAGGCGAACAGCAGGCACTTTCTTCTTTAGGCATGTCTGTATATATAAGTATATAGATAGGAAAGGGCAGAAGAATGCTTACGACGACATCTAGAATTAGTAGAGGGACTAGCTCGCTACTAAGCAGACGCTTTTTGTACTTGCGGTAGCTGCTCTGTTTACGCATTAGTATATAGCGACGTATAGCTACAGGAATATACTTACGCTACCGTTAACGAGCGAGCTCGGGAATACGTAGCCCTTAATATCCTACGGCATAGTCGACTGCTATACGTATAGCTTTGTGCGGATATATATATAAACACTAGAATTGATTCTAGTACTAAGCGGATTAGGAATGCGCATAGGTATATACAGAGGGCTCTAGGTCTAATACGTACGAGTAGTTTATAGTAGAGAAAGAAGAAGAGGGTTCGAGCGCATAGAAAAGCGCAAAGATATCATATCCTTACTTAGCGTAATATATAATCCTAGCATAATAGAATCTTCGTATCCGGGATTGCCGGTCTCCCGATCCGATATGCGCAAACGTATAGCTATGTGTCTGCGCATACACTTAGTATGTCTTATTCGACTCTAATAGAGTACTCTACTATAATCTCGTTATATATAATACTTAAACTAATATACTAGGTATATCTTCGTATGCTTGTAATTAGCCTTCGACTCGTTATCCTACTAATATATACTAGTAATAGTCTATTATAAAAATAGAATAAAACCTTATACTATTAGGAGTACTAAAGAACGTAGAGCTAGCATATTACTAGACGACTTTATAGGAATACTAGTAGTATCTTATAGATAGTAACTTAAAACCTATTAAATAAGCACTAGGAGTATAACTAGTATTCTAATACGAAGGGACCTAAGCTTTATCTACTAGCCTCTAGGCCCGAAGAAAAAGGGTTTCTATATAGGAGAATACAAGGCAACCTAAGGACTATTCTAGTCTATATAGGCTACCTATAGGCTTAAGAGTTACAATTATAACCTTCTAAATATTTTATCTACCTAAGATCTAAGATAGATACCTAGTATATTAATAGCTACTAGACTAAATATAATACTATATAGTAAATTAAATTGAGCTATACCTCGACTAATAGTATATTAATCTGAACTATTGCCTAGTTCTAGCTACATATTTTGCCTCTATAAACGCTTAGATTTATAATAATATTTAACGAGTATCGCAAAGTCTAACGCGAATATAACGTATATACTTAATCCGATAGGCGAGTAGTTACTATTTAGGTATTAACTATTGCTAGCTAGTTATAGCTCCTTATAGTATTAACTATATCTCGACAAATAGTAGGTTAACCTATATAATTAGTATACGGTTAGAGGCCTATATAGCAAATTAAATGTTACTAGTAAATTAGATTTCTAGTAGGTAGTACTAAGCGGAGGCTAATACTCCTACTACTACTACTACTACTATTAGCTATAATAGTATAAGGTTCTATAGGTAGTATAACCTATCGTAGTATATATAGCTATACTTAGTAGTTAGAAGAGTCTACTTATAATTTATACTATAGTATATAGCGCACTATAATAGCACCTCTATTAGAATAATATAGGAATAGTATATTATACTAGGTTAATAAGGGTGTCTGTATTCTAGTAACAAGTCCTAGCGCTATACTAGGGGGAAGAATCCCCTCTTAGAACCCTCTCTTCCGCCTATAGTAGGCCTTTATTAATACTATTCGAATTCTCACAGTATAAAGTATAGGGAGTAAGGTAATTTAGAGTATATCTAGGTTCCTTATTGTGCTATCGCTATATAGGCAACTATTAGTATAGATACTCTATAGGACTAACCGAGAATTCTAACGTATACTAGTAAGACTAACGATAATACTACGATACTATAATAATAAGCAACAACTATACCTCGAAATACGTAAATCCGAATTTAGCGGGTACTATTATACCTTACCGCGTCTAGAAGACAATATATTAATAATAATTATATATAATACCGACGGTTTTAACTTATAATATATAAAATCCGAAAAATTAAGTTTAGCTAAGCGAGTTCCTAGGGTATAGGGAATAGCCTAACGTCCCCTATTTTTAGAGACTATAGGCCCGGTTTGCTATATATGTCTAGGTACTAGGAGGGGCGAGGCAATAACCTAAGTACCTCCCTTAGACCCTTTCGTAGTATTTAACGTAGCTAATATTAATTACAAGTAGTATAATATCCGCTCGTAGTACGATAGTATCGAGCTAGTTAGAATATAGAACCTTATTACGCGGTTCGAACTAGGTACTTTTAACTAAAATATATCTAGAGACCGCCTAGATATCTAAATAACGTATACCGCTTTCCGATTAGAAAGGCAGCGTTAGATTCGTCTTAGATTCGAGATACGTTCTCGACCTATACGAAAGTTTTGTGTTAGATAGAATAAGATTGCGCGGTTCTAACGATATACTTTTTATTAGGTTATATTAAGAGACCGCCGAGAAATTTAATTAAACGTGTTTTACTTTCTAGATAGAAAGCGGCGTTAGATTCGCGCTAGATTCGAGGTACGTCTTCGATCTATATATTAATTTTATTTAGGACTAAGTTGTCTAGTAGTAACGGTATAGTAGTTTCTGTTAATATTATCTTAGTATCTACTAATATATATAAACAAATAATACTTTATCTACCCGTTAGGAAGATAAGGGTAAATTTTAGTAATAGAAGACTACTTAATAGGATGTCCTAGAATTGTTTTAATTTTATAGCCTAATTTACTCTCTTATTAAGCTTATAGTACTACGACGGGCCTAGACGATAGTTTTAGTATAATATTAGAAAAGAATAGGAGAATATTTAAAGAAATATTTAAACTACCTAATACTCTAAATTATACTACTACTTATAAACATCGTCTAAACTAGGGCGCTAGACGAGACTAATACCGTTTATAACGTAGGCTAAAACAAATTCTATCTATACTATAGCTATCTAGGAAGGAGCTTTCCGATTTAGGCGGAGGCTATAAGTACTACGAGGCTACTACTCCTCTATTCGCCTAGTAGTTAACCGGCGTCTACTAGTTAATTTAAACGTTACCGCTAGTGCCTTTTACTAACCTAGACTTCTACTTTAGCTTTAGGCTAACGCGCGTACTAGTAATCTTAACTAGCTTAAAGCTTTCTTTTATATATTAAAGGTCGATACCGCCGATATAAAAGATAGCTAGTAAGAGCTAATTAGAGTTAAGATTAGGACTGTTATCGGCTTTACGAAGGTCGCCGACAAGAATTAGGTCTAGCGTTTAAGTAATACTAACTAGGTTATATTCTGCTTTATCGACCCTATAAATACTATACTACGATAGATTACGGTTAATAATTACTTCCGTTAGTACTACGGAATTGCCCTTACTAGTAGGTACCTAGATCGTCTAGTACTTAACGTCGGTACGTGCGCTAATTACTAATATCTGCCTATAAAGTTATATATAGTCCGTCCTAGCTAGCCTTGTCGACGCCTACTTAGTAGCAACTAGACTTCTAAGATACTTAAATTCGTAGCTAGATTTTTAAATCTTAACGCTATATCTGTTACTAGAACTCCCGGTACTAGACTTAGGAATAGTATATAACTCTTCCGTCTTACTAATCCTAATAGTAATCCTTAGTTAACTTCTATAAGGCTATTTAGCTTCTCGGTAGGTCCTAGTATAATTATAGTATCCGACTATATCCTAGATACTCTTTACGTAAGCTATAGTTCGAATTCGAAACCTATTACGCCGTAGAAGGGCTCCTAGAACTTATAGGGCGTTAAGTTTACTAGACCTAGAAAATCTAATAGGTAGTCGTTTCTAATTATTAACCGTAAAGGCAATCGAGGCAATACGCTATATAGGGACCTAGGTAATCTTAAAACTTGATTAATAGAGTTAAAAAGTATATAAAGTTATATAGTATTAGTATAGGCTAGCGTATTAAGCCTACGTAGGAAATCTTACTAGAGACCCTTACTACTATATAGAATCGCGACTTTAGTAACCGCTCGCTACGTTATATAATACTAATATCTTCGCGATAGCGGCCTAGGAGAGTATAGGTATTAGGTTCCTCATTGTATTTATTCCGGAAGCCGATAAGTAGTTATACGCTCGTATTAAATAATTTAGTAATATTAAATTTAGTATATATACTATCTACTCTCTAGGATCGAAGCTTTAGAAGCCTATTAGATAGGGCATATATATTAGTAATCTAGTACTTAAGTTTAACGTAAAGGGTAGTAGCGTAGCGTACTATATACTAAATGCCTTTAGTAGTAAACTGCTTAATAACGAGATAATACTACTATTTAGTATTAATATTACCTACCCGTCGCTAGGCTCCTCGAAGGTACGCTATTAATAGCTACGCTTATTACTAGCGTTAATAAGTATGTACTCTAATAGCTAGGCTCGATCTGTATATAGGATAGCCGCTAAGAAATAGCTAATAGGCTCGAAGAAACGGTAATTAAGCGTCTAAATTTGTAGTATAAGAAGAATAGCTCTCTACTAAACAAAGTTATTATTTACCGGAATAGCGTCTCGGAAGGCTAGTATAAACTAGTCCTATAGATAGAACTACCGTCTTTCGAAAAGGCCTTTACGAAGCTCTACGGTAGTAAGGAGAAGTGGCCGAAGATGACTGTTATTATCGATAGTAAGCGTTGTTATACTCGATTCTGCCCGACTCGTAAGTAAGCTCTTTAGTTTTGTATTCGTAGAGATAATATACTTAGTAATAACTATAGCCTTGTGTGCCCTTTTAGTATAGGAGTACTAGCTCTAGGCCTACGGCGTTATTCGCCTTAGCTTTAGTTAACTACGGTATAATTACAACGGGGACGAAAACTGTATATTATATCTACTAAGAAGTATAACGGGATACTATAAAAAATAGGGAAGCTAGGTAGCGGTACCTAAAGTAGTATAGAACTCGTACGAGTCGAGACTAGACCCCGTAGTAGTTTGGGTTAGTTTAGTTTAGTTTAGTTTGCTAAGCTAAAGATCTAGTTTGGTTTAGGTTAGTTTGCTAAGCAACTGTAGGAGTAGCTAGTTCGAACTATAGAATTTATCGGTTTCTAAGAAGTGTAAGAATGTATACGTAACTCGAAGCAAGCCCTTTATAAGACACGAGAGTATAGCCGGCAGCGTAGCCGGCATTTTTTAGTTATAGGAAGGTACTTATATAACCCTAAATCTATAGATAATTAGCTAAGGGCACTAACTAATTAAGAGCATATATATATACAAGCTATTATAGGTTAGTTTAGAAACTACACTTATTAGGTATAAATTTTATCCTTTCGCTCGCTATTTGATTCCCTAACTACTCGGTAGAATATTATTATCTATATCTAGGTAGAACTTATCGATTTCCCTAGAAGCCCTCTTTAAGAAGTTCTAACACTTTCCTACTAAACTATTCTCTAATATTAAGTAATAGGATAGCTCTTCCCTCGGTATCGGTATAGTATATAAAAGAGCTATAAAATAGCTCTATACTACGTTCTACTAGTTACTCGCTATACTAAGGCCGAATGCTAGTTCGTTCCTTAGAACTCTTAGTTATTTAGTAGATATAAAGGGTAGGGTAGGTAGTAACTTCGTATTATATAAGGATATAGAGGCTGCTATAGAGGAGTCCTTTAACCTATAGAAGATAGTAAAAGATATAGAGGCAGCTATAGGTCTAGGTATCTAGTTAAATTTCTAGTAGGTAGAGTATAAGGATATTTAGAGTAAGTATTAGGTAGAGTTGCGAAGGCAGGTATATAATATAGTCTAGAAAACAGGGATAATGCCTATAACTATAAGTATTAGGCTCTTTAACCTTCCTTCTTTTTCCCTATTTTCTTTTTATAAAAATATAAACTAATACAAATTAACTAAAATATCTATCTTCTTCTAGTTCTTTAAAAGACCTAGTAGCGTAGCTATTAGCGTAGCCGGTAGCGTAGCCGGCGTTTTTACTCCTTAGTACTAACGGGATTTTTAAAGACTTCTATTCCGTACGGCTAATAAAGTATACTATACTATATATATATTATATATATATATATATATATATATATATATATACTTAGGGAGTATTTAGAGCGCGGTATATAGCGCCGTATAACAGCGGCTTATTTCGTATATAGAAAACGATTATAGATAACACTAAGAACATTCTTCCTACTATAATATCTATCCTACCTAGTAGTACTATTTCGAATATAGACATTCTAGCCTTTTAGAATCTAATTGAGGGCTTTAAAATCTTATCTATAATCGTAATACGCTTCGCGTAGATAGCTATAAGGACAATAGCTAAAATAGTATTAGTATAGTTCGAAAAGAGGTAGAAGAGAAATATATATTCGTAGATACAAATAAGGTAGGCTTCTAAAGCCTCTTAAAGGGTATCTATTATAGAGGCTTAGAAGCGAAGGTCCTATATAATATACTAGGCAATTTTACAAATAAGTCGTTAGAAAGGAGCTTTACGGATTAGGAGTTTAGTATCCTTCTAATATATCCGAATCTAACGAAGGGCTACGGCTAAAGAAGGATTAGTAAAAGAATCGTAAGAATGCCGGCTACGCTACCGGCTACGCTACCGGCTATAGATAGGACTTACTTCCTAGGCGCTATCGACGCTTCGTACGATTATTGCTACTAGTAGTAGAAGCGCTAGTCGTCGTCTTGCCTAGAGCCTTATCTGCCGTCGTCTTACGCGGAGCCTTACTCGCGACGCTCTTTCTAGTGCTAGAGCTGGCGGTAGTAGTAGTAGCCTTCTTGCGTTAATATACTATACTCGTTCTACTACTTCCGGTCTTATTATAATCCGTAGAAGTAGTAGGTCCCTTCGTACGAGTCGTTATAACTTAGTTAAGTAGACTCGGTATTACAAAAGTCGTCGAATTAATAAAGAAAGTACGTTACGAAGGTATACGAAGGCGCGCGCGGAGCGAGGATATTAGTACGGAGGTAGTGGATATAGAGCGTAGAGATATAGGTATCGATACGAAGGTTAAATATAGCGAGAGAGGTAGTATCGCGGTATCGCTAGGTAATAGAGTAAGCGTCGCGCAAGCCTATATTATAGTAACGTTAGAGCAAGAAAAGAAGTTAGATACGGCTAAAAAAGGCAGGTGCGGCAAACTTTGAAATATAGCCGGTATATATAGCCGGTATAGTAATAGGCAAAAGCCTCCTTTTAACAAACACTCGGCGTAATAATAGTATCCTACTATAGTATAGATATTCTTTAGTAATTCCCTTACTAGCTATAGTAATCTTATAAATAACCTAGGCCTATTACTAGGAAATATGAGAAATGTTAGGTAGGCTATACTAAACAAGCTAGTTATTTAGTAGGAAAAGGCCTACCACCATCTCTGTATGCCGGCTACGAGTGCCGGCTATCGCTCTAAATTTAACTCCGCCCTATCTCGGAGGCTAAGGTACCGAGCGGAAACCCTATAGCTTATATTTAATCGGTTATCGCGGAGCGCTTATAGGTAAGGTATTAGAAAAGAGTATAAAAAGTATAAGAAGAGTATCCTAGGATATAGGTCGTAAGTAAATAAGAGTCGCACGCCTAGTTATTTATATAGTACGTTACTCTATACGACCTAGAGCCTATATTATCTCGTACTTCGCTTATAAGACCTCGACTCTACTAGTATACTATCGATCTCTTAAATCTTCCTTAGTCGCTATCTTAATTCTTCTTCGAGTTGCCGGACTTAGTACGTATCTGTCGCTATATAATAGCGCTACGTATTATAGAGAATCTCTTATTAAAATTTCTCTCTCGTAGGCTTACTATCTGCCTCGTAGTATAGAGGATTAAAGTGCTAATACTAAAGAATCTCTTTATAGTTAGTATATTAGGGCTCCTTAGGACCTTTGTATTTTAGGTCTAAATAGAGACGTATTATAAACGTTCTATCGCCCTTTCGCTAACTATCTACTCGGTCGCGATATACGAAGAAACCAATTTAAATATAGCTCGTCTCTATAATAGCCGAGTAAATATAGGGCGCTAGGTTTCTACTTCGTACCTTATATCTAGGTATAACGCGGGAATAAAACTAGGAGTATAGCCGGTATATATAGCTAGTAAAAGGATGCGAAAATAGGCCTCCTCCTAGGTTAATCTAACGACTAAATACAAAGTCTAACTAATCCGCTATAAACCGACGCCGAATTTCAGCTAGAAGCTATATATCTTTATATTAAAGAGTACCCCGCTTCGTATAAATAGCAAGGAGGTTATAAAGCTTAAATTCGGTTATAAGAAATGCCTCCGTAGCTTCCTAAAGAGCATTAATCGCCTTAGCCGTAAATCGTATACTAGACTAAAAATCTAATATAATTTCTCGGACGAGTCGCTAGAAGAGAGTCTTAGGGATTAAAAACTCGGTCCCTCTTTTGTCTTAGAATAGCCGGATCTAGCGAAGGGTAATAGTACCTAGTTTAAAGTACTACTTCTTTATTGTCGAGTCCTACCTTATACCCTTTTTTTAATAGAAGAATAACTTTTCTTTACGATAGTCTTCGTATACCTACTCCTTTTAGCCTTCTCTTATCTATCTAAGGCCTTCTTGTTTTTTTAGTACTGTTTTCCGAGGAACCCCCTTCCCTTATATATACTACGGAGAGTCTTACTCTTCCGATATCTCGTTCTCGCTACGGTCTCCCTATACTTAGCTTGCTTTACCCTTGCCCTTTAGGCTCTAAAGGTATCTTTATATGCGCTTAGACGACGAAGGTATATCGCTAGAACCTAGAAAATTAATAAGCCTATAATCGTAAAGAGATATTCTATAACACTTCCTAGTAAGGATACGGACTATCCTAATTACGAATCTAACGATAACCGACTAGGACGGTTTAATAGAAGACTATTTAGTCTAGAGTATCAGAAGTATAAATATCTCTTTACATTTATAGGCTTATTAATTTTTCTAGGTCTTAGCGATATACCTTCGTCGCCCGAACGTATATAAAGATACCTTTAGAACTTAGAATAGAGTACGAGTAAAGTAAGCTAAGTATAGGAAGACCGTAGCGAGAACGAAATATCGGAAGAGGAATACTATATATAGTATATATAAGGGAAGGGGGTTACTCGGAAAACAGTACTACGAAATAAGAATACTTTAGGTAGATATAAGAAGGATAGAGTAGCTAAAAAGGTAGACAGACGAAGACTATTACGAAGAAAAGCTATTCTTCTATAAAAAAGGGTAAAAGGTAGGTTTAGACGATAAAAAAGCGGCGCCTTAGACCGGATACTATTACCCTTCGCGAGATCCGGCTATTCTAAGATAAAAGGTAGACCGAGCTTTTAATCTCTATAACTCCCTTCTAGCGACTCGTCTAAGTAATTATATTAGATTTTAAGTCTAGTATATAATTTACGGCTATAGCGATTAGTAATCTCTCGAAAGCTACGAAGGTATCCGGGGTTTCGTTAGTTATACTTTATCCCGTAGTCGCGGGGATTTCAACTATATATAGAATCGCACTTTCTTAGTAGGCTATACGTAAACCTCGATATAATCGTATATTCTAGTCCTATTCGGATATCTAGGTAGGTATAGTAAGGAACCGCGAGTCTAAATATTATATATATAGCCTTATCCGAGTATATTATAGCTATAGACTTTACTACCGCCGTTTTCTTATATAATCCTTAGCAAGCTAGTCTACCTTATTCTAAGGCGCGTATTCTTCGTATTCTTTCTTTCTAGTATACAAAGAGTATAGAAAACTCGGTATAGGGCGTAAAAAGGGCGAAAATATAAAGAGGGTACGTACTAAGCGGTTAACTAAGGTAGAGAGGGCGGAGAGGGTAGTAGATTACATAATAGATATATAGGCCGATATATAAAGTAATCGATTATATAGTAGACTAGAGTTTTGCTAAGAGGCCGGATTAAGGTCCTTAGTCGCAATTTACTAGCTACTAATATAGCGGAAATCTACTGTTTCTCATCTCTTATCGCACTTATATCCAGTTTCCTATTATATTTACTCTATAATAGTGCTATCGTCGACTTTTACGTATAGCCTACTAAGAAAGTGCGACTTTACGTATAGTTTAAATCCCCGAACGTAGGCGAGGGGTAAAGTAGACCAACGCAACCCTAGATATTTCTTATAACCGAGTTTAAGCTTTCTAACCTCCTTACTATCTATACGAAGCGGGTTGCTCTTTAATATAAAAATATATAGCTTCTAGCTAAGATTCGGCGTCGGTTTATAGCGGATTAATTAGGATTTGTATTTAGCCGCCACATTAACCTAGGACGAGGCACACTTTCGCATCCTTTTACTAGCTATATATACCGGCTATACTCCTAGTTTTATTCCCGCGTTATACCTAGATATAAGGTACGAAGTAGAAACCTAGCGCCTTATGTTTACTCGATTATTACGGAGACGAGCTATATTTAGACTAGTTTCTTGCCATATCCCGGCTTGCCTTAATAGTATTCGTAGTTTAACTATACTAAGAAGTAGAAGTATATATAACTAAAGAAGGGGAGAGATCGTTATACGATCTAGGTATTATCGCTTACCGCTACTCGTATAGCTAGGATAACTAGGGAGGAGATCGATAGCACAAGTTAGTAGAGTCTAGCGACGACTCTACCTACGAGTCTAACGAAGAAGAACGTATAGCCCGTATAAGAGATTCTAAGATATATAGAAGCCTCGTCCTAAGATACTACCTCTACCTCCCTACTATACTTACCCGGTCGTATATAATATAGTCTTATAAGCGAAGTACGAGATAATATAGGCTCATAGTCGTTTAGAGTAACGTACTATATAAATAACTAGGCGTACTACTATTATTTACTAACGACCTATATCCTAGGATGCTCTTCTCGTATATTTTATATACTTTTTTAATATCTTACTTATAAGCGCTCCGCGACAACCGAGCAGACATAAGGTACAGGGGTTCTACTCGGTACCTTAGCCTTCGAGATAGGGGGGAGTTAAATCTAGAGGCATAGTCGGCACTCGGAGCCGGTATATAGAGACGGTAGTAGGCCTATTCCTACTAAATAGCTAACTTATTTAGTATAGCCTACCGTAGTATAGATATTTATTATATTTCCTAGTAATAGAGTTAGGTTACTTATAAGATTACTGTAGCTAGTACCTCTAGCCGGGTCTTTATACTAGATAGTTAGACTATATATAGTAGTATTATTACTATTAAAGTAGTAACTGCGGAAGATATCTAGGTAGAATTTCCTACTAAATTTTACTACCTCTTTTGGAACCATACTAATACTATTTTAGCTATTGTCCTTATAGCTATCTACGTGAATCGCGTTACGACTATAGGTAAGGATTTTAAAGCCCTAGATTAGATTCTTAAGGGTTAGAATATCTAAATTCGAGATAGTAGTAGGTAGGATAGATATTCTAGTAGGATAGATATTCTTAGTATCCTCTATAAGCGTTTCTATATACAAAATATGCCGCTATTATACGGCGCTATATAGCGCGCGATAAATACTCTCTAAGTATATATATAGTATATTATGCTTTATTAGACGTCCGAAATAAAAGTCTTCGAAAATTCTATTAGTACTAGTCTTAAAAAGGGCTTGCTTTAAGTTACGTATATATTCCTATACTTGTTAGAAACCGACTAATTCTATAGTTCTAACCTGCTACTCGTATAGTTGCTTAGCAAACTAACTTAAACTAACCTAGAATTTTGGCTTAGTAAACTAAACCAAACTAACCCGACCTACTATAGGGTATAGCAATACTGGTACGCTAACCTGCGATAGTATATAATACTATCTTGGGCCGACTATAGTAAACGTTTATAGTACTGCTTAGGGTTGCCTAGTTGGCGGTAGCTAAATATTTTAGTTATAGTAAAACGTGCTTCTCTAGATACTATCGATATGCTACTCGTCTACGCCGCGGACTATAGTAATAGCACGAGCCTTACTAGCGTCCTAGTCTAATATACTACAATTCGGAAATATAATATAGTCGGCGACCTTAGTATTAGCTAGAATTAGATCGTATAGCAGGTATACAAACTAGTCTTCTAGATATATACGATCGAGTAGCAAATCCTTGTTGTTAAACTAACCTGTAAAATCGAAATAGGCACTAGTAGTAGTGCGATTGCTACCGACTTTAAAGTAGTAGATATAAGTACTATTACCCTTCCCGGCCTACTAGTATAGAAAGCCGATTATCTCTAGGTTATAGCCTATACTGTCCTATTTAGTATAGGCGAGCGGGTAGGTAATACCTAGCTAAAGTACCTATATCTATACGATTAGCTATATATCTAGCTTGCTACGTTAAAAGTATAGCATAGTATTAGAGCAATTCGATACTAGTTAGAAACATACCTCGCCGACCTTAGTATACTAAACTAAAAAAGCGGGTTACTAGTAGATCCGTAGACTATACCCGATAGAATAGCACTATTAGCCGGAAAGCGGGTAAGTAGCGTATTATCTCCCGAGTAATACGAGACCCGATACTAGGCTACGCTAGAGATTAAGATATAGTTTAATATTAGTTAGTCGGTATATAGGCCTATACGGTAGTATATATATATATATATATATATATATATATAAAAATCAAAATAGGGTAGTATTAAACTAGAGTACTACTACTTCTGTACGTTTGTGTAATTCAATATGTATAACGTATTCGATAGAACAGTATATAGGCCTTAGGGCATTATAAGATACGTACTAGCGCTAGTATATAGCTAACTTAAAAAGAATACCTAAACCTACTTTTTAAAGACTATACCTTTATTCTATTAACAGTAGGGGATAATAACGCCCTACTGCTATAGCTAAAGACTAGAGAATAGGTATAGTACTAGTAGTAGCATCTGTCCTATATAAAAAACCAGCCTACTAGTAACGCTATAGTATAATATCGATCGGTATCTCTATGTCTTTTAGACTAAAACTAGCAGTTATAAAATTCTAGGTATCTATACTAAAAAGGACCTACCCGCTATATACTAGTTTTAATTATTTTGATCTAGGTAACTTTACTAATATAGCCCCTATTATTTCAAACTTTCTATACTAATTCGTCTAAACTGTAGCTTCTACTACCTATAAATCCTAGTATATATATAATTATTGTTAGTTTCTAGCTGTTAGTACTTATTAGTACTAGTATAGCTTATATTATTCTTAGGATATAACCGCTAGCCTTTCGTTATCCCCCTTGTTTTTTAGTTAAGCTACCTTTGTTAGACTCTAGAAGCCTCGAAAGCAGTTACGATATTATAAAGGGCGACCTATAGCTATAGCACGGCGCATATAGGAAGTTACGAGTGCGGAGAAGATTTAGCTGTAGTTAGATTTCAAGTCTAACTATAGCTAGGGCTTTCAACTAGTAGCTAGTTCTATGCTTATATACGTGCCTATATAGGCAATAATTATCCTATATTCATCCTATGCCCGTGCCTATGCCTATATCTATGCCCTTATCCTATAAGGATAACGACGTTGTAGTTCTTAGTGTAGTTGCAGGTATCGGCACTAAGGTTGCAGTCTGTTATAGGCGTTAGTATAGGCATTGCTATAGCTAAAGCTCTAGACTTACTCTTCTTAGCCTTCTTAGCCTAGTAACCTAGGCAAGGCACTATAGCCTCGGGGAACTCGGCACGGAACTCGCGGTTGGCCTTAGTTAGATTAATCTGTATAGGCGTTAGTATAGGCAAAGGTATATACGTAACTATTTATACCTTGCCGTACTTGCTACGCCGGACGACGAAGGGCCTATTTAAGTTAGTATATAACTAGCGGCATAGGCATAGATCGGCATATATACCTCGCTATTACTCTTAGACTTAGACTTAGACTTAGTCTCTAAGTCTTCGATTGTCTCGGCAGATTTAGCCGGTGCTTTGCCCTTAGCTTTGCCCTTGCTCGGTATACCTAGGGCGTCGGGGCTGTATACGGATTAGTATAGGCAAAGGTAAGGGTAAAGATATAGCTATACTTAACCTCGTATAGATCCTAGGCATTGTCGAAGAAATCTAAGGGATACATTAGTAAAAAGCTTTGCCTATAGAGCTGCCTAAACCTACTAATGCACTTTTTTGTCTTAGTCTTAGGCGTATACCGACTACTACGGTCCTTCTCCTTAGGCTGCTCGACTTTTCCCTTATACTATATATACGTTAGTATAGGCAAAGCTCTAGGCAGGGAGCTACGTATACTATAGATAATGTATATAGCGAGAGCCGAAGTGTCGCGGCAGATAGTCTATAAGGTGTTAGCTTTAGGTATACGTATAGGCAAAGATAGAGTTATATACTATAGAAGCCCTTCTCTTCGTATAACTCCTTTAGTGTCTCTTCGTCTTCGTCTTTTCTATTATAGTATTAGCAATAACTAGTAATATAGGCATAATACTGTATATACCTATCGCGATTCTTCTAGATAGCTAGGAAGCGACCGAAGTTCTTAGATCCTACCGGTATGCGATAAGTTACCTTACCTATATAGGTACGTACGGCCTCCTAGTTAGTCTTTAGGTAGATCTATAGGTATTAGTTTAGCCTATTATATAGGTAGAAGAGAGATTATATACTACGATTTCTATCTTAGGTATATTAAATAACTCGCCCTATAAGAGGCGCTTCTTATATTTGCGGTAGGAGCTCTATATAGGCATAAGTATAGGCAGATATATGCCCTAGTCTCTATACTTATAGATTGCTCTAGTAGAGTATTGTTTTAGGTAACGGTCTTAATGTCTTGCGGTATATTAGGAGGTATATATAGAGCTATAGGCTTAGGTATAGTAGTATAGGGGAACTCGGTTAGCTGCGACATCGAAGTCGCCTTATTAGCTCGTCGCGTATATATATAGGTATATATAAAGGAATAGGGGTAGGGGCTAGGGGTAGATACGTACTAGTAGTATATTATAGAAAGAAAGGAAGAGAGTATACGCGCAAAGATACGCGTATAGATATCGCGTAACGCTTAGCGTAATAAAAGATCCTAGCGTAATAAAACTTTCGCGTACGGGACGCACCCGCTTTAGCGTCTACGGATCCCTACATCGATGGTCAACTCCGCGTTTAGCGTGGTCAAGCGCACTTGTCTCACCTCATTGCGGTTGTTTTGCCCACGCCCACGCCTGCGCAACGCACCACACATATCGCAAGCCTCTGAACGTGGCCGCGCCCCGACTGCCTCCTCCACCGCACACCGCACACCGCACACCGCACACCGCACACCGCACACCGCACACCGCAGCCTCCCGCAGGCATCTCCCATCTCAGCCCCAAACCGCCTCCTTTCCGCGGGCCTCGCGCGACAACGGTACGGCCTGAATGCTGCAGCGAATCCCGACTTCCGCCATACCTCTTCCGTTATTGGGCCACGGCGCGGTAGCAGGCTCAATGACCCGCCTTACATGGCACGTTTTGGAGCGCATATGGCCAGGGACATACCGATAAATGCGAGATCCAAGCACATCTCGCCGCCGCGCCACGATGCTGCTTCTGTGCTGCCACACGCACCCGACACCGATGCCGATGCCGACGCTGCAGCATCACTGGGCGACGAACAACGTGTGTTAGGGACAGCAGCACAACTCTCCAACTTTCCTCAGCCCAAGAGCCCACAGCGTCCGAAACCCTCGCATCCTCACCGTCGCTCGTCCGCCGCAGCCAGAGCAGCTTCTCACATTCAACATGCTGTCCGGCCTCAACTATGTGAGAGAGACTCCATTTTCGCAACCCACTATTCCGCCAGTCCTGTAGCCTCCAACTCTCCCGAACGGGCAGGAGCCCTCGGTCAAGGCAAGACCAGGCCATTATCAGCAGGAAGGACCGACTCAGACTCTTCAATGGCAGTCTCCACCATGCGGAGCAGCTCTGTCGACCTTTCTTCTGCCCTGCGGAAGCATGTTCCTCCATATACCTCGCCGTCATTCTACAATCAGTCTTTACCACAAGGCATGCCAAATCGCAGGCCAAGGATCAACAGGGACCACCCACCGCCGCAACATCAACGTCGATCACTGTACGACCTACATGACCTCATACCGCTCGCTCCTCCAACTTCCGAGCGGACAGATTCACCCCAGCAAGACGAGTACTCGCCATCTATCCCCAGCTCGGACCCAACGAGCCCCGAGTATGACTCAGCTCTTAGCGCCGAACGACAATTATATCGCTCGTGGAGGGAAGGGAAGGCGAAGATGAACGGCATGACCATTGCCGAGTCGCAGCGCAAGCCCAGTCGCGTCAAGGGAATGGATGTTGATAAAATTATTGATGCTCAGCTTCCACCGCCTGAACCATCAGCGAATGCCCGCAGCCGTAAAGCGAGCCATTATCTGGGTCTCTTCAAGGAGAATGATCAAGAAGAGAAGAGGGAAGTGGAACGCAAGAAAGCTGCTAGAAGCAAGGATGCTTCCAAATCTGAATTATCGAGACACCTGGAAGCGCAAACAATCAGCGAATCTCATGGAGAGCAAACAATAGACGAGGATGTGGAGGCACTTGAGGGTGGAAATCACCTCCCTGTCTCTAGAGATGACATGGCAAAGAAGCTACCTCTTGAACTTCTGGAAGATATCCGCAATCATCATCATCTACAACCAGGCACTCCTCGAAAGAATCTCTCGGGTCAGAATCACGATCGGCGGATGCACGAGCAGCTTCGCAAGATTGTTGGGCAAGACGATGAGGAAGAATCAGATCGTGAGCACATCTCTTCGGCCACCTACTATCCGCACCAAGCTGTCACCCTCGGCGATAGTCCCATCGAGGATCAGATCGTGGAGCGAAAGGCCAAAGACCAGTCAGATGTGTCGACAAATAAGCAGGACAACCAATGCGCCAACGACGTCCAGGTGTCTTTACAAGGTGAAGGTGCTGCAGAGTACCTGTCGGGCATGTCACGAGCCACATCCGAGTACGACTTCAAGCAATTGCCGCAAGCGATCAACACTACTGAGCTCGTCTCTGACTCCGAATACGACATTGAGCCTACCGAGGGTGAAGCATACGGGTCGAGCGCGTCGATATCTGGCGAAGAGGAAGACGATGAAGCCCTGCAAATTACACCCACCGCCACTCCTCTCGTCAAGGCGCAACCTGACAGGCGGTCATCCTTCAGAAAGCATGCACAACATGCACCTGCGCCCATCGGAGCAGTGGAGCTTAAGCCTTACAAGCATCAAGTTGGAGGTCACACTTCCATTTACAGGTTTTCTCGGCGTGCTGTGTGCAAGCAACTTAACAGCAAAGAAAACAGGTTCTACGAGACCGTCGAAAAGTCTCACCCTGAACTTCTCGGCTTCATGCCACGTTACATTGGTGTTCTCAACGTAACTTACCGTAAAGACCAAAAGCGCCGAAAACATGCACCGTCTGAAGAGGGTAAAGTGCCCTCGGCTGGTAGTGACGGTAAGACTGACGACCTTAAGCCATCGAACGAGGAAGCCAAGCCTGCGCACATCGACCAAGCTCGTGTCATCAGCCGCTCCATGCAGTCACAGGCTCCTGGCATTCCTCAAGTCATCTTGGCCAACAACAGACACCTCATCCCAGACAATTTGTTTAAGATGCCTCGGTCTAGGACGCCGAGTCCGGAACTGAACAGGACCATGTCATCACCAGACCGGCCTGAATCTCACAGCGATGGCGACAAACCGCTTCGCCGTCCATCGTTGAAGTCAGCTAGCAGCTGGGGATTCACATCAGTCAATGGCCAGCTACGAGATCATGTCCTGCGAGAAGTTTTTGCACCCCCGGTCATTCATAAGCACCGCCACGGTTCCCGCACATACCAAGCTCGCTCGGTTCGAAAGGTGCCGAAGCCCATGCAGGACGACCCGGGTCACACACTACGTCAAAACTCGGTTGACATCTCATCGCTGCAGCGCAATGCCGAAGTCTCTCGTACTAAACGCGAGGGATTAGCAAAGGGTCCATTGTCGCGGCGAAATCTCACTAATGGTGATCGCTCTGCATCTGACTTGGAGCAGGTCTTGAAGGAGAGTAGGAAGGCGTTGAGCAAGAGCGCAGAAGTCTCAGAGCAGGACTTGCCAAAACCCGACAGCTCTGGGCGAGCTCATCGTCGCCGTCATTCTGGTGGTGGCCTAGTGAGGAAGCCAACAGATATCGAGGGTAGTCGCGGCGACTTGGAGTTTCATGAGAATGAATCGTACACTGCTGATGCCGAGGACGATGTCTTTGCCATGGATGATCTCAAGAAAGAATTATCTGCCAAACACGATAGCAAGGTGCTTCAGGATGAGGCAAAGGCAAGTGCGACGAATACCGAGCCACCGACTCCGGATGACGACTCCCGCAGCAATTCAATGCCACGCCTTGGCCCTGCCATTGACTTCGGCCCGCCTGAGCCTCGCAATCCAGAAACATCGCTCGTGCAACCAAGTGAGCGCGTCGAGCATTTCCTGCTGCTAGAAGACCTCACTGCTGGCATGCAGAAGCCGTGCGTGCTCGACTTGAAGATGGGAACCCGGCAGTACGGCGTGGAAGCAACAGAGAAGAAGCAGCAGTCCCAGCGCATGAAGTGCAAGATGACCACTTCCCGTGAGCTCGGCGTCCGTGTGTGTGGCATGCAGGTCTACAATGTGCGCGACCAGAAGTACAACTTTGAAGACAAGTACTTTGGACGGGATCTCAAGGCTGGTGCTGACTTTCAAAATGCGCTGAAGCGGTTCTTCTTCGACGGCATCGGCCACGCTTCCGCACTCAAGCACATACCCACTGTGCTGGAAAGGATCAACCAACTGGATCGCATCATCCGCAAGTTGCCTGGCTACCGCCTCTATGCCAGCAGTTTGCTCATGATCTACGACCGCGGTGATGCGGATAGCAACGGTAAAGTCAAAGAAGACTGGAATGCTGACGGCAAGCCAGCTCAATATTCGGACATCAAACTCAAGATCGTGGACTTCGCAAACTGCGTCACGGCTGAGAGCCTTCCAAACGTGCAGCACAAGCCGTGTCCGCCACACAATCCGGATCACATCGACCGTGGCTACCTTCGTGGTTTGCGAAGCTTGAGACTATACTTTCAGCGGATCTACCAAGATCTGCACTATCAGAAATACGTGGAGCGAGGCGAGGGAGAGGGCATGGCCATCGACTCTAGGAGCGTCAGTGGCGCAACGTCAACTCAGGGTTGGAGCGAGCACGTCATGGAAGACGACCCGGGGGAAGTCAGTGTTTAACGGCGTTGAAAGAGGAAGCATCGGAATGGAATGGGATCGGGAATAGAGTGTAAGAGACGGGACATCCAAAAGTCCTCATGCGGTGTCGCGCGCGGGCTTCACTGCTCGCCGCGACTTGATATTTTTCTGGAAGGCGTTTGCTTCGGGAAGTGCTACGGGACTTTTAAGCATGGCGCTGGCCGGTGTTTTTGCTTTGTTTTCTGAGAGCGGCATGGATGGGACTGGACTGGACTGGACTGGAATTGGATGGATGGATGGATGGAAACTGGGACCTGGCTGCTTTTCTGACGTCGTTTTCCTCGGCGAATATACCACTCTTGCAGCTTCTTCATTCGATTAGGTAGTGTGGATGTATGGATATGCGTGCTCTGTGAGGAGTGCGATTTTTAGGAAGGTCCGCCCCGGAATCGACTGTACTTCGTTCTCGCCGCCGCGCCCTGGGACATGTTGCGGAGTCAGTGGCATCACTTCTACAGCTTTAGCGCCTGAAAGTTGTAGGTGTTCAGTGGCCACTATTCCACACTACACCTGGCAAGACACTTAGCAATCACCACCCGCGCCGCATGTTCTATCCACAACCCACTCGTCAATGCTCGCGCTACCTTTGCAACAACCTCTCTCCAGCTGCCTTCGCCAGAGCTTGCTCTTCATCGCCGCCACAGCGATCGCTCAGCGCTCGTTAGGCTCATACGACGTGCAGACCACGGAGTGGTGAAGTGCGCGGTGCAATCAGCAAACATCATATACGACGTCACAGCCTACACGGACCCTTCAAACCAGACGGACGCTCTTCTGCGAAACCTCTGGCTCCTTGGCTTGGCACACTCAACCTCGCCGATCTCTCGACTGCTCTTCAGAAGCACTCCAACAGCCTCAAACGATTAGACATGGTGACCGGAAGCACTACCGGTCACCTCACCCCCTTCGAAGATAAGCGAAGATTTTGAGAATAAGATGCAGTTTGAAGAAAGACGCATCACGAGTCGCTGCCATGACCAGTAGCGGATCTGCTGGCCACGAAGTCGAATGCAGAAAAAATGTGTGCCGTGTCCGAGAAGGCTCTGCATCTGAATGTTGAGAATTTGTAGGTCCGGAAGTACTCCTCCGTGAAAAAAAAAATGGATTGAGGTACGGAATTTGGGATTTCGGTGGTGAGAGGAGGAGCTTTTCTTGTCACTTTGAGGACGAGGTGATTGTGTCTCTGAATGCTGTGCAGACGCGTTGTGAGCAGAGCAGTGTTCGTCGTGCAATGAAGTCGAGGTGCAATGGGTCCGGATTCTAGTCGGGTCCGGCTAGTACTACCTCCATTCAGGCTCGTGGGCATGAAGAATTGAGTTGCGTGAAGGTGATGAATGGGGATTATATTGCGACCGAGTGCACGTGATAGATTAGTAATTAGGGCTAGCTTCCGAACTTACCGACAACCAATTACGAGCACTCTACCTAATTCTTCGCCTACGAGCCTAATATAAACCCGTACGAAACTAGCCTGCTAAACACTAATATAACACTACAACGTATATAAGACATTCTAAATAGCGGAGGTTGTAGCCCTGCTAATTGCGCTTTATTCTACCTATTAAACAAGTCTATACGACGTTAGCGCGTTAAGTTTTCGCTATTCTGCTAAGCCGACTCGACTACAATATATGCTAGTAGTATAGTGTAGCCCTCGGTAGCAAGATAAAGGCAAAGGGTTAAGAATATAGGTATTCTAAGAGTCGGAGGTACGAGCGGCGGTTAATCTAAGGGTCCGCTCGTAATTTACTTAGCGTTTTATATACCGTTTATATATAAGTAATACAAAGGAGGGTAGAACAAACGCAGTTACCGGAAGACCTGTCTTAGAAGATCGTATCTATAGCTTTAATTTAATATTTTGACGTATACTTTATATAGCTATTTTAAAAGATCGTATTATTGCGTAGAACAGCTTTTTTGGGTTTATCTATCTAATATATAGTTATACTTCTATAAATTCGAATTCTCGTTTGTATACTAGACGGTTGTATAGGAGCCGTACGGTTTTCTTTTAGGCGCTTCGCTATAGGCTCGGTATGGACCGCTAAGCCGGATATGTGTTAGTGTGCTTGGCGGAGAGATGATATAAGGACGTAGAGACAGAGTAGAAGGTAGAAGGTAGAAGGTAGAAGGTGGAAGGTAGAAGGTACTAAATTTGGGTAGAAGGTCCATACAAGCCTACAAAGCGGGGCGCCTGAATGGAGGTAGGGCTAGTAGTGGGACGACGTCCAGGAGGATCTGCTCGAGTAGTTCCGCGGCGTGGATGACGCGCCAGCAGGCGGTCGTGGTGGCCATATTTACTGAATATCAGTGTTAGTGCATTCGAGAAGAAGAATGAGAGAGTGCGCACCTTCGCACTTGGGCGACTCGATGGCAACCCTTGAAAGCAGTTATCTTTGACAGGCGGTATAAAGAGGCAAGACTGTAATTGTGCGCAGAGTGTTGATGGTGTGGTCTAGTTACGAACTGTCGAGTTGTGTCGTGGAAGTGTAGTGCGCAAGCGAGTACAAGTGTAAGGTCTTTTGAAATGCATGTGCGTTATCGAGGTGAGGCAAATACCTGGTCAGTGCTCTCACATGCCGACGCAGCCAGGAAGCGTGAAGTGAATGATGGATGCTTTTTCATCGCTCGTCGAGAGCTATTATTACCAATTAGCTATTAGCTATTAATACTACTAAAAGCCAGACTAGTTTTTCTTTGGACATTCTGGTTACCAGTCTCGCAGTAATCGCTTTGGCTGGCCTCCTCGCAGCCACTTACTCCGAAACTCCGACTTCAGTCATGAGCCATGATCTCGTCTTCGTGCCTTGCGACCCATCAGACAAGCAGTAGCTTACTGCTTCCCGCCCTCACCCTCATCGCCGTACTGTGGCTTTGGCTCGTACTTTGGCTCGTGGGTTGGGTAGCCCTTTTCGCTGGAGGCGCAGGTGGTGTATGGGTGGCACTCCTTGGAGGTCTCGGTGCAGACAGTGGTGGAGCTCTCAGTGCATACAGAGGTGGTGGTGACCGGGCATGGCTTGCTGGTGGTGATGACAGTTGGCACAGTCTTGCACGATCTATATGGAAGTCAATATGTGTTTGGGTAGCTGTCAATGAGGTACTTGCGTCGTGGTCTTCGGGATCTTCTTGGTCTCAGGGCAGACGCTTTCAGTCTGGGTAGTGAGGCAGGTGGTCTTGTAGTCGGTGGAGTAGTGGGTCTTGCAGACCACATTAGAGTGGACGACTGGCTTGGTGATGGTGGTGGTCCATGGCACAGTCTTGGTCACATTATGGACCTTGTTGACTGGGGAAAGTCAGCACGAGTCAACATGAGAGGGCCATTCAAATCACCAAAGTCGGTAAGAGTGATGTACTGCTTCTCCTCGGAGGTATAGGAGAATGGCGTGTACTTGGTGACAGTCAAGGTCTTGGTGTGCTGGTATGGGACTGTCTTGGTCTTGGTGTGGTAGACAGCGGAGCACGTGCTCTTGGTAATGCAGTCTGGCTTGCTGTAACCATTGCCGTAAGCTGGCTCTCCACCGCCATTCGGAAGAGCTGCTGCAATGCCAGTGATGGCCAGAAGGGGAACGAAGAACTGCATCTTGAATGTGTTCCTTGTTGTTAAGCGTTGAACGAATGAGAGCAAGAACGAGTGTGTCGTGATACGGATGAAGACAACTCACCACAGGGCGGCCGATACTATATACCGCTCTTGTTCGCCGGCGTTCTCCACCTGCCTATGCTCTGCAAATTCCTCAACTGTCACAAAGGTGGAGGCTTGTAGAAGCACTGATACGCAAACATGACGGCTGAACCTTCTTCATCGTGTTGTTACATTTGCGTTGCCGAGACGTGTCGGGTTTCCCGATGGTAGATAGTGCTTTGTATTGCCATCAACACGACTGGGTGTCATACAATGAAGCTCCTCGCAGTTTCTGCACCAGAAGGTTGGTGTACCGTCTGGTTCTCCCATTGACTGAGAGGGGTTGAAGATTCGGAAGCGCCGGATGAGCAAAGAAGTGCTTGGTAGTCTTTCTCTTCTCCTCAACAACATTCCGACAATTGCTGAGCACGACTAAGGTCAGTCGTACTCTTCATGCCGATGGTTCTGATGATGCGTTGACTTGACGGTGCCCGAGTTGTATTCTCGTTGATTGCATGACTCCGCTCGGGATGTGGACGCGGAACAACGGTCTACAATGGGTGTACGTCTATGTTGAGCGTGAGATGGTATGGAAGGCGGAGTATGCAAACGCCCCGCCTTGAGACAATACAGGAGGAGTTGCGCTTACAGGAGAGGGGAGAGAAGGTGAGAAAGCTGCCTAAGGTTGAGGCAAGGCAGTCCTAGCATGCCAAGAATGCCAAGCCGGCTTCTGCAGGCGTTCGTTCTCGCGTCGCGAACTTCACTTCAGAGCTTTGCGCATCAACAATCAACAATAGCAGCTATTGTCCATTGTCCACCACTGCAGCACAGTAGCAAACCGACAATATGGCATTCGGACGATCAAACTCACTCTCCTTAAACACTGGAGCGACGAACAGTCTCTTGTAAGTATCCATCTCATCTCATTTCTCTACACCATCACAAACCAGAACCCGTCCGCATCTGCATCTTTCGCCATACCCCTTGCATTGCCCGTTGCCCAGCATGAGCCACAAAAGCAAGATGCGCCAGCCCAAGTTGAGCGCGAAAGAGCAGAAGAGATTCGACCGGGAGTCGGCCGAAGAACCTCTCTTCGCAGAAATGCCAGCAGACGTCGCCAACAACGGCGTAGGAGGCAGCACATTCACCAACACTCCTGCTTCAAGTGCTCTGGCATCTATTATGTTCTCCGCTTCGTCTTCCGCAGCTGCCTCAAGCTCGGTCCCAGCGCCGACGTCGACAAGTGCTATGCAGAGCATGCTAGATGCACACCGAGCTAACAATGCCGGCAACAACAGTGCCCAACAGCAGCAGAGTCAGGCACCGGCAGGCAACAGCTTGTTCGGTACTGCAAACAACGCATCTTCGACGAATCAGACGGCGAGCCTCTTCGGAAATACGAATAACAATGCGCAGACCAGTCAACCTGCGAACACCTCGAGTCTCTTTGGCGGCGGAAACAATGCCCAGTCAAACACGACTGGAAACGCCTCGAATTTGTTCGGCGGCACAAGCAATACACAGTCAAACACTACGCAACCCGCAGGCGGGACGAGTCTCTTTGGCAACAATCAGCCCAGCCTGTTTGGCAACAACAGCATGTCCAACAATCTCTTCGCAAAACCAGCACAACCTGCACCTCCAAGTAACCTTTTTGGCGCATCGGTGAATCCTACCACCAACACAAGCGGCGGTGCTAGTCTCTTTGGCGCATCATCTTCTACACGACCTGCACAGCAGACACCTTCGTTACTCGGTGCGACCCAGCACGCGCAAATGTCCCAGCCCGGCCCTTTTGGTCGACTCGGCATGGGACAGACAGCCGGCGCACAGCCGCAAGCGGCATCGCAAGTCACTGTCGACAACCTGCGGCCAACCACACGATTCGAGGATTGCGCAGACAATGTCAGACAAGAGCTAGAAGAGATCGACAAGATGATCAGGAAACAAGAAGAGTTTGCCAGACAGATCGAGGCATTCCTTCCAAAGCACGAGGCGAATCTGAACTCTTTGCAGCCGGATATCGAGTTGATCAGGGACAAGACTGAGGATGTCGAGCAGGCGCTCGCTTCGGGTGCTCGAGGTGTCGATGCACAACGTCAGCTGACCGAGAAAGACAAGATGGATTTCCAGCGAATCGAGCGCGTAGCAACGAATTTGTCGCTGCCACAAGGTTATCAGTACCCCAACTCGAGCTTGAGTGGATTTGGCGGCATTTATGCTTCTCAGCAACGGCTACAGCAGCCACAGACAGCACCCGAAGGCGAGGATCCAAGCAACTACGACACCGATCTGGTCGGCAACTACTTCATGCCGATGGCTTCTGAACTGCAAAAGACGATGGCAAATTACGCAGGCACGCTTTCAGAAATCGAGGCCCATCTGCGTGTTATCGAAGACTCGACGGTCATGCAAGCCCAGCGACTGGCACAACAGGGAGCTGGTATGGGCGATCAGAGCTCCGGCGAGGACAGCGTCCGCATGATTGCATCTACTCTGCGTATTTTCGAAGAGGGAATTTTGCAGGTCGCAGGCCAGGTCGGAGAGTGCAGAGAAGGTGTTACTCAGCTCGTGCTTGGACGATTGAGCGCGAATGGGTACTAGTACGGAGTTCGGATTACTTTGGGTGCAGGGGCATGAGCAGGCGTTCGAGACACGTGATCAAGGATACCATCAAGGCATGAGTGGCATTAGCGAGGAGTTCGAGTGTACATTACGACGGTGGCTAGACCGCCAAATGTTTTCATGAGGCATGCGCAAGATCGCGGCTTCGATCTACATATCGATGCCATACTCTCACCGTCTTTCATTCTCTCTCGTCCCATGTCTATCCACGCGACTCACATGCATATAGCGCGGCCTTGATCGAGAGACGCACGGTGAGGGCCCTCGTCCCTGCCGAACGGGTTCCGTTGCTCACTTCGCTTATTACCTCATTACCTCGACCTAGAGCTGCAAAACAGGTTCTTACAGCTATTAATATTATCGTATATTACAAATCTATATTAAACTATATAATACCTAAGGTACTTTTATTCTATCGGAGGAAGATCTAATAGCGAATATAAGTACTATATCGACGTTAGCGCGTCTATAGAAAAAGGAAGATTATAAGTTACTAACTAGCCGAGTTTCGGCCGGATTCTATACTATTAGTTCCTCCCCTTCTTACTATATTCTAATTCTAATAATATACTATCTATAGATATATAAACGATATAAGATATTTATAATATCTAAAAGATAGCTTAAAGGGTCTACTAGGGTATTATATCGGCTTCTAATATACTTTTACGGCTTCTAGAAAGAGGTAGATACTACTACTACGACGACTAGGACTTAGATACGATCCTAGATAGCGAAGGTATAGTTAGTAGATTACTTATAAATTTATAATCTATCTACTTATAGTATAGTTCTACGCCCTATATCTAGTATACCTTGTCTACGGTAGTATATATAAGACTAACTACTATAACCGACCTCTTTTTAATATCTCTAGTAGTACTAGTAGTAGTACTATAGTTCTATTAGAATACGCTACTATAAGCAAAGAAGATAAAACCGGCTTTATATAGGCATTTAAAGCCTTTAAGAAGCTCTATAGACTACTACGTTAATATCCTACTAGATCTAGGCCTATAGGTTGTTAATTAAGACTATAGCTATATAAATCTACTAGACAAGATATGCTTTTTAATACCTCTACTTGTCTACGCCTAGTATACCTTTAAGAATATATAGCTATAGGCTAGTAAATTAGTACTATAATAAGCCTTTTATAACGGTAAAATAGGTACCTTTCTATATAACGAAGATTAAGCTAATTACGAGTCGTTTATAGCCGCTTTTTACGCCTATATTAAAGCTAAGATAGTCGCCGAATTCGATAAGAAGAATACCTTCCTATCTAAGTATAAGAACTTAAACCCTTACTTCCGTAGCCTATAGACCTATATTAAGCGTTAATACTAGTCTTATAAGAAGACGACTGCCTACTGCTTTTATTAGTACGTCTTTCTATTCTATAGATAGCCTAATACTTCGAGGATAGAAGAGGCTTATTCGATAATACTAAAGAAATAGCTAGTAGGTAGACGGTACAGCGTACTTGTCCTACTCTCTAAACCTATATATAGACGTCTACCTAGCTCTACCTAGATGCCGCTTTACTAATAGCCTAGTAGGAGCCGTAGTTTAAGATTAAAGCCTCTTAGACTAAGGACCGTACTAGTAAGGACTGTTTTAATTTCTAATATTCTATAGAAAACTAGAGTTTGCTTAGTATAACGGTATAATCTACTACTAGGCTATTATTAAGGCCGGTAAGTAGTAATAGTGCTAGGTATACGGTTACAGTACGAAGGTATCGTAACAGTTATGCAGTACAAAAGTTGATATATTCTCTAAGGTGCCGCGAGGCAAGCTATCTATATAATAGTCCTACTATTAGTAGCAATAGCGACCGTAGCGGTCGATAGTAACCGCTGCCTGCTATCGTATATACAATAGTGTTATATCGTAATAGCCTCCCCTTCTATAAAAAAGGTCGGCACTGTCTATAGTGTCCTAAAACAAAGGTCCTTAGTAGGCCGCACTATAGGAAGGTTTAAGGCAAAAGAGCGTAATAGCGTCGTATAAAGGCTAAACCTAAACAGTATACTAGAACGGTAATACTAGGTATAGAATCGTGTCTCTCTAGTAATAACTGCGTCGGTTTTATACTTACTTGTTGCGACGGTTACGAAGGGCGTCGCGTAAGCTAGTCGGTATAGTCTAAACCGCCTTTAGCTACGGCTAAGGCGCGATAGTCTTTATAGTCTTGTTATCGGATAGCGAGGTATTAACTACGTCCGCTATAGTAGTAGCGCGGTCTAACTAATCGATAGGGATATTAGAGAAGTCGGTACCTAGTAATAGTAGCGTATCGGCGTCGCGTATAGTACCGTATAGCTTAAAGTAGTCGGCTATCTATACGTTAAGCTTAGCGATCTTATCCTTAGTAGTATTGCCTTATACGCCGCCGAGTAGCTTAAAAGCGTCCTTATTAATTAAGTATAGTATAGGGATTGCCTATTATAGCGCGACGCGTAAGAAATCGTAGTAAAGATAGGTTAGCGATAGCGTAAGCGACTCCTTTAAGACCGTAGCGGAAAGACGATACTACTAGGCTATCTAGCGCTTAGTTGCTTCGCGGATCTATGCCTTAGCTAGTATCTATTAAAGCTAGTATACCTCGGTTGCTACTAACTCGGACTAGCGTATATAGTAGAGAGCTTGTAAGTTAAGCGTACGTATACTAATTGCCGTCGTATTATATTAGTATTATCTATAGGCGCCTATAGTATTTTTCTATAGAGCGGGCAAAGGTAGTAAGCGTATCGGAAGCGATAGGAGCTTATACTATAGCTACGCAACCGTGTTATTAGGCAGTAGTAGCTAAGCCGCAGCTAGAGCCTTCGTAGGCGTAGAGAATAGGTTAGACGGTAGCGGTATCTTCGACGATAGGCGAGGCACTAAGAATAGGCTAGCGGTTAGCTTCTAGCGAGTATTTAACTTAGTCGATAGTAATACGCGTAAGGAGTTTAGCTAGATCGCCTTAGTTAGCGGGGCAACGGCCGGAGGTTGCGGCTTAGTCCGAGTCGTAAGCTTAGAAAGGAAGATTTTGCTAAAGAGGTACGCGTTAGTAAGGTCGGTCTCGTCTAGCGAGTAGTCGGGTAACGGCACTAGGAATGCGCCTATAGGATCCTAAGCATAGTCGATATTATACTACTAGTAATTCTTATTCGTTACTATCTTATCGTACTTAAAAACAGTATTGCCCTATATAATACGCTCCTAAACGCCTAAAGGATCGAAGACTAGATCGGTAGAGACTGTCTTCGGTAAATTATAGAACTATAGCGTTAGCGCGGGCTCTAATCTATTAGGGATAGCGCCGTCCTTAAGCGTCTAGATATAGGCGATAAAGGTAGATAAGGCGTATACCGGATCGATCTAAGTTAGCTAGTAGACTAGGCTAAAGTCTACTAGGTATTAACGGTTAAGGAGTAGTAGAGGTATGCCTTTACCCTTATTAGCGGTATAGGTACCGTTCTAGTAGCGACCGCTATCTGTAAGCTAAGCGTACTATTCCGTACGCGACGTATTAGTAGCCTTCGTGTCCGTAAGCGCCTTATTAGTATAGAGGGCGGATATATAGCCCTTACCGCGAAGCGTATAGGCGTTACGGACTGTAACATACCGCTAGGTATAAGCGACGACGTCCTAGGTAATAGCTAGGCGACCTAGGTTGCGACGGTATAGATAGAGTAGACTACTAGAATTAAGGGACGACTTATACTACTTATAGAGCTATATAGCCGACTAGGTACTAAGTTCTATACCGATTAGTAGTAGCTAAACTATATAGTCCTTAAGCTAGGAGTCTAGTAGAGGTAGGCGCACTATCGAGAGTCGTCCGGTAGCTACTATCTATAAGAATTAGACTTCGCCGTAGGTAGTTAGGTCGATCTTATAATACTTCGTCGCTCCGACGTATTCGCTAATAGGTCGCTTGCCCGTCTTCTAGTATTCCTTACTATAGTTACGGTAGGATACGTCCTTACCGTTCTCGCTACGCTTATATAGGACTAGGTAACCGCCTACTATAATACTATCGCGATGTTCTTTTAGGACGAAGCGGTAGAACTACTCTTATACAAGGTCGACTGTCTATAGGAAGTATAAGATAGCGCGTACTATAAGACCGACGGCTCTATTGCGGATTAGAGATAGTACTAGCTAGAATCGTAGGTCGCCGGTATAGGTGCTTAAGCTAAGGAAGTTCTCGCGTAAGCGGATAATATTTGCTAGGAGTCGGTACTATAACTTCGCGTAGTAGAAAGTAATAGTTAGCAGAAAATTTATATCGAGGTTAGCTAGGTTAGGAAGCTCCTTTAATTCGCCTATAGTTATAAGCGCTATGTACTCGCTAAAGCGTATCGCGTAAATCTCCTACTACGTATCGTAACTGTCCGAGTAAAGGTCGGTCCTAAAGATAGAGTATTTATAGGCGTAATCGTTGTTTACGATTTAGAAGGAGTACAGTTACGTAAAGAGTAGGTTTTTAAAATCGGTAACTAGCTTACCTATATACTAATACAATTCGTATAGAATCTAGAAGCGCCGATCGCCCGCGGTAAGGTATAGATAGTATAGGTAATGCTAAAGCCTTACTAGATAGTGTTTAACGAGTCGCTTATATAGGCGTAGGCGAAAGAGGTTAGGTAGTCGACCGTCTACGTCCTCGGCGTATACGTTACGTACGAGTTTCGCGGCCTAGATAAAGCGTATATCTTTAGCCTTATTACGCTCTATAGGATTAGCGGCGATTAGTATATCGACTTTCTTATTATAGTCCTCGTATTCTACGTACTACTAGATTGCCGCTTATTCGGGTATCTCGTTAGTACGAAGAAGACGCTTGTTAATTAAAGTCTATTATATACGCTAACCTCGGAGCCGCCGTCGCTCGAACTAGAGTTCTTTAGAGAAAGGGTCTAGGTATTCTTTATATACCGACTCGATCGGAGTAGCAAGTAGCTTAGAGGGAGCTAGTACGGGCGCTTGCGGCGAGCCGTTACTCGGCGCCTACGTTAGGGAGGCTAGTACCTATAATAGCGGTAAATTAGGAAGGGTATACGCTAATAAAGATAGTAATTTTAGCGAAGCTAGTCGGTTTGCGGGTATTGTTAAGGGTAGTGCCGATTCTAAAGCCGAAGGCGTATAAAGAGGCTGCGCGCTAACGGGATTAGTCGGGCCGCTTTCTGTACCGTTAACTAGGCTACTAGACGCGTAGGCCGCGGCGTTACGGTAGAGAGCAAAGAAGCTAGGTACGGCGTCCTATAGCTTCTCGGCCTTCGGAATCCTAACCTCTAACGCTTTGCCCTTCTAAATAAACTCCTATTTACCTAAATAGTATAGCGGAGGGTCGCCGTTATTAATAAAATAGTCGGCTATAGCCTTATAGAGTACTCGACCTATTTGTCGGCCCTCGCCTAGTAATACCTTCGCTAATTCCGTTAACTATTTCTTCTTCGTAGTAAGCGCTATAACCGCCTATATAAACGACTTCCTATCGAAAACGTAGTCTAGATTAACCGCCGCGATAACCGCCGGTGCATAATATTTTAGAAATAAAAACTGTCTAATATCGGAGAGCGGATAGTCTAGATTCGGAAGCACTATCGATAGGTTAGCGATAGTCTAACGCTATACCGTACTAAACTTACTACCCGGCGTTCTCTACGATTGCGGCCGAGCTATTATATCGAGCGATTCCTAATTAGACTCGTCTACCTTATCCGCCGGGGGTAACGGTACTAAGCTTACTATTAGCGTCCCGTTAATACGACTACGACCTAGGAACAACGGTACGCGTCGTTATAACAGTTGTCGGCCGGCGTCCGTTAATACGTAGTATAGCTCTATATCGGATCCGTCCTCGGTAAATATTAGGAAAGGCTATATATACCTATCCTCGGCGGTATAGCTTAAGACCGTCTAAACCTCGCTAGTGCTTAAGCTACCGTCGGTAGAAATAAGCTATAGCGCCCTACGAAAGATCTATTAGATATTGCCTTCTACTATAGCGAGAATTATAAAGCCTTCTAGCGTCTACGTTAGGTTAGTACTGTTTTCCTCTAGCCGCGGTTATTATAGGTCGAGCGCGGCGTTATCTATCTCTCTACGATGCTCGCCGATCTAATCCGCTATCGTATCTCCTTTACCTACCGAATCCTTTATCGAGTTCTCTATATTCTCTATCTTAGGTATAGCCGTACGTATCTCGACTATAGCGCCGGGCGCTATATCCCTTCTATTCGTTATATTCTTAAGCTTATCCGCGAGCGTAGGAACCTCGATCGAAGGGTCTACAGCTGCCTCCTCTCTACTCGCTATATCCTTAGGCCTAACCGCGATCGTAGGAATCTCGATCGTAGTATCTAAAGCTATATCCTCTCTACTCGTTATATCCTCTAGCTCCGGCGCGGCTATACGATTCTCGACCGTTTCGTCTAATACTATATCTTCCTTATCCGTTATATTCTCTAGCTCCGGCGCGGCCGTACGACTCTCGACCGTAGTATCTAATACTATATCCGCCTTATCTATTAGGTCCTCTAGCTTAGGCGCGGCCGTATAATTCTCGACTATAGTATCTAATACTATATCTTTATTACTTGCCTTACTCTCTAGCTTAGGTATAGGCGTTAAGCCGGTAATAAATAAGGACTGTCCGGCCGATCCTAGACTATCTAATAGTAGCGGTTCCCCGCGAGGAGCGTTAATCTTACTATTCCCTATCGCGGTATCCTAAGGGTCTCGATCCTCGCTTCTACGATATTCCTTAGCTATCGCTTCTTAGAGGAGGTCGAACGTGTCGGCCTTATAGTATAGGCGAGACGCGCGTTATAAATCCGACTCGAATAATATAACGTTTAGGCGCTTATATCGCGATCGGTGCTATAGAAATTTTTACTAAAAAGCTACTACTTTACGATCCCTACGGCGGACGCGGTTCTCGCGCTCGAGGTCCGTTTCTATTCGTCGTCGGTAATTAATAGAAAGCTCTCTTATTATAGGATGCCGGAAAGATCGATACTAAATAAGGAATAGCCTACGTCTACGTATAACGGTTGCCTAAGTAACGTAGTTACGATAACAATATAAGGGTACGCCTAGGCGGATTACGACTTCGAAGAAGGAGTCGCGCTACGGAGTCGTATCGATTTACGACGAACTACGAGGGATTGCCCGGCCTCGCCTTTGTCGGCGGAGCTAGCAACCTCTAAAAAAGGCTAGCGAGCTCTCGTCCGCTTTACTACCCTATAGAGGGTACGAAATAGTAGTACCTCCTCTAGAGGGTATACGTTATCGTAGATTTTGCGTAGATTGTCCGCGCCTATTAAGTCGTCGATATTATACTATATATTATAGGCGCTCCTATACCCTTTCTACTTTACTAGGTATTAGAGAACGGGCTAGCCTCTTCGGACGACAGTCCGTCGCCCGAGAAAGCGCTCGATTTCGTAAGAATCGCCCTCGTCGCTAGAACCTAGACTGTTCTTAGCTATAACGGGCGGGGGCTTGTAATTAACAGTTCTCTTAAAAGGATCTAGGTCTTTAGGAGCTTTTTCTAACTACGAAACCGATATTACCGGATAGATATACATTAATAGCGGCAACTCGAGATAGTAGGCTAGTTGTCCGACCTTTTCGAGAACCGTAAAAGGCCCTTTAAAACAGTAGCTAAACTTGTACGACTAACTTAGCACTTTGTAACTACGGTATAGGCGAAGCATAATACAGTTACCTAGCTTAAGGAATAGGGGCTTATACTTACTATTATACTATTCTTTTATTTTTACGTTTGCCTAAGTAATCGCGTCCTAGACTTCCTTCTAGATACGGCTATACGCTACCGCCCTATTATACGGATAGTCGTATAGTATATCGAGCGAGTCGAGATTCGTCCTTATACCTATAGCAACCTCGTTCGGCGACTAACCGGTAGTCGTATTACGGGAGTTATTAAGCGTAGCCTATAGCTATAGGATAAACGTCGTCTAATCCTCGCTAGGATAATCCGCTAACTAGTAACGAATCGCCGTCTCGACCGTTTAGTTAGTTCGCTCGGATTAACTATCGGTTTAAGGGTAGTAGGCCGTAGACGTAGCTAGCTTCGTACGTAGGCGCAAGAAAACGCCTTTAAAGAAGTCGCTTAGCTAGCGAGGATTACAATTAGCGATAAGTACTACTAGCAAACTTATATCTATTAAGTAAAGCCTATCGATTAGAGCGATGCCTTAGTCGTAGGCCTTCTAGTCCTCTTTGCCTAGGACGACTACTACCCGCTTAGACGTCTTATAAGTAATCGTATATAGTATATTAAAACTATCGGTCGTAACCGGCAATGCGGTTACGAGATCTATCGTTATAGTATAGTATAGGCCCTCCGTATTCTAGATCGGGTAAAGTTCGCCGTAAGGAGCGTATCGGGGGGTACGCAAAAGGAGATACTAGTAATAATAATCTAAATAGAGGCGAAAGTAGCAAGCGAGTTAATATATAAAGAAGGAAGCTTAAATGCGGTCGAAGACGCGCTAAAAGCCTTAATAGTAATAGTTATCGTAAGCCTACTCGAAGATCTCGCCTATTAAGGCCCGAGGGATATAGAGTCGCTCGCGCCCTAAAGATTAGTTACGGAAATATAAGAGGCCGTCCCTCTCGAAGAATCGAATACCTAGCGGACTATTAAACTTATTACCTACGAATAGGTCCGGATTTTTACTACCCTTATACCGAACTAGCGTTTTCGTTACCGAAGGTATATTAGCTCCCTCCGAATAGAGACGCTCTAAAGCATTCTACGCCTATACTTATCGAACTAGTCGCAAAACCCTAGACTAATATTCGTCGTTATTATACGCTCGGTTTAACTAACGTCGGAAATCCGGATCTAGCTCTACTAACATCGTATAAAAGTAGGCTACTTCCTCTAGATCGGCCGAAGAGGGCGTAACGTCGGTATAGTAAAAGAGTAGGTCTAAGTTCTCCTCGTCCGGCGTTAACTTAGGCGACTCCGTATCCTCTAAAAGTCGACTAAGGGCGTCTAGAACTAGGTATATCCGCCCTAGGCGGTAAACTATATTAACTCGATATTTCGAAAGGAATATCGATACCCTTACTAACTTTAGGTTCTATTTGCCTATATCGGTAGTTATAGTTATCGATACCGAGTTAGTAAGACCGACCGCGGTATAGTAGTCTATAAAGATAGTCGTCGGCCTCGATAAAGTATATATTAAATAGCCTACCTTTTTTACTATCTATACGATTCCTAAGTATTCGAGCTTAGTTAGCTAGTATCGTATCTCCGCCTAAGTTAGGCCTCGGCTTAAGAACAGAATAGGCTAAACCTTATAGTAAGGAAACAACTGCGCCTTTCCCCTAGATAGAATCGGGTCTAGATCCCTATCGATATAGTAGAGTACCGCGCTATAGCCAAACTCTTTTAAGGAATCTATATTAGCGTATAAGCGACGGTTAGAGTCGAAATAGTATAGGAAGGAGGGCTCGTAGAATATAGATTGCAATAAGCGAAACGCTTTTACTAGCTCGTCGCGGTACTAATCGTTCTTACCTAGCGTTATAATAGCGACGTACTAGCGACGACTATTGCCGGTAACTAGCGCCCCTTTTAATAAGCGTATTTTCTCCGCCTATAAAGGCGCCGCTATCTACGCGTAGTATAGGATATATTGCCGTAACTAGTTAGTTAGGCCGAGATAATACTCTAGTTTCTATACGTTTTCTAGGAACTAAAGCGAGGTAATCGCTACGATCTTCTCCTTACTCGTAGCTAAACCGAGGCCGCTAACGTACTAACCTAAAAGGGTCGCGGAGGGGAAGCCTAAGAAAGTCTTCTTCGGACTAATGCTAATCCTTACGGCGTCCAATCTCTAGAAAACCGCTTCTAGATAATCGAGGTGCTTAGGTAACGTCTATAAAAACACTACGATATTGTCGATATAAGCCTATATAAAGCTACGACAGTTACGAAGGATCTAATCTAGCTTCCGCTATACGAATTAGACACTGTTCGAGTATCCTATAATAGCGACCTTATACTATTCCTAGCCGCGATAAGTATTAATCGTTAATTTATAACGATCCTCCGGTTTTACGCCCTATTAGTAGAAGAAGGTTAGACAGTCTATAGTGCTAATATACTAGCACCCTACTAATTATGTAAAAAGGTCCGCCTAAAGCGGTATCTAATAGCTATCGGGGATCGTTACCTTATTTAAGGCGCGGATATCGACTACTGCTATTAGCTAGTAACCGGCTCTATACCTATAGGCTAGTTTTGAGCCTATATAAGAGGCCTCCTTCTGCATTGTAGATAGATTATTAACCTCGTATAGCACATTGTTTATGTCACACTTCTACAATGCCTATATTGTAGGGCTCTAGTTATTAGCCTAAGCGACAGTCTCGTTATCCTATCTTGCTAAATATAGCTGCCTATATTGCTATAGGTTATGTTACCCTCGGTAACCTATACTATTGCTACAAGTGGTAGTAGTAGTATTAGTTTCCGTCCTTTACTGCCTATAGCTTGTTAATTATACTGCCTTTACCGTTAGTAACGCGCTTCTATACGATAAACACGAGAAAGCCGAAGGGCGTAGGCTCGGTTATATACTATATCTTCCCCTAGCGGTATAGGTCGTTATATATCTTGTTTACTACTTTACGATCCCTCTTACTTAGGTTAATTATGCGGGAGGGCGGCAATAGATCTAGGTAATTTAGTACGGTTAGGATAGGCATATAATCGTGCTCGGGAATATCGACTACTATTTAGCAATCCGTAAAAAGCTCTAGGTACCGCTCGACTGCTATAGCGATTTAGTCTACCTAGTTATCGTTACTATAGATCGTTACGCCTAACGCGTACTAGTATTCCCGCTATGTATTTAGCATATCCCGCGTAGCCGTAAAAGCGTTAGGACTTAATCCCGCTAGTCCGTAGTCGGCTACGTCGATATAGTAGGCCCTAGCAATAGTCCTATTACTTAATAATCCGAGTAGCTATCTAGCTCGAATCGTTACTAGAGTCGTCGTATCGTTACAAATATATATATAAGAAAAATTAGCGTCTACGACCTAATTATACGCCGTTACTAACGGCGGAGCTTGTAACGACAATCCCTATATATTGCTAGTTAGCTAGACTAAGAAACCGGCGTTAAGAATAAAATCCCGGCTCTTAAGGAGGTTACTGCTATACTTAACTAGCGCGAGGGCGACCGTACGCGGCGCTAAGGTTACGTCCTCTGCTAGCCTTATAAGACGCTAAACCGACTTCCCTTTCTTGCGCTTAACGGCTACTTTAAAGCGGGCGTTATCCTAACTAGCTACGGTAACCGTCTATATAGGAATATCGATCTTTATTCCCTCTAGAGTAATCGTATCTATACCGACTAGGATTTTTGCCTTTAGTTTAGGAACTAGGTAAACCTCGCGAGTTATTCGTACTAGAGAGACTATACCGTCCGTCTTCGCTACTAGGATAAATATATCTAATACGACGTATTCCTCGGAGCGATATGCGCCGGCAATACCGCCGATTTTAATCGGTTCGCGTAGCTTACGTACCTCTACGTCCGGGCAATAGCTTAAAACGAAGTCTTTTTCCGTAATAGTAAGCGTATAGCTAGTATCTAGGCAGACCTATATAGATATACTAGATAGTAATAACCGAAGAGGGAAAGTTATATATTACTAATTCCGGAATACGTAACCTTACTAAGCTAACGGAGGCGCCTTCGACTAAATTACTTCTAAGTTTGCCGATACGCGTTCGATAATAGTAGAAGGCGTCGTCGCCCCTATATACTCCTTATAAACATACTAGTATAGAAGGTTACCTAACTTAAATCGCCGCCTATAGACCTTATAAGCGTACTTCGTAGAGATAAATAGTTAGATCGCCGCTAGTAGGGACGCTTTAGCCTATAGTACCGAGTTTAACGCTAATAGCGAGCGGTCGCCTACGCCCGCAAAGTAAGCTTCTAAGCCCGGATTAGAGTCGTATAGGTCGGTAAAGTAGTCGGCGTCTCCTCTAGCGTTACTAAAATAGCTATAATTATCCGCGTCGGTTCTTCTATTATCCTCCTAACTATCCTCCTAATAGCTATCGTCGGCTTAGTTAGTATTATTTATAGTATCGCCTACTTTCTTACTATTATCGGCAAAGTTAGCCTACTTACGAGCTCGATTATTACGCTTTCTATTCTATCGATTAAATAGGCGCGAATCGACTCGCTTTAGGTCTTTTAGAAGGAAGGTAGGGCTACTACCCTTCGACGGTCTTTTACTATTTCCTACTAGCGGTAGGCGATTCTACTAAGGGGCGTTAGGTAGGCGATTCTGCTAATAGGCGTTAGTAAGGCGTAGTAGGTTCGGTCGGTCGATATCGCGGTTCCGATAGTTAGGGGATACTCTTACTAGAGCGAAGCTCGCTAGAGTATAAGAGGCGTTCCCTTTATATCGGTTCTACTAGGTAGCCTTACTAGCGCGGCTATTATTCCTAGTCGTAGCGTTTTAGCGACGATTAGACGAGGACGAAAGTATATACTCCTAGATTAATGCCTACTTCTCGTAGTACGTAATCTACTTATCGACCTTTATACGACAATTTAGCTCGTCTATATTTAATTAAAGGCGCGGGTCTATTCGATAGTAAGCTTCTAAGAGCCGGTTCGATTTCCGTACGCCGGTATTCTTAGCGAGTCGTACCGTCTTAATAATAAAGTCCGTTACTAAACGCCCTAAAGCGATATCCTACCGGTCGTAGCGTTGCTTATCGAGGAGATCTATCGCCTTTATCGAAGGGACCTTCTATTTCTTGCTAAGATAACGTTCCTAGCGCTTTAGACCGTATCCGCCGCGGAGCTTTACTCGGTTACGGCTAGAAAGGTAACTATAATACTAGCTAAGCGCTACCCCTCGAAAGCAAAGGGAGAAGTTAAAACGAACTGTCTCTCGCCTTACGATATAAGCATAATCCTTAGCCGCTTCGATAAAAGTATATACCGAACGGTATATTATCTTGTTCCTAACTAAGGCGTAGTCTCCCTCGCTATAATCCGTAACGCTAAGTAGAGGATCGAAGAACCTAAGATACGCTAGATCGAACTATAGCCGCTAGAGGTAGGCGTAGTACCCCTAGATATAACTCGCTTTAGAAACTAGCGCTTCCGCGACGTAGTCCTGATAATGCTAATAGTATCTACGACGGCGGGCGTGTCTATAATAACTAGTATCTAAGGAACTGTCGTTATCTAACGAGGATTAATCGGAGTCGTCCGAATCCTTACTATTAGATAAAAATCTATCCTTACTTAGATTATCCCTATACCGACGGTATTTCCGGCGTTACTTCTTGCCTTCCTATAGTAGACTCTATAAGTCTAATAGCAGAAAGGGTAAAGGCTAACCCTACGTCGGCTTACGAGAGGAATTACTTAGATTAAAGTTACTAGGTAGTAGTAGTAGAGGATCGTTAGGAGGATTTCCGGGTAGGTTGCTAGGAGGATTATCGGGCGGATTGCTAGGTAGATCGCCTAGCGCAAACCCGCCCCGACGTAAGTAGCTATACCTATAGGTATTTATATATACGTCTACCCTCTACTAGTAATCGTATTAACCCGGATTCGGCTAGGGCGGACTTAGCTTACGCGTCGCCGATAGCGGTAAAATCGCCTATTCTATTAGAAAGTCTAATACGACTTCGTTAAGATAGACTCCTCTCCGTCTAGCTAATTCGCGAAGATAATTACGACGCTAACGGTTTTATTATATAGCGATATTCGCCCTATCGATCTCCTCGGTTGTCTATAAGGTATCTGCTAGGATACAATATTAGAAACGACTACGCGGCTCGTTAGCCTACGGGTCGGCAAGGCCGTCGTTTATTAGAGGCAATTAGCCGCGACTAATATCCTAGAACGGCGACGTCGATAGATTAGAAGGCCCGGTTAACGGTTCCTTAGGGGAAGTCTTAGGTAGAGGCCCCCTTAGCTTCTAAGGATTCTCGTCCGCCGGGTATTATAGCTTAAGTAGCCTCCGTAAGAAAACCGATTTAAGCGAGCTATTAGGCGAACCTAGACGCTTTTCCTACGGTACGGTTGTTTCTACCGTAGTAATAGGCGAAACCGTAGGCCGCGGTAGAACTTAAGGCGGTCGGGCTAGTAGGCGCTACTCTACTATAGGTAGTAGATAGATCTCTAGATAGAATTAACGGTAATAGCGTAAATCGCGTACTATTAGGAGCGCGGCTTTAAGCTCCTTAACCGATTTAGTTAGAATTCCTTTATCTACTATCTACTATCCTAGGAAGTTGTAACTATTAAGGGCGTCTAGGTAGAGTTCCTCGATTTTAGCCTATAGAGGCGGCGGATTTCCTACGAGCAGGTAATAATATAGAACGTATAAGGTAAGCAAGTCGATTCGGCCGTACTTTGCCCTAAGCTAGGTCGCGAAGTTCTCGCTATAATCGACGTAGTTCTAAATATAGGAATAGATGCGTAGGATATAGGGCTCTATATCTAGTAATCCGAGATTATAGTACTAGGGTAGCGGTTAAACCGCTAGCTTAGCTAATTTCGAGGCTTCTACCGGAGTTAGAAGCGAGTCCGAAGGAGCTACGGTAAGCGGGTAAACTATTAGTAAGAGGGTAGAGGCGAGATAGTCTCTAAACGGAGGACAATAACGGAGAACCGACTAAAGGCGGAGGAGCGTAGCTTATCGGGCAGGTCCTCCTAGGGAAAGCGGCTACCCCTAGACCTAGGTATAGTAGGCAATTGCTACTAAAGGTAGAAACTACTACTACTATCTCCTCGGGGTACTAATAGGATCGCTAATAAGGCGCTCGCGCGTCGGTAGGGTATAGTACGGAAGGGTAGTAAATCGAATAGGTACCGTCGTAACGGGTAGGAGTTAAATCGTAGCGATTAGCGGAAGATCGGTAGGACCCGTAGCTAATCGCGTCGATTCTCGTCGTAGCCGTAACGACTAGGGTCGATTCGGGTAGAGGACTAGTAGTTAGTATAGAAGCTAACTAAGTATTAAGCGAAGCTACTAAGTTGCTAGGCATACGGTTATAGTACGAAGGTATTGTAACGGTTATGCGGTATAAAAGTTAATATATTCTCTAAGGTGCTACGAGGCAAGCTATCTATATAATAGTCCTACTATTAGTAGCAATAGCGACCGTAGCGGTCGATAGTAACCGCTGCCTACTATCGTATATGCAATAGTGTTATATCGTAATAAATAGTATATACTCGATAAGATTAAAGAGCCTAGTACTAAGAAGCCTAATAAGCCGCGGTCTTAGTATATAGGCCGATATAAGTACTATTAGGGGATTATCTATAAATATACTATAATCGATAAGATTATAGGAACTAGCTTCTTCTACTAGAGTCTTTTAGACTTCGATAGGTACTAGTATATCGATAAGTCCGTAGTACTACTAGCTCGTATTATAGAGATTATATAGACCTAAGACTTTACTATAATACCTAATAATCGTAGAGCTTATAGTAATAATAGCGGCCGTAGTAATAGCGGCCGTACTAAGCGTATAAATATACGAGACCCTTCTAGCTTTATTTAATTTAAATATAACAATCCTAATAATACGGCTTCTTAATCGACTCGTAGCCGTAGCCGTAGCTATAGTAGAGCGAGAGCTTCTATATAACAACCTCGAGTCTATATACCTACTAAGCGATACTAGCTTTCTAGTAATAATCTAGCTAGTATTTAACAAGCCGGCGTAGCTATAGCACTTTAAGGGGCTTTATATATACCGCTAGCTATAATATAGCTAGCTAAGTAATACTAATTTTAAGTAACCTATCTAGTTCTATAGTACTTAATAACTACCGCTAAGACTCGCGCCGCTAGTAGGTCCGCTAGTAGCGACTTAGCCGACTATATTTAGAGCCGCTCTACTACTATCTTATTAATAGGCATTTGCCTAGTAATAGTACTAATAGTAATAGTAGTATAGAAGTTAGTTTATACCGTAGTAAGAGCTTCGCTTATATCTGCGATAGTATTATTCTATAGGCTTAGGCAACTAGTACTAGAATATAGTCTAATTATTAATTAAGGTCTACGGGTTTATATTAATATCTACGTAACTAGCGGGCTCGAGAATACCCTCCTACCTAGCTATAATTATTACTATATACGTTAGGGTCCGATACTAAGGAGCGGAAGCCGTATTAATATAGCGTTTCATATAGCGAGAGGGTTAAGGCGGCCCCCCCCCCCCCCCCCCCCCCCTAATAGAAACCGGAAGCATGACCTGTGGCAACAGACGAAAATAATATAGGCAATGGACGAATACCAAATCCCAAACAATCCCATCTCTAGTCTGGTCTCGAGATAGGTGAACTCCGCATCATGGATGTGCCGGAAAGGACTTCCTCATTGAATTGATACTGTATCGGATTCCGAACATTTCTCGGCACTGTCCGCCTACACCGCAACACCGCGAAAGGGCGTAAGGGCATGCAGCTTCCATATAAGCGACAAGCTCCAATGCATAGATAGAACAGCGCGAGTCAAGATCGACGCACGTTGGAACTAGCGAGTGGTGGCAGCAAGGTAAACAGTCGTACCCATTGTTTCTTTCACTATTCTTTGCAGCATCAGCATCACTACCAAGCAGGTTTTTTGAACAGCAAGCATTACATTACGTACAGCGTACTCCAAGGCATTGGAGCTCCCTCACGCACACCGCGCGTTCCATGGTGTGCGGGACTGGTTTCGATCAAAGCCATCTAGGACTTCAGCACACCTCGTACGGTCATACGAATCTCTTGCACTCATACCGACGTAACGACCGCGATTCCTGGAAGGCATAGGCACATTCGTGCTCCGGAAGAGCGTGAAGCAGCAGACTTCCACACCGCGTATTCACAGTCAGCATACATCTCCGACACAATGTCGAAAGCAATTCCCGACCGAAATCGTAGCGGATCACCTGCAACATCACGTACGAGCCGAAGCTTTGGCGCAAGCTATCGATCGCAACATGGCGAATACATGGCGGCTCTGGCAGAAGAGTCTGTGGCAAGAGACGCGGAAGATTCAGATTTTGACGACGAAGATGATTTGGAAACGCCAATAATTAATGGCGCGCCATTGTCCAGGGTGGGTACACAGGATATGCCAATCCTGGGACAGCACTCCATGGCTGGATACTACCGAAGACCTTCACATGTCGTGGGCACTCCGAGGCCATTCTTGGGCGCTCTACAACCGGAAGCTGTCGTACCTGCAGATCAGGAGTGGGAAGCGGCAATCAGCGAGGAGAGGAGTTTGCTGAGAGATAACAATATCATTCCACCTAAGCATCCGAGACGAAGAGAAAGTGGCGCCAGCGATACGGGCATGGGAGCTTCGTTGAGGAGAATGGTCAGCTCGACTCTCCGCAGGAAGAGCCAAGCTGTAGCAGTAGAAGAAGATGGTGCCGCAGATCAATCACCCGCCGGCGAAACAACTGCCCTTCTTGGAGATGACAGGAGTCATCTTCCCTATGGCGGTGAAGACACGCCTGAGAACATCGCTAAGAAATGGGAGGAAGCAGTCATGTCCGGCAAGATTCAAACGACCTGGCAGCGTGAATCGAAGACCTTGATCCGATATTCAGCACCCCTGATCGTGACCTTCCTTTTGCAGACCAGCTTGACCCTGACCTCGGTCTTCACAGTGGGCCATATCGGTAAGAACGAGCTTGGAGCTGTATCTCTCGGCTCCATGACTGCAAACATTACCGGCTATTCAGTCTACCACGGTCTCGCCACTTCTCTCGACACACTCTGCGCGCAAGCCTACGGATCAGGAAAGAAGAAACTCGTCGGTCTCCAACTCCAGCGCATGGTAGTCTTCCTCTGGGTAATCACCATTCCAATCGCGATCATCTGGCTCGCAGGAACACAGATCCTATACGCCATCGTTCCCGAGAAAGAAATCGCAGAACTCGCCGGCCAATACCTCAAGATCCTCATCATCGGTGCTCCAGGCTACGCATGCTTCGAATCCGCAAAACGTTACGTCCAAGCCCAAGGCCAATTCACCGCAAATCTTTACGTCCTCCTCATCGCCGCACCTCTAAACATCCTCATGCACTGGCTCTTCGTCTGGAAATTCGGCTGGGGTTTCATCGGCTGTCCAATCGCAATCGTAATCACCGAAACCCTCATGCCAATGCTCCTCCTCCTCTACGTCCGCTTCTTCGTAGGAATGGAATGCTGGCCCGGCTTCACCCGCAAAGCCTTCGTAAACTGGGGCCCAATGGTCCGCCTCGCCCTCCCAGGCCTCGTAATGGTCCTAGCCGAATTCCTCGCCTTCGAAATCCTAACCCTAGCCTCAGCCCGCATCTCCTCCACCGCTCTCGCCGCAAACTCCATCCTCCAATCCGTCTCCCTCCTCGCATACCAACTCCCCTTCCCCCTCAGCGTCGCAGCCTCCACACGAGTCGCAAACTTGACCGGCGCCGGCTTGCCAGACGCAGCAAAAGTCACTACCAAAGTCACCTTCATCTTGGGCATATTCTTGGGAGTTTTCAATCTCACTCTCCTGAGTTCTTTAAAAGATCACATTCCAAAATTATACACCGGAGAAGCCGAGGTCATATCTCTAGCAGCAGCCTCTTTACCCGTCGTCGCTACTCTCCAATTATTCGACTCCTTGGCCGCGCAATGTAACGGTCTCCTCCGTGGTCTCGGAAAACAAGAACTTGGCGGATATGTGAATCTTTTTGCTTATTATGCGGTGAGTAGGTCCCGAATGAACGAAAGAAGTGAGGATAACGCCGCGCTCCTCTTCTTCTCCGTTGTCTTTGGAATCTCGCTGACGTGACTCTCGATTTCTTAAGATCGCTCTCCCTATGTCTTTCGGGTTAGGTTTCGGACTTCATTGGGACTTAATTGGACTTTGGGCCGGTCCGGCTTTGGGTTTGGGGATTGTTTTTGCTTTGGAAGGGTTTTATTTGTCGAGGCTTTCTTATGAGAAGGCTTCGGAGGAGGCGGCGAAGAGGAATGCTCAAGGGTGAAAAGGAAAAAGATTTTGATTTGGGTACGGGCAGGCGATGTGAAGGGAGGAGTTGCAAATGGAAATTTTCGAGACAGGTTTGTTGATGTAGGAACAGGGGGAGAGAGAGAGAGAGAGAGACAAGGGAGATGCAGTTGTATATGCGTGTGAATATGATGATGAACGATCTACCTTATCCGATGCCGGCATCCTTTACTTTTCTACAATTCTCCAAATAAATTCTGCCCGAAAAAAAGTATAGATGTCTAGATCCTTTACAATTCACATTCCATCCTATTATCGATCCCTCCCCAACCTCTCCTCCTCATCCTCAACAAGCTCATAAGCCGGCCTATACCCCTCTCCCTCCCCTCTATTCAACGCAGGATTCGGATGCGTATCATCCGTCCCTCCCAAACTCGTATACCCCAAATCATACAACTCACAATACTCGACCCCCAACTCCCTTATAAACCCCCAAATCTCTGCATAATGCCAATCAATCACGGGATGTATGCGCATAAATCTCGGCCAATTTTTATCCGTCATGTCGAAAGTTTTTAAATTTTTTCCATGCGGATCTGTGCGTCGTGTGCCGACGAATATGGCTTTTATGGATGGGAAGTCGGATAAGTAGGCGCTGAAGGCTTCGAGCATGGGTTTGTGGTATTGAGTTAGGGAGAGGTGGTAGTGTTGGGAGGAGGTTGTGACGAAGGTTGTTACGGCGGAGAAGGGGTTTGGGGAGACGATGTAGACGGATCGGAGGGTGGGTGGGAGAGGGGTGGAGGTTGTTGTTGAGTGGGTGTGGAGCGCGGCCAGGTAGAGGATTAGGAGGACTAGACAGTCTTTTCCGCCGTTGTAGGAGAGGGAGAGTTCGGAGAGACTAATAGATGATACAATGTCAGTGTGAGGTTGGGTTTGGAGTTGGGCGTGGATGTGGATGTGGGTTTTACTCACGAATACCTCTTCAAGGCCTCCGCAATCACACGCAAACTCTCCCTCGTCATGCGCTGGACATTTTCCACTCGTTCGCTTCTTGGGGTCTGGTTCAAGAAGTCATAGACCTTTTTGTGAACCCTCGCACACTGCTCACTCAGATTCTTTGCATCTTCTATCGCGGCTCCATTGGCGTGAGATGTGTTCGCTGACGTCTTCGTCTCATCTCCGACAGCAGTTCCGTGCATCACCCATGAACTCGACGAAAAGGACGGTGGAAGGCGGTTGGTGAGGCTGTTGCTATGAGAGAGGGCCGTGCAACATGTCTGGAAGAGCGAGCGTGGTTGTGTGAGGATCGGAGAAGTTTGAGATTCAGATGATGGAGTTGCGGTTGCGCTCATGCTGGTCTTGGCGGAGTGGAGGGGACCCTGGATGCGGATGCGGCTCTGGAGATTTAGAGTTCCACTGCCGCGGCGGGGCTGAAGAAGTGAATGATCCTCACGTAGAGGGTCTTGGAAGGTGCCTTGGGGTAAACTACGAGGACTTCGGTTGGTGGGAGAGAATGAGAATGAGTGTCAGTCTTCTTCACTGCTGACTGTGGTCGCTGGCTGAGCTGAAGTGGTGACGCACTCATCATCGTTAAATCCATTCGGCATTGGTCTTACCGATGTCCCACCTCGGTAGCCGAGCCGGTACCAAAGGGTCGGGTAGTGGTATCCGATCCGACCACTTTCACGCTTTTCAGAACCTTTTCCAAACCATACAGTGCTATCTGCGGCAGCAAGCTTGGCGGAGCATGATTGTCCCTATGATTCGGGGAACATAATGTTCAGATTCATCGTCGACTTCCCCTGCAAAAAGGAGCAGGACAGTGCCCGGACCGAGCAAGGAAGGCTCAGCTCAGATTTCTTGGCTCTCGACATCTTTCCTGGAGAAGTCTTCTCCTCTTTTCAACCACGATGGCACATCACTGCACTCGCGTGGTCTCGGGAAACTCGCGAGCCTACACACAGCAGTGTGATGACCCAGTTAAAGGATGATACCAAGAGCTGAGCAGAGCACGCGAGGTATGCAAACATGATCCATCGGCCAACACTGATGTTCTTCTGTGCGTTCTTTAATCGAAGTCTCGAAGCAGCTTGGAGACCTCTACTTCCATTGCCCGATAGCTCAGACTACCACGTTGCGACAGCAGGCACGCCTCAAGACTTATCGATATATCTACTCTGGCAACAGTCCCTTGCCATAGATGGGAGCAATTCCATGGCTCAGATCTGCCAATAGTCTTTGGCATGCTCTAGGGATTTTGAGACCGGAGGTACGCCTTCTTCACTATTTGAATACGACACTGCTTCTGCTATGCAAGATTTGCTTCTAGCTTTAATGGTTGAGCCATCAATCTAGACTGGAGAAGAAAGGCTGACCGGGCATGGATAGCGTCCTCGGTCTTGACGTTGGCAGGGTTGGTGAGATCATCCAGAATGTCACGTTAGAACAGCTTGACGCAGGGTTTGAATGAGAGGCGAGACAAGGGGTGGTATGAGACATGCATCTCAGAAGGTCACTTTGGTCATTGCTTGGACACAAGCCTTGTTGACGTCAACAGACTTCTACAAAGCTTTGCATTCGTGCCCAATTCGATGCAGGCTGAACGCGACCACTTGTTCCCTACTTCGACTAAACATAACAAGTTACCATTACTATACTCGCGAACGCGATGAAGATCGTGACTCTCTGGCGCTGTCATAACGGCGAGACTGCAACGAGGTTCTTGGATTGCTACCATATGGGCATCCTCAAGCGGAGATCAAAAAGTATGATATTGTCGCTATAGGATCACCTGGCGCTCGACTCATTCACTCATGCTGACATTCATATGCGCAGAAATAAGCTTTCGCTAGCGCTGTGCGCTCACTTTCGTGCTGTCTACACCCGCTTCTTATACTTCAAAGTTCTTTACCGGTTCTTTCATCCCTCTAACTTCGACATACATTCGACGTTCAAATCTATACGTTTCGCTATATACAGTCATCATGAAGGTCGGCCGTTACATCCCTAGCGACGCTGAACGTGAACTCCAAGAGGAGAATAAGGACCTCCGCAAGCAAGTGGAGCAGCTCAAAGTAGAGCGCGACGAGCATAGAGATCTCTACTTGGAACACCTCGGTCGCTCCACGGAGTATACACTTTCATCAAAACATCCCGCGCACATCGAGTCGAAGAATTACTTGCGACCGACCAAGTTATCCGAGAGCCGTCGAGTCGATAAGCAAATAGCACCAAGCACAGCAACAAAAAAGTCGCTGGCTCGTCGAGTCAAAGATGAGTTTGAGACATGGTGCATGAATAAGGACGATACAAACGTCATCGACGGGAAGAACCTCTCAGACTCCTTGAGTGACCTCGAAGAAACCTTGCCTGAATCATATACAGAAGAAGCGGATCTAGGAAGCGGTCCGCGATGCGACCAGTCTGAATGCCTTTGTGGAGGCAGCGGCGATGGCTCGACGGCCACCGTTATGTGATTGCATAGTTTGCATCCACTTCAACATCCCATGTGCCGGAAACAAGCTGGATCCCAGCAACGATCTCTGCGATAGAACGAAGCTCGCTGCTTCAGAGTTGTACGACACTCCACACGGCCGGGCTTACGTACGATTCGACAAAGTACTCAAGCTACTGCATGCAGCACATCGACTCGCTCGAGATAGTACTTGGCATGCCTTTCATACTTACTGGCCGGAATTCCAAAGGAAGCACTTTCGATACGGTCCTTGGCAAGTTCGCTTCGGGTCGAGAGAAATGGCCGACAAACTCAACGGAGATTTTGGGATTTTCGCTCGCAATCGCCTGCCGAACGTCTACAACAACGTCTGCGACATGCCTCCCGATGTGGTAAACAGGGCGATCTTGAGCATGGTGGGTATGAGGAACTTGCTTGCCCATCCGTTCCAAGTCTCTCTAGAGGAAGCCGATAGCTTCCTCCAAACAGCCCAAGAATTGACTTGCGTGCTTCACGATGAGCACCGCGCAAAGCAAATCCGCCGCCTACGCGATGACCTTCAAGAACTCGTCAACAAAGCTCTAAAGGAGATCGTCGACTATGAGCCACTCTCACACTTGCCAGGCGCGAGGCACTGGGCACTACATCACCAGTTTCTCTTCGAGGAAGTCATTACGTACATTCGAGCGCACAATCAGAGTGCTGACGGCCGCACCCCGCCAGAAAAGTATTATCACCCAGCTGTCGTCGGCGCAGCAATCACTTGGATCTCACGCTTTCAGACTTCAGGAGCAAATCTTCGCCACTCCGTTGCAATGCCTTTGGCTTTTGGTTTGCCGCCTGAACCGCCGCTGGGTCCGGGGCAGGCAAGCGAGGAGGTCATTAAGGGTGTCCAGGGAATTGGCAAGGATGAAAAGCGCGAAGCAGAAAGAGAGGCTGAGTGTCACACCGTGCAATGAGCACTGTTATTCAGTGTTGGTTGGATCGCCAAGCAGGAGTGAGACACTCTCACTAGCATCGTGTATGTCCCCTGCCGACGAAGCTGAGGCCGGCTGGGTAGACTGCGAGATATATGAGAAGAAAGAAGCTGGATGGGTCGCTAACCAGTAGAAGTAATGCGGTGTCTCAGAGCCCAGGCAATTGGCGAATGTGCGTAGGATAGTTCACGCTCGACTTATACTATCGTAGGAGCTAGTCGCGTTCATAGAAAAAGGACTGCTTTCGCGTATGGATTTCTTCCTTGCCGTTGATAACGGGAACTTTGTAACCCTAACCCTAAGAACTCATTTCCAGCCTGAACTATCCACTTTCAGCCACTTGCGACAACTCCTTCGTTTTTGCACCCACACTCACAACCACATCACAACAACATGGCCGACACACCCAACTCTGGCAGCTCAACGCCAAACTCACGCTTCACGACCCAAGCCGTCAGCGCCGAAGACAAGCTAAAAGCAGATACCGTCGGCTTGCAAACACTCGATGCATTTCGAAAGCGACGCGCCGAAGCCTTCGAAAGCGGCGCACCGACGCCAGATGGACGGTAAGAACAAACAGGATATATGAAAGGGAGAGCGGGATACTGACGGCCCAAGTGCAGTGAATCCACGCCAAAAGCAGAATTCAAGAAGAGGAAGAAAGGCGGGTTGAAGAAAGGCGGATTATCATTCGGAGGGGATGATGAAGATGATGAAGATACCAACGCGTCTGCTCCTGCGACAGAATCTGAAGACGCCGCTTCGCCTGCGCCGTTCAAGAAGAAATCTCTACGTCCGAATTCTTCGGTCGGATTGCAACCTAGAGCTATGACGAAGTCTGCGATGCTGAAAGAAGCTCAACTCAAAGACGCGTTACGGAAAGAGTACGTTCGGATCCAAGAAGCCGTGCGCGCGACGGAGTTTGTTTTACCTTTTGCATTCTACGATGGTAGGAACGTGCCTGGAGGAAAAGTGCGGTTGAAAAAAGGTGATAAGATTTGGCTGTTTCTCGAAAGAGCGCGGAAATTGGGTGCGGAGCTGGGGAGAGGGGATAGAGGGAGAAGGGATTGGGCACGGATCAGTGTCGATGATCTTATGATCGTGCGAGGAGATATAATCATTCCACACGTAAGTCATACATTCATGAGCTCTATGTCTATCCCCATACTGACTGCCTTTATTCACAGCATTACGATTTCCACTACTTCCTCCTCAACAAAACCCACGGCTACCACGGCCAACTCTTCGCCTTCTCCGCCGACCCTACCCCCGCAACGCCTGCCCATCTCTTACACAAATTTTCGGAGGAATCCACCCCTGTACCGGAAGACGAGCCTTCGCATCTCCAAACTGCGGCTCAGAGAAAACTGCAAGCGGCCCAACACTCCGGACCTCCTGATTCCGAGCTCGAAGGTTTCGGGGATGATCCCAACGACACGAAAGTCGTGGATCGGAGGTGGTATGAGAGGAGCAAACATATTTATCCCATGAGTAGTTGGCAGGAATTCGATGCGGAGAAGGAGGAGGAGTATAAGAAGGGGGTGAGGAAGGATGGGAATGGGAATGCGATGTTTTTCTCCTCGAGGTGAGAGACAGAGAGAGCGTCGTGAAGGTCTCGGGGCGGGGATGCAGCTCGGGTATCTTGTGTAGATGCTGAATCCAGTCCTCCCATCCCCTGTCCTTCCCTTCCCCTTCTCACCCCGCAAACCACCACCACCACCACCACCCCACCATCACCCAAAGTATCAACGCCACCGGATTAAACAAAAACAACACCATCGGCGTCGGACTGAAAAGCGCCATCACAACGTTCTGCGCACACCTTCCCACCCAAACTTCAAATTTCTTACTCCTTGTATTAAGTTTTTGCGCAAAATCTTCGAGTGTGAAATTGTATTCGTTGGGTGTGTACCAGCCGGGACTGTAACTTGATTTTCGGGAGTGTGGGCGCGAGGGACTGGACATGGCTGGGAATGGTGGGGTGGAGGAGAATTGAGGTCGTGGTCGTGGTGACGAGTGGTGGATTGTGGTGGTTGTTATACTGCTTCGTTGTTTTTCCGGGAGGGAATGGATGTAAGAGGCAGTCTTGCCGTTGAGGACGAGGGAGATGGTGTTCATGGTGTGCGTGGTGGAGCGGCCGCTTTCTGTTTCTGTGTGTTTCGATTCGTGAAGACCACCACGCGATGATGGTATAGAATGATGATCGCGCTTTCGGTATTGCTAGCTTGGTGGGTCTTGCAAGGTCGGGGAGATCGAGATCGAGATTGAGGAGGAGAGGATGAAATGAAGGAGAAGAGATGGAGATGGTGTAGAAGTACTTACTTACATACCCATACAATGCATACTCGGCGAAATGAGGGAGTCAGTCAATGGCCATGACGAAAGAGCTGTCGCGCAGACTGGCGGTTGATGGATGTCGTGGTGTGGTGACCACAACGATCGCATCGTGGGGTCGATTTCCGGTTCCGATTGGTCTGCGTGGCTTCCGTTTCTGGTTGTCTGTGTCCAATCACGCTTTCTTGTGAAAGCATGGGCGCGAGATATCGGCCCTGAGGCATGTCGATGGCCTTGGAGATCTTGGGTTTTGGGGTCATATGCCATTGATCTGACTGCAGTCTATCCGGGGGTGATGTGCAGATGACTTGGTGGGATCTGCTGTCGTGCTGTGAGGGGAGAAGTGCTGGGGCAAGTTCAGGAAGAGGCGAACATGCTGATGAAGTCTCGGGTGGATGAGGAGGTGATGTGTGCTGTCGTCGCTGCTGGGGAGTTCCGTTGGTGAGAAAGTTACAGTTTGATTACAGCGCATTTCATTGGCCCGGTTGGAGCCGCCGCTAGCTGATGTCTCTCTCGCTCGCTTGGGAAGTTCCTTCTCCATTTCCATCCCTGTTTGTCCTGTTTGTGATTTGTGAACTCTCGAACAGCTTGCAGACGTCTCGAAATGGCCGAGAGCACCAACACTCTGGCTTTCGGAGGCACTGGCGCAGTCTCGGGGCGTGTCACCTCGCACTTGGAGCGCCTCCCGGTCGAGCTGTTCGACCACATCCTCTCTCACATTGCCTGGGCAAATGATGACGGCGAGAAACTGAAATGGTGGGATCGCGTCTGGACACTGAGCAAAGTGTCCAGAACCTCGAAACGACTGCGCCAGGCTACTGAGCCTGCTCTGTACGCTGACTTCCCGATCCCGCTTCCTAAGAAGGCGCTCAAGAAGCTGCTCTGGACGGTGACCACAAGACCAAGTCTGGGAAGACATATTAGGTCACTTTTGATGGAGTTCGACGAAGAATGTGCAAGGAAATCGCCGACGCCCGAGCAAATGGCATCATTCGGACCTGCGCTGGACGTGTTCAAAACTTCGAGCTGGTATTGGAGCCTGTTGCAGGCTTTGGCTAAAGGCTGTCACAATGCACAGCTGATGCTCTTGCTGAGTCTCGCGACGGAGATGCAGACGCTTACTTATACCTATTGCCACGAACGTATCAGCTGGTATGAGTCCTGTCAGCGTTGTCCTTCTTCCGGTTTATTCTTGGAAGATATCTTGTCCGCCACTCGACTGTCCGTGCTTCCCGAGAATGCCTTTGGAAACTTACGTACAGTCACTCTTCAAGCAGGCCACTGGGCGTCGGAAATCTCGTCCGAGGCACTATGTCTCTTTTCGAATTTGCCATCGCTCAGCGAGCTGACGTGCTGTGGCCTTGCCGTACGATATCAAGGGGCGAACATCACACAGCAGAAGCAGCTGTCGAATCTTCAAAGCCTAGTTCTACAGCGTACCAGTATTGCCAATGCTTCTTTGGTGACGCTGATGGGCTGTTGTCGGTCTTTGAAGCGACTGGACGTTGATACGGCGGACTTTTCAATATCCGACAACACTCAGCTCCAAATCGTTGATTTTGGCAGCCCAGAGCTGGCACGTGCTTTGGAGCGCCACATTAACACACTCGAATACTGTGCTTTAACCAATGGTGTAAGTGCAGCACGTGTACAGAGGCTTATCAAGCCGGAAATGGTCTCACAGATATCCATTCTGAAGTCCTGTTTGGTCCTGCGCGACCTGACTGTCGACGATGATCATATTCTAGGCGTTTGCGAGAACGAAAGTGATACTTCCGCAGATCGGATGCGGCTGTGGGAAGCGATCGACTTGAACAGCATACTTCCACCAACACTTTCAAAGTTACTTGTTCACTCGCAGTCGCACTTCAGCTTGTTGAAGGGCATATTGATAGGGATGAGCAAGTATAACGGCAACGACTTGAGATGCCTTGAAGTCACTTTCCGATGTGGGCCCGGCAGCTACAACATGGAATATAAACGCTCCGTGGAGTCGTACAGACCATACAAAGACGGAACTCAGCCTTGGCTACTAGATATGGTAACCCGAGACGTATCTGGTCACCGCCTCAGACAATGCATTCGCTTTCGTATTGTGGGGCCTTCCATTGCAAGTCGCCTGCATGCATTGGTGCAAACTATGCCCAACGAAGGACTGGTTCCACCACAGACAGTGGAACCTGAATCCGATTCTGATTCTGATTCTGATTCTGGATTTGATGATGGGGCCGACGACGATGATTCGAACGAAAATGAATGGACCGATGAAGCGGAGGGGTTCAGCGAAGAAGATGATAGCGAAGACGACGTTGAGTCGAATGACGAGGTGTCAGACAGCGAGACATCAGACAATTCTGAGATCAGTACTGATGGAGAGGACACCGATGACTGATCGCCTCGACCTTTTGGCCAAGCAATATTGGTGTATGCCATCGCAAGGCATTTCGGTTCTCTTCTAAGATACCTACCAGACCTCTAAAGCTGTAGAGTCTTTCAGCGACTCGACTTTAAGAAGTCAAGAAGAGCCAGACGCCATGAGCGGATTTCACCTTCGGACTTGGTCGCCCTCGTTGCTACGCATAGCTAGACTAGCCGAACGAGCATTTCTTTTTTCGTGGCATACAGGACCATACGAGAAAACATTCCAGATGATGGTAACCCATTTCGACTTTTGGCGGAAGGCTAGTGGTCGAGAAGCAAGGTGGTCTCTCCAGCTTTCGGGACACGCGGAAACGAAGACACGCAGCGCATCATCGGGGGTGTGCAGCAGCAACGGAAGACCGGACAGAGTCTGACTGCCTTTCTTACGGGGCCCAGGTTACGAAAAAAGGACAAAACCAAGAAACAAGAGCATATTTTGGGTACAGGTGAGGAACACCGACTAAAAGTCTTCCTGGGTATCACATATGATGGATTCAAGCAAGGTCCAAGATTGGCCATTGGAGGTAGAAGCAGCGACCTGCAATACTAAGGACCTGAGCAAGATCGTCTGAATTGGCGCGACACTATAGCTATTGGAGGCAGCTGGCACAAGACTGGTCAATATGCAGACCTGACTTGGGCAATTCATTCACTCGAAAGGCTCATGACAGTCCACTACTCCACTGGCCAGCCAAGTTTGGTAAGTATATTACGCTTGTGCCAAGACAAAGTGCCTTTGTGATATGCGAGCCCAAACACCATTCCGCTTCATCTCCTTGAGAGGCTAAGTCATGACGAGAATCTAGCTGCAGCTCAAGAACACACGGATCAAGGCGACAACAGCAACATGAGCCGTGTGACTGCGAACATTATAGAGCACCAAAATTTTAAGGCCGAACCAGGTACGAAAGTTCATCCGGAAGTGGAAATCTGTCACACGTCACGACCACCGGCTAGGTTTTACGTACGTCGTGGCGCATGTGACTGGAGTAAGAAGACCCGAGGCCATGCCTCGGAGCAAGAACATATGCCAGTAAGATGATGAATATGATGCAAACAAGATGGAGACTTGAGATTCAGGATGCAGAACGGGACCTACATGCCGCGTCACTCTACGTCGAACACATTCTTAAGTTCAGAGATCGAAAGTCGTGACCTCGAACATGCACCTATGTCGGAAGGGAAGACTCCGTTCCCATTTACAACGAGGCTAGAGATCAAGCGTTTTCTTGAAATGTTTTGGTTGCTATGAACAACACGTGTGAGGGTATATGAAACGGGCCCCGTCGAATACAGATCATTAATACCTCGCCGTCGTCCTTAACGAATCACATATTCCTAGGATACGAGCAAAGTACCAAGACTTGGTAGGCAACCATCAAGAGACGTCGTTTACTGCTGCATGTCCTGGGTCATAGCACCGAGAGTCAACTCGTTGCTCCCACCTCATCTATCCGTAAACATCGACAGCAAGAAGAAGAACACTGTGAGACTGAGCAAGAGTGTAAGTGAAATATTTATCGCTCTTCGCAAAGAAGCATCACCGCCACTATTATTAGTTACATGTATCTCATCCTTATCGATCAACTGATTCAACGTCCTTCCCCCTAGCTATTACGCCCCTTCAACAATCTCTGTTAATAAAGATCAAGAACACCATCGTCGCTCTCGAAGTCGGCTCTGGCCCGATCCCCATAGACGTAAGTATCTACACCTAACATCCACTAGGACTCTCTCGTCGTCCGTGAAGCCGTTCCAGCCTCTCCGTCCTAAGACCAACTCACTCAATACTCGCCCGCCGCCCAACGCTTTCGTCTCCCAGCACGTCAACCGGGCTAGATCTTGGTGGCTATAGGATAAATGGCAAGGATCGATCTCGAACTTGGAATGAGATATTGTTGTTGAACTACTACTATCAGCTCCAGTAACAATTACTGGTACTCTTACCTCAAATGGTACGAGGAGGCAGAGCTTTGGCGCTGGTGAGAGAGATGATCAATTCGACCTGTCCAGACCGAGTGATGGATGATAATTGTTATAACAGAACGAGACACCCCACCCCAACCCAGACAACCTTTCCAATAAATCTTCGACACTGACGGACGAGAACATCCTCATCTCCAAAAATCCCCATGCCTCCCCCCCCCGGCCCATCTCCTCTGCCTATCCACCCCTTCACTCAAACCTCACCCTCTCCAAATGCCTAAAAAAATCCCTCCCCTGCTGCCTCGCCATCGACAACTCCAACTCCGTCGGCCGTCTCACACCCGCATGCCCCGCAAAAGTGCCCGCGCCCCAACTCGACCCGCCTCTCACCTCATCAAGATTCGTCTGTTGAGGAAACGTAGTTTTACTACCCAAAGGCTTATAAATCATGCCGTGGTGGGCGAAAGTAGACATCATAGCCAGAGCCTGGGAAAAATAAAACACGTTAATCAGAAGAAGCAAAAAAAAAGGGGATATGTTGGTAGGATGAACCGTACCGTACTCTCCTGTCCACCCCCGGCCCCACCCGTAGAAACAAACACTCCAACATACTTCTCAAAATACTTCCCATTCTGCCATTGCGAGCCAGTCGCATCCCACCACGTTTTCCACTGCGCGGGCATATTTCCGTAACGCGTCGGGATCCCGAAGAGGATTCCGTCGTAGGTTTCGAGAGTGGTAGGGGAAGGTAATTCTTTTACGGCAGGGTGTGGTGGTGCAGGAGACATTTTTTCCAAGATTTCTTGGGGGAGGGTTTCGGGGATGCGGTAGAGGTCTGCTGTGCCGCCGGCTTCTTCGATGCCTTGGGCTTCGGCCAAGGCGAGGTCTTGGATGTTGCCCCAGATTGAGTAGAAGACGATTGCGATTTTGGGAGCCATGGTTGTGAGTTGTAGTTGTGTCTAGCAAGGAAAGATTAGATATGAGGGCTTGGGAAATCTACGGGCGAGGATTAGGCAAGAGTTTTGTACTCTGTAGATCAAGGACATGGCTTTTTGTCATCTCGGGGATTCTTTTTTTCGTACGATTGCTGTCGACACATGGTGACGCTCACGCGATATCTGAGAGCTTGCTTGTCTGTGCTGACAACCTTCGCTATTTCGAGCTTCCGAAAAGCCGGCGTCACGTGTAGAGTACCTGGCCACTCTTTTACTAGCTAGTTCCTTCTCTTATAGCACACTCTCGGTCACCGCCTATACCTGATAGAATATGAAGGATCCCAAGCTATAGCAAAAGTGGCCAACGGAGTCCAGATTTCGCCGAGATCGCCGAAAAATCTTATGCAGAACGAAGGATTCGACGTTGCTCTCAACTCGGTCTTTATGGCTGCAACAGAATCGCCGAGCGTTTTTCCAGCATTGACCTGAAATGAGTACGCCTCGTAAACTCACGCATGGCAAGATGTTGTCCCGGATTACCAATCCATGCTTTCTGGCTGCTCAACGAAGTGGGTCGAAACGAAATAGCATCTTCCATTGTCACTTCGGATATTGATTTCGCTCCTGCTTAAGTCTGCATGATGCTTGATTATGCATCTTCATCTTCACTTGCAACTGCAGTCTGCTGCTGCTCGTCCGGACCATCGTGATTTTCGTCAGCTCCAGCGGCAGGTGTGTCATCGCTGTCATCAGCGTTCACAACCGGGATAGGTGGAGGTGGTGGCAGGTCGATGTTCCAGAATGGATCTCCGAACCCATGGCAGTGATAGCATGAGTCGCTTTCGCACTTCCACTTCTCGAAGAGAAACACCGATGACAGAATCTCGATCTCGGCCAAGGTGAATCCGCGAAAGTCACGCCGCTGTGCGATCAAGGTGACCGTTGCCGTAAGAAGATATTGCATTTCCTTCATGAGCAGGTTCTCCTTTAGATTGGACAAACTCTGCTTCTTCTTTTTCTTGTAGTGAGAATGTGCTAACCAGTCGACCCGGCATCGCGATTTGGCAGTCTTCGGTTCAGGGCCGCCAATGACGGTCACGCCCGCATCCCAGCGTTTGTGATGGCCGTAGACATGCCTATCCAGGTGTACGTTGAGCCTGATATTTCGGAGTTGTATCAGATGCTCGGCATAGCGGATCCATGACCACACCGCCCAGGGCATTTTGTCCAGCGGGAAGTCTGTGCACTTAGAGCATGGTTCGGACAAGAAGGGAAACGGATCATAGGCGAGAGGGTCCTGGGGTTGCTTTGGTTCGTTCTTCTGGAAGAAGGCCGGAGCAGTCCATGCACCAGATCTGAAGACGGTTTGCATTTCGCTGGCTTGCAAGTCGTTCACGGAATGGCGCAAAGATGACAATTTGAGCCTCGTGAAAGATTCCTCTGGACGTTCTTGAGAATTCATTTCCGGCAGTTTGCCGACACGATGCTCGAGTAGAGTGTTCTCCATGGCGCCAGGCTCTGGATACGGAGTGAAGGCATCATCTTCGTAGGTGAATGGAAAGTTCGGCAGCATGGTAAAAGTGAGCATTGGTACGGAGGGGTCAAAAAGGTCAAAAGCAAGCGGATCGTGCTTGCTGGGACACAGCTCGGCGGCTACATCGAAAGACCATGTTCTGGTGGCAAAAAAGATGGGGATGGCTTCATGGAACATTTGCCGACAGACCAGAGCAACAGCAGGCGGCTTGACTTTGACGAATTCGCAGACCTTCTCGCTTTCGGGCGTCAAGGCTAGCTCCCAGATGGCGCTGCGAAGCTCATGTGGTAGCCGGAGAAGAGGCGACTTTGCTGACTTTTGACGAGCATGTTCCAAATGCCTCGACCTGCATGTGGTCCTTCGGACTTGTCCTGCAGAGCGCGAGCGATAGAAGATGGTCTTTGTATTGGACCGCATGATGCGTCACGTGGCTGCTGTTGATGAGGAGTGAAGGAGTTCCGCGAGTAGAGAGGAGCAAACAGCAGGAGTATGTTCCTCAGGCACAACTTACGAAAGGTCTTGGCATCTCTCGCTCTCGGATTCTAAACCTATCTAGACCTCCACTTCCACTTCGAAGCAAACTCATCCACAGACACCAACATGATATGACGCGAATGGCACACGGCACGTCAGCGTCACCCATGCTGGACCCATCAAGCCCGTTCATGACTTGCCATTCCGAGGTTCGCGCCAGAACGCTGCGATGAAATGGCGGCACAGAATCTCGTCCAGAGCTCACAGAATCCGCCAGCACAGCCTGCGTATATCTTGAGAGGCCACTCGGCGCAAGTGCATGCTGTGAATTTTCTACGCGACAATACGCGGCTTCTGACTGGAGACGCAGATGGCTGGGTAGTGCTGTGGAGTACATCGACCAAACGAGCAACTGCCGTCTGGAAAGCACATTCGAATGCCATTCTCGGTCTGCGTGGTTGGGAACATGACAAAATCATCACGCATGGCCGTGACAATAAGCTCCGAGTATGGCAGCTGCGTGAAACGGACGAACCAAGTTTCTCCAAAATTCTGCCTATCGAGGACTCCAACTCCGACCGCAAGGATCCATGGTTGCTTCACACCTTGCAGGTGAATGCGCTGAATTTCTGCTCATTTGCCATGTGCCATGCCATGCCAGCCAGTGCGCATCTGCCTTCACACGGAATCTTCATTGGTACACCGGGCGTTGAAGATGGTCATATCAACGTCACATCTCTTCCAGACGAAGACCGACTCGCCACGATTCCGAACCCAAAGGATGAGAGCACAGGCATGGTTATGAGCATCGACCTAGCTTTCCACCCCGAGTCCAAGCAATTGTTGATTCTTGGTGGTTACGAATCTGGACATGCTTGCGTATGGAGTCAGCAAGATGGGAGAAGGCAGTGGCAGCTCACGTATATGCGAAAGGGGCATACTCAACCCGTCCTTTCTCTGGATATTGCCCTGGATCACAAGTGCTTCTTCACGTCTTCAGCCGATGCCATCATTGGTCGTCACCCTCTGAACGATGGAGACGAGAATCTTCCAGCCAAGACCGTCCAAACCAAGCACGCAGGACAACAAGGCCTTACAGTCCGCAATGACGGAAAGATTTTTGCCACGGCCGGATGGGATTCGCGCATCAGAGTCTACTCGGTACGAACTATGAAGGAGCTTGCGGTCTTGAAGTGGCACAAAGAGGGATGCTACGCGATATCTTTTGCAAAAGTCGCCAAGTCGGCTGCTGAATCCGCAACGCTTGGTATGCGTCAGAAGGACGACCAAGAAATCTCGGACATGACCATTGCACAGCAGCGTGAATACAATGCGAGGACGACGCACTGGCTAGCAGCCGGAAGCAAAGATGGGAAAGTATCACTGTGGGATATCTACTGAACATCATCGACGAATGGCCACCATGTCTCCCTCGACTCGTGCTACAGGGATGATATTGTCGACTTTAGCAAGTACTGTCGGAGATGCGGCTGAAAGTAAGGATGCGTAGATATCGAGTGTAATCTTGACGCTTGTGCTTTGGATGGGGAAGTACGTATGCCTGCCTCATACCACTCGAGCACGAGGACGAACAATTTCCATTCTGTCGAGCAACGTTCGAGGATATATGTCGAGTCAGCTCTGAACTCCACACTTCGCAGCATTCCCTCGCAGTGACTTTGTATCCCAGCATCCGAGCTCTTCAATCCTCTTCACGAAAGTCTTTGTCACCACTCGCCTCCATCTCCCGCCTTCTCCCCAAATCTTGCAACTCATACCACCAACTTCCCCATCATCCGCACACCAGTCATATATTCCCTCATCGCATTCGTCGCAGGTCTCGCAGTCCGTACAGCCGGCTTATACGCCACACTCCTATCCACTCATTAGAACTAGCCCAGCTCAAGCATCTCTGATGGTCAAGCCTTACATAGACCTCGCCTGAACCTTTGGCCCGACTCTGCGGATCAGAGCATCAATGCACTCTTTTCCAAGGAAGCAGTATTTGCACATGTTGATTGATCACAGCTATAGTGTGTGTTTGATAGGATGGGATGGGAGGTGCGCTTCGAAGATACTTAGAGTTTACGCACAGACAAGGTTCATCGGCTCATCGCCGCCGAGACCGAGCCAAGCTGTCCTGAACATTATTCAACTAGTAGACACAAAAAACCGATCACGAATCCCACGCTCTCTAATAATCACGAAACACACAACTGCCACCAACCCACACCAACCAATCCTCAGTACTAGCCGCATCTATCTCGCGCGAACCAAAAAAAAACATGATCTCCGACTCCTCCCTCTACTCCCTAGCCGTCTTCCTAGGCGCAGCAAGCATGTTGATGATCGTGCTCTACCACTTCCTGGAAATCAACAGCGACGAACATTCGGAGAATCAGAAAGTGATGATTGGGGCGGGTGGGGTGAAGGATAGTGTGAATGTTGCTGCGAGATGAGGGAAGGAAGGAAGATAAGAGAGAGAGGAATGGGATATTGGAATTGATGGGAGAGGGAAAGGGTGTGGGTGAGGGAGGGTTTGAGGAGGAGCATAGAGGGGGACTCAGAGGAAGAGGATAGAGGCGTCACGGCGCGATGAGATGGGGTTTGTTTTATGAGCAAAGTGGTTGGTGGAATGGGAAGAAAGAAGGCAAGGTGAGGAAGAGGATTGCCATAAGCATCAATCATCATTAGAAGCTCGAGTTGGAGCTGATCCGATATCAAAGGCAGCTATGTCGCAGCTCATCCCAATCATACTGACCGCCTTGTGGGCCAAAAGCACGCTGATGCCTTCCATCTCACATCTCCGGCTCAGTATCATCAATAATGTCCTCAAAATCCTCATCATCCAAGAATCCCTTTCTCCGCTTCTCATTCACGAGGCGGCTACTTTCCAGTCCCATCGAGAACCCTTCGTGCCGTTTTTGATCCTCGAGTTTTTTCAGCTCTGCAGCAGCTTCCTGTTCGGCCTTCGAAGACCCAATCGCGCTGCCCAAAGCAAAGCCATATTTCGGAGGCCGACCACGTGCACGCGGCATGCCAGTCGGCGACATGTCGCCTTCCTGCTTGGGCTGCACAGCTGCGTCCTGCTGCTGACGTTCTGCCAAAGGCACAATCACAGGCGTAACACTTCTTCCATATGCATCTGAAAGGTATGCTTCAGAATCTGTGTGCTGCTCTGCGACACCAGAGGCTGATTAGCATCAAGAACGTACGTCAATTTTTCTCGGTTTGATTGATTGCATGCATGCATAATTACTATACAATAAGAAATGCTCGAAGCAAGACAACAACGCAATTCAAAAGACAATTCGGGCTCATTCTTGCTCACCTGATACACTGCCTCCTCTCGGCCCGTCACCAAGTGTTTGGGCGATCTCTTCGAAATGTGCCTTGTTGACGTGCCTGAGCCAGTGCTCGATTGTCTCGAAGCTTGTGACGCCCTCATCACCTTGGCGTGATTTGCCGTTAGCGTCGACGTGAAGGCCTGCACTTCTGCAGTTCTTCCAAAGACATTCAAAGTCTCCTTCGTCGTTTGGTACACCGTGAAATTTGAGGGCGTGCTTCTTCAGCTTCTCGAGATTGTCGAGCTCGGCAGTGCAATCTCGCCACCTGCAGTGGTAGACTTGATAATGTGGCTCCACAAGATCATCCTTGGTAGCAGACTGTCTCAGACGCGAGCCAGACGGACCACGCTTGACTTCGTAAGCACCAGATTTCTTCGGTGTAAGGCCTTGAGCTTCGCGAGAATGGATGCTCTTGCGCCAGCCGACTGGTCGACCTTTCTTCTTGATCGGATTGCCGTTTCCGTCAAGCTGCCGGAATTGAGCGTAGCCAACTGCGCCTGACATGCTTGAAGGTGAGTCGACCGGGCGATTAGAAGCGTTAGATACGCGTCGACCCGGAGTTCCGCGATGTTGTCGAGGTGGTGAATTGTTGTCGGTGTCTGACGCGTCGCGAAGTTCAGATTTGCGAGGTCCGCGGCCGGGCCCGGAGCTTAACTTAGCGTCTTGGCTCTTTCGCTTCAGCTGCGCTTGCACCGACAAGTAATTGCCAGGCGCATCGCTGTCTTCGCGAGCTGTATCGCCTTCATGGTCGCTGAGAGGAAGGAGCTCTTTAGTGACGGGATCACGCTTCCTTCTGCGTCGCTTCGGCAGAGGCGCGAGAGGCTTCGCGCTTGGCTCACGTGCTTTGAAGTGAGACATGTCTCCTTCGCTCTCGTCGTCGGCCTCGTCGCCTTCTTTGATATCGGCGCCCCTGCTCGATGGTCTCTTCGCTCTAGCCTTGGCTTCGGCAGATGGTTCGCCTGGGTCAATAATGTCCCATCTGATTGTTGCAAGGTCGCTCTTGTTTCCGGAGCCGTCAATGACACCACCGTGGTCGCCAAGCAGCTTTTGCATGCCATTGAGATGGTTATTGAGAGGCCGCATGTCAGGGTGACGTCCAGTCGCAAGTAGTACATCTCGAGCAATCGTCCTGCTATCGTACTTTGACTTACGTGCCACACGATCTCGCATGATTGGCTCGACCAACATCTTGCCTCGCATACGCTCATGCTGCTTTTGCTCTTCGGTAGGGCCTTTTGGTCTAGCCTGAGGCGGAGCAGGAGATTGTGGCTTAGTCTGTTGCCCCCAAGATGTGGTCGGTGTTTGCCAGCTCGGCCTGAAGGGAGCTGATGCATGTATGCCGCCCTGCCCGGGAAAGAGATTCTGACGAGGTTGCTGCATGTTCTGTTGCATGAATTGCTGAAATGGCATCGGCTTGTTTGTGAATTGGTTTGATGGCACAATGGGCGTGACACTGTTCGGTGGACCAGATGATGGAATGAACACCTTTCTCGGCGGCGCTTCATCATCGTCAGAATCTTGTGCAGTGAGGTCGACCAAGTCGGCAAAGCCACGTTTTCGAGCGGCTTCTTCCTTGTCCTTGGGCGGCGGTAGTGGCTCTTGAGGCTTCTCTTCCGGCTTGATCTCAGGTTGTGCCGAGCCTGTTGCGTCGTCGTCATCCATGACTGGGACTGTATCAAAGAAAGAAGTATCTTGAGCCATCGCGGGCTGCACGGGTCCGCTCATTGTCGTTTGAAGTGATGCTGAGACCTTTGATGGGTAAGTTGGAGTCGCATGCATAGCATTGACCTCCCTGGCGGCATCAGCGAGCGATGTGAATGAAGGCGTCGAGTACGACACTGTGCCTGAACTTCTGCCGCTTTTCGGAACAGAGTACGTCGTTGGGCCGTCCTTCTTCGGTCTTCCTCGCTTCTTGCCAGGTGTGTCTGCTGGCGAAGACGCCGCTGCGCCGTCAACTTGTGCTGCGACATTATTGTTCGCAGGGGTGCCACTCTTGCCCGGCTGATTGCGCAAACCATCTGGAACAGCTTTGAGAAGTTCCTTAGCCAGCAAAGATCGCTCGAATCTGACACCAGTTTTCTCCACTGCTTCGCATAGTTGAACGTACGACGGATTAGTGTCGAGAATTTTGAGGACATTCTCCTTGCTGATGGTGAGACCATTGGTCTTGTTGTATGCCAGATTGCCGAGCCACGTTGAAGCAGCTTCAGCCAGACTGCCTTTCTTGTGCGGTGGCCAAAGGGAGTTGCCTTGTTGCACAGTGGGCGAGGCTTGCGCCGGCGCTTTTGAAGACGAGGCTGTTGGTTGCTGCGCTTGCTGCGCTTGTTGCGCTTGTTGCGCTTGTTGCGCTTGTTGCGCGACTGCTTGGCCAACGGTGGGAGTAGACGCTGATGCTGATGCTGCAGCGGTGTCCTGATTCCTCTGCATGGGAGGAGCTGTAACAGCCGGCTGTGCAGGTGGCTGCGCATTCTCTTGCGCCGTGGCATGCTGCTTGCGCTCTTCCTCCCAAAGCTTCGCAAGCATAGCAGGGTTCTTCTGGTTGAACTCGCGCATCTTCTTGAACATTGCACGCATCTCGGCCTCTTCATTGTTCGCAGGGGGACCATCTCCACCCATCATGGCTGCCATCAAGCCTCCAGCAGAGGAAGATGCAGCCATTTGCTGCAGCGCAGTCGCGGCAGTTTTGCTTTGTTTCTTCTCCTCCCGCGCCTTCTTCCTTGCCTCATTCTTCTTGGCTTGTGCGGCCTTCTTCTTCTCTTCTGCCTCCTTTGCTTTTCGTTCGCCTTCCTCACGATCTCGTTGCTCGGTTGCGACGCGCTCTTCTTCCGCTTTGCGCGCCTCTTCTTCGGCCCTTCTCGCGTCCTCTTCGGCCTTTTTCACAGCTGCCTCGGCTTCCATCTTCCTGCGTCTCTCTGCCTCAATGCGAGCTTTCTTCTCCTGCTCAGCGCGCCAATCGTATACCTGAGATGGATCTACAGTTGTAGGTGATGGTTCAACTGATGCGCTCGGTTGCCGCTGCGTCTGGCTCAAATGTGAGGCGGATTGGGAAGTGATCTGGGGCGAAGGTGCGTGATTTGAAGTTCGAGAGGACTGCTTGTGATGGCCTTGTTGCTGGGCTTGCACTGCATGCAGCGGGCTGTTGTAACGTTGTGGCTGACTTTGCTGCTGAGTCTGTTGCGGCTGGTGAGCGTTCTTGTAGCCAGCACTGGAAGGCGCGTTTCGGTAAGTCTTGGCACTCGCACTTGAGCTTGTTGACGGGTAGGTCTGAGTATTGGCGAAGGTGTTGGAGCTACTTTGTGACTGATCAGGCAAACCCAGCCTACCGAAAGTTGAGCTTCCTGCGGCCTGGGTGGCGTAGAGAGGTGAATTATTGGCCTGACTTCGGTTCGTTAAGGAGTTGTAGGCATTTGAGGAGTAGGTCTGACCACCATAAATGCTGTTGTCGTATTGGGAAGTAATGTTGCTGTTGCTTGATGGGTTGCCAGCAGATGAAGGCTGCGCATATTCTTGGTTGCTCAGCGAAGTGAGCGTGGAAGCTGCGTTGCTCGTAGTGGCAGCTGCCTGCTGCTGCGCGTTCGGGGCATACTGCTGGCCGCCATACGTAGTGCCATAACTCTGGTTGTAACCTGCCTGATAAGTGGAATTTGTGCTTCCATACTGCGCGTTGTTCGAGCTCTGGTTCGTTGTGTTCGCGTAGGTATAGCCCTGCGGCTGAGCCTGATTTGACTGACTTCCCACGGGATCATAGTAGTTGTTGTAATTGTAAGGCGCCATTGCGACGGCCTTTGTTGGGGGTTTTCAGTGCGCGATGGGCGTGTCGTCTGAGTCGTCGCTCGTCGCTCGTCGCTCGCTTGGTGGCTGGGGACGTGGAAGTGTCGGGGTCGATGCTTGTAGCTAGGTATCTCACACGCTCCGCACTGCACTGCACCTTCCCGTATCGTATCGATGTCCTCTACTCTCCGATAGCTCCTTCACGTGTCAAGATCGCTACAACGCGCGTCCAAATGACCTGTGCCACCCATGCGCCGGCCGCTCTGAACGTGAAGCCCGCGAAAGCGCCATCTGAAGCGGCAAGCTCCCGACTAGCGCCGCCTTGGCAACGCCAAGCCCACGAACGCCGACACCGTTTCCTCGAATTCGACTTCGCAAAAAGTTCCATCCTGCGTCGACGACCAGACTAACACCACAGGGGCAGCACAACATCTCGTCAAAATGACCAAGATCAACACCAACCTGTCCTCCAGCCGGAGAAAGAGCCGCAAGGCTCACTTCTCCGCGCCATCCAGCGTGCGACGTGTGATCATGTCCGCACCGCTCTCAAAAGGTGAGAAAGCACCTGTCTGAGACAGCATATCTCCAGTCTACATCCCGCGCAAGCGAGGAAGGAGCATTGCTGACCAGACATGCAAATATAGAACTCCGCGAGAAGCACAACGTCCGCGCCATCCCAATCCGCAAGGACGACGAGGTCATCATCAAGCGCGGCAGCCACAAGGGCCGTGAGGGCAAGGTCACTTCCGTCTACCGCCTCAAATATGTCATCCACATTGAGCGCGTCGCCCGCGAGAAGTCCAACGGACAGTCTGTTCCACTCGGTATCGCTCCATCCAAGGTCGAGATCACCAAGCTCAAGCTCGACAAGGACCGGGAGAAGATCATTGAGCGCATCGCCAACGGTCGTGAGGCCAACGAGAAGAAGCGCAAGGCTACTGCTTAAATGTGTCGACATGCAAAGCTACGAGCATGCGTCATGTATGGAAAGGATTGAAGGAGCTTCGGGCTTCGATGATACCAGATGGTAAAAAGCATTGAGCGACATCGCCAGCTTTTCTGGGCGTTTTGTATGAGGAATGGAAGCAGCAAAGACTGCATTGCGGCATCATCCAGCGTCGCATGTCTCGAACGAGAACGCTTCGAATTCACAAACATCGTACCCGTTCTCATCATCTCACATATTCGTCGTTCTAGTTTGTCGTCGTGGTCCCCGCTAGTATATCTACTCGACAGCCCATCTCCTTTGGCAGCTCGCAGTTAAACAACTAGCGCAGAATGAACACCATGGCAAAGCCGTGACCGACCTGCAGAGCACTTCTCGAATTTCACGTGTGAGTAAGCGCTTTGATGGTGGGAGACATGCCTCAATTGACGATGAACATGTGCAGGTAAAGAGAGCTACTTTGATCCTCTTCTTATCGTCGAAATGACTATGATCCTTGATATCCGAGTCACCCGGACTCTTCAAGCGTCTGAACTCAAAGTGGGTTTGTGTTAGATACATGCATGGCGAGAAAGACCGCTGTTGAAAAGCGCAAGCGTGACCATCCACCTCTTCCGAGCCAGTCCCAAAAGTGCGGCGCCTCCAGTCCTTCTCTCATTCGAACGAACCCCTTTGCTCGTCTAGTTGATTCGTTCTCGTATTCGCCCTTCGCATGAGTTCCGCTATGTGGCCCATCGTCGCCGTGCCTATTTGGCTAAAGCTCCCCGTAGACCGCGCTCCTGTTCTGCACAGGCCAGTCATGATCTATCGCTCGAGCGGCCCGAGGACTTACTCAATCGTACAGCCTAGAGGTGCAACACAACCGTCTCCTTCGGGTTCGCTGTCCAGATCTCTTGGGCAATTGTGTGGTACCTGTGGCCTAGCATAGAGTACCTGTGGCCTAGCAAGTCGATGGCCTTCGAAGATGGAAGTAAAAGATTGGTCTTGATGACTCCAGCAGCGATGCCTCTCCTGCCAGCTTGACATTCCTCGAGCGTGCGCTCACCGCTCGCGGCCATCTTCTTCCAAATTTGGTCCATCCACTTGGAGCCGATGTCGAGGTTGTACTCAGGCGTCATGAATCTCGACATATTATGAATTTCGACATTACTCAGCAACTCGCGGCGACGACGACAGATGTTCGACGACCAAGTCACGAACCTCTTGCTCGTTGCGTGTGGAAAGCGGAAAGTTGAGTTGCACCAATACAACTTGATCGCCTCTGCGTAGACTTGCTTGCAAGATAGCATGAGCGGCGGCGCAGCTGGCAATCCCTCCTTGTGGATGTCATTTGGGCGAACACCGATGTTTACCGTGACCGTATCATCGAGCGCAAGCCCATAAATGCGGTGACGGAGTTCCGGCGGCAGCTTCTGCATCAATGGCGAGTCCTCCTGCAGGGAGGCGTTGCCGAGGTCGACTCTTGTAAAGTCAGCGAGGTTCCACATGACGGCGACGGCGGCGCTCTTCGCGCGGAGCGGACGGTGGGTTGGGTTGTGTTTGATGCTCGCCAAATCGATTGTCGAGGTTGATGTTTTTTTCCAGGATTCGAAGAAAGGTTGAAACGCATCACTTCTACAAGCGCGACCCTCGAAGTGAAGTTTGACCGGAACCTTCTCTGAGCCAACTTCACTCGATGCAGCTTGTGATTGCGACACGGCCGCAGCTACGGATCTTGCAAGCCATGGTGCTTTACAGCTAAACGCGGGTACCAGTGCGAATAAGAAACACTCGTTTAGCATGATGGCAAGATCTGGTGTTTCACTTCGTCTTGAAGCCAAATGCGCATCCAACTTCGGACGACAAGAATACTTGCACCATCACCCTTCCTTGAAAGAGATAATTTTCATCTGCGCCAAGGGTCCAGAACCCAATTAACAGCTGCGATCGTCCATCTGCGACTTTCCCGCCTTCCCTATTCCAATATGGCTCAGGTCCGTATTATGCAAATCTCTAGCGACTGGCGAAGCAGTCCAGAGATAGACCTTCGCTCTAGCAGACGAAGACCCCATCCCATCACCCAAGCCTTCAAATACGGCCTCCTCATCTCCTCCGGCTCAGCAGCGGTCCAAACCGACACCTCGACATCAACAGAATATTCATTCTTCGGCCAACACTTCCGCAGCAACATCAAATTCACCTCTATCACATCTCAAGTCAACCCTCTCCTCTTCCCAACTCCTCCAATACTTCTCTCTCCAAGTCCGCGCTATACCCAAGCCCCTGTGGAGACTTGATTATAATTCTGAAATGATCTCTGAAGATAGATCTTGTGCGAAGCCTCCGAACCAGAGATTGAAAGATTCGAGTTTTTTTTTCGATTCTGAGAATTGGAAGATACTGAATATCTAGTTGCAGAACACCTTCCAAAACTACACCGCCCAATGACGTCCGAAGATGGCTCCCACTGTCCGTCATCGAGGGCGCAGGTCATCTAAAGGCACGCTGGGGTGCTTAAGCTCTCGCTCACGGCGATCGTGGAACACTTCTGGAAGACATCGGTAAAGGCTCTCTGCTCTCGGGTCACCATGTCCTTCTGTCGCCTGAGCCACTTTCCATACGGCCTTGAGCGGTCTCGTCGGGATACGCAGTCCAGAAGATGTTCACAGGTTCTCCGTACATGGGTGTGTTCCGTACCGGGTCCTGTCTACGAATACAAGCCGGACTTTGATCACACCTGGAGCCACATCCCTTCTTCCAGCTTGACATTGTTCGAGCAGCTTCTTAGCATCATCCAGCTGGTCTAACAAGCCGAAGATTGTCCTGGAGCCCGCAGCGCTCGTTTGAACAGCCGGCAGAACGAATTTGTCTGTACCGACTCTGACATTCTTGAGTAGCTTGCGTCGGCGCCGTCCGATCCGGGTGAACCAGCATTCCGGCTTGGGTATGGAGACGCAGAAGCTGGAGTTGCTCCAGTGCAGCTTGATCGCCTCGTAGTAGGCTTGTTTGCAGCTCAACAAAATGCCTGGCGGAGTAGGCCTGGCGAACCTGTTGCTGCGGATGAAGACCGGGGCCGACTCCAAGACGAGATCCCAGATCTGGTTGCGGATCTCAGCTGGAAGTTTGCCCATCAGATCGGAAGCGATCTGCGGATTGGAATTGTCGAGATTGACTTTGGTGAAATCGCGCACCATCTTAACGATGGCTCCGAAGATGCTTATGCTGGTCGAAAGGCTGTTGGGTGTGTATGCAAGTGGAAGCAGCTAACTTAGCGGGTATCTTTACTCGCCACAACTGGGGGCATGTAGCATTAGTTTATTACTAGGTCACTCGATCCAGGGACTTCGTTCGCTTTGTGCTTGGTTCCCTTCCAGCTTGAGCTTGAGGTGGTGTCTAGAGTCTCAAGTTGATATCGTTCTGGCCGAGAAAGGTGACAAAATAGAATAAGGTTTTGCTCTTAGTCAGCACCCGCTTGCAGACGACCACTTCGCATCAGAGTCGCGTGCCATCCCTTTGACTACCTTACAATAACTGTAACACTTTTTCGCGAGCGTGGAGTCTGGCGCATTTGGATGATTTTATTCTACGGTCGCTTCAGCATCACTCACAAGACTGTCTACAACACCATCCTCTCCTCGCGACTCTTTGGGCACGACAATCTCCAAAAACTCACTAATCATGGCCCTTCCTGGACTTTCGCTACCTGGTCTCGGCCCCAGCGCAAGTCCTGCAACGCCTCTCACTGCCGGTGTGCCAACCTCACAAGCGGCAGCTCCACGTGTAGAGACTCTATCACCGCAGTCAGAATGGAGATTCGAGTGCTCCTTCTCACAGCGGTACAGCATCAAACTCGAGAGCGGGCATGCCGAGATGTTTGGCGTTGAGCTTGCTCTCAAGCAGACATATACTTTCACAGGCTGCAAAGGGGCCATCTTCACGTGGCAAGGCTGCCAACTGGAAATATCTGGCAACGCTGAGAGCGAGTATGCTGGACAGGAGACAGACTACGCGGTCGAGTGGCTCAATGTGCATGGTTTGCTGGAAGGCATGAGGGTTCCAGGCCGATCAGACGGACCGAGAGTACTTGTAGTGGGTCCGGACTTCGTGGGAAAAAGCAGCATTGTCCAGAGCTTGGCAGCATGGGCAGTGCGAAGCGCAAAAGGTCCAACTGTCGTGAACCTAGACCCACGTGAAGGTCTACTTGCGCCGCCGAGTAGCTTGACTGCAGTCACACTTGACGCGGCCATGGATGTCGAGAATGGCTATGGTATCGGTCCTATGTCAGGCCCGACGGTATCGCCAATGCGCACACCTTTGATCTACCACTTCCCATATGCATCCCCAACTGAGAAACCCGAAATCTACAAGTCTGTCATCACGCGGATGGCACTTAGCGTTACAAATCGACTCGAAGAGAACGCGACCACCAAAAGCAGTGGCATCATCATTGATACGCCAGGTGCGCTCAATGACCCGAAGTCCAACTACGAGCTCATTGCGCACATCATATCAGAATTCAGCATAAATGTTGTCCTAATCATGGGCTCTGAACGACTAGCCAGCGACATGGCCCGACGTTTCGGAGGTAATAAGTTACCAGATGAGGCCGTCCAAGTCCTCCGCATCACAAAACCTGGAGGTGCCGTGGAGAGAGACAACGCATTTATGAAGCAGTTACGAGCACAGCAGATACGCCAATACTTCTTTGGATCCTCCAAGGAGTCGCTCAATCCGCGTTCACACTATGTTCCTTTTACAGAAGTTGACATCTTCCGGGCCAAGTCTGCGCATATTGCTGCTGCTGAGGACGACTCATTTGGGCCAGGTGCTGACGACGATGACTACGATGTCCCATATGCGAGCAAGCCGGCCAAGACAGTCGTATATGAAAAGACCAGCCCCATAGCCGCAATGGCAGGAAGCGTGGTTGCCATCAAGTTCTGCCCAGGAGGCAGCGATCAGCAGACGATCAGGGACAGTGCGGTCATGGGCTTCCTATATGTGGCGGAGGTCGACGAGACGAAAAAGCGGTATCGATTCTTGGCACCACATCCACAGCGATGGGGCGACCGCGCTTTGGTATGGGGCCACGGCTTTCCTGAGGCTGTTGGGGACATTGTGACGTGAGTGGAAGGCGGACAGTTGGTACAGGACAAGGAGACCATGCCTAAGGTGTCAATATCGCGATACCTCAACCAGGATGATCCGAGCGAGTATCGCATTAATCAAAGATGCGATTGCATTAAAGGTCGACCTCGCTTAACTGGCGGACTGAAGAGGTAACTAGTTGTGATGCTGTTATCTCGGGACAGGCACTCTCGGAACCATCGTGGCCATCTAGGATGTCAAATCACTTGAAGAGTGTGTGTGTAGGCTATTACGTGCATGATGCCTGAGGCTGCAACTGTGCACACTTCATCTTTGGGCTTTCTGTAGATTAGCCCTCTTCTGAATACATCACAGTTTATATCAAGTAGTTATGAGCCCCCTGCGTTTCCAACGCGTACAACACGTTTACTACGTATTCTAATAGTTACTCCGACTGCTACGTAGACAGCGCTTGTTACTACTAAAAATTGCGCCGATACTATTATCGTCGCCGCCGCCGCCCTCGAGTGTTCTAGCAGGTGCTAGTCCGACTCGAGTCGGTCACTATTAGTGTTAGCTGTCCGCTACACCAATTCCTAATATTAGTATTAGCTATCCGCTATACTAGAACATAGGCGCGCCTATCGGCGGCCTCTTAAGATAAGTCTATAGTCTCTTTCTATATCGCCGTTACTATCTATAATAGCTCCCTCTATAACTACTAACGCTTATATAAGCAATATTCCTAAGTTGAAGAATAAGGAAAATTACCCGTTATAGTCTTATGCCGCTAAGGATGCCCTTAAAGGTATATAGGTATAGCGCTATGTCTAAGGGACCCGCCTAAAGCCTAATGTTAAGTTGTCTTCTAAAACTTAGTTAGAGTTTAAAGACCGACAAGATAAATGGGAAGCAAAAGATTAATTAGCGCGTACGTAGATCTTTGCTAACTATATTGCTAAGGTTTAGTAGTCGTTGCTTAGTCTCGCTATATCGTAGGAAGTATAGACTTACCTATATAAGAAATACACTAGTAAAGGTAGGTCTACTAAATTTATGCTCTACTAGGAATATATTACCCTTCGGTATAATAGCAAGGACATTAAGAAGTTCTGTAATAAGTATAAGAAGAAGCTTAGTACCTTAAAGGATACTAAATTAGCTATTAGCTAATACTAGGCTGTCTATATGTTTATTATATAGATCTCTCTATTCTACGAGGCTTTCGTATAGATGCGCCGAGAGCAGATACGCGCCTCCGAATACACTATTAACGATAACATACTTAACAATATTATTAGCGCGTTGCTTAATAAGAATGTAGCTTAATTAAACTAGGCCTAATACAATAGCTTCTTTGGTCTTTAGCGCTAGCTACAATAGCAAGGTAGCAATAGCAATAACAATAACGGCCGAGGTAACTCGAACCGTAGCGGTCGTAGTAGCCGCGGAAATAGTAACAATAGTCGAGGCCGCGGTAGAAGCAACTAGAATCAGAATAGTTACTAGTCCAACCGTAAGAAGTACTTACACTATTAAGGCACTTACCCTTCCGACCGCTGCTATACTAAATACCCTTATCTAAAGGAGGAAGACCGACTGCGTCGTAAACAGCAGAAGGCTAAGAAGAAGGGGGTGCAGCAATAGCAGCAGCGTAGACTGACTGCTTAGTAATAGCAGCTGTCTAGTTAGGGTAGTTAAAATGGTGCTTAGGGGTTGTATGCGGCTAATACTACCCCGGGGGTATTATTAGACCTAAACTATAATTACGCCTTTACTGCAAGCGCTACTATAGTTACTATTAGCGACTAGGTTTCTACGGCTCTTACGGCTAGCACTCGTACTACTAATTAGGTTGTCGACTTAGGTACTAGTATATATATAGTTAATAACCCCTTACTGCTTATTAAATATAAAGGCTGCTACATTCCTATCCGGTTTGGTAGCAATACAAAGCACGCTACGATAGTTGGTATAGCTTAGACTAAGGTTGTTAATAAGCGTAGTATTAGTAACATAAAGCTGTCTAATACGCTGTATGTTCTAGGTCTAGCAGCTAACCTTCTATCTACTAAGAAGCTTGCCGATAAGGGTTGTTTCTACCGAAATAATAAGCGTATTCTGTTTACGATAGTAGAGGGCAATAAGGTTACTGTCGCTTAGACATACCGTAAGAATAGTCTTCCCTACCTCTATATACTAACCTCTAGTCTAGATAGTGCAGTAGTTGCCCTTCTATCGAAGAAGGGGGTGCCTATAGGCACTATAGATAAGTAGCATCTGCGATATAGCTATATTTATTACCGCAAGCTACTAAGAATAGAATCTAAGGGTCAGATTGTTATTACTAGTGCTAAGAAGGACTTCCGCAACTGCATTGCCTATCGTATAGCTATGTTATATAAGGAATACAATCGGCTGCTACGCGTACGACTATCTACGATCTATTATATTGTCTATGTAGATGTAGTTACTATTACTAATCCTAGTCTGTTGCAGGAGCGCTATTTTACACTGTTTATATACGCCAAGTTAGGCTATCGACACGAATATACTAGCACGCTTAAGTTAGGGGCTATAGTGGCTATTAAGGACTATCGTGTATATATCCGTATACAGACTAGTTACTCAATCCTAATCTATCGCCTCGATAGAGGGAGTAAATATAGCGGAAATTAGCTATTAAATTAGGCTCGAGACGAGGGCATTATACTGCAAGTTACTGCACCTTATTTATTAACTTAGAATAGCCTTGCTAAGGTTAGCAATTATATCGTATATACGACTGCGAGAAAGATAATGCTGCAGGCTAACCTTCTAAAGTCTCTATAGCTATATACTGTTGCCTCCGCTATACAGGTCCTTAATATTATACCTAGAACCCTAGAAGGTCTTAGTCCCTATACTATTATAGCTAGGGAGCTTAATTGGTCTCGAAAGCAGCTACGCCTTTAGCACCTTCGAGCCTATAGCTATACTACTATTGTCTACGACTATAGTATAGCTCGTAGCAAGAAGTTTAACGCTCGTAGAAAGCTTAGCAAACTAGTTAGTTATGCGAAGGACTTAGTAGACTCTAGCAAATATATAATCTACTTGTCTAACGAATACAAGGTTGTTGCCTCGAAGGATGTCTAGTTTATTAAGTTAGGGGACGATAAGTTGTCGCTTCTAGAGGGCATAAACCTATATACTAATACTAACGACCTCTCTAAAAACGAGTTTGTTACCCTTAAGTCTATTATGCCGGCTTTGTTTAATTCTATAAGTAACGAGGCTCCGTCGCCTGCCGAGGCTACTAGTATAGTCGAGCGGCTTCCGGCTTAGTAAGAAGAACAGCCTATATAAGAACTAGCTTAGGAGGTAGCTAATAAAGTCGCTAATCTATTGCCGCTCGAGGATAACCTGCCGGCTGTTTAACCTCTATTAAGTAATAAGGATAGCTTCTAATCCGCTAAGGAACAGCCTGTATATAATCTATAGGCTAAGAAAGGTAAGCCTAGTTAGTTGCCTAAGTTTGAGCGGCCAACCGAGACTAGTAGTCGTTCTATACGCAAGACACGAAGCAATAAGAGCGCTCGTAAACTGTTGCGTAGCTATCTGGCTAATGCTAGTATTAAGCGCTCTACGCGCCGCAATATAGCTAATATACCTATAGCCTATATAAAGGGCTTTATAGCTGCCTGCTACGTTGCTAAGCAGAATCCGAATAAGGAGGCTATTCCAATTCTAAAGAGCTTTAAGGCTGCAAAGGAGTTACTATACTAGCTATAATAGAAGGAGGCCTATAAAGCTAAATACAAGTTATTAATAGACAACTATATATAGGTATACGTTTCTCGGCTAGAAGTACCTAGAGGTCGCAAGGTTGTCCGTAGCCGATAGGTATTTACTATTAAGCGTAACGCTAATAGTAAGGTAAGCCGGTTTAAGGCTCGATAGGTTGTCCGTAGCTTTATATAGGTTAAAGGACAGGACTATAATAAAACCTATGCGGCTGTCGCCAAGCTATCTACGCTGCGAGCACTATTTAGCCTAATTGCTTATTACGACCTAGAGGCTAAGCAATATAACATCCTAATAGCCTTCCTTAATGCGCTTATCGGTAATAAGTATAAGATCTACGTTAAGTAGCTACATAGCTTTAAAGACCGTAGCGGCAAGAATATAGTCTGTCTATTGCTAAAGGCACTATATAGACTAAAGCAGTTACTAATACTATAGTACGAAGAGCTTCGAAAGTACCTAAAGAGCCTAGACTTTGTACTAATAGTAGCTAATGTGTGTGTGTTTAAATACGTTGTTAGCGGCTCTATTATTGTTATCTATGTCGACGACATAATTATTATCGCCTACACTCTATTAGCACTAGAGGCAGTAGCTTAGTTACTAAAGGAACGTTTTAGTATATAAGAGCTAGGTGACCTATACTACTATCTTAGTATGCGAATTATTCGTAACCGCGATTAGCGTACTATTTACGTCGTTTAAGATGCCTATTTAAATAGGCTTAGTAAGAAGTATAGCATGCAGGGCCGAGTAGCTCCTACTATACTAATAGCACCTCGATATGTTAAGACATCGATTTAGCGTACACCTAAGGGCTACACTGCTAGCGCTGCCTTTAAGACTTAGTATTAAGAAGGAGTTAGTAAAGCACTATAGCTAGCGATAATTACTCGGCCTAATACTTGCTACACTATAGGCCTATTATTACGATACATTTCTAACCCGACTAAGGAACACTATACCGCACTTCTTTAGCTTATTAAGTACCTAGTTAGCACTCTAAGCCGTAGTCTGTGTTTCCGAGGCATATAGAGCGATAAGCTTAACTTTGCTAGATATTGTAACGCTTCCTAGGCAGATAATCTAGTTACTCGTCGCTTTATAGGAGGTTTCTACTTTACGCTCGCTAGTAGACTATTGCTATATAAGTTAGGCTGCTAGAGCTTAGTCACTCTGTCGTCTATAGAGGCTAAGTATGTCCAGTTAACAACTAGCGCTAAGGAAGCCGTTACTTTAGCTCGGTTGCTATAAGAGATTAGTTATAAGGGCACTATTAAGCCTGTTACGCTATACGAGGACAATTAGTCCGCTATTGCTATTACTTAGTCGACGAGTGTTAATAGCCGTACTAAACATATAGATACTCGAGTGCACTATATCCGTAAGAAGATCGCTAACGGTACTATAACCGTTACCTAGATTAGCACTTACGATTAGATTGCTAATAGCTTTACTAAGCCGCTTAATAAGCTTAAGTACGCTCGCTTCGTTAAACAGTTAAACTTAGTAGATTGTAAGGCTGCTATTAAGAGCGCCGCTTAGCCTGCTACTAAGTACTAAATAGATAGATGTTAGGACTAAAGAGGTTATACGTAATTAGTATGTAACTAGGCTCGAGTGAAGCTAGGGTCTCGATGCCTTAGGCAGGGCTTGGCGCTTAGCGTTAGGCTAACTAGCCTGCCTTCCTCCCTCTCCTTTTAGATCTCTATCGAATACTACACTAATTCACTACTACCCTATCTACCTGCTAATATAACCCTTCTTATACAGTATTCGATCTACCCTTTAAGGGCAGCAGCTAGATAGTCCTTATTTCAAGCTTTTAGCGGTATAGCTACGAACAAGACTAATCTAACTATATTGCGCCCGAAGAACGGGACCTATACGTACTATTCCATCGAAACAACCGTACTAATCATTAAGCAAGGCCTTCTATACGGCCTACTACACTAAGTCAATCGTACTAGACTAATATCTACTAATTCCGCTACATCCGCATTTTAGGGGCTAATAATATATTATTAGTGTTACCCCCTACTACAATAGCCGGCTTATTACGAAGCAACAATAACCGTGCTGCCGCTAGCAGCGCTAGCAATAACAACGCTAGTAGCACAGTTCCCGCTAAAGTGCCTGCTAAAGTGCCTCCTACTAAAGAGCCTACCGGAGAGCCTATTAAAGAAGAACCTGTAATTCTAGGTAATAATCTAGAATTGCCTGTCGACGACATTCTTAACAATATTGTTAACCGTCGATATAGCTAACTAGCCTTTGGGCCCTAACTAGTAGGGAGACTCTAAGAAGCTACCTAAAACAGGCTTACTGCCCTACGTTAAGAACAATAGCTAAAGGATAACCTCCTCGAAATTCGCCGCCTTTAGGAGGCCCTAATAACCAACACTAAGCCGATAGTAGGGCCTTCCTTACTATTAGTCCTAGTCTAGAAGAAGGATACTAAACTCAAGGACTGTACCGTGTTTGATAGCTCTAGTCGAAAGCAATACAACGACTACATTCGTAACTGTAAGCTTAACTAACGAAATGCACTAAGGGCCCTGCTAGACGACTATTCGCTAGTCGTCTATACTATACAATACATTAATAGAGACCTAAAGCGTACCTAGGATGACCACTTTAACTCCCTTACTAATTAGACCGCTATTTAGTAGCAAACCTACAAAACTATTATACTAGACACCCTTAGGAACCCTATACTAAGGCAATAATACGCTTAGGACTAGTACCTTCGAGCTAAACAAAAGACTAATTAATCGGCTCGCTTATTTAAGGCCTATTTAAAGACCCTCGAAGACGACCTCCCGACTAAAACTAATTCTATCTAGATCTCCGAAATACGCCCTAAATTGAGATAGGAATTAGTCCTTAAATTAGACCGCCGCCGTGTGTTTAAACAAGCTAATCTTATACGCATTCAATTTATAGTCGAAGTCGAAACTGCTAAACGAGCTGTCTAGCTCTAGCAACGACTAGAATTAAGGATCCGACCTACTAGCAACCGTAGCAACCGTAGCCGCGGAGGAAATCAAGGTTCCTACTAAGACAACAACGCTAATAATAGGAATAGTAACAACGACCGTAGAAGAAGCCGTAGCCGGCGGCTATATAGAGGAGGCCGTAATAGGGGCCGTAGAAGGGGCTCGTATCCCTACAGTACTAATCGCTTAACTAATAATAGTAGCAACAATAGCTATAGCAACAATCTCCCGACCGGATTGAAGTGCTTTAACTATAATAGCACTAGCTATCTACTAGGCCAATGCGACAAACCTAAGGACTAGGCCCGAATCGACCGTACTACCGCTAAGCACCGTAAGCACCTTTTAGCCGCTAATACTACCCCTATCGGTCCTTCGAAAAAAGAGTAAGCGCCGCACTAACTATTAGCCTCGTACGGCGTAAGACCATCGACATTGTGCTAGCTATTATACGTACCTATCTCGTATCGGACACGCATAGGACTAACTATAAGACTAAGGTTATACTAGATCCCGGAAATTTAGTTAGTGCCCTTATTAGCTATCGCCTAGCTAAGCAATTAGACCTTCGACAGCTGCCTAGGACTAACCTGCTAACCCTTGCTTGGTTTAATAACGCTCGGCACTTAACCTACGGAGCCTACTATGTCTATATAGCCCTAAGAGACGACCTCGGCAATGAGCGCCTACTAAACTTCACTGCCTACGCGGTAGACATAGACAGCCTCCTATCCGACATTGTTATTAGGAACCCTATTCTTAAGTACTATGCGGTAGTTATAGACTTAGGCAGTTAATAATAGCGATTTGGAATCGCTAGGAAAGAGGACATTAAACACATCGACATTAGCGAGTGTCCTAATAATATTAGGGTCCTGTTTATTAGCAACCTAACTCCCGCCTTAGCTAATCTAACTACCGACCTGCTCGGTAGTAATAACGATGAACTAGTGCCCCCTAATAGCATAGATCCTAAACAGCTTAAGCGTATACTAGAACCTATTCGAGAGACCTATATTAATATGTTTAAACACTACTTAGCATCGACATTGCCTATATTTAAAGAGACGGATTATAAGATTAATATTATAGAGGGCAAAGAGGTCCCTTTTGGACCCCTCTACAACCTTAGTAAACGAGAGCTTGCTATATTGCGTAAGTACCTAGAGGAAAACCTAGCTAATAGCCGGATACGGTATAGTAACAGCCCTGCTAGTGCCCCTATCCTGTTCGTACTAAAGAAGGATAGTAGCCTGCGCCTCTATGTCGATTATCGTAGGCTTAATGCTGTTACTATTAAAGATCGCTATCTACTTCCTCTTATTAATAAGACCCTCGATCGCCTTTCTAGTACCTACTACTATACTATATTAGACATTAAGGATACATACTATCGCATCCGCATCCGTAAGGGTAATAAATAGAAAACAGCCTTCCGTACCCGCTATAGCTATTTCGAGTATCTAGTTATGCTATTTAGGCTAGCAAACGCCCCTGCAATATTCTAGTCCTATATCAATCGGGCCCTATTAGGCCTATTAGATCACCTCTGTATAGTTTACCTAGATAACATCCTAGTTTATATACACTCTCCTAACATTGCGGAACACTAGGCTACAGTCCGTAAGGTACTCGATCGCCTAAGGGCTTATAGCTTGTATTGCAAGCCTTCTAAATGTACCTTTGCTGCTAAAGAGGTATCATTCCTCGGCTTCCTCGTATTAACTAAGGGTGTTAAGGCTAATCCTAAACGGATTAAAACTATTACTAAATAGCCTGTTCCTACGTTAATTAAGGAGCTACAGTCGTTCCTCGGTTTTGCTAACTTCTATCGCCGATTTATTAAGGGCTATTTACGGCATGTAATGCCCCTAACTAAGCTTACTAAAACTAAGGCTAACCCGACTAGGGAGTTCAAATAGACTAACAAGGCGCGAGCCGCTTTTAACGGTTTGAAGCAGCGCTTTACTAAAGTCCCCTTATTGCACTATTTCGTACTAAGCAAACAGATCCGCATTAAGACTAACGCTTTACAGTTTGCTATATTAGCTATTATGTTACAATAGGCTAATAACAATTACTAGCACCCGATTGCCTTCTTCTCGAGGAAGATAATCGATGCTAAGCGTCGCTACGAGACCTACGAGTAAGAGCTCTTAGCTATTGTCGAGGCCTTTAAGCATTAGAGGCATTACCTCGATAGGGCCTAATATACGATACAGGTCTATATAGACTATAACAACCTCCGTAGCATTACTAAGGTTACTAGAGTTATAGGTCGATAGGCTAGATAGGCCGTCTACCTCGCTAGGTTTGATTTTAATGTATTATATCGGCTAGGCGTAAGCAACCCTACTAATAGCCTATCGAGGCGACCTAATTACGATAGCGGGACTTAGCAATCCATTAATTTATTGTTTCCAACCCTATAGCATAAGATTGCTATAGCCCGTATTGTTAATAAGTAAGCGTAGGATAAGCGGCTTACCGGACTCCGCGACGGCTTGAAGTATGTTAATGCTCTTACTATATTAATAGTGCGTATTAAGGCAAGGGCTAAGGATACAGATAGGAGAAGTTATAATAACTCCCTAGTCGACATCGTAATATATAGTAATAGCGATAGCACTAATATAGTTAATCCGGCTACTAGTGCTATTAGATGCATATAATACGTACCTCGTTTAATAGCGAGGGTACTATTAAATAACCTTGCAAATAGGGATAGTTAATCGTTTATAGATAAGCTGTTACGGGCTTAGCAGAGGGACGCCTTTGCTACTAAACGTATAGACAAGCTTGTAAGTAGGCGAAAGACTCGATCTAGTAAGAGTAACAACTAGTCGATCGATAACAAAGGTTATTTGAAGTTTAAGGGTAGATACTATGTCTCCGCTAAACATTCGATCCGATAAGAGCTTCTTAAGCGACACTATAATAGTAAGCTTGCCGGTTACTATAGTATAGAGAGGTCGCACGAGCTACTATCGCGCACATACTACTAGCTAAATAGTAAGCGGGATATAAAGGACTACGTAAACACGTGTGCCGTATATTAACGAGTTAAAGCCCTAAAGCACTTACTATTTAGCGAGTTGTCTTTACTCCCTATTCTAAAGAAGCCATTTGCTAAGCTTATAATAGATTTCATTACAGGCCTTCCGCCTGCTAAGCGTAGAGGAAGCAAGGATATGTATAATGCTATCCTAGTTGTCGTAGACCGGTTCACTAAGGGCGCTCGTTACATTCCTGCTTGAAAGGATTGGACGGCTATTGACCTAGCTAAGGCGCTATAGACTAACATCTTCTATACCTATTAGGGAACCCCTAAGGGGATAGTCTCCGATAGGGGCTCGATATTCATATCGCACTATTAGAGCGAAATATGCCTATAGCTAAGACTAAAGCATCGGCTATTAATAGCCTTCTATCTATAGGCTAACGGTCAAACAGAGAGACAGAATGCTACCCTGTAGTAGTACCTGCGTAGCTATATCAATAAGAACCCTAACGACTAGGTCAACCTCCTATAACTAGCCGAATTCGTATATAATAACAGTATCTACTCATCCACTAAGGTGTTACCTTATTTCGCTATAATAGGCTAAAACGCTGCTATACTATAAGACCCCTTATCGCTCGAGGCCGAGCGTAAGGAAAGGGAAGCGGGTTAAGGTTAATCTGAAACACTAGCGGCTATTAAGAGGGTTTAAAAGATGCGAGAAATTCACGCTAAGATAGCTAACAAACTAGCAAAGGCCTAGGCCTATTAGAAGGCCTACTATAACAAATACCACCTTCTAATAACCTTTAAGCAAGGCGACCTAGTTATACTTAGCACGAAGAACCTCCGTATCCGCAAACACCCCTCGCCTAATAGCAAAACAAGGCCTAAACTCGCACTAAGGTACATTAGCCCTTTCCGTATCCGAGAACCTAGGGGCACCTAGGCCTATTAGTTATAGCTTCTACCTTATTACACTATTTATAACACCTTCTATATATCCCTCCTTAAGCCGTACTATCTACGCGAAGGGGATAAAGCACCTGCTAAATCCGAGGATATACTAGCTAATAGTAAAGAACTATAGTCTATAGAACGTATCCTAAAGCACCGGACTAGACAAGGCAAGAAGGAGTACCTATTAAGGTAGTAAGGCTATTCGCCTAAATAGGACTCGTAGGAAGCTAAAGGTTCTTTTAAAGATATAACTAAGTTGTTAGATAAGTATTAGACTAGTGTGAAGAATAAGAAGAAGGCTAAGGGCCTATAATGTCGCCTAGGAATAATGCTACCTCCGGGGTGCTATTAGCTAACTAATTAGAGGCAATTAATTGTTAGTAACAAAGGATAACAAGACTATACTAGGCGCGCCACGACGCGTTAACTAATTACCTACTCTTTTAAGGACTCTACCTCTTTACTAACGTGCCCTTTAGGTCCCCCTCTTGTTCCCTTATTCTATCGAGGCCTTAAGGCCTAGGCAATCGGCGAGGACGGCGCGGCCGGCGCGGCTATATTAGTAACGGTATTGCGGGGTATGTTATTAGTTAAGGAAGAAAATTAGAAGCAAGGTAAAGTTGGCGCCAAGACGGCTAGCGCCGCTATTATTAACATTACTTACTATTGCCGCTACGCCGTAGGTATAACCTTACCTATACTACGAGCCTAAGGCACTATACTAACTAAGTTAAAAGATTGAGCCTATTAAAGGTTTAATCAAAACTTTAAGGCTAAGTTAAAATATTAAGGCTTAAAAGGATTAAGTAGCTTAATAGACTAACTAACTAAGGGCAAAACTATAGAGCTAAGCTAGCCGGGGTCGATCTTGCGGACAATAGGTTACTCCTCGATCTATCTAACCCTTTAAGCGAGGCGAACCTCTACTACTATACTTATAATAGCCTTTACCTATAGAAACTAGACGAGCTGTGTTTTTTCTAAAAAGATAAGATAAGATTAACAATTAAAGGCTACTAAACCTAACTAATTAGGGCTAGCGAAACTACGAACAATAATAGCCCTCGTAATAATAAGAACAAACCCTCGGAAGTAGACAACCCTCGGAAGCGGACATAGCTAGGTCTTTTAGAGTAGACGCAAAGAACTCGGTACGATATTACGTAGAACGGGGGCAGTGCTATAATACCCCGTATACCTACCTATTATAGTAGGGAAGGTACGCTCGTATTGTAATTAGTCGATAGTCCTTAATTCTCGTAGTTATATATCACTTTATTATATATAAGGATAGCGCAGCTAGAGTTAGATATTATATTATATTAGAGGTAAGGTTTAATATAGTTATATAATCGGTGATTGCGTATTCAATTTAGCGCGGACTAAGAAGCTTGCTAGACCTACTAAGTTAGTAGCGACAGAGGTTGAGAATAGTATATAAACCGGCCGCGAGGGCGCGGCCTTTAGAAGGGAAGCGTGTATTAGGACTAAAGAGGTTACACGTGATTGGTATATAACTAGGCTCGAGTGAAGCTAGGGTCTCGATGCCTCAGGCAGGGCTTGGCGCTTGGCGTTGGGCTAACTGGCCTGCCTTCCTCCCTCTCCTCTTAGATCTCTATCGAATACTATACTGATTTACTACTACCCTATCTACCTACTAATATAACCCTTCTTACAATAGAAGACATTGTGTTTGTTTAATTGCTCTGTTATAATAGCCTGAAAGTAGTCTAGTTGTTTCTATACCTAATACCCCTTTGTTTGCTTTACTAGTTTGTTTGTTTGGCTGTATGCACGCGATAAGGGGGTGACTTGAAGAGTGTGTGTGTAGGCTATCACGTGCATGATGCCTAAGGCTGCAACTGTGCACACTTCATCTTTGGGCTTTCTATAGATTAGCCCTCTTCTAAATATATCACAGTTTACATCAAGTAAATCCAGCCCGACTAAATTCAATCAAATTCAATGAGGTCCAAGGTCTGCTCTGCTACTGTCTCTATCGTATTCTTGAAATCAGCAAAACCCTAGTAATCTTCTTCTCAAAGGAGAGCCCGAATATCAGCCCGAGCATGGCAAAATGTGACCTAGAAGCATCATCCACGAGTCTTCGCTGCTTTCCGGCCCTCAATAATCAGAGCAGTTAAAGCCACTAACCAATGAGAATTTTCGTACTCGAGAATCTCGCCAACTGCATTAACGTCGGCCAGAAACTTTCAGTACGCTTTGCTTGGCTTCTCCATGTCGCCGACCTTGTTGATGAAGTCGGTAAATCTAGTCAGGGAATATTCCTATCCGTCGTCCTTGCAGTGAAAGCTGGTGAATCTCATCAAATGGCTCGCCGGTGCGAACTTGGTTCCCGTCGAGTCGGACGGCTGAGCTCACGGCAGAGCAAGTGCTTCGGCGGCGAATGTGGAAAGAGTAATCAATTGCATATTGGTTGGACTTGATCGTGACTGTCTACTCCTCTGTATTGCTTACATTCGATCAAAGCGAATCAGAAGTATGGCTGACAAGCGCAGTCCCTTCAAGCCAAGCTCAGGCTGTCATCAGGAGTGAGTCACCTTCGAAGGCTTGGCAGCCCAAAAACTCGATGAGTCTGTACATGCACCAGATATTCTGGGATTGCCAGCCCAGTAGTTTAGGGGTAGAACGTGGAGCTTCTATACTTCGGTGACTCCAAGGCCAGAGTTCGATTCTCTGCTGGGCTATTTTTTTTCCGCTTTTTGGCATGAGCTTTCTTTCGTCTAGATGACTTGGCTGAGAAACCGAAAACGCCTGCGCGAGATATGAACTCAATGACATGCTGCGGCTTACTGCCTCAATTTTTGCAGACAAATGCAGAGCTCGTCTTGTACCCAGACATTCCACTCAGCCCTCGAATTGCCGAATGGATACGGCTTTCCGCTCATGTTGGGCAGGTCCTGATCGGTGGGAATTTACGTCTTCTTCCACAGTCCTGTCCACGTCAGCGACTCGAGGTGAGCGGCACGGACGAATGTACTTTACATCATCGCCTGGAAGCCAAGAGATATGCCCACGACTCCAAGTCGCATAGTACCCTGATCCCAATCTCCTCATCACCTCGCCGGAACCTTTCGTCCAAGACTTCTCGCCCTCAAGCCGACGAGTCACTCTCCACAACATCCCAAACAATCTCCCCACCACCAGTCTTCCTCGCCATCCGCAACACACCAGGCCTGAGCTCAAACCCCCAAATCCTATAAAAAGATTCCCTCTGACGTCTCAGCCGCTCCCGCTTGCCATCATCCGTCACATACGCCGTGAAATCCCAAAACCTGATCTCCCTGACCAAAGGCAGATACCAAGCTAGGCCATCACGGTCGTTCTTGTCTCGTAGAAAACCAATCACGTCGAGGGAGAATTCTGCTTTGAAAGTGTTGGATTTGTAGTACCTGAACGCAAGGGATTGGGTTAGCGATATTAGATGGGTGAGGATTAGAGGTAGGTGTGCTTACATCTCTCGAGTCTCTGAGTAAAGCTGGCGACAAGATTGGACGAGGCCGAGATTCGATCTCTGCCATTTGTTTGGATATTTCTTGTCTTTTGAGAGCTCGATGACGTTGGTGAAGACGTATTCAGAGATCATGTCGCGTAGCTCCTGCGGGATGCCGAGGATAGATGCCTTCTTTGGCGGTTTCGGGTTGCTTGGTGCGGTGATCGGCCGGTTGGTAAGAGTATCCGCCTCTTTCTGCTCCCTTAAACCCTCATTCGAGATCTCGAAGGCGCACTCGAAGGTGTAACTGACTCGGTCGGCTGTTCTTACGACTAAGGTTGGTCGATAGGGATTAGATGCCCTGGTAGCATCTGGCGTTTTGCCACCCATCTTGGCGTCTCCAGCGTTTGGGATAGGAAGAACAGGAAAGTCTGATCATGGGGGTCGAAAGAAAAAGCTGCGCCATGGAGTTGCCTAGACAGATTCGCGCTAGTGGAGCTTTGACCTCTTTAGCTGCGCCTAGTGAGTGAATGTTGTTACAGCTCTTGCACGAGGAAATTTCATGCATGCGAATTAACGAAGTTCCATTCTGTCTGAACCAGACTACAGACTGTAGGAGTGAGTGCGGATCTAGTTCCTATACTTGTGGGAAGCGGAAGTAAGCTAGCAGCGAATTTTTCCGACCGGTGATTTGATTCGAATATGAGATGTATATAGTTCGGGCGATCAGCAATGTATTTGTTCGGATGATGATCTTGCTAAAGCTGTGCAAACACAGTGTTAGGTTGTAGATAGCGGACTACCAGCTTTTACTAGGCTTGTGGTGCCTGGATGCAGGGACGTTGAGACTGTTGTGTGGAAATGCGGAAGAGCGATAGCATGACTTCATCGCTCCACGACTGTCTTGCAGGAGGGAGATGCTGCATTCCGCATCAATCAGGGTAGCTTAGGTCTTTGCTTCGTTGGTACTTATTTGACAAGAGAGTTATCTCGATGGATGCCGCGAGGGCTGTACTTCCTCCACCACGTCAACTTATGTCGAACGTTATGTAAGTGAGACCTAGGAAGCAGACTCCGAATCTACTCACAATTCAACCACCTTACCACCGCCGACCTTTGTCGTGATATCCTTTGGCCGTCCTTTGCGATCAACCCTCTCATCCCTCGGGTCGAAGCCACCATTACCCCAAAGCGCCCATTCCGGCGTAGCCTCGCCAACGTAATCTTCTGGCGCGAAAGGTTTGCCACTCTCGAGGCATCGGAAGAAAGCCGGGTAGTCGATGATAGTATGCCAACGCTTGATGCCATCTACCATACTCGCCTTGAAGAAGCGATTTCTGTCGGCGAGCAGGATGCAACAAGAATGCGCATGCTCGGCGGCGATGCCATACTCTAGGCCTCTTTGGTTGAGCTCCTTTTCTAGTGCTACCACGAAAGCGGCAACTTCTTCGTAAAAAGGTACGTTCTGCATGCTGAGTCCAGCTCCGGCTGCTGTGGAAGTGCCGCAGTAGGTCACGCCTTTGACTTCTACGAAGCCGGGTAGTGCTCGTTCGACGAGGTCAGCGTAGCCTTTCGCTTCTTCGTCTACGTTGAAGCCTTTGACTAGTGTCAATCGGAAGACAGTGCGATGTGTGAAGCGCTTCTCCCGCAAAATGTCCATGCAGCGGATGAAGCGTTCCCAGAAGTCGCGATGAAGTGGTCGGTCGATCTTGCGGAGGGTCTCTTTGTTTGAGGCATCGATCGAGACGTATAGCTGGGTCACTGGGCCGAGTGTGGCTAATTGGTCAGGATGCTGAGCATTGCACACTAGGAAGGAAGATATGTGCTCTGCGTGTAACATGGCAAGCAGCTGGTTAATGTGAGGATAGAAGATTGGTTCGCCAACCAATGACAGAGCACAATGTCGAATGCGCATAGCTTCCGCAAATCGCTCAGCACGCACTCCTGGCACACCTCTCATCTGCTTGATTTTCTGGTAGTGGCCAGCTTTGATGCCGTCAAAGATGAGATCGGGCTCGTCCACCTGCCATCGCCAAGTCGTGCCAACAGGATTGGTGCCATGTCGCCAGCAGAAGACGCATTTGTTGCTGCATGAGAGTGACGGTGTGGCTTCCATGCATTGGTGTGAGTTGATGCCGTAGAAGGAGAATTTGTAGCACGAGCCGCGACCACGGAGGGCCGACTTGGTCCATCGACACGTCTTGACGCCGGAATGTGTGCCCACAATAGTGTAGCCTTGCTTTGTGAGAGATGTGTAGGTGGGGGAGGTGACAGGTACCATTGCCTTTGGTTCTGCAGGCGAGCCAGACTTCTTGCTTGTGGTAGTGAAGTCCACAGGAATTGGTGCTTTCATGTCTTCGAGATCAGCTGCATCGCCTTTACGTGGGACCAGAGTCTCCCCTTCATCGCCATCGTCTGCCTCATCGCCGCTTTCTAGAGCTTCTCCGCTCCCTGGTGCGCCTTCTCCCAGACCTTTGCCCTCGCTTAGATCTTGCATGATGTTTTGCACACCTCTTGACCACTCTTCTAGCCGTAGTTCCAGGTCGTCTCCCTTCGCATCTCCTTGGCCCAGGGGAAAGGCCCTCTTTCGGGCTGTCAGCTTCGCCATCCATCTGTCAATCTCAATTGCCTGAGTGCAATATCCCTGCTCTTCAGTCGGCCACTCTACACGGTCTCCAATGCCAAACACGCTGTAACCTGCCAAGGCAGACAGTGGAGCCGTGTCGATTCGGAAGTCATGATGAGTCTCTTTCAGATGATCGATAAAGTTTGTGAGCTCGGTATCGATGTTATAGCTTGGGATGAGGATGGTATAGAAGGCGGCTGTGGAAGAGGATTCTTGTTTGGGAGGAGAAATGAAGAAGTCGTCGTAGTCGATGTCGGTCAGGTCATATACTACTGGGGGTAGTATCTTCGCTTGTCCAGGCAAATTCGAGGCCAGAGTCTCGGCATATGCTCTTGTGGATCCGCCCAGAGAGAAGTAAAAGACATATGGCTGTATGCGATCGAATGCTGGTGCTTCATTCTGCTTGGCCTTCACACTGCGGATTCCCTTGACTCTTTTCGGGCCCTTCGCCTTGGTCTGGATCTTGACTTGTGCTTCATCTCGGACTGCCGCTTTCTCGACACGTTGCGTCTCGGGAAATGCCTTGGCCTTTTTCTCGTCTACTGGGGAGGCCAATGGAGTGAGGACTACTTCGGCTTTCCTCCTTCTCCAGTGCAGAGCCAAGCGCACGATGGCCAGCAGCACTCCCGCCGAGAGGATGACTTCCGCTCTGTGAGCATGCCAGAGCAGCAGCAGTTCTTCCGGCAGCTGCAATATGCTGGACTGCTCCATCTTCGCCGCGATGTGTGCCAGGTCGCAAGAGTCAATACGGTCAATCAATATTTGATTGCCCGCATTAGTCAGCATCAACCGCAGCTACCTACCCTGTCGACCATGTTGTCACACGTCAACAGTCAAGTGCGTTCCTACAACATCATCGACATCGACATCCTCCCTTACACATAGGGGCCTCGCATCGACCATGTAAACAGATCGCAGCCAGCACGCTTAATAGCATCTACATACGCCAGATATACCACCACGATGCTGTCCCCAGACTTATCGCAACACTGCATTCCTCTCCAGCATCCCCACTGGTTTCCCGTCACTCTCGCCGGATCTCTGGTGGCCGGGATCCTGGTGTCATATCTGCCACAGCACGTCAGGATTCTCAGGAGGCAGAGTAGCGAGGGTCTCTCGCCATGGTGGGTGTTGCTCGGCGGACTCAGCAGCATCGCGGCTATGGGAAACATCGTCACCTTGCCCACCAGCCGCGCCGACATGCTCTGCTGTAGGGAGCTGGCCGGAGGACCATGTGCTGCTGCCCTTCTCGGAGTAGCACAGATCGCAGTGCAGTGGTCCTGCTTCATGATCATGTGAGTGTTGCCAGCCAGCCTGCTACACTACGAATCCGCTAACATCGTCAGCGTCATACTGTTCGTCGCCTACGCTCCCACTACGCCCCAAGAACCAGAGGACATGAGCGCCTCTGCCGCCTCCATCACACAAACGGATCCAGCGAAACGCCGAGACGCGCCCCTCGTTGGTATCATCATCTTCGTATCCCTTCTCATCGTCGCTCTCATCTCCCTCGTTCTCATCCTCGCCCATCCCGACTACACCCAAGCCTGGGCAGACATTCTGGGCACCATCTCAGGTGTGCTCGCAGCCATACAATACGTGCCTCAGATATACTTCACTTGGAAATTGAAGGATCTCAAGAGCTTGTCGGTCGTCACACTTGTGATTCAAGCCCCTGGCGCATTTGTCTTTGCCTTGTCCCTTGGCCTCCGAGTGGGCTGGGAAGGCTGGAGTACGTGGCTGGTATACATTGTGACGGGCTTGTTGCAATTCGTTCTCTTGTTCATGGCTGTCAACTTCTGGTCAGTGGAGAGGCTTCGGAGGCGTGCAGCAGAAACCTATGACAGCAGCACCGAATGTGACAGCGATCAGACTATTCACGCTGATGAAGACAATACGGCTGCGAATGGTGCTGCAAACGAGCGCACCACACTTCTTCCCAAGACCAATCAGAGACAGAAAGCACATGGTGGCGCAAGGCGACATTCTTAGGAGGACGAGGACGAGGAGCCACTATCAACATCTCCGCCAGAGGCTCGGGAGGCACTCTGGTTCTTCGCTTGTTCCTTGCTAGCAGCGTCTGCGCTTCTGCGTTACACCACCCAACTTGCGTCTCTTGTCGTTCGCGTACTCACAACATGCGCAAGTTGCGTTGTCTGTCTGTGGCAATTCACGATTCGACAGGTGGAACGTGCACTGCGCTGCCTGACGTTCGCTACTTTTCCTAGACATCCGCGCACATCTGATTACATCAGCTTCCCACCGCCCGATGTCCACCCGAGACGAAGACGAAATCGCAGACCTGCACCCACGAGCTCAAGCAACAGGTCAACCACGGGTCGCTTCATCCTCGACATTGAATCCGTCCGACGGCATGGTGGTTATGCTTCACGACCAACAGCACCGGGCTTCGTGTGTCCTGAGTCTTGCCCAATCTGCATGAGCCTGCGCTGCCGAGATGCAACCCCCGTCTCAAGGCCCAGAGCGCAGCCGCGAGATCAACCGCCTTCAGTGTCTTCAGCAGGTAGCCGAAGCGCTCCTCCGGTTAGAATTCGTCCTTTAGATCAACGCCGAGACACAGAGCGTATGAGGAATTACATAGGATGCCCTAGCCTCAGTCAACTCTCGCAAGACGAAATTGTCGGCTTGGCCCATGTGCGGCGCCCGGCTGCTTATGGACCTCGGCGCCGGTCAGAGCAGCCAGTAGAATCAGAGAGAATGCCAAAAGGCCTCAGTCAAAACCATCAAATGCGTCACGACAGTGCTGGGGCAGACGATAACGATGAAGCCCCTTCGAAGCTCGCCGAAAACGGGTCAATGCGGGCTTCGCGCAGAAGGATGCCTCGCAGCGGTCGGCGCTCACTGGAAGAGCGTGCAGCCAGGGGAACTCAACACCACATCAGAAATATGGACTTCGGCCCAGAGCAACCTGGCGTTGTGTATCGAATGATGGATAGCTTCAAGCGACTTCACTTTGCTCGACCTCGTCTGCCTTCGATGTGGAGACATGCTCCAAATTCAGCGGGCCCTGATCTCGAACAACAATCCCTACTTCCTCAATCGCAAGACGAACCCTCACCACGGGACGCATCTAATGCGGAACACACAATTCGCAGTGCAAGTCCAAAAGGCAGTAAATGCAAGGAGCCTCAGGACGCTGGATCCTCATCGCACAAAGTCGGTCAGCAAGGCACAAGCGCTCGTTCTGGATGCCGATCGACATGCGATGCTTCTGGAATGGCTCCAACGATGACTAACTCTACGCCGCATGGCGGCCTAGACGACGGAGTGGCCTTGGATGAAGAGGACAATTCCGTGCAACAGAAGAAGAATGAAGCGCCTCGCGATAGTGCCCAAAATGCAGCTTCCAAAAGCAAAGATAGTAGACGCCACCGACCTCAAGAACCCCTGATCGATGGCAGCACTGACGAGCCGGCAATTTCTCCCGCCGCCACAACACCATCGATGCTAGTACCAGCTCCGAACACTATCCTCAGACCTCGAATCCACCACCCTCCAGCTCGTGGAGTGCCAGAACTAAGATACGAAAGCCCAAGCGTACCAGACTGGCGAGGAGCCCATGCCTACTCACACGGTACACCAGACATGGTCCGACGTAATCGAGAACGCTTCGATTCCTCAGGATTAACATCGTCTGACCCCGGATTAACGTCTGACCCCGGGTTAACGTCTGATGATAGTTCGTCGCAAGGATACGTTACTGCTTATAGTAGCTTGAACACATCAGAGGCCTCTCTGCGCCCTGAATACCTCAATGAGACACCTCCTGTGCCACCGCTTGCTGGCGAGCACGACTTATCTCAATCGCCGAACACAGAGGCACTACGTACCCATGGTCATAGCTTCTCTGAGATCTCAAGCCTTACAGACGGCACATTTCAATTGAACCGCGGTCGATCTCTTTCAGCGCGTCCACAAAGGCCTCTCGATGGAACTGCAGACCAGGAAGATGACTGCATTCGTGACACGCAATCTGTCTTCTCCACTGCTGAGGACGACCGGCTGCTGATGAGCGGCGCACTGGATGGCATGCAAGGTCGAGAGCCCGCTGCAAGAATCCCTATTTGCGTTCCCGATTCATTCACTGATAACGTTTGGCTGAACGAGACAGCGACGAGGGAGAGCAATAATGTCCCCACACCGGAACCACCTCCACCAGATCCTTTTGGCCCTGTCAGTATTGACGATTGGGCTGTGGAGCTACCGGTTCCGGAAGGACTGTACACGATTATGGAGAGGGAATACGAGGATGATAGTGAGGCTGAATTGGAAGACTTTCATCGTTGATACAATAGAAACTGTAAAAAGAAGGCTTTTGCTATATAGTGCATAGCGAGATATGAGATCAAACCACAGTCATTTTTGCATTTGTGTCTTGAGCACCCTGTCGAACACTTTGAGTGCGCTCAGCCGTGGTGTAGGTGTGAAGCTCTTGAGTGGCAGAATCGCCGGTCGCTCAGTGATTCGTGACTTCAAGCTGAGAACTGGTAGAAAATGGTTCAAGCATGAACAAAAGCTTGTTTCTAATCTTATGGAAGACTAGGCCATGCTTCACCACAACCGGCTCGATCAATGCCGTCGTCCCACGTTCTTCTAGTATCACTCCTTCTTCCCCGGATTCTGCTCAAAATTCATACTATACCCTCCCGTCTTCTCATCCTTCACAAACTGAAAATTCTCCGTACTCAGTCCAAAAGGCTTGAGTATCGAATTCCCCAACCCTTTCAGCTTCCCCATCATCTCCGCCATCTCCTTCTCCTTCGCCTTATTCAAACGCGGTGCCAGCTTTTGCGCACTTTCCGTCACAGTCCTCCGATCCGTAGGCGATAGACAAGGTAGTATTGTAGGACTGAGAAGTGTTCGATAGTCTTCATCTGCGCCTTGGAGAGATGACCAGCTTCCTATTTCTGTCCTGGCTTTTGCTCGTCGTAGGAGGAGTTTGATCTGTAGTTTGCGAACTTCATCTAGCGATCGCCCTGATTTCTGTAAATTCTCCATCCGCTCCGCCAAGTCATCGTCAACTTCTTCCACCCCATTTTCAATTTCTGTGCCTGCTGCGGCTTGTTTCTTCGAGTCTGGTTTGGCTACAGGAAGGGGTTCCAACCGCTCAAGATTTTCTATCCCTTTCTCGGCACTTTCTATCGCTTCTTTCCATTCTTGAAGTTTTATGTGGCATGCGGCGATGTTGGAACGCAGAACGGCGAGTTCGAAGTCGAGGTAATTGGGACAGGAGGAGAGGGCGAGGTCGTAGGTTTGGATGGCGTTTTCGTAGCTGCCGGTTCCGAAGAGTGAGTTGCCGGAGTTTTTGATTGAGTTGCTCTCGGCGAGGAGTTTTGCTTCTTCTTCGGGAGGGACACGTTCTATTGCGACTTTCTTGGGCGGCTTGTCGTCGTTTGTATTGTGGGTCTGTGCTGATTCCTTTCGTGGAGGCGGAGGAATGGCAGGTGTTGGATCGTTGTCATCTTCGGCGTGGAAGCTGTGGAAAGAGTCGTCTGAGTCGGAGTCGATCATGTTTGTGTGTTGCGTGTGGATCGTTTGCAGGGTCGAAAGAGGGAAGTGCAATAGAGTGAGATCATCGGAGATCAGTCCGTTGCTGAGGTAATCCTAGTTGCTATATACCTAGTAGTTTTAGTTCTATTGATCGAAGGGGGTGACCTCGACAATGACACTCGTAAGTACGAAGGATTCGTATGTGTTGCAATAGTACTCTTGAAGCTGTGCAGCCTACCTGGTGTGTTCGTCTCAGGGAAAATCACTCTTGTACAGTACGGGAAATGCTGTACTCAACTGTGCAGCAGACCGAGCCCGACACCGAAACCGAACGAAGTATACTGTCTCGCCGTCGCCATCTTCCTGACACCTTCTGACCTTCACCCTTCACCTCCCAAATATCGGCTGGACATTCGCAGTCCCCAATGGTATCTCCACGTCTACTTCCCCTCATTATGGCAGGCGAGCTGACGCGGCTCGCGGAGTACACTCTATATACATTTCCGGACCGAGGCTGGCTCGTCAAGAGTCCCTAGAATTGCGACATCTGCACGATCCGCAAGGTTGCCACTCCGTACAACCTATCACAGAAAGGGAGGGGAGTCAGGTAGATTATCGGCATCCCGGTATCAGGCCCGGAATGTTCTGCTTTGAAACCACATCCGCCTCCCAAGCGTAGAGGGTGTGCGAGTAGATTAGGTGATTCCTGCACGGCTTGAGCAATCTGCATTTCCTCTTCTGCGGACCATTCAGGCGTACATCATCAATGATTGAGGAACCCAAAAATCTCGGGATGTAGTTGACTTCCACACTTGCGTTGGATACACCTTTGACGCGGAATCACTCCTGGACACCTCGCCACACCAGCGAGCAGGATGGCGAATACTATTCGCGATTCCCAAGATGATAGGTCACCTCTGTTATCTTCGACTTCGAGCGCACTCTCGCGATACAAGACCATCGAGTATGTGGAGCGATACGAAGCTGAGCAAAACGACGCGAAGCTTTCACCTGCAGACGTAGAGGCAGATGTTGTACCAGAAACCTCCGTGCTGGGACGGAACTTAAGCTGGAATGGCGCATACATCTTGACCATATCGCGGGTCCTTGGCTCTGGCATATTCGCAACTCCAGGTGTCATCCTCGCCGCAGTCGGCTCTCCTGGGCTCTCTCTTGCACTTTGGTTAGTCGGAGCAGTACTAGCATACTTTAGCATGGCCATTATGCTCGAATATGGGTGTATGCTGCCGCGGTCTGGGGGCGAGAAGGTGTACCTGGAGTTCACGTACAGGAAGCCGAAATATCTGGTCACCATTTTGATCGCTACACAAGCCATCCTCTTTGGCTTGACTGTGAGCAACTGCATTGTTTTCGCACAGTACACGCTCTTTGCGTTTGGAGTGGATGGCACGGAGCTCCTCCGGAAAGCGCTAGCACTTGGACTACTTACGGCAATCACAGTAGTGCATACCTGTTTCATGAAGACTGGAATACGGATACAGAACTTCCTTGGCTGGATTAAGATCGTCCTGATTGTATTCATGATCTTCAGCGGCCTATTCGTGGTGTTTTTCAGGCATGATCAGCGAAGCACCGAGAACGTACACCTCGAAAAGCCGAGCACGGACAGCCTCGACTGGACATGGCATGGATTCTGGGCTGGAAGCATCTGGTCTTGGGGCGCCATCGCCACATCGATATTGAAAGTATTTTATTCATTTGCTGGTCTCAATAATGTCAACAATGTCCTGAATGAAGTCAAGGATCCAGTCCGTACGCTAAAGTCGGTCGCGGTCACAACTCTCGCCACTGCATGCGGTCTATATTTGCTGGTCAACGTTGCCTACTTCTTGGTCGTTCCACTCGAAGAGATCAAGACTAGCGGAGAGCTGGTTGCCGCTTTGTTTTTCGAACGAGTCTTTGGCGATGCTGTAGGTCGACAAATATTACCCATCATGGTCGCCATCAGTGCTGCTGGGAACGTGATGGTGGTCGTGTTTGCTTACGCACGACTGAAGCAAGAATTGGCCAGGACTGGTCTCATGCCATTCTCGAGATTCTTGTCTAGCAATGCGCCTTTCGGATCTCCGATCGGAGGTCTCATAATCCACTACATTCCAACCGCACTGGTCCTTGCCATTCCGCACGGCGATTTATACAGCTTTGTCTTGGAAGCTGAAGGCTACATCGCTCAGCTTCTCTCGGTTTTCATAGCAATTGGGCTTCTGCGCTTGCGTTGGAAGCGACCTGATCTGAACCGACCGTACAAAGCCTGGTTGCCTGGAGTCCTCATAAGACTGATCGTTGCTTTTGCTTTGATTGTGGCGCCCTTCTTCCCAAGCCAGGCTCAACGCGCCAAAGGTATACTTGGAAGCGCCGCGTATGCACTCATCGGCATATCTGTGTAAGTGCTGCATCATCTATCGTTTCGAAATAGCAGAGCTAATATGAAGCGTAGTCTGATATTTGGCATCATTTATTGGCACATCTACACCGTTGCTTGGCCTCGCTGGCGAGGCTATAGACTTGAGGATAAAACAGAAATTCTGAATGACGGCACGCCTATTACGAAGATTACGTATGTACCCATATGATTGGCGCTGGAAGAACATCAGGCGTATTATACACTGTTTCAGACCTCAGCCGTATTTCCTTCCATCTGTCAAGAGTGTGGTGCTTCATTATCACGCGCGTGCACCGTCGACGATTCGAGTTGGAGGAATCTGGAGCTGCCAATTGCCATTTCTAAGCAGCTCCAGCTGCAACACGCGGGGCCGGAGCTGGGTTGCGAGCTCGACATCCTTTCATATCAATCCGTACAACGTCACGCGGCTTTCTATGCAAGTCACACGTGGTAGAGGATTTTATCAAGCTCACATACTATAGCAAGCAGGGTGGCGTCAGACAATCATTGGCCATCTGCATTAAAAATGGCATGGGGACATAGCTGTACCAGATGGCGTGCTTTGCGGAGATACTAATCTGGCTGACATATGATCTGTCTTTTTCCGAGGTAGGCAGTGTATGCTGCCTGTCGTATACAAATACCTCTGTCCACCTAAGCCATTGGACTGGAGCCTCGCATCAATACATTGAACCAATACGATCTCGCCATGGCTACCGCAGCGGTCCAACAGCCTTCACAACACTCCTTTCACGACTTCAGACCATCCGGTCCCACGGTCGTCACCCAGGACAAGAAGGTTGAGAAGCACGATGTTCACACAACCTTGAACTTCCACAAAGACAACGAAGATGGCTCTCCGCCAAGACCAACCTTCGTAGGCAAGCCAGAGACCTACGAACGCCCTCTCGCCACGGAAAACGTCATCATCCACGACGTAACAGGCGACGAAGATAAATATACCCTTGACAGCCACGGCTTCCAATTCGTGCCCAGCGTGAGCGTCGAGAAAGACTTCCTAGACGAAGACCAAATCAAAAATCAATACTACAAAGAAGTCGACCAACTCCTCAAAGATGTGACTGGAGCATCCCGTACCTTCATCTTCGACCACACAATCCGTCGACAAGCCCAAGACACACGCGCCAAGAAATCTTCCGAGGAGAAGGAAGAGAAACCCCCAATCTCCCTCCGCGGCCCAGTCCGAAGAGTCCACATCGACCAATCCTACACCGCAGCATTATCCCGCGTTCCCTTCCACTTACCAAACGAAGCCGACACCCTTCTAAAAGGTCGAATCCAACTAATCAACGTCTGGCGACCGATCAAACCCGTGCTTCGTGATCCTTTAACTGTAGCTCAAGCGCAGACGGTCGAGGAGAAAGATCTCGTACCTGTGGGATTGATTTACGAGAAGAGGAAAGGTGAGACGTTGAGTGTTAGGTATGCCGAGAAGCAGAAATGGTTTTATAAGTACCATCAGAGTCCTGAGGAGGCGCTTTTGATCAAGTGTTTTGATAATCGAGCTGGGGTTGGGAGTGCGGAGAAGTATAGGGATAGGGCGAAGAGGGTGCCGCATAGTGCGTTTGAGGTTCCTGGGACGGAAGATCAGGAGGGGAGGGAGAGTATTGAGGTGAGGGCTTTGGTTTTTCATGAGGGGGATTATGAGTAGATTGGAAAATAAATGTAGCTGGGCGTTTCCCGGGGGAAAAAATGTATTTTTATTTTTTTTCTGCTGCTCTTGACCTTTATGATCAAACTAAATGGATTTTCGTCCTCCTGCTCGGAACTTGGTCTGCCATAGGTTCACCGGACATATTGGCTGAAGCCGTAACATATGCCACATCGACTCCATACGAATCAAACTGGACGATCAAAGCGACACAATCTCGAATGCTTTCGTAGCCAGTAAAAACAACCCCCGGCTGTTGTACAGTCTACTATCTGATGCGTTGATCTAGTGGCCGAGTGAGTCGCTGACAGGAAGCCGCGAAATTCGTGGTTCGTAGTGACTTGAAGTTTGCCCTTTGCTGTAGCTTCGGCTGTCCTTAGAGCCTACCTCCTCTCAGGCGCTCCGAGTATTGTATTAGCTACGTAATAAGACTAGACCGGATATAGACAGGTAGAAGGTACAGCGGAGCGCCTGAAGACAAACCGTTCTACCTGTATACAATTGCCCGAACAAAAAAACATGCTTTTTAGCTATATCTCTACAACTATGTATTTTGGTATTACATAATATATAAGATAGCTGTACGTTATAGTACGATCTAGAATCGCTTCTATACAAAATACTCGCTAATCCTAACGCTATAGGATATATTTTTGGTCTACTACGATAACTTGCCCGAACTTTTACATTTTTAAGCTTACCCTTAAGGGCAAGATAGCGGCAGTAACGCGATGGATTTTTAGTATAGAACATCGGAGGGCCGAGAACTTAGCGCGTAGAAGGGCCTCTAAGTGTTCGGTATATTGCGACAGTATAGTATTGTCGTATTATCGTAGGGGAGGGCAAAAGCTAGCTATTTGCGACGGTTTGTTTTTAGGCTTATAGGAGGAAGAACCCTTAGAGTACCTGAATTGATGCCTAGCCGTGCACCTGCCTAGCCAACCTAGTAGCCCACCTTCCATCGCGATTCTTCATCTACAAGCCTGTTAGGAGGTAGCTCAGAGCTACTATGTATCGGAAACCTATTCTCTCGCCTGCTACGCGGATGCTTGATATATCATAGTATGTACGCAGACTTGCTCATAAAGAATCGTTAGAGAGATGATCTAAAGTTAGGTCCTATCTCAGACAAAATAGCCCTCCTGAGCTCTAAACGTCAGCGCCAGCTCGTGGAACGATGGAGACCGCAGTAAGAGAAGAAGGATGTGAGATTCGGTTTGACATTCCTCTAGAGCTGCTGGAAATGATTTTCGATGCATGGGTTCCGACAGGACGCGATCGGGATATGACTATGCAACATCTCGCCAAAAGCCTCCTTTTCCTGCCCTTGGAGCTGCGAGAGATGATATACGACTATTGCATACCCGCCGCAGATGAACACAGAATCACAATTACCGATAAAGACTGAAAACGAAAAATCCCTCGCCGCTTTACGAGCCTCCAGTCTCCAAATATCTAGAGAGCTAGCGAATAGAGATAAGAGAGTAGCAACTGGCAAACCGACCCAAATTCATCGTTTCGCCAGAATCAACATGGACACCGCCCCCGGCACGCGCGTACAAGAAGTTCAAAGCTCTGGAAATCGAATTCGATACATACGACGCGCTGCCAGAAAATCTGGGTGTGCCCGGTAGCGATAATCACCAACATCTCCAGCTGCGAAAGATGTCGGAACGATTCGTGGACGGGATTCGGCGCTGCTACAGAGACAGCGAGCTCGACTGCATTGGAGTGAGCTTCAGAAAGAAAGAGCGAGGTCTTCAACCGGTGCTGGGGAAAACGTGAATGCGACTAGGAGGGCACTGTATTCCCTCGCGACAATGTGTCCCTATGACATGAAGAACCAATCCATGTCAGTCTTCGAATACTTGCTTCAAGGGATATGCAAGCGTCCGATTGCCAGGCGTTCTGTGGTCTGGCCTATCGGAGTGATGGATTGCGTGGATGACTGCTACGTCGAGCCAGACGACCTCTTTCCAGATCGCGAGAAATTCTGGGAGTATGACTTTATGGAGTCGTTGTGCGAGAGTCTAGAGCATTGGTTGAGGGGGGTGAGAATTGGTTCACTCCGTGAGATGGTTTTGAGCAGATGGGAAGAAGAGAGGAAAGGTATTCGAGAGCACCTTCCAGCTGCGTGGGCGATGTAATAAGGTCGCCATCATTCTCTCGACCAATTTCACCAGCAGCCAGCACGGGCCTCTGATGCCAACATTATAAGCTCCTGAGAGCGTCTGAGACTCGGAGTCAAGCCAGGTGATACAAGCGCTTGTTCCATGCACTTGGAGCGTACATGGACGAGATAGAGAGGGTGAAAGTCGTTGTCGCGGCGGTACTGCGAGAGTAATTTGTATTTTGTAAAGAATCAATTCCTGCTGTCGGCGAACCCATCAGTGCTAAAGTTTCAACAGGATCAGTGATGAGTGGCCCGCCGTATATTTGAACCAGCCGAAACAAAAATGAGAAATCTCCCTCGACGTCTTCTAGCTTCCACCAGGATTTGGCCAGTGCGAGTTGTGACCGTCTGCGCCCATGTATGCATCGAAGCCACCCTGAGGGTTGTAGATCATGCTATGACTACCTGCTGCATAATCGGTTATGCCAAAATTGTGCATCGGGGGTGAGTTATAGATCATGCCGTTTCCATTCAGTGCACCTCGTTGTGGACAAGGGGACGGTAGCGTTTGGTCAAATCCTTGGGGCAGTCGACTTGGTCTCGCGACTCCTGCTAGACTGGCGGTGAATGTGGCGGAGTTCTGATGTGAAAGGTCAAGGCCGTCACATTTTTAGGCAAAAGAAGTCCGAGCATAGACATGTCGGTGGCTGGTGCGCTACATGTGCTGATGCTTGGCGTAATGGCTGGCTGTGGGGGAAACATGTTCGCAGCAGCAAAATCCAGATCTGCGACAGAGTTCAACGATAAAGTGGCGGGCATGTTTGTGGGCGTAGGAGAGGCACAGAGTGCCATGGAGACCGGGGTGAGACGTACAGTCCGGGATTCTCAGGACTCCATTCACACGCTTGTTCATATCTCCGATTGTCTCCGGCAGCCGTGCCCGTATCTCTTAAGGAGCCGGTAGTGGACGTGGAATATCTCCAGCGAGACTGGGAGCTATACCCCGAGTCATCAGTGCTCGATGAAGGGCTGTCGCTGGAGCAGCTTGTATTGCTGCAGGGCAGATCGAGGGCGGAATCATGATGTGAGCGGCTCGTTGGCGTTGTTGGATCTTCGCACGGTGGCTCATGATGATATCGAGCGGCGAACAAATCGATTTCGCGATCTGGAGCGTTGATTGAGGTTCTCGCCTTGCCATCGAAATAACGATGAGCTTTCGCGTTGCCGGCCATGCTTCCTGGATGTTCACTCGGAGAGTCTGAATCTTCTACGACAACACGAAAAAAGGTGGCAGATCCTGTATGTTCTATTCGACAGGATCAGCATGAAGTCTTCTGCTTCCGTCCAGAAAATGACCCCATTGCCTTCCGGGCGGCCCCTCTCGTCGCAAGGCTGCTCCGACTCCATCGCAACTCGCACGCAACTCGCGGAAGCCCTGCAAGCAGAAGCAGGCCACGCCCTCAGCCCCAGCTCATCCATCAGACTCCGTACTTCACTGCTTGCGGCCACGAGTTGCACGCATCCACTCCTGCCCGACCTGCCACGAATACTGTATTCTCAGAGGGCATGTCAACTCCCTCCGACTCGATTGCATGAGCTCGAAGACTGTCTGGCCATCGCGAGTAGTGTTGTGCAAGTAGCCAGAGCGAGTTCTGCCCTTCCCAAACATGAGTTACCAATTGGGGCACAGCTGTCTATTATGTTTCGTGCATGGCGATAGTGTCTAGATCGGAGACAAGTGGTCGTGTATACTTCGATTGGCTACAATCGTCAAGAGGTCACACTAATAAGGCTGCAGCTAAGGCCGCTTCCCTGCATAGTCTCAGCTGTATTTGGAAGCGGGTAAATACTCAAATGGGACACATTAGCATAGTAATTACTCGGATGGGATCGGATTAGCAATATTGGCTAGCATTTCTTAAATGGGAATATTCTAGTATATTGGTATAGACATTGGCATAGTAATCACTCGGATAGTAAACATTAGCATAGTAATTACCTATACAGCATTATACTATTTTCATTAATTTCTATATTTATAGAGCCTTGCTAAGTGTATAGAAAAGCGGCAAAGAGAATTACACTCCAAGTAGTATACTCTAAATATCTTCTAACTAGGTACGTAGGTAGTAGATAGAAGGATATTACTAGGGAGTAGGGGAGGGAGTTAGGGAGTAGTATATAGGACGGGTAGACATAAGAAAGAGATCTAAGACATTTATATATCCGTAGCGAGTATCTATAAATATACAAATTCTACCGATACTAACATCCTTCTACTTTAGCCTAGTTAGTACTTAAGAGATATTATCGAAGCTAGCGGCAAGTAGTCTACTCTCTCGAAGGCCTAGTAGTAGCTACGTATACGCTAGATATAGTAGAAGTCGTTAGTCGAGTATTAAGAGGATGTCGTATACTATTTCTATATTCGTAGCCGCTCGCTACGAATATAGAAATAATATATTATTTCCGTTATAAACCCTATATATTAACGCCTGCCTTTACTTTAAATAGGAAACTCAATCGACCCGTTTCCCTTTAATCGTTCGTTCTACTATTGTTATTAGTTAGTAGGGTTAGGTACGGTTATATTCGGGTAGAACTTACTTACAACTATTGTCGTATAGAGCAACAATTACTATATCTATAGTAGTTGCTACTAAATACAGAAATCCTAATTACTTTACTCGAGTAATATTACTTCGCTATAGCCTATAGCTAATTACTAATCGCCTAATCTAAGCGTAAGCCCTATACTAAGCCTTACTGTTATATTAATAATAGAATAATAGCGATAGGACTCTCTCGATAGTATAACTTTCTACCGTTTCTTCTTCTTCCTCCTCTTCCTTTCTTTCTATAGATATCGTATATACCCTCTTACCCTTGCCTACGACAATACCTTATATATAAGAACTACGTTAACGGTATAGAAAGTAATATAGGCGGCCCCTTCTTCTCGCCTACGGGTACTAGTTACCCTTTCTTTAGCTAGGTATAACTAATCGCTCTTTATTAAAAGCAAGAAATTAAGGACTAATATACCCTTAGAGCTCCGACGCCTACCGCCGCCGCACTAGCCGCCGCGCTATCCTATAAGTTTAAGTTTCTAGCTATTCGCGAGTCTAGAAGACAGTTATACTAATCGCTTACTTAGTCGCCGCGCCGCCGAGCATTTAGCTGCCGCCGCTACCGCCCGCCGCTTAGTTAATACTACTCGGTTCCGGGCTGCGCTCCTACTCCTACGCTAGCGCCGCTAGTAGTAGCAGTAGCAGTAGTAGCAATAGTAAGAAGAGTATAGACCTATCGAGTTTATTCGTTAAGTTCGTATATACTAATAGTCTATATAGCGACTAAATTATAGTCGATACTAGTAGTAACGACGAACAAGTCTTATAAGTTCTAGCTTTCTTTCTTCTATCGATTGTCTAACTTAGTTAGAGCTTATTATTCTAATATATCGATATATAGGTAGAACGACGGCTATATCGTCCTACCGCCTAGCGGTAAGGAAACTCTAATATATATCTAATTTAATTAACTATTTAAGCTTTATAGTATACTAACCTCGGTATATAGTAACGACGACGACGACGACGACGATAATAAGGCTAGGCCTCTCCCTCCTATTACCTCCCTCTCTCCCTCCCCTCCGCCTACTACCGCTGCCCTACCTGCCGCTACCCCGCCTACCGCCGCCGCCTTTATACTAATCGTCGCGCCTTCTAAGGCACTAACCTTCCTAGGTAAGACCCTAGCCGACCGCGCTAGCACTAGCACTAGTACTAGCACTAGTACTAGCAAGAAGCGCCGCGTTAGTCGTCTAGCGAAAGCTAGTAGGAATGTTATAGTACTTTGCCGCCTAATAGCCGTTAATTAGTAGTAGTCGGTACTAGAGAGTAAGTAGCTTTATATATTAATCGAACTAGTATATATTATGCTCTTGCTAATAATATCTTAGTATTCGAAGGCCGCTAGAAGATCTAGTCGCATATCGGCCGTATTATAGAGATCGCTAGCCGCCGCCGCCGCCGCCTATATCTCGAGTATATTCGGTCGGGCCTTAAGTGCTACGAATACGCGACCGATGCCTTCGGCAAGTATCGCAAGTATACCTACTACATTTAGGCAAATAATCCTTATATAGATCGCGCGTCGCCGCCTTGCCTATCGTCGGATAGCGAGGATAAGGATAATAATAATAATAATGTTAATAATAATAATAATTAAGCGCTAGGTTCTTTATTTCTTTTTTTTTCTTAGTTTAGCTAGTTATAGGTTCTCGAGGCTGCTTTGTCGAAAGACGAGGTCGTAAGACCTCTATAGCACATTATAATAGCGCGCTGCTGCGCTATTTTAAATAAAAGTTTACTATCTAGCGCTAGCCGCCGTTGCTACTAATCGTCGTATCCTCTCTCTCGTCTGCTATTATAGTTAGCTAGTATAGGCTATACTGCATTCCTTATTACACATCTAAGCAGCGCTAATTCGATTGAATTTCTGTATTTAGTTAGCTATATACCCGCTAGTGCCCGCAGTTATCGACTAATAGCGAATTTCTATATCCGTAGGAAGGTAATTCTTGTCTAGTATTTCTAGACCTATAGCTATTATATCTAGTGCCGCTACTACCTAGACTTGTTACTTAGCTCCTAATCTGCTACTAGTTGTCCTAATCTTAGGCTATAGCTGCTCGTAATCTAGTTGCTTGCTACTTGCCCCTCGATATTAATACCGATAGTTTGGATTTTCCGTATTTATAATGTCTCTACTACAGATATAGAAAATCCAAACACGTTATTATTATTGCCTAAGGCGATACTACGCTAGTAACTATTTAACTATCCCTTTTTCGAGCTCTTTTAAAAAGAGCACTAATACTCTCCTTCTTAGTAGCAGTCCGAATATTAGTGCGCTAAAACCGCTCCTCTAGGGATGCCTTATCGCTAAACAGCGCAGCTATTATACTACGGTATTGCTCGTTAGCTAGGAAGATATTTATCTCTATATTTAGCGCAAACTATATAGTCTAGCCTTCTTGTTCCTTATATAGGAAGCCCTAGGCGTCCTTTGTAATACATCGTCGTCGCTTAGTACGTACGCTACGGGTATCTGTCGCCGGTAGCTATATAGGATATTGCTAGTATATACTAGTTATCCTAACGCTAAGACGACCTACAAACTTGTAGATATTGCTATATACCTCTTTAACTAAGCCTAGCTTTAAGTCTATATCCTATTCGTCTATCTCGTATAATCTATATATATCGTCGGAGTTCGAGTTCGTATATAGTAGCCCTACGATTATATCGGCGAATGCTCTTTAAAATAATAAGGCTTCCTCGTCGTCGGTAGGCTCGAGAGATTAATAGCTAGATTCTGCCTTATATTAGATATTCCGCGCCTATATAACTATACGGCCTACGTTAGGAAAACAACTAAGGACTATAAGCTAGCTTAATACTATACTACTATATAGGTTGACTTAGATCGGGAGTAGCCCTCTCTAGATTCTCTCGATATAAACTAGTAGAGGGATGTTATCGCGTATTATATTATCGTATAGATATTTAAATTCTTCGATAGTAGTCTTTTTAATAATACGCGTACCGTATTTCTGTCCTTGCGTAGACTTTGCCTTACTAGATATATAGGCTATAATAAAGTGCTCGAGCTATAATCTAATGCTTACGCTTAGTAAGTCTAGTCGCCGCTGTACTATGTTCGCTACTTCGTCTATAACCCTTTAATTATAGATTCGCTCTTCTTCTTCTTTTTACTATCGAGCTCGATATTCTTCTATAGATGTTTGCATTTTAGCTATATAGGCTTCTCTACGGGCTTGTATCTAAGCCTCTAACTAGGCTACCCTTGTATCTAACTCGGTATCCGCTTATAGCCTCTTAGCCTGTTTCTTCTTAATAAGTAGTTTATTAGCTTCGGCCTTCTATTGCTATATAACGCCTACTTTCTTCTCTACTTGCGTTAGCTTAGTAAACTTGTCCTCTATAGTAAAGCCGAGTCTCCGCTCGTTTTCCGTAATTATAGCTCTAGTATCCTCGAGTGTAAAATAACATCTCTAACTTCGAGGGACTACTTAGACACTAGTACAGGACGCTGCTATACTCTGTTGTACTATTGCGGCGCGAGTTATAGTAGTTGTCTTTACCCGTTTCTATAGGCCTAGACTAGTACTAGACGTATATACCTTTCGCTTCTTCGTAGCATTCTATAGACGGACTATTAAGTATCTAGTTAGCTTCTTCTTAGTAGTAGCATAGAACTTGTCTATTATCGCTACTAACCTCTGCTAAGAAGTAGCTATCCGGCTAATTCCCGACCGTACTATCTCTAGCCCTGCCTCTTCCTCTTATTATACTACTCTCGTCGACGCTTATTTATTTTGCTGCCTAACTTTGTCGAACTGCTTACTCGTAGACTTACGGGCCTTCGTAGCAGTAGCTTAGTTAAGCTTCTTCTAGCGTTTATTCGCTTTAGCTACTACTAGATCTTAGTCGACTTATATAGGAGGAATGCCTTTACCGATAGAGATACTAGACTCGGATTGCTAGAGGGCTTTAGCTATAAAGCGATCGCGATATGCCTATATATCTCGAGCGGTTATAGCCTTAAATTGCTTTAGTATACGTCTCGTAAACATTGTATCGTTATCCGAGAAGTAATCCTTATCTTTACTAGCCTCTTATCTAAGTTCCCTACGCGCTTAGCGGTTAGTATTGCTTATATTAACTTCCTTTCGGTACCGCTAGATATAGAAGTCTACCCTATTATAGATAATAGATTGCTCGAAGCTAGATAATCGTAATATCTCGTATCGGATACTATCCTTATCGCTCTTGTTACTACTTAATAGCTTGCCTATACTATAGGTGTTTTCTTCTTCTCTATTGCTGCTACTACCGCTGCTATCGCCGTTATCGTCTAATTCTATAATATATAGCGTACCGTCGTAGTTAATCCGCCGTCGTTTAGGTTGTTTACCCTTCTGTTTACGTTTGTCGCTAATAGGATGCTCGCTAGTCCTACGCCGCGCGTATATCTTCTTTGTATAGCCCTTGCTATCGAGTCTATACTCTTTGCAAATAGAATACGTCTTTGTAGGCCCGGCCTTCCCGCTTTTAGACCTTAGCTTACGCTTCTTGCGCTTACGAGCCTTCTTAGGTCGACCCTTAGTCTTTACGAGTAGTAGAGGTTTAGTAATGCTATCGGCTGAAATCTAGTTATATATTATTAGGTATAGGATCCCTAAGTAGGTGTCGAGGTATAACGCCTAACTATACGCTTCGTGTATATAATCTTCTAGGTCGTTCGAGATTAAAGGCTCGTTCTTAAAGTAGCGGATAGCGATATACGTATATTCGTACGGCATTCGCCTATCCTAAAATGCCTTATAGCTATATGTTCGTATATTAAGATCAACGATGTAAGACTCTTTCGATGCGCTACTCTTAATTACTACCTTACTAGCTACCGTTAGTAGACAATTCTACCTAGAGCGCGATTTGTATAGGTATCGCTACTGTTCCTCTCTATAGTAGTCTAACTAGCGAATTAACCGGAAAGTACGCTGCCGTCTTTCGTAATTCTCGACTATTAATCTCTCCTATATTGCTTAGTAATACTAGAATACGGTTATCTCGCGCTCTGCTAGGAATTTGTTGTTTATAGACTCGGAATTGTTCGAAGTTAGGTATCTAAACCGAGGGTATTCCTCTAGTAGGGCGTAATATATTGTCTACCGAGACGTATTAATGCTTTCGAAGTATAGCTCGAGTTCTACTACCTCTCTAGCCCGGCCCTTGCGCTTTTCCTATAGTATCTCGTATAGCATTGCTAACTTCTTAGCCTTAAAAGGAATCTCCGTTGCGATCGTAGCGAGGTAGCGGATAGCATTTACGATCGCAGGGCCGAAATGCTCCTCGAAGTTCTCTACTAGATGCTATATATAGTAGTAGTAATGTATACGACGCCTACTATATACCTTAGTTACTGCAGGAATTAAGCCTTTCTACCGATCGCTAATAAGGGCCCTATATTCTATAGTAGACATTTCGTCTATAATTTGCAATTGTTCCTTAAAGTACTTAAGAAACTAGGACTAGGTTTCTTCTAACTCGGAACGTAAACAGCACTATACTATAATATATACTTGGTTCTTAGCGTTAATGCTAGCGATAATAAGGATAACGCTACCGTATATACTAGACATATAGCCACTATTAAGGGTAAGTAGCTTACGCAGATATCGAAAGCTACGTAGGCGTACGTATAGGAATATAGCAGATACCTAATGTCGATCCTTATAGTCTGTCTATAGAGTATAGAAAGCTCTAGTATATATATTGTCTATACCTTATGTTCTATCTATTGCGTTAAATAGTAGTCTAATCTTCTGCTACGACTCTTGCTCTAAGCTAACAAGTTTATTCAAATACCGTCTCTTTATCCGAAATGCTTATATATAGCTAATCTTATTAAGATACTAGTTCTACTCCGCGCGTTAGAGTTAATTTAGTGCGAGTCGCTAATCGGCAGTAATAGCGTCGATATAGTACTTAAAGAGTAGACCTACTCTATAGTTCCTCGGATTCTTATAGTATATTGCTAGAGAGCATTCGTGTTCCTTAAGGACAAATACCTAGACCTCCTTTCCGTCGACCCCCTTCCTATTATAGCGGAGTAAGACCTTAAACATATATTAATTCCGCCTATCTATATCGGTTATATAGTACTAGCGATTGCTTAGATAGACGTACTCTTTGCGGGTTAGCTTAGATAATCTTGCAAATGAAGCCTAACCTCTCTATACTATATACTAGTCGAATGCCTTTACTATAGTCTATATATCTAGATAGTATTAGTCTTAGGCAAGTAGAGGAGGGGCTAAGCCTCTAAGCGTCGACAGTGTATTTATACTCGTAGGAGGGAAGTATTCTAGTGCCGGGATTAGCTCGTCTAGTCGTAGGGTTAGTAGCTGTTATAGTTATCGCGTTGTTATAATAGTAACGAAGTGTACAGAGGACGCGACATAGTTATTTAACGTATTTAATATAGAATTAGGTAAGAATTAGCCTAGGTCTTAGCTAGCCTACTACTCTATCTCCTCTACCGTGTTCGTATCCTTCCTATAACGCCGATACGACGCGCTAATATAGCTAATAACGCGCCGAAAGCTATATCGACAGTATCGAGATATACGATTACAACCCTAGAGCTATTACTATAGGCCGAGCTAGCTAATTTCTACCTAGCGCTACTATTAGCATTATTCTACCTTAACGCAGTGTTTCTAGACTAGACGCATACTATAGATACACTCTACCGAGATATAATTAGTATATAGGAATATAAGGAAGCATTTATTGCTTTATACTAGACAGGTCTCGTCTAGAGATTCGTATACAAACTAGACTCTAATTATGCGATAAACATTATCCTAGTAAAGTAGGAAGACGGCGTCCGGGTCGTCTATTTTACGGATTATTCTTCTTCTTGTATAGCGGTAGCAGCGAGTCCTCGGTGCCCGAAATTCGTACTAGGTGCGATATACGTCGATATAGTCTAGGTATATAATGCCTTTATCTATTAGGTTATACTTCCGAAGGGATAGGCGAACACGACGGAAATATATAATATAGCGCCGCGGAGTATTTTATCGCACCTAAAGCTTAGATATAGCCGATCGAAGGACTATATATTTCGTATTATTATCCGGTATTAATACGAATACGAAGGGAGTAGTGCTAAAGTTCGATAGTTTATAGAGTATATATATAGAGTCTAAGTGTTATATAAGTAGGCGAGGCGTAGCCGAATTTCTATATTCTAAGCGACTTACTATAAATATAGAAATCTATAACTCGACCTAATACTCGGTCCTAGATTATACCTAAACTAGTATCGTTATATTACTAACGATAAAGCTAAATCGGCTTTAAGTAAGCGCAAGCAAGCGAGGCGTAGCCGAATTTCTATATTCTATACAATTAAAACTCGATATAATACTCGGTCTTAGATTATACCTGAATTAGTGTCGTAATATTACTAGCGACAAAGCGGAACCGGCTTTAAGCAAGCGCAAGCAAGCGAGGCGTAGCCGAATTTCTATATTCTATACAACTTGCTATAAATACAGAAATTTAAAACTCGATATAATGCTCGGTCTTAGATTATGCCTAAACTAGTATCGTTACGTTACTAACGACAAAGCTAAACTAGCGTCGTTACGTTACGTCCTACTATCGAAACCTAACGATACTAAGACACCGTTATTACTTAGCCGCCAACTAAGACTATAACTAAAGAGCTATACGCTAAAGCCTACGCCGACGGCAAGCGTCTTATAACTAAAGAGCTATACGCTAAAGCCTACGCCGATAGCAACTAAGACTACGACTAAGACTACGACTAAGACTAAGACTATAACTAAAGAGCTATGCGCTAAAGCCTACGCTAACGGCAAGCGTCCTATAACTAAAGAGCTATACGCTAAAGCCTACGCCGATAGCAACTAAGACTACGACTAAGACTACAACTAAAGAGCTATACGCTAGCGCCTATAAAGACCCTAACTAAGCGCAGTAGCATTCAGATTCCGTAAAGAGCAAGAGTAGAATTTAGTAAGAGCAGTATAGTTTTAGTAAGAGCAGTATAAGTTTTAGTAGGTTTTAAGAATAGTAGCATAGATTTTAGTAGGTTTTGAGAAGAGCAGTATAGATTTTATTAGTTTATTAGACAAGTAGTATAGATTCCTAGCTAGAGGACCGGGCTTTTAGTCGAGGCACTATTAGCCCTAGCAGTACTAGAAGGGCTAGCAGTGCTAGTAGTAGCATATTCGGTAGATCTCCGTAGCCCTATAGCGTAGTACATTTGCCGCCTTACTTCTAGCCCTTACTACTATACTAGCTGCCTTTAGACGGCGAAGGCGGAGGTGTCTCCCCTAGATAATTCCTCTATATCCGCCTATACTGTTCGCGCCCCTTCTACCGCTACCTCTCTTCTTCTGCTATACGCTCTCGGTTGATTGCTGCTTAGGCTTTAGCCTCCGTACCTAGACTAACTTAGGTGCCGCTAGAGCCCTACCGAACAGCTCTCTATATTTCGGCGTCGATTCGGGCTACCCGGGCCTAAAGATCTCGTATATTTAGTAAAAACATTAGCGATTCAATAGCTGTCTTATAAGGGCTGTCTTAGTAGCTGTCTTAGTAAGGGCTGTCTTAGTAAGGGCTGTCTTAGTAAGGGCTGTCTTAGTAAGGGCTGTCTTAGTAAGGGCTGTCTTAGTAATAATATAGAGTATAGAGAAGTAACGAATGCTTTATACCTCTAGAGAATGCTAACTGCGACCTAATGTTTGCTACAAATAACCTCTATACTAGCAATTAAAAATAACCTCGAAGCTAGCAGTTATAGGCATACTATTACGTATTACCTAGAGACACCGCATATCGCCTACTAGCAACTAGTATACTGCAGCAACAAACCTGCGTAGCATAGACGGCCGTATTATTAGACAACGGTAGCGAAGATATTATATCCTATAAATACAGAAATTCGCTATTAGTCGATAGATGCGGGCACTAGCGGATATATAGCTAACTAAATATAGAAATTCAATGTTAATTGAAAGCCGTAATAGCTAACCCTTAACTTCTTTAACAACAAAGGACAGTACTCGCAGTATCGCTAGCGAACGCGGAATTAGTGTATTAAGAGAGCTATACTACGGATATAGAAATTCGATTTTCAGCCGCCCCCCTATTAGTATTACTATCTATTTAACCTGGTTATATTAAAAGGGTTAAGAGGTAGGTGTTTTAGTTATATTAAGAGGGTTAAGAGGTAGGTGTTTACTAGCAGCGGATGTTATTAAATAGCCTATACCTTATTATTAGATAAAAATACAAGAGGAGGTATAGATATATCTCTAACTCCGCCGCCTTCTTTATAGCTAACTACCGCTGCCTCCGACAGCTAACGAACTACCGCCGCCTTCTTTATAGCTAATATAGTATTAGCTAGTAACCGGCCCTATACCTATAGGCTAGTTTTGAGCCTATATAAGAGGCCTCCTTCTACAGAGTAGACAGATTACTAACCTCGTATAGCATATTGTTTATGTTACACTTCTATAATGCCTATGTTATAGGGCTCTAGTTATTAGCCTAAGCGATAGTCTCGTTATCCTATCTTGCTAAACATAGCTGCCCGTATTGCTATAGGTTATATTACCCTTAGTAGCCTATACTATTGCTATAAGTAGTAGTAGTAGTATTAGTTTCCGTCCTTTATTAGAGCCGAAGGTAGGGCTATCTCTTTATATCTAATAGGTTCGGGTGTGTTAAAGGTAGTCTCTAGGCACGAATAGCTATAACCGAAGCGAGGGCACGATAAGAGCCTACGATACGGACGATACCGAAGTATCTTAAGGGGCTATTACGACAAGTAGAGAAACCTCTTAACGAGGGCATCGCTTTAACCCCGAAAAGCTGCAAACCCTTAGGACTGTTACAGCTTAGGGCCTAGTCTATAACTATAGCTAGCTTCTAAGGACTCGGCTCCGGGTCGAAGACCTATTTAGTACCGCTTGCTCGAGATAAGCTACCGCCCGCCTAAGGAGGAGATAGATTAATTACCTATCGGCCTTGCTTAGTTTACTAAGACTATCTATACGATAGCAATTTCTAGATTATAGGTCGGATACCTAGACAGTTCCCCTATTAACCGGGTAGATTGTTTCGGGATTCGCTGCCTCGTTCGGATAGTGCTTAGCCTTCTACTAGAAAAAGAAGGTCCCTACCCCCCGCCTAGCTAAAGGAGATAACGATAGTTAGTAAAGTAGCTAGTTTCTAGGATCTAGGTATAAATAGAGATTGCAGTTCCTTCCTCCGAGCGGCTTTTATCTAAATTTACTAAATTGAAGCTCCTAGGGGTGTCTAGGCGACCCCTAGGAGGCTAAACTCTAATACTACCCTAGGGGTAATATTAGAAGAAAACAGCCTAGTATACTATTTTCTCGTATAGCAATATCGAAACAAGCTAAACCTACAATATATACTAAAAACACTTTCCTATAGCATTTTATTTTAACTACTTTATAATAATCGAATAAGCTCTAGCGAAAGCGAGTATTACGAATTAGCGGAATCTTCGGAATCTAATAACCTACCGGACCCTATTAACGAAGAAATCAGGCGACGACCAGTTGTTATAAGCGCTATCGAACTAGGGGCTATCGAGCCTTCTACGCCCGAGGCTCTCTATAATGTCGTTATAAAGATAATTTAAGGGCAAACTAACCTTCTCCGTTAGAATAGGCGTCGCCCGCTAGAGCCGGGAAGTAGTAGGAACCCTTTATTCGAAGGGTAGAACGCTACGGCGTACGTAGAACGCTTTAAGAACAACTTAACCGAGTACGGACTCGAAGAGGAGTCGGACTAGTACAAGGTCCGGTCCCTTACGAGGACTACTATTACTAAGCTTTACCGAACCCTTAGAACCCTAGTTAGCTACCTAGAAAAGGACGACAAGTCTAATACCGACTAGGAGGTCTTTAAATAGGCCTTTATAAGGGAGTATCGGGATCGCGATAGCCGTCGTATTAAAGGCAGTCGTACGTAGCTTAAGAACCTCTATATAGAGAGGCGCACTAAAGATAACGACCTAAAGGAGTATATCCGCGAGTTTATTAAGTTAGCGGACGGCATTAACTAGTAGGACCTCGAGAATTCTTAGAGAACGAGGCTACTCCTTAAAGGATTACCGTAGTCTATAGCTAAGCGTGTCTTCCGTTGCTACAAGCTTAGCGAAGCTAATCCCGAGACCTTTAGGAAGTATAAAGAGGTTCTAGAGGCTGTTAAGGACGATATTAATAGCTCCGCCGATGCGAAGAAGTTCATTTACAGCGAGGATAGGAATAACCTAGCTTAGGTAAAGAGCGACGCCTCGGGAAGCAGAGGACCTAAGTTCCTTCCTAAGTCGTAGAGCGGTCCTAAGACCGTAACTCCTACTATTACTAAGCACTCTTAGGACGTTACGGACTTAGCTAAGTCCCTAGCCTAGCTTAACCTTAATGCGAAAGCACTATAGCGAGTTAGGGAGGTTATTAATACTAGTATACTAAAGGATGTGCTACTAGTCTACTAGATTTCCGATCCTAACTACCCTAAGGCCCCTTTAGTTAACGTCTACGCTATACGAAAGATCTATTCTAACTTAGATAGCAAGTGCTAGATATACGGTAGTTTTAAATATGTTTAATTAGACTACCCTATCTAGAAAGAGCTTCTTAAGAGGAAGCTCGTTATATAAGTAAATAGTCGGTTCTACTATACCGACACCGGCGATAAGATTAACTTCGAGTAGGATCGTAGAGCCCCGAAGCTGCCTTAACTTAGGAGTCTTCTAGAGAAGAAGTATAGTAGCAAGATCGAGTTTAAGGATACTAGGAATAGTACCCTCGCCGCTATTGCTAAACGAGAAACTTAGAAGGTTAGGGCAAAATAGGTTAAGGAGCGGAGCAGTAACGGTACTACTAAGCCTATTAAAGTTAACTTTGTGTCTTAGGACCCGGACGCAGTTACTAATGTTTACGCGGTTACTAAGAACAGTATAGATGTCTACGCTACTATAAGGTCCTAAACTCAGTCGTCCTAAACCTAGTCCTAGGGCAAGGGTAAGAGCCCGTAGAACCCTACCCGCCCTAGTGCGGCAGCCCCTACTAGGATACTTAAGAAGCAGGCAGCTAATAAGGCTAAGAAACAGCGAGAATCAGTCGCTAAGACTAAGACACTCTAGATAGCTAAAGACCGTGTAACCCGAGCTAGTATAGCTACTCCGGAGGTCCTAGAGACTCTAGATATCGATATAGAGGATAATACTACCGACCTTAGTAGTACCCTAGGCCTAGCTAACCCGCTAGCCTACAAACGAAAGTTAGCCGACCTAAAGAGCTTTCGCTTTAATAGGTATATAAAGAAGTATAGTGCCGGGCCTACTAACTCTTACGATATAAAGGCAAATGCTCTCTTCTAGGCTTTATAGTTCCTAGACCTTAAGTCTAACGTGTCTATAGGAGAGCTTCTAGTATACGGTTTGCCTACTAACCTGTTCTAGAGCTAGATTCCTAACGATGCTACCTTTATAAAAGACCTTATAGCCCTCCGACGCAAATAGAGGCGAGAGGACTATATCGACGTCTCTTCCCTATAGTTCCTTCCTAAATTTTTAGGGGCTAAGGAGTTAGTAGAAGGCGAATTAGTAACCTACGAGAGCTAGGAGACTATCGACGATACTAACGAAGAGGGGATTAAGGAGATAGGCCGAGGGGATAGTAATAATACCGACCCTACTTCGGTTTTAGTTTCTATTAAGGCTATCCGATTTACTAGCTAATAAATCGGTCGAGCGGGACCTCCTCGACCTAAGGAGCTTTACTCTATCCCTAATAATATAGACCTTTCCGTAGTTACCCGTTCCTTCGCCGTCGTTCCTACTATCTATATTTAAGTTACTATCGGAAGCTATAGTTAGTAGTTGCTAGCAATGCTTAATAATAGTTTAGAGTCACTTATTATAAGTAAGCGCTAGGCTAAACAGCTCCGACTGCTAATAAACAGAGATATTTCCCTTAGTATATAGGGAGTAAATAGGGAGGTTGCGCTAGTAGGTACCTACTATAATGTTATAGTAGACGCTTTCGGCATATACTTTTCCTTTACCTTCTAAATTGCCGCTAACCCGAACACGCTAATTATTCTAGGTCGTCTATAGTCTTATATAACCCGGGGTGTCTAGTACAACTACGACGATAGCTCCTAGGAAGGAACTATCGCTAACTAGAAGGGTAACCGAGTCGTATTTACTAGTTATATCGGAAACACTAGCTACAAGTCCTATAAGGATATCCTTGCTACTTCTAAGCGCTCTTCGGGAAACGCTATAGCGCGGTTATAAGACCGGCAATCTACGCTATAAGTTAGTATAGCTTAAATAGGTTATATCTAGAGGTGCGCCGCTCCGTACGTTAAGGCAAGTTTCTAGGCTCTATACTAAGGAGGCGAATGCTCGAAGCGATAGCGAGTATAACAACACGGCAACGATAACCTAGTATACGAATCTCGGTAATAATGCTATCGCAATTATCGCCGCCGGAAGCGGATCTACCCGAGCCCGAATCCGAACTAACTAATTAGAGCGCCGATCGAATAATACCCCGGGAGTGTTATTAGGAATCTAACGTTTTCGCCGGAATTATAAATTAGGACTACTAGCTATATACCTACCGACTTAAGGAGACTTCTAATAAAGTTTACGCGCTGTTCTATTGCGCTAATCTCCGGGCCTAACGTTAAAGGGAGAGGGCTCGGGTATTACGAGCGGTTAGTATATATACCCTATATAAGAGGGTAGCTAACAAGATTAAGCCCGTAAAAGGCAGCGTATATATAACTAATAGGTCTAATCCTAGCGGAAATCCTAACTAGCGACAAAAGTGCCTTAACCGCGAAGCGATATTAACACCTAGGGATAGTCCGTACGACTAGAGGTATATTATAAAAAAGTTCTCTACTATTCCTAGGGGTTTAAGGCTAACGCCGGAGAGACTAGCTAAAATCAAACCTAGCATCGAGCTTTCGGATCTTAAGCTAGATTTGCTATACGAGCTTCTATACAACCGCGAAGCCGTATTAGTATATAACTTTACGTATCTAGGTAGGATTAACCCGGAGGTTGCCCCTCTATAGAGGATCCGAACGATCGAGTATAAGCCTTAGGCTTACCTAGGGTTTAAGCTAAACCTAAGCCTAAGAGGTATAGTTAAGGACATAATACGGCAGCGTATAAAGGCTAGCACCTTAGAGCCTTCCTATACCTCGTATCGCAATCTATACTTCCTAGTTTAGAAGAAGACAGCTCCTAGGGAACTAAAGAAGTACCGGCTAATTAACGCTGCCTAGAAGTTTAACGCAGTTACGATTAGAGATGCTAATCTTCCTTCGGAGACTAATAGGTTCTTAGAAGCCTTTGCTAACTGTATAGTAGCTTCGCTAGTTAATGTGTTCTCGGGCTACGACTAGATACCTCTCTACCCTAATAGTAGAGACCTAACTAGTTTCGAAACGCCTCTTAGACTATACCGACAAACTACCCTTCCCTAAGGGGCGACTAACTTAGTAGCCTAGTTCGTGCGTATTATAAACTAAGTCCTCGCGGCTTATATTTCTTATACTACGATGCCTTTCCTTAACGATATCGGCATTAAAGGGCCTAAAACTAGGTATAATAACGAAGAAGTAGAGCCTAGCATTCGGAGGTTCTTTCTTAAACATATCTAGAACCTCGATAGTATCCTCTGCGACTTAGAGCGGGCTAACTTAATAGTGTATAGGGAAAAGCTTTAGCTCCTATGCAAGTGTATAAACATTGTTAGGTTTGTTACTAACGAGAACGGCCGCTATCCTAACAATATACGGGTCCTAAAGATTGTATCCTAGCTAGACCCTACCTATTAGAAAGATGTCCGGATCTAGCTTAGAGTAGTCTCCTACTTCCGTATCTAGGTCGAAAACTTTGCGTTAGTATATAAGCCTCTATACGCCTTGCTTAAGAAAGATGCAGAGTTTAAATAGACCTCCGTTTACTAAGCCGCTAAGGACAAGGTTACTAAGGCACTTGTTAGCGCGCCTACGCTTACCTCTATTAACTACTTAGAAGGCGTAGGTCTACTAATTGTTGCTATCGACTCGAGCGGGGAAGGCTACGGCGAGATACTAATACAGTGTAATTATAAAGAGCCCTCCTTACGTTACCCTATCCGGTACGAGTCCGGTCTATAGAAACTAATCGAGGCCCGATACGATACTAGCAAGCGGGAGTGCCTTAGTGTCTATAAAGCTCTTAAGAAGTTCCGGCCTTAGCTCTTTAGAGTGTTCTTTCGCCTAGAAGTCGACGCTTAGACGCTAGTCTATTAACTTAACTATATAGCTTCCGACCTACCTAACTCTACGATAGCTCGGTAGGTTACCTAGATCTATTTGTTTAATTTCGACGTCTTCTATATTCCTAGTAAGAAGCATACTAGGCCGGATAGCCTTTCTAGAAGGCCTGCTATAGAAGAGGACATCGCCGAGATAATAGAAGAAGAGGATATCGACGCGGTTATTAACCGTACCTTCTTTACTACCTTCTATATTAACGCTATACCGGTAATTACTAGGCCTACTACTAACGACTAACCTAGTAACTAGCCTAACGAAGACCCTACTACTAATAGCGAGAACTAGGACGATACTAAGGCGGGCGAACCGGGTAGGGATAATATCCTTAATAGGGTCTACTCCGACGACTCCTATAATATCGCCTACTTCCTTACCTATACGAAGAGAGCTCCTAGTCTATTAAAGAGTTAATACCGTCGTATTATTCGCTATTCTCGGAGGTTCCTTATTAAGGATCGTATCCTTTAGCGATAGGCTATAGTTAATATACCGCTCTAGCGTATTATTAACGATCTAGTAGCCCGATAAGAAATCCTTCGTTCCGTTTACGATAAGCTCGGCTACCGGGCGGCGGAGGGTACCTTCGATGTCCTTCGTCGACGCTACTAGTAGGACGGCGTATAGGCTAACGTCTTCCGCTACTATAAGAGCTGTCCTAAGTGTAACTTTAGGAACAGCTACCGACGTCTAGGGGAGCTGCGTATCCCTACTACCTAGTTAGTTAGGGAGCGGTAGTATAGCGATAGGGTCTATCTTAGCCGTAATAACAGCCTATATATTATTCGAGAGGGTCTTTCTCGATAGCCGGAGGCCTATCATTTCTATAAGGGTTGCGGTACTATTAATGCCCGTAATATAGCTACCTTCCTATTTAAGGATCTATTTTGCCGCTAGGGAACACCTTACGAGGTTATCTTAGACAACGCTACGAACAATATAGCTAAGGAGGTTTAAGCGCTACTTGTTTCGTATAGGGCAAAGAACGTTCGCATCTTCCCGTACTATCCCTAGTCGAATGCTATTATTAAGCGCGGCTATCGGTCGTTAATTAATGCCCTATCTAAGATAACTAATAGTAGCGACAGATTAGTTCCTATTTCTACCCGCGTCCTAGCCCTTCTCTAGGCGGACCGAACTACTATTATCGATACGACTAGACTTATACTAGCGGAACTTATAATTAGGAGGGACGCCGTTCTTCCTATTAAATTGTCCTATCGCACGCACGGCGTTTACGATTAGGGGTCTATTCGTACTAGGGCAGATCTTCTTACCCTACGGGCTAAGGCTCTTAAGGATATAACTACGACTTCTTAGGAGGGTCTTACTCGATAACGTCGCCTTCGGGAGGAAGCTAAGCAGTATTTTAATAACTATAATGCTATTAATTAGAAACCTCTAAAGGTTAGCGATATAGTCCTTCTATACCGGTCCGAACTAGAGTATAGTTACTCCTATAAGCTAGCCTTTAAGTAGAAGGGTCCTTATAGAGTAAAGGAGGTCCTTTACTCGGGTTCCGTATACCTTCTTTAGGAGCTAGATAGTGCTACCTTAAAGCACTCTTACCCTCGGGCTAATCTAAAGAAGATCGTTAAGTTACGCGAACCTACCCGCCCTCCGCCGACCGAGGAGGAAGTTAGTGCCTCTATAGACCCTCTACCGTCCTTAGATGCCTATCGGGAGGAGGATCCTACCGCTATTATAGATCCTATTCTGCCTAAGAACTATACCTATCCCTAGATTCGTCTTAGTAAGCTATTAGGAATAACTTAAGAACAAAGGGAGAGTTATATACGGATTAACTATATATAGAGCGTTTCCGATATTGATTCCGATTCTAATAGTAAACTAGACTTCTAGCTATCTAACTCTAACTCCGAGGAACCTAACTAGTCTAGCGATAAAGACCGCCTAGAATTATAGCTAGACGACCCCGAGACTAAATAATCGTATGTCCTTTCCTACCTCTACTACGTTACTATAAGAACCTAAGCAAGTGAAGTCTCCTATTATGCCTTAGCAAGCCTATATAACAATTATATAATGTTATTACGTGTACTGCGGTACTATCTCGCTAGCGCAAAGCCTACTTAGCGTATACGCGGAAAAGCTCGGTCGCTCGTACGGATATACTCGGTTGCCGGCTCGGTATATATGCTATCTATGCGCAGCCTAGTTAATAGTAAACGCTCTGCCCTATTCTAAGAAAGGCACGGTTTAGTTCTACTTTCTACTATAGCGATTAGTAGAGGGTGTTCTATACGTTGCTATATACCTATTTTCTTATAGTTCTAAACCGTCTACCCTTCGTAGCGGCCTATAGAACCCCGAAAGATAAACGTAAGCGATCCGAACGCGCCGGGCGCGGGAAACGCGTAGAGTAATATATTAGGAGCGCCTATAGTATTAGAAAACGACGCGGCGATATAACAAAACGAAGCCGAATATTAGGCGCGCTAAGAAGCGACCCGCCTACGGCTCGAACGATTTCTAGCTAAGCAAGAAGTGCTTAGGCTAGAAGTGTAGGCTTAAGAAGCTAAGCGAGAAAATGCGCGTCTTTATACCCTTAGGGACGCCGGCGATGCGCTAGCTCCGAGTAGCGGCACTACCGGCGAGGGTCCTACGAGGACCCTATCTCTAGGCGACGACGAGGACGAGGACGAGGAAGAATTAGCTAACGAGTCGATTTAGAGGCCTAAATCTTAGAGAGCTAAATCTGTCTCGTATCGACTACCTCTTTCCGGAAGTACGCTAAGCGTAGCCCCTATACCTAGTATAAGCTACGTAGTCGCTAGTCTTGCGGCTATTAAGCCTCGCCTAAAGGAACCTAAGCCCTTTAAAGGCGATACGATTAAGGAGTCGAGGCGATTCCTTAAAGAACTTTCTATTACCTTTATACTGTCCGGAGCTACCTATTATACGGACGAAAGCAAGGTGCTTTATAGTGTTATATACCTCGTAGGCGATGCGTAGGAGCGATAGTATAATAAAAACAGCCTTAAGGACCTATAGAATTATACCTACTAGGACTTTAAAACCTTCTATTAAGACTACGTCGGGGACTCTATAAACCGTATACTAGACGTAACCCTCGAGTATAAGGCGGCCCGTTAGCGTAAGGGACAGTTAGTCTAAAGCTTTACCCTTAAGCTCGTAGTACTCGAAGACTAACTTAGCGACTATAGCGAAGAGTATAGGATCCGCTATCTCCTCGTTAAACTCTAGCCGGCGATTCGTAGCGCGATTATTAAATACTATATAGTACTAACGACGCGTTACGAACTCGTAGAGCTTGCGACGCGTATCGAGACCCCTAATAAGCCGTCTAGTAAACGTAAGGATTGTAACTACGATAAAACCGGAGGTAGTGTAGTAGGGAAACCCGGCTTAGTATAGGTATGCCTACTTGTACCCCCCTCCCCTGTTTTTGTATCCGAATATACATAACTACCTTTATAATTAGAACATACACATACGATACAAGGAGACATAGCTACGACAACATACAGCAAGAGAGACATAGGAAATATACCTAATCTAGCTGTAATGTAGCCCTCCCTACGTCTATTCTCTTCTCTCTAATATTTACAACGCCTTCCCTTCGAAGTATATAATACTACGCCGACCCCTCGCAGTTCACTAAGTACTAGGCCTATAGTATACAGTTCCCTATATATGTACCTCTACTTACGACCTACTCGTCCCGCCTACATTTTCTAGAGCCGAAGGTAGGGCCATCTTTATTTATTTAAAGGTGTAGGTATATATATAGTTAAGAAGAAACGTTTATAGCCTTCGCCTAGAGCGAGGACTACACTACTAATATAATACTACCGCTAAAAAGACCTTAGTAGTATCGAGACGTCCTACTACTAATAAACCGTTACCGACTTAAAGCAAAAGGAATACCGTTACCGACTCAAAGCAAAAGGAAATACTGCTTACGAATGTTACGACTCCCTACCTGTCTGCAGCAGGCGGGACCTTATAAGAAACGACCTATACAGAAAGAAACCTAAGAGCCCGCTATAAGAAACTAGAGATAGGGATACGAAGAACCCCGAAAAGTCGATAGCCCCCTATCCCTTCCGCTAATCGGCGCGAGCCTAACTTAAAACCTCCTTCCGGGCTATTACGACCCTTCCGCGGTGCCGTAATCGGTATATTGCGAGTTAATAAAAATTAATAGGAGAAGAACAAAGGGGGCCTAGAACGGGTATAGCAGGTATGCTAGCTAGCTAGCTAGGTAACATTCGCCGCCCCCTTTATTCTATATATATACGGACTACCGCCTACCCTCCCCTTGCTTCGAGGATATAGACGTAATACGCACTACAAAGTACGCTATAGCCCGTCTACGCTCCCTCCTTACCTTAAGCATACCTAGTAACCTGTCTGATTTTATCGATACTGTATCCTTCCTATTTATTCTAATCGTTTATCGCCTTCTATAAATTGTTTGTTCTATCGACGAAATAAGCTCCTAAGAAAACAATAACAACCCTACCCCGGTAGAGCCGCCTTTATAGGCCCCCTCTAATGCCGGTACCTACCGGGACCTACCTCTAAACTTTATTCGCAACTACCTCGATACTAACTCGGATGCCGAGAGGACTACGGCCTCGGGAAGCGATAAGGATACTAGTATAGAAAATAGAGAAGCGGCTTAAGGAGGCACTACCTAGGAGGGCGGTACTCGAGAAGTTCCCTAGCAGCTTATCTAGGTAACCGGAGGGCTATCCCCTTAACTGCTCTAAGGTCTTCTTTAGGCCTTCTCGGACTTAAAGCCGTAGATGCCCCTCCTAGGGACCGTTAAGAACCCCCTCTTTACTAGAGAAAACGCTACTAACTTTATTAAAAGGTTTTCTACTATCCTTAAGCGATACTATCTAAGGGCCGAAACGGCTACTACGGTAAAGCTCCTTATAGCCAATTGTAAAACTAGTATCCGACCCCGAGTTGCTCGGCTCCTAGGTAGTAAGCCTCTTACGTAGGAAGCCTTCTTAAAGAAGTTCAAGCGCGAGTTTGCTAACTAGGATATCGCGGTTCGGCTAAACTCCCGCGAGTACCTTAAGCAGCTATGTACTAGACAAACGGCTAAGAGTAATGCCCTTCGCTTTTACTAGGACTTCTATAGCATCGCTAAAGGGATACTAAGGAGGCTTCTTAACAATGTTACGAGGAGCCGTCTATTTCTAAAGGGCTTAAGAGGTTCTATGCCTACTATTATACCTCGGATCTACGAAAAATGTAGCATCTACCCTTACGATAAGGAATCCTATACCGACTTCGAACAGATTTATCGTACTAGGTACGACCTAGCTCGTAGCCGATAGGGCTTCTCGCTCCTTACTAGTAACGACAGTAGCTATTTGAAAGAGCTACGAGAGACAGTTAAGAAAAGAATGCTAAGTATACGCCCTACCCTAGATGTTTAGCGATAGGGGGTAGCCCTTAAGCTAGTTACGGACCCTAGTATCGACGACCTTATTAAGCAGTTCTAAGAACTGAAACTTCACGTCCTCTCCCGAGACAATTAGAGAGGCCCTACTATAGGTCCGGTTAATACTAATACCGATTCGTATGCCCTATAGCGCCTCTATCCCCTCTAGAGCGATAATACCCCTACTACTTAGATATACAACAACTAGTTTGTATAAGGGCTAACCTTCGATGCCTTTGCCTTTCAATCTATCCCTAGTATAGAGGGTCGCTATTACTATTGCGGAGCTAAAGGCTACCTTCGTCTAAACTATAGGCCCTATCGGTATATATAAGACTAAGGATTCTACTATATTCGAGACCGAGCGTAGTATTTCGGGCCCCTAGGTACGCTATACGCTACCCTATTCCGCTTCCGTAATAGTCCTACCCTCCTAAAGCTTACTATTATACTTCCTCTCCTCGAAGCCTATTACTAGTAGGAGATTGTTTTCCTACCTAAATTTAGAATAGAAGCCCTTCGAAAACAATTCAACTATCCTTCTTAGCAACTAAGGCGAACTGCAGCCCCTAGTGCTATAGCTTAACTAGGCCCTCGAGTTCCGACTCCTCGAGCCCTAGCTCCGATAATTCCTTCTACTCTTCCCCCTCTACCTTTAAGGTCTCCGGGAAATCCCTACGGAGGGATCGCTTTAAACGATGCTCGGAACGGCCTTCCTACCCCTACTGCTACCCCTACTACTACTAAGCGGGTTATACTGTACTAAAGGCCCTACGATCTAGGTATAGTCGAGGAGGCCGATAAAGAACTAGATTTTAGCGACTACGAGGCGGCTATAGTTATAGATACCCTTACCTATACTCGTAGCTAGGATGCACCGCTTAGGAATAGTCTTCCCGTTACCGCTATTGCCGATACAAATCGGATCCGGAAAGCTACTACTAAGTAGAAAGGTACTGCGAAGACTAAGGGCATTCGTAACGTAGTTTAGGGGCTTAGCGTTCGCGAGGCAGAAGAAGCAATTCGTAAACAAACCTAGCCTCGAAGAACTACTTAGAGGTCCCCGAGCCTACTACCTCTAAGAGCAAGAGCTTAGTCTAAGGAAACGGTTAGTCGTAAAACCCCTACTACTAGCCCCTCTAGTACCTATAGGAAGCCTACTACTAAATCCTTAAATAGTAACGCTAGCCTACCTAAGGATAGTAATTAGGAAATAGATAACGTACTACCGCCTACCCCGAAGCCTACCGCTAAAGAACTATCGAAGGGGGTAAACCCTCCGAGCCGGTAGAGAGCTACGCGAAAAGAGCCTAAGACAACTAACATTATAAAGAATCTTTAGAAACACTACAAGGACCCCGACTTTTAGGTAAAGAAATTCCTTAGTAGGAACGGTATGTAGCTTAGTAATGCTAAGGCCCTCGCCTACATTCCGGAGTGTTAAAAGCTCGTTATACGCTAGCTAAACGACAACGCGCTTACTATAAGAATTCGGGAGCTAGAAAAGGATAAAACCGACAAGATCCCCTACTAGATTATAGAAATAGTAGGTAGGGTAGCTACCTCAGCTGCTAGGAAGGGTAGACCTAGGCGGCCTAAAGACTACCCTATTCTAGTCCTTACCTCCGCCCGGGAGTTCTTTACTAGCCTCGACGAGGAAGAAAGCTACGAGGAATACGAGGCCGCTAACGAAGAGGTTGTCCGGGACCCTAATTCGATTAGCCGGAGGAATAGACTTAACTACTACGTAGTACAGGTTATTTTATCCGGAGTAGATGCTCTGCCTAACGAGATGCTCTATATCGACCCTAGCTAGATTCGCCTCTTATTAGTCGACGATAACTTCGCCCTTATTCCTAGTCCGTATATTACTATTACTATTAATAGGTGCCTTAAGATCCGCGCTCTTATTAATAAAGGCTCCGAGGGGAATATACTAAACGCGAAGTTCCTATAGCGAGCTAGCCTTGCTCTTTTAAAGGGTCTTATTCTAAATATGCGAGGAGCTAGAGGAAGGGCTAAATTTATCGGCATTAGCACTTCCGTTCCTGTCTCTACCTTTAATGTCGAGCATAAAACCGACTTCCTTATTATATCTCTAGGGGATAACGACCTCCCTATTATTCTTAGTCGCCCGTAGGCTCGTAAGAACCGCCTTATCGCTCGAAACATAGACGACGGCTCCTAGGAAGGAACTATTTCTACTCGCGGGGGCCGCTCTACTACCTTTACTACCCTTGCTAGCTCTAAGAATTGTATCCTACTTAAGGAGCTCCTTAGTCGCAATAATACCTAGTAGTTAAAAAACTAGGTAGTAGACGAGAAACTAGCGTCGAGTCCGCCCCTTTTTCGAAACCGCTAGGTAGGGATATTATACGTACCGTTGCGACCTATTGTTTAATAAGAAATGTTATTATAGGGCTATATAGTAAAAAGGATAGTAACTCTAGGGTATGCTAGCTAACTAGCTAGGGTATATTAATTAGTCCGGTAGCCGGCCCGCCCCCGCTCCCGCTACCTTTTCCGACCTCGCTTAGACTAGCCCCGGCTTATTCCGGTATTCCCGGCGGCCCCGGCATTCCCGCGTCCCCGTAATTGCCTTCTAGTAGCACCCTATATAAAAGCCGCCTAGCTAGGCACTACATCTAGGAGCGGGTATACGACGACGTATCGGTCCTAGCTATATAACGCTAGTCCTTTCTCGAAGATTCTTCCTAGCTATGCCCGACGAACAGCCTTACCCGGCTCGGGCGTACGGAGGCGATTCTCGAGCCTATAACTCGTAACGACTAGGCGATAATCCTTTAATAGTCGGAGGCGAATAGATTCTATAACTAGCATAAGCGGCACTATAGGTTTTAGAGCTTTCGAAGGTTCCCTACCTAGCTACTATCTATTAAGAAGATACTTAAGGAAGATTCGGATACTAGCCGCACGGTCGGAGTTTATAGCATATATAAGAAAAAGGCAGATAAAGTAAGACCTATTAAAGCTAGCACTGCGATAACTAGGAGTGTAACGACCGGTAGTAACCCTTACTAGAAAAAGAAACGGCTTGCTCGGGAAGCGTTACTTCCGCCTAGAACCGGGCTATATAACTAGAAGTACCTAATTAAGAAGTTCTTAGACATACTACGTAGCTCGCGCCTAACTAAGGAAAGGAAGGCAAACCTTCTTATTAGAATAGAACTTCTTCCTAAGGAGCTAGATCTGTTCTACGAAATACTTTATAATAGGGAGAAAGCCCTTACCTAGAGCTTTGCCGAAATTAGAAGAGTCGACGCGGATATAGTACCTCCCTAACGGATCCGAACAATTCCTTATAAACCCTAGAGAAAACTAACCTTCCGCCTCTAGCCTAGCCTAGTAAACATTATAGAAGAAATGATCCGAGAACGAATTGCGAATAGGGTACTTAAGGTTAGCGAAGGAGTATACCGGAACCTATAGTTCTTAGTCTAGAAGAAAGGAACTAAGAAATATCGCCTAATTAACGCTGCTATAGAGCTAAACCGCTATACAATACGGGACGGAAACCTTCCTCCTAATACTAATAGCTTTACCGAGGATTTTGCTAACTATACTATCTCGTCCCTAATCGATTTCTTTTCCGGATACGACTAAGTCCCGCTTTACGAGGCCGATCGAGATATAACTACCTTTAACACCCCGCTTAGCCTTATACGAATAACTACCCTTCCGTAAGGAGCGACAAACTCCGTTGCCTAGTTTGTCCGAGTAGTAACAAGAATCCTTTTTAACTATATTTCCTACCGTACGAGGCCGTTTGTCGACGATATTAGTATTAAGGGCCCGAAGACCCGATATAATAATAAAGAGGTCGAACCTAGCCTAAGAAGATTCGTTACTAAGTACATTTAATAGATAGATAGTGTTCTTATAGACATTGAGCGTACTAGGTATGCTATTTTAGGTCTAAAATCTTAGTTCCTCTATAAAAAGCTAAAATGTATCGGCTACGTTGTTAATATTTCCGGAAGACACCCTAATATAGAGAAAGTTGCAAAGATTATCGTATAGCTAATACCTAAGAACTAGTCTAGCGTACGGGCCTTCCTTAGGGTTTGTATCTACTACCGTATCTAAATCGAGGGCTTCGCAATAATAGTAAGACTACTCTTCTACCTCCTAAAGGCCGATATCGAATTCTTATAGAGACCGGATTAGCAAGTCGCTATAGATACCTTAAAGGCTGCGCTAACTACTACCCCTACTCTTATCTCGATCGATTATACTAAGGATGCTAGGTTAATTATCCTTCTATTAGACGCGAGTAGATCCGGATATAGTAGCAGCCTAAACTAGTGCGAAAGGGACAATATAAAGAAGCGTTACCCTATTCGGTACGAAAGCGGTCTTTAGACCGAAAGTGAAGCCCGATATAATACTAGCAAACGAGAGTGCCTTGCCGTACTTAAACTACTAAAGAAGTTTAAGAAGTATCTCGTTAGGTAGTACTTTCGGATCGAAATCGATGCTACTACCCTTATCTACTAGCTTAACAAATCCGCCTCGGACCTCCCTAACTCTGTAATAGCTCGCTAGGTAGCCTAGATCCGACTGTTCGACTTCGAAGTTAAGTATATCCCCGGGCGAAAACACTCTACGGCTAATAGTCTATCCCGTCGTAACCCTACTAAAGAGGACATCGTCGAACGAGATAACTAGATCGACGACGATAATATAATCGACAACGACTTCTTTTATAGTATAGTATAGTCTAGGCCTGTCGATCCCTTAGCTAAGTCTAGCTTCCTTAACGAGGACGAATACTAGTCTCGAGAATCGCTTCTTATCGGATACTTTAAATCGACCCTTCGCTTTCTATAAGGCATCTCTCGAAGCGAAGCCCGAAGGGTTCGACGTACTGCCTAGAAGTATATTGTTAAGGATCGGCTCCTTTTCTACTAGCGTTATCCGAATTGTCCCCTTTAACGAGTAATTAATAGCGAAAAGGCTAGGGAGGAAATTATCTAATCACTTTACGAGGATTATAGCTACAAAGGCCGGGAGGCAGTATACTATCTAGCCTCGAAAAGGTACTTCTAGCATAGAATGTAGTCCTAAATCGCTATATAGGTTCGGTCCTATCGTATATACCGGATGCGAGAGGGATACAAGATTGCTAGGACGCTTTACCCTACCTATATTCGAGTTGTTAGCCGTCGCTAGGTTGCCGATATGCTTTATATCGACAATAAGGGGTCTATTACCTTAGCGCGTAAGGTTGTTAGCGGCTAGGTAGAGGGGAGGATATTTAACTGCTCGGGCAAGTCGGTTAGTATATAGCAAATAGCTAAGTTCCTATACGAAGAGGTCTATTGCCGATATAGCTATCCGGATAAATTCGTTATAGACAACGGATCTAAAAATCGGAAGGATACTAAGGAATTGCTTAAGCGAATAGCTACGTACCGGGTACGGATTTCCCTATACTACCCGAAGGCAAATAGTTAAATCGAAGTTAGAAACCGACCTATCCTAGCTACCCTTTCTAAACTAACGAACGGCACTATAAAGAATTAGAGAAAACACGTCCTACCCGTCTTATAGGCCGACCGAACGATATACCGACGAACGACTAGAAAAACGCCTACGGAAGTTATATATAGAGGGGCCGACGTTATCCTTCCTATCGAAAATGCCTACCGAACATTCTAAAAAGTCGACTAGGATGCTATACGCGACACTGCCTCGTTACTTATATACCGTGCTTAGCAATTAGTATATGTGCCTAACGATAACGAAGAGGCGACCCTTCGGCTAAAGAGGACTCGCGAGGAGAATGCTCGCTAGTACGACGAAAAGGGAGTAGTATCTAACGCTCCCCTTAAGATTAGATCCCTTATACTTATTACTAGGAGCGAAATCGAGCACTCGAGATCTAGTAAGCTTACCTTTCGCTAGAAGGGCCCCTTTCGTATTACGGGGATTACTGCCTCTAGGACCTCGTACTACCTTACGGAACTTAATAGGGCTAATCTAGCTATTACCTTTCTACGCGATCGACTAAAGGAAGTACCTCTATTCCGGCCTAACCGGATCTTAGGTAAAAACGCTAATACGACGAACAACGAACCTATTAATAGAGAAGTCGAGGTAGATAGAGATAGCTAGTCTAAGTCCTCCGAGTCTAGGGACGATAGCTAGTCTAATACTAAGTCCGGTAAAGAAAGGGATGTAGACGTCTATACGATTATATCCCTTCCTAGGGAGGAGCAAAGGCGAGCCTTTCAAGCCTATACTATAGCTATATACCGAGTCGACCCTAAAGTTAATCCTATCTCTTAGATTAACAATCTAATACGAGACCTTCTTAGCGTACCCCTTATAGAAGATTACTCGAATAACTATCTCTTCTTTAATAGCTCGACCGAACCTAATAGTTTTCTAGCTTTTAACTACCTAGCCCTATTTACCTAGGGAGGGGTAACCTAGCCTTTAGCTTAATACTATAGATTCGGCTAGATAGCAATTCTATATAGAAGGTAGGACCTATATAAATAAGCCTACTACGTTAGCGCTCTTCCGAGGCTTACCTAGGACCCTAGCTTTCGACTAGTACTATAGCGAGACCCTAGCTAGTAGACGACCCAAAGAGTCTAGGTCTACGACGAGATAAATATATTGAAGTTCGAATACAACCTATATCTCCTTAAGGCCCTAGTAGAGACTAGCCTTGCTGCCCTAGTATATACTAACCTATATAGGCGGCGAGGCATTAGATTTCTCGCCTAGGAGGCTATAGACAACGTTGCGAACTAGGGAGACAACGAATATAGGCTGTCCTTAATAAGAATACGAGACAGGCTTCGGCTTACCTAGATCGAACAAGAGGAGCTCCGCTATACCGCTAACTCCGAGGGCCTAGGCTCAAACCCCGGAGCTTTTAACAAACCCTTAGAAGCGGAGTAGGCTATAGAATGCAACGAAAAAGGACTACTACTACCTCTATAGGCCCGATAAACCTATAACTACTCGCGTATAGCCTCCCTTTTACTCCTATTTACTCGCCTTACACCGAATTTTTCACTCGCTAGTACCCTTATTCGCGTATTCAAACGGATTATCGACGTATACTAGGATCGATTGTCCCTTTATATATTAGTAGCCGGATAGAGTATTACTACTAGAGCCCTATCGTTGCTTCTTTTCCTTTATACTACTACCGACGAGGGTAGGGGCTTTAGTAAGGAGCCCCTATCCTTAATAATATCCCTAGACCTGCTCCCCGGGGTAGTCTAAGTACCTGCCTACCCGCAGAGCGAGTGAATAATTTTAACTCGGAAAAAGGGGACCTACTAGAAGCTCTACGTCGCGCCTAGCTTACTAAAACCGAAGCCTACCCTACGGAGTAAGCCTAGGAAAACCTTACCTAACCTTAAAGATTTCCTTTGTTTAAAAACCTTTCCTTTATATTATTTCTATAGCCTACGCCGGCCGATATGTCGAGATTTCTAAGGATCCCGGGAGCTCCCGCTTATAGCAGTTAGCTAGCTAGGATACATTACGACTACTACTACTACCCCTATACTGCCCGGAGGAGCCCTTATAACTATGCCTCAATACGGTAGGGGTTAAAGCGGAGGGGTTAGTGCGTTATATAATGCTTAACTCCCTAGATCTAAGTGCTCTAGTCCTACGCCCTCGAATCTCGCTACTACGCGAATTACCTAGGCCTCTAGAAATGTCGCCGCTGCCTACTACTAACCCTTTACTTCCTTTAGGATACGTGCCTTACTTTCGGATTTATATACAAACGCGCGTATACGCGTAAGGCAGGTGCCTCCCGTCCCTTCCCGCTTACCTACGCTATTACTATAATAAAAAGGCGATCTTTCTCGCGCCTAAACTTCTTTATAAACAAACATACCTATACCGCCCTTCCCTCGATAAAGCGATAGGCGCTTATAGTAAACACTACCCTCCTTAATTAACTATTAAAGACCGACAAACCCCTACCTCCTCTACGCGACCCGATATACAAAACCCCTCTACCGCCTCGTAAGCGCGCAATAGTAGAAGCCTCTAGTCGAGACCTTATTACGAGCGTAGCCTATAGCGGCATTTCCTACCTTCCTTCCGACTAGCGACTAAGCAATTATAATACCCTACTCGAATAGGTATAATATCTTCAATCCGCTAACTTGTCCCGCTAAACTAAAGTAGATATAATCTACGACAACCTAGGAAGCGTTAACAACTTTATTAAAGGCACCGAGCTAACCTATTACCGGCTTAAGGAGGCGCTCTTTAAAAGACTGCCGAAAGAAATAGGAGATGTTCTTCGTACCCGAGGATCTACTATAGTATAGGCCCTCGAGCAGTATATAGGTAACGAATTTGCTGCCCTACAAGCCGCCGCTACTCGTAGGAAGGCTACGGAAGATCGCCGTAAGAACGATATTGCTAATAGTCCTATATTCTTTAGGAACTACCTAGACCTCTACAATGTCCGAGGTAATACCGCGAAGGAAATAGCTCGAGTCTTTAGGCTATAGAAGGATAGAAAGCTTAACAACTACGTAAACTTTAAGGACGCTAGCTAGGTTTCCGAAATTTAGCTTATTCTTCGCATCCTAAGCAATTACCTATACCGCCGAACGCTTAGGGCGAGATAGGGACGGGCAGATATTAATACCGTTACTATTACTACTAAGGACTACGTAGTAGATAAGGAGGACGACACTCGTAAGGAGGGTAAGAACGAATTCTTCCCCTAGAGAACGGAGGCCGGTAAGGCGAAGCTTAAGGCTATCGGTATTCGAATTAGCTAATACGAAGGCCCTCCTATAATTGCTATTACTCCCGACGGGCGCCCTTTTTCGAGACCGCTAGGTAGCTATATTAAAGGCACTGCTTCTAGGACCCTAGGGCTTAATGTCCCTCGATCCTATATAGGTATATACGAGCGAATTAGTACACCTATTAGATTACTAGTTATATACAACCCGGCTAGCGACCCTCTAGCTAGATAGGACAACTAGTAGCTATTACCCGCTCGCCCTACTTAGCCTATCGGCTCTCGCTAAAATACGCCTCTATAACGTAATACGACTCGCCCTAATCTCCTAGTCGAAAACTCTACTTTACTACCCGATCGGACTAGTAGTAGGAGTAGTAATAACAGCCTTACTCTAGGGGCTCCGCCTGCTCGTCGAATTCGGACTACTACGCCTATCCCCCCTCTAGGAAGGACCCGTAGATCGAATAGACTTAACAAGCCGAGTAGAGATCTTACCGTACCCCTCGAGGAGAACCTAACCGACGACCTTAATACCTTAGGACCTAAACGGGGAGGCACTGTATACTATAAGGAGCTAACCCCCGATAAGGACACTTATATTAGAAACAGCCTAGCCTACTACAGCTATAATAGATTCTCGGAAGCCGACCGTAGTACTTTAATACAGTACGATAGTAAATCTAATAACGCTACGTAGGGAAGAGCAATTGCCCTAGTTGTAACTGCCCCTTACCCGCCTTGCTATACTTATACCCGCTACCTATTTAGGATAGTAGTTAGGTTTCGAGGAAAAGTTAGTCGAGAGCAGATAATAGAAACCTTAAGTAGCCCTAGATATAAGTACTAGAACGACCTTCTCCGCCTTCGAAATAAGAGACCTAACCTATTTCGGAAGACTCGCCGTCCTCCTGTCCCTAGCGACTACCTTAGACTATATCGCTTTTTCCCTAAGGCCTATAGTTACGAGAGTAAGACATACAACCCTCTAACTGTTAAACGCGTTACCCTAGCGATTGCTACTAAGATTCGTAAGGCCTTCTCCCGTATAGGAGTAATAACAAAGGCTAGCTAGGATGCCTAGGCAAGAGATGGTACTATTACCTTAGATAGTATTACGAGCGACAAAGGCTCTACTAAACTATATAGAGCGGCCGTCTTTGGTTAGTATAATAATAAGAAAGTCGAAGTCGCCGCGGCCCCTCTACCCTTCGGAAAGATGTCCCTATCTAACTAGTTTAAGCTAGAGGCTGTAATATACCTTTAGTATTAGCGTTTAGTTAACGGAGTCTCGAATAAGGGTTAGCTTCGAACCGCCTTCTATTCTAGGTTCTAGTAGATCTGCCGAGGAGACCCTATCTACTAGCTCCTCTACGGCCTTACCCGCCCTAATTACGCTCTTAACCTGATCTCCTACCCGTACTACGCTAAGATAACTCAACCTAGTAACGGCGGTTCGACCGAGTTTGCCTATATTAACTAGTACCCTCTCGATCTCTAAGAAGGCATTGCTATAAACTAAGTTCAAGGCTCCGTATCCTTCCTTCCTAAAACGGTAGAGACTGCTACGAAGGTCTTCGCTAGGATCTACTAACTAGAAGTCTTTAATAAATAGTGTAAGGAACTTGAGAACCTTCGCTAGGAAAAGGGCCCTACGTACGCCCCTCGGGGTTATATTCTCTCTATTAACTATAATACATATTGCCTAAATACTAAGATAGAGAATACCCTTAATAACTTTATTAAGAACGAGCTAAAAGGCAAGTGTCGAAATATAGGCTAGGAGTAGTACCCGGTCGGTGCCCTTAGAGTACGCCTAACCCTTCCCTACCTTCTATACGGCGCTTAGGCATTACCGAAGAACACTAAGAGAATAACTATACTCCCCTAGTTCTACCGATACGACTTAGTAACTAGAAAGCTCGATTGCGAAGCTAGAGGTACGTTTTAGGAACTCGCCGCTACCTATCGAGACCTTCTTCCTAGCCCTACCTCGCCCTCTAGTCTTACAAACAAGTACGGTGCCCCTCTATACGCATTCCCGGCTATAGTACGCCTACGTAACAACAACCTAATCTCGGAAGCCCTCGTCGGTCGATTAAAGTAGGACGATACTATAGTATAGCAATATATTCGAAGACTCTTTCGCAACCTTAACTAAGAAGGCTCCTTATATATACTCGAGAACTATTTAAAGTAGTATCGTAAGGATATAGCGTCGGTATACTCTAAGATATTAAGTGAGGTTATTCGGCTCGAGTAGGAACGTTTCGGGGAGAAATTATTCTTTAAGGCTCTTATATAGTCTTTAAAAGACTAGAGTTGTATCCTAAACAATAGCGGAGATCGGTATATACGCCTAAACTAGGATAATTTCTACCGATATTAGCCTGCGCCTAACACTAGGGAGGAGTTCTCTACTCCTAGTAGAGTACTCCCGAACGTTAACTCCTAGCAGCTTAGTACCCCTAAGAAGCAGCCTCCTTAGCTATCTTCTTTAAAGCAGCCTACGAACCCTATAGCTAATCCGAATAAGCGACAGACCCGCTAGGACATACGGGCTAAGGCGACGCGGACCTAAGCTCTTATCGACTAATTTAACTAGTAGGGGCGAGGAGGCAATTATAGCGGCTAGGGCCGTAGAGGTAACTATAGTAGACTAGCGACTCGTAGTAGAAAGAAATAAGTAATAGGGTATAGCAGCTAGCTAGCTAGGATACCGTATAGGATAGTTAGTTTAGTTTTCCTTTGCGTGTTTAAGGCTTTTCAGTCCGGGAGGTAAGGAAGCGTTAGTCTAAGGGCAGACTTCTTAGTCCGGGAGGGAAAATATAGTAGGGAAACCCGGCTTAGTACAGGTGTGCCTACTTGTACCCCCCTCCCCTATTTTTGTATCCGAATATATATAACTACCTTTATAATTAGAACATACACATACGATATAAGGAGATATAGCTACGACAATATATAGTAAGAGAGATATAGGAAATGTACCTAATCTAGCTGCAATATAGCCCTCCCTACGTCTATTCTCTTCTCTCTAATATTTACAACGCCTTCCCTTCGAAGTATATAATGCTACGCCGACCCCTCGCAGTTCACTAAGTACTAGGCCTACAGCATACAGTTCCCTATATATGTACCTCTACTTACGACCTACTCGTCCCGCCTATAGTAGTAAAGATAAGAAGCGTCGATCTAATAGTTAGGCCCGTAAGCAGTAGTTAAATCGCGACCGTAGCGTAGGCGGAAAGCATACGAAGAGCGATAACTCGTAAGGTAGGTATAATATTAGTAAGGTCGAATATTATAGCTATCGCTAGAAAGGCTATTATAAGAACGCGTACCCGAACCGCTATCTCTAGAAAGACGATAATCCTACGGTACGTAAGGTAGCCGCTAACGCTAAAGAGAAGAAGAACGACTCGAAGGCTAAGGGAAAAGATAAAGTACCTCCTAAGAGCTAGGGATAGGTGCGGAATCTTAACTAAGTAGCTTAGTAGTAGTAGTACCTATAGGACGCGTACGCGGAGTAATCGTTATATAAGAAGGGGAAGTGTCCGTCGAATGCTTATTAGATAATACTACTAATATTAATATAGTATCTTAAGAATTCGTTCTACGATACTAGCCTTAGCGGATTGTTAATACCGTGCTACCTAGTGCCGACAGTTTCTAGGGCGACCGAGGATACTACTACGGAGCGTATTATCTACGCTTACGGATCGCCGACTCTATAGGCTAAGAACGTATTACTACCGGAGTATTCTACGCTTTCGAGATGCCCCTCCCTAATATTATTCTTAGCAGGCCTTAGAGGCGCGATTAAAAGGTAATCGTCGATAGCTCGACGGATACCTAGACCTATAGGAACGAAGCCGTAGCGCGTTCGATACGCGTACGGGAACTATAGGAATTCTAGAAGGATATGCGTAACGCCCTATACATATATACGATTAGCGTTCGCTAGCTCCGCGACATCGCTAAAGGTTCCTCCTTGCTAGAAGAATTTAAAGACTTCGAAGACGTCTTTACTATAACGCCTAAAGCGCGACGTAAGCTCCCCGAAGACGTAGAGTATACGATTAACCTAATCCCCGGAACGAAGCCGCTATATAAACCTCTCTACTATTCTTTAGGAAGAGAGCTTAGCGACCTTCGTAATTACCTAAGCTTAGCCTTAGACAACGATTAGATCTAGCTTAGTATAAGCGAGGCGGGTACGCCGATCCTATTCGTACTAAAGAAGGATAGTAGTCTAAGACTCTACGTCGATTATAGGGGGCTAAACGAGATTACTATTAAAAATCGTTACTCCCTACCTCTTATTAGCGAAACGCTTAATAGGCTTAAGGACGTCGAATAGTATATATCCTTAGACCTTTAGGATATATATTACCGTATCTATATTAAGCGAGGCGACGAGTAGAAGACTGCGTTCCGTACGCGGTACGGGCACTTCGAGTATAAGGTAATGCCTTTTAGGCTTACTAATGCCTCTGCTACGTTCTAAGGATACATTAATAGGGCATTAGCTAGCCTTATTAACATTTGCTATATCGTCTACCTTAACGATATTCTTATCTATAGCAAAACGCGAGAGGACTACGTACGAGACGTACGCGCTATCCTTATACGGCTCCGGAAGTTCGCCTTATATACGAATAGAAAGAAATGTTCCTTCTAGAAGAAAGAAGTCGAATTCCTCGGGTTTATCGTTAGTACCGAAGGCGTATCGATAGATTAGCGTAGGGTAAACGCTATTACCGAGTAGCCTCGCCTATTAACGCTAAAGGAGGTTTAATCCTTCCTCGGATTCTATAACTTCTACCGGAGGTTTATCCCTAATTACTCCCGGATCGTTATACTACTAACCGCCCTATCGAAAGGAGCCGTAAATAGCCGAAAGCTAGGGCAGGTCCCGTAGGGCGAAAGCAAGGAGCAAGCGTTCCGCTAGCTAAAGGCTGCCTTTAGCTCGGCCTCGATATTGCGATACTATAATCCTACGAAGCCCCTACGTATCGAAACCGATGCCTCTACGTTTGCCTTAGTAGGAATTATGTTATAATAGAGCGAAGATAGGAATTGGCACCCTATTGCCTTCTAGTTACGAAAAATAGTCCTAGCCGAGACAAATTATAAGACCTATAACTAGGAGCTCCTAGCGGTTGTCGAGTCTTTTAAGTATTAGCGCCTATACCTCGACGGCGCTTAGTATACGACCTACGTAGTTGTCGACTACGCTAATCTTAAAGGCTTTATAAAGATAAAGTAGCTCGTTAAAAGGCAGGCAAGATAGGCAACCTTTCTTATACCTTTTAACTTTACTATTAAATATCGGGCTAGTAAGCGAAACCTAGCCGATGCGCCTTTACGACGTAGCGACTACGAGAGCGAGTCGTAGGCGGTAAACAACCTTCTTCCTATATTATAGTCGAAACTAGCTCTATAGTTAAATCTGCCCGAGGATATCGAGCCGATTGTAAAACGCATCTCTATTATATATATAGGGATGCGAGACGCTAGTATAGCGCTAGCGGAACGCAAGAGTTTTATTAGCAGTCCCGTAAGAGTAGCGGCTATTATCGTTAGGAATAACGGGCCCTACTATAAGACGCCTAATATAATCCTTAGTTTCGTACGTACTCTATAATAGTTAGAGTAAGCGAGAGGAGGAGGCTTATACGAGACAAGCTTACCGTCGGGTAGCTTAGCCTCGTTAAGTAGTTCTAACCTCCCGCCTAGCTATTCTCGTCGTAGTAACCTTATTTACTACGGTAATGCGCTATATATCCCTAAGGACTACGCATTACGTACGTAGCTAATACGTATATACTACGACGACCCTTTAGCTAGATACTTTAGTATAGCTAAGACTATAGACCTAATACGCCGAAAGTACTTCTAGCCGAAGATAGCCGAGGATATTACGGCCTATATCCGCACCTATAGAATTTATTAACGGTCGAAGGCGAAGCGCTATCGCCTATATAGCGAGCTCGCTGCTCTACCTATACCGACCCGACCTTAGTAAGAATTAACGATAGACTTTATTACCGATCTCCCGCCGAGCAAGCTCGGTACCTACGTATATACTACGATCCTCGTAATAGTCGACCGCTATACGAAGATAAGCCTCTTTATCCTAACGACGAAGAAGTATATAGTAGTAGAACTCGCGGATATCCTTTAAAGGGAGGTAATTAGGCGTTTCGGAGTACTATTAGGCATTATTAGCGATCGTAGATCGCTTTTTACTAGCTAGTTTTAGAGCGACTTCTGCTTCGAAGCGTATATAAAGCGTAGGCTTAGTATAGCCTTCTACCCTTAGACCGACGGGCAAACCGAACGCGCGAATTAGACCCTCGAGCAATACCTACGATGCTATTACTCCGAGAACTAGGATAATTAGGCTAAATTGTTGCCTTAGGCGGAGTTTGCCTATAATAATAGCGTTTATCCTACGTTGCGTATAAGCCCCTTTAAGATGCTCTACGGCTTTAACCCTAATTTAATACCGAGCGTAAATAAGCTACTAGCTCGGGACGAGCTAACTAAGGGAAGGGCACTAGTAGCTATCGACGCTACGGAGCGACTATAGAAAGTATATAAGACGCTTACGGAACGCTAGTAGAAAGTAGTAGAATACTAGGCTAAGCAATATAATATATACTACACTACTAAGATATATAGTATAGGCGACCTAGTCTTGCTATCGACAAAGAACATTAGCTTAGATATCCTAAAGAAGAAACTTAGCCCGAAGTATATAGGGCCTTTTTATATTATCGACGCAGTCGGAGCGTAGGCGTACCGCCTAGCACTACCGTTAAGCACGAAGATCTACAATGTTTTCTATATTTCTTTCCTCGAGCCTTAGTATAGGCGCGATAGCGAGGAGCATAAGATAAGCATACCTATCGCTAAAGGTAACGAGTAGTAGGTAGAAACAATCGTAGCTAAGAAGATAAAAAAGCGGAAGGCGTACTACCTTATTAAGTAGCGAGGTTAGCCTAAAGAATACAACACTTAGGAGCTAGCTATTTATATTAAAGATTCTATAGCGTTAGACGAGTTCGAAGCTTAAGCGAAGCGCAAGCGTAGGCAGTAATTAAAACAAAAGAAAATGAAACTTAAGAAAAATAGTAGATACGTACTCGTTTCGCTACTAAAAAAGGCCTATTAGCCTAGTATATATAAAGAAGGCGCCGCGTAGGCGCGCCGACGGCGAGCCGTCTACTCTACTTATCCTTAGACTCCTCCTTATCCTCCTCGGCCTCGATACCTATAGCGGCATCGATAGTAGCGACGGCCTTAGCGCCGACGCGCTAGGCGAGGTTCTAGTGCAGTTAGTATACGAAGCGTAAGTAAGACGAGGCTATAGGAAAAACTATACCTAACGACCGATCTCTACTAAGCCGGCTAAGTTAGTACCGATATACTCGAGGGCACTAAGTAAGTTAATATCCGTAAGGGACCCGCTAGCGGCCCCCTTACGAGCTAGGGCTTTACCGCCTAGGGTTACCTTATTTTTATTAATATAGAAGGCGTCGAGCGTAGATAGGATAACTAATAACGAGGTTAGTATACGAAGCGTAAGCGGAGTATATAAGAAACCTACGTGCGACGACGGCGTCTAGGTTAGCCTAGAGTGCCTCTAAGGCCTCGTTAGACTCCTCGATAGAGTCGTAGCCGTCTAGATTATAAAGGTCGCACGTAGCGCGTATAGCGCGAATGCGCGCTAGTAGCGCTACGAGCGCGCGTACCGTAATAGGAGTATAGGTGTAATAGCTACTACGGTAGCGATTACAGTTGCACTTAGTAGTAGAGTCTATATTGCCGCCTACGTAGAGCTTAGACAGGTTATCTAAAGCGAGTTAGTTACGAAGCGCGTACGCGTAGTAAGGGGCGAGAAAACGTACCGTTAGCCGTTATATACCTAAAGCAACGAGTGTAGCCCTCTAGGACTTTTAGTAGGCGCTAGGTAGGCGTAGTAGATGTCGAGGGCGGTACGCCTGCGGCGCGCTTACCTAAGGCACGCGAAGGAGTAGATATACTAGTAATGTTTTTTAGATAGATGTTTAAAAAAGAAAAATCTTTAAGTAATGCTAGGAGGGCGCGGGATACAAGTAGGCGGGGCGTAGGCGTATAGTATTCGGAGCGCTTAGAAAAAGAAGAAGTTTTTAAGTAGGCTTTAAATGCTTTAAATACTCGCCTCGCTTTCGGATAGCTTGCGTTCTCGCGTAGCTACCGCATTCTTAGAAATTTAGGCAACCTCTAGTTAGTACTAGAAGTAGCCGCGCTTTGAATCTATAAACAAACAAGCAACTACGAGGCAAATTATAACGTACCTAGCAACTATAGCCTAGCGATAGGTACGTATAAGACGCGCAAGTGCAGCGTAGAGTATAAGAAATAGTATAATTTACTATATTGCCCTATAGCTAGGATAGCTATACTAGGGGAAGGAGATAATTGTAAGAACCTAAGCAAGTAAAGTCTCCTATTATGCCTTAGCAAGCCTATATAACAATTATGTAATGTTATTACGTATACTGCGGTACTGTCTCGCTAGCGCAAAGCCTACTTAGTATATACGCGGAAAAGCTCGGTCGCTCGTACGGATATACTCGGTTGCCGGCTCGGTATATATACTATCCGTGCGTAGCCTAGTTAATAGTAAACGCTCTGCCCTATTCTAAGAAAGGCACGGTTTAGTTCTACTTTCTACTATAGCGATTAGTAGAGGGTGTTCTATACGTTGCTATATACCTATTTTCTTATAGTTACTTTCCTTGCCTCTATTAACTATTCTCCGCGCTATTAATATAGTGCCGCTCTATAGCTTTAGTCTTTACTACCTATTCCTACTAATATTAATGCTCTCGGTTATTACCCTCTTTTACTTTTACTTTATCGGTTATTTTGCTCTTTTGCCTTCGATAGATGTTGCTATAGCTTTACTCTTTTTGTTTTTCCTTAGAAAGAACTATACGAGGAATGACTTCCGAATAATACCCCGGGGGTAGCATTCGGAAGCTAGCCGAACCTAACCTCCCGCCCTTCTAGGACTACTTCCCTCTAGTTTCCTAGTCTCTAGCAACCGCCCTTAGGTAATAACGATAATAAGATACTCCGCTAGAGAAGATTGTTCCTGCCCTAGTTAGTATTAGCTACGTAGGACACTAAGAAAGGGAGGATCCCTCTCCCTTTCTAGCTCTTAGATAGACGTAGCAACCTAGGCCTATAGCCTCTAAGAATAGGGACCTTAGGCCGCTAAGCTTAGTGTCTAGGAGAAAGAAGAACGCACGGGCTACGTTTATATACCTACTGCTATAAAAGGTAATATTGTATCTATAACGATAGTGCTATAGGCTAATATAAGCTGCGCTAGGCCTAGGCGATTTACTCCTAGTTACCGAGCATTTCTAGAGAAAAGCTAATACTACCCCGGGGGTATTATTAGTCCCGCTAGCCTTACTACTATAGATTACTACTAGGTACTCGAACTAACTAGTTACATTTCGAGTGCGCGGGAATCTACGAAAGCTAGAGGTTAATAAAGGCGCGTAGTCGCTACTAGCAATTAGCTAGATCGATTGTTAAACTTTAGCCTGCCCTACTAATAAAGGAGTCTCGTATATAGCTTTACTTTTTAGGGTCTATATATAGTCGTTATCCGTTTGCTTTACCGGAATATACGGACTACGCTACCTTTGCACCCTATTTAAGGCGAGCTTTCTAAGCTCTTTCTTCTACTTAAACGCTAACCGACTTACTACCGCCTACCCTCTCCCCCTCCTTCTATCTAAACCCTTTAATTATTATTAATAAGCTACGAACGTTTTTGCAAACTCGTTACTAACTCCTTTCCGCTCCGGTCGGCTAAGATGTCTTCCGGCGCCCTAAATCCGCTAGGTACTAGTAGTAGCAGCAACCTACTAGCCCTAAACCTAGGCGTACTAGTCCCGATCGAAGCCCCCTCCGATAGCGCCTTAGCTGCTACAACTAGCCTTAAGCACTGCTTCTAGATCGTTACCGCCCTTAAAGACCCTTAAGAGAAGATCTAGAACGCTCGCACCCTACTACGTATTATTAATAGGAATATTAAGAAGGCTACTATCTTAGTTGCGTACGGTATAAACAACTTATGTTAGTCTATCGGTAAGCGTATCTTTAAGCGCGAGGTCCTTAACGATATAGATATCGAACAAGCCTTTCCTATCGTCTATAGCCTCGAGACAGCTAGCACCTAGATTCGCTTGCGCTTTAAGACCCTCGACTAGGCCTTCGAATATTAGGGAGGACTAAGTAGTCTTCCTAAGAGCCTTATTAACTTCGCCTACGGTAGATAAGAGCATACTAAGTAGGTCTCTTCGTTCGTTAATAAGTATAAGGTCCGTCGTTAAGGCGCCGAGTACCTCTCCCGCACTATAATCTATCGCGTTTCTACCGCTAGCAAGAAGGTAGGCAAGCAGTTACTTAACTTGTCCTTTACACTTAACGACTTTACGATAGCCTACTAGAAGAAGCACTACGATGCAATCGTCTAGGTAGATCTTAGTATATAGATAACTAAGGATCTACTAAAAGAGAAGGGCTATCGTATTAATAGTGTAGGCTTTATTGTTAAAGGTTAAGAGGCTCCTATCGTTAATGTCCTTAAACGTAAGGCTCTTCGCCTAGAAACCGAGGCCGATACGGCTGCTAGTCTTACGCTCGCTATAGAGATATAGGCTAAAGATCGTCGCTCGACCCGCAACTATAAGGTCCTTTAAGAAGTTTAAGACGAGCGCGCTAAGGCCGAAGCAGCGCGTAAGAAGGCATTATATACTCGCTAGGCCCTCCGTAAGGCTAGCAAGAAGTATAGCACTCCTTCTAGTACCGACTATAGTACTAACTATAGTACTAACTATAGTAATTCGGATATTAATATACTAGATATACTACTAGAAGATGTCTCCTCCGAAGGCTCCTTTAGCGAGCGTAGAGATAGAGGCCTCTCGCCGATCCTATTAACTAAGAACATCTATAGTTCTTATAAGGGCGACTCTATTACGTACCTTATTACTAATATCGATATAGTTCCTAAAGCCGATATAGGTAAAGCTCCTACTGCCCTATCTATCTATTAATAGCTCGACGACCTTAGTAAGCTAGGTAAAGAGCGGTTTACTATATATGCTAACTATATTAAGAAGGCTGCTAAGGTCTATAGTCTCTATACTAGTACTAAGACGAGTGTCCTTATTAGCCGCCTATTAAAGATTAGACGTAATATCGCTAATTAAGATGCCTTCGCTGCCTTTAAGGCTAATTAGGCCTATGCTAACTAGTTTCCTAGACGCCCTATTGCCGCCCCGATATCTCTAGGACTCTACGCGTTCAACCCTACTAGTACTATTACTCGCGCCCTTACGCCGACGGATCGCTAGAGTAAGTTCGTTACTAGTATCCTTAGCTAAAGTACTTCCTTCGACCGCTTTCGCTAGACTAGCAATACTATCTTCCCTTAAGTCTTTAGCTAGTTATAAGAGCCTCGTAGAGTATATCTTCCTTTCCTTATCGACCTAATATAGGAGGAGTTTGAAATGTACCTTTAGTATATACGTACGATGCCTAAGTCTAAGTAGGAAGGCCGTAATACCCTTTAAACTTATAGTATAAGCAACTAAATCGTCCGCTAGTACCCTGCCCTACAGCTCTTAGCTGTCGCCCTTCGACCTAATTACGTATACGAGCTTATCTCTGTTCCTAAGCCTACTAAGTTCTTTAAGGTTAGCGGTACTTATAAAAACTGTCTATCTAAGGAGTCTGCTCGTCTCGGATAAGATATAGTTAAGCTCGTAGCAGGCGAGGGTGCTAGTTACCTACGTATTAAGGTCTGCCTTATATCTAAGGATAAGACTAGCTGCTCTACTATTATCGAAGGCATGTATTAGCCCGAGGTCTTTGCGAACTAGGTTAAGAAGCTTAAGGCTCGTAGCCTAGTCCTACTAAGCAAGATCGGCAAGCTTACTAACAAGCACCTTACCGACGACGACCTCGACTATATATTCGATAGTTAGCCTAATAGTAAGGGGCGTAAGGCGGAGTAGATCCTTAACCCTCTAAAGGAGTGCGAGGTCTCTATCTAGATGCTATACCTGCTATATAGTAATCTAAAGACTAAGAGTAACTGTATATTAATTAACCTAGGCTACTCTCGCGTTATTAATAGCACTAAGGTTAAGGGTTACGAGAACTTAATAGTCTCCTAGGTTGCTAAAGCGTACCGCAATCTAACCGCCCTCCCGGCCTCTAACTCCTTCGTACTATTTGCTTTCTCTACGGCGATCTTAGTCGAAGGCCTCGGCTGCATCTCCGACGCCCTAGTTAGTAGGATTCCTTAGTTAAGTTACGTTGTTTAGAACGAAGTTAAACAGATCCTCTAGCTTAATAACGAGGGACTTAAGGAATATCTATATAATTAGGAGAATGCTACGACGGAAAAGGCTGCTAACCTCCTCGTTAATTAAGCTTTCTACGAGGGATAGTACTTTAGTACTAACAGCTTTAACGTATACGGAGGAGATTTCGAGAGCCGACTAGCAGATAAGGTTATTGCTAGTAAGGATTACGGCGCGTTAAAGCAATAGTAGGTCTATATAGTATTGCTTAGGAAGTTGTTTTTGCATAATTATAGTATCTAGGATTAATGCTACCCTAGGGGTATTATTGCGAAGTTCTGAAAATAGCCTTAGCTAAGAACGCTAAAGATGCATACATGTTTGTTTTAAGCGCGTAATATAAAGCGTGTCTAGTCAGATACGAAGAAAGGGAGGGATATTAGCTAGTAACCGGCCCTATACCTATAGGCTAGTTTTAAGCCTATATAAGAGGCCTCCTTCTATAGAGTAGACAGATTACTAACCTCGTATAGTATATTGTTTATGTTACACTTCTATAATGCCTATATTGTAGGGCTTGCTAAACATAGCTGCCTATATTGCTATAGGTTATGTTACCCTCGGTAGCCTATACTATTGCTATAAGTAGTAGTAGTAGTGTTAGTTTCCGTCCTTTAATAGCTAACCTCCGCCGCTTCTTTATAGCTAACCTCCGCCGCCTTCTTTATAGCTAACTACTGCTACCTCCGATAGCTAACTACCGCCGCCTTCTTTATAGCTAACTACCGCTGCCTCCGATAGCTAACTACTACTACTTCTTTATAGCTAACTACCGCTGCCTCCGATAGCTAACTACTGCCGCTTTATAGCTAACTACCGCCGCTTCTTTATAGCTAACTACCGCTACCGACTAGATAAAATAGAAAGAATAGTAGAAGAGTAGGATACTAAGCAATAGAATAGAATAACTAAGCAAAAAAAAAAGGCAAGGCTAGAGCAAAACACTAACCTTCTAACACCTAGAAACTAAGATTATAGAAGGCTATAGAAACTCGATTATAGTTAGAGGCTAGGCATATACTAATCTCTAGTTTCTAGTAAGGGGTAAGTTGCAACAATATAGTACTTTAGCCGAAGTAGGGTTACCTAGGTCCGACAATATTAGACCTCCTAATTCGATATAAGTATCTCGAAATGGAGCTCTTACGACGCTATATTATAAGGACTTTTAGACTAATAAATCAGTTCAAGGAAGCGCGACACTACCTTAGGTTAATCGGGATAGGGAGTAGGCCGTTAGTTATATAGTGTTTAAATGCGCTAGGCGAAGTATATTTACCTTTATAGCGAAGCTAAAGAAGAGACTATACTCTCTTCTTTACCTATTAGTATAGTAATAGGCTCGCTTCGCTATTAGATATTAGCTATTAATTCTTATATATATATATGCCTCCTATAGTATAACGTTAGCGTAGTAGTTAATAATAGCAGCGATGTAAGGTTTGTACTATATATTAATTGTAGGTTTAATCTATAAATAATATCGTTGCGAGAAGAAGTTATTTTTTCGTAGTTAATATAATCCGCTATATTAGCGATATTAGGCATTATACTTTTAATGCCGATACGAATATAGCTGCCGCAATCCGCTAGGATAGCAATCCGCTAGGATAGCAATCTGCTAGGATAGCAATCCGCTAGGATAGCAATCCGCTAGGATAGTAAACTCGTAATGCTAGCCTAGGAGGTACGGCAGAAGCCTCTAAGAAGAAGTCTAAAGGTTTATTTCTGCATTTCTGTATTCTATACAATATATATAGAATATAGAAATATAGAAACAAGCTAGGAGTTTTTAAAAGGTTAAGAGTAAAGGTCTAGGAGGGACTCTAATTGTAGCCGTATTTCTGTATTCTATATAATATATATATAATACAGAAATGCAGAAACAAGCTAGGAGTTTATAAAAGGTTAAGAGTAAAGGTAAAGGAGGTTTAGGACTCTAACTATAGTAGATTACTGCCGCATTTCTATATTCTATACAACTGTTTACAACATATATATAATACAGAAATAGGGAAATAGTGTTTAACTATAGTTATCCCGGACTTATAAGAAAACTATAACTCTATAACTAAGTAGTAGTAATAGGGGATTTTCTATATTTGCTAGTATATACTGCGGATACAGAAATCCGATCCGAGTAATTAGTATGCTAATGCTTACTATCCGAGTAATTACTATGCCAATGTGTCCTATCCCAGTAAGAGGTTTACCATTCGAGTAATTACTATGCCAATGTGTCCCATTTGAGTATTTACCCGTATTTGGAAGTTTATCGACTTCCCGAAAGATGAAGCATGGCGAGGATTGCGAGGATAACTCAAAACTGCTAGGCCTTGAGTCCTGAGCATCTTCATGTTTTCTCCGTGCTATACGGGCAACATTAGCACCGGCTGCAGCGAATACTTACAAGCGCGGCTGATTTTCGGATTCCAGCACTCGCACCTGTAATGACCGCTGTCTTGTTCTTGATTTTGCCCACAAATCGATCTGTGGCGATGGATGGGTATATGTTGTATTCCTTGAGAAGCTCGGTCTTGCAGAGATATGCCATGCTGGAGTTCGCGAAATATCAGCGATTCCAAGAGAGGAGCTCGGACCTGAAATTTTGACAAGAGGCAGATGCTTCACCGCAGGCACGAGACTTGCACTCGGAATAGTACGATCCTTCGATCTACCACCACTCAAGGCTACTCGATCGGAGAGACTGATATGGACGGACAGCCGCTCCGGATGTACCCTTGTGTAGCCATCACATGCCCGGCTATTGTCCCTACTTTTTCACCCCATCTCCGGCCTGCCCTGCTTCTCAAGCCACGACTTGAATTCGAACAACGATGACCATTTCCTGCCTGCCCTCGCAGAATGGTGGATCCTGCTCCTGTGAAAACTCTACTCTACCTTAGCTCGCGCGCTGGTATTCTACATGTCCTGCTCTTGCTAGAATTCTTGGCCAGGGGTACGGTAAGTACGGGACGTCGCGATCCAGCAGTCGGGGCATCGTAGGCAGACGCCGCTTGCGTACAGCATGCCCGGATCAATCGTCCATCTGCTGGAATCATCAATGTAGGCCGGCCTAAGTGGCTGGTAGCTGAGTGATCACACCTACGTAGGTACTGCATAGTCGGTGTGTCCTAACTCCGTGGATCCCGTAACCTCAGGCATCATCTTTCAGAGCCATATATCAAGACGACATCCTGGGCCGTTTCTCTTCGTCCAACATCAACCTACAAGCAAACGACCACAATGGCAGTCAAAGCAATCGTATTTGGACCTACTGGCAACATCGCCTCAGTCGCAGCCCGCACAGCAAAGGAGAATGGAGCTGAAGTCGCTCTTGCCATGCGAGATCCTTCCAAAACCATCCCAGGTCTCAGCTCTGAGGACGAGAAAGCTGGCGGCTATACCAGAGTGCAAGCCGATCTGACAAAGCCAGAAACCGTGAAAGCCGCAATCGAGAAGACTGGAGCAAAACATGCATTCATCTACGCAGCACATGGCTCCAAAGACGCCATGAAATCGACCTTGGAAGCAATGAAGAGTGGCGGAGTCGAGTTCGTGGTCTTCCTCAGCAGCTTTACAATCAGCGAGCCAAAAGAAGAAATTCCACCAGAAGAGGTCATACCGTATATTCACGCCACAGTCGAGGTCTCTCTCGATCAAGTCTTTGGGGAAGCGAACTACGTAGCCATTCGACCCGGTGGCTTCGCGACCAACGTTCTACGATGGTCACCCCAAGTAAAGACCGGCGAGGTCAAGCTATATGGTCCCAACTTCGCGATGGATTGCATTACACCAGGAGATATGGGTCGAGTCAGTGGGATTATTCTTGCAAAGGGCGTACAGTATGACCAGCGCAAGGTCTACTTATACGGACCGAAACCACTTTCTCAGAAAGAGATGGCAGAGGTAATTGCCAAAGTCATTGGTAAAAATGTCAAAGTCTCGGGATCCACACCTGAGGAAGCTACCGAGCAATTCAAAGCCGCTGGAGTGCCTATGCCCGTCATCAATTACATGATCAAACGGTTGGGCGACAACAAAGCCGAACAAGCCCCTCGTACACGCTACGAAGAAGGCTTGGGAAATGTGAGGAAGTATACTGGGCAGGAAGCAGAAACATTCGAGCACTGGGTCTCGGAGAACAAGGAGCTATTCGTTTAGCTCGACCGCACGTGCATTCACGATAGAACCAGCTCACCAAAAAATCTCTCTCATGACAAACCCACTGATCGAACGCTACAACTTCGCCCCACTCCCATTCCGCCCAAACGTCTCATTAACCGCCTTCTCAAACTCAACATACATGCCAAAAGCCTGTGGATCCCCAGGCGGAACCAACTGCGTAAAATAACACCCACAAATCCCTTCCGTTCGATTAATCCACCAAAACAAATTCGGATACCCACCCCACTGCATCCCTCCCTCTTTCCTCCCACAATTCCCCATCCCCTCCAAATTCAAAATGCCCCCCAACCCGAAATCCACTTTCGTCTCGACCGGAATATTCCCCGCCAACCCAAACGCCTCAGGATTCGCATGCATTTTCTGCAAATGTGCGGGATTCTTGAGTTGCGGGGTGAACATGTGATCGACGGTTGAGGGACGGAGGAGGAGGGAATCGTTTCGGAGAAGGGAGACGAGGATTTTGATGTAATCGGATGGGGTAGAAGCCAAACCACCTCCACCAGCATGTCGAACTCCGCCGATGGGGGAAGTCGCAGATGTTTGGGTTTGTGGGACGAGGTTTCCCTCTTCGTCTCGGACGATCATACCCGCGATGCGAGAGGTCAGATGAGGATGATTCGCGGGCTCGAATGTCGTATCGTTCAGGTCGAGTGGGTAGAAAATCTTCTGCCTCATGAATTCCTCGAGCGGAGATTTCGTCGCGCGTTCGACCGCTACACCTGCCCAGTCGATTCCATACCCATACGTCCAACTCGTTTCCGGATCGAAAACTAAAGGGACGCGATAAGCGTGAGAGACTTCCGTGCGGTCTTCATGGCTCTTCTCAATCCCTCGTTTTTTCAAATCTTGATTATGCCATTGCCTCCAAGCGAAGAGTCTCGCATGCATAAACTCGTAGGAAATCCCACTGGAATGCGTCAAGAGGGAGCGTAGAGTGATTTTGCCTTTTGCTGGGCGGAGAATAGGTTTTGATTCGCCATTTGAGTCCTCTTCCATGCGTTCTAATACCTGGATGTCTTTGAATTCTGGAAGGTAGGTTTCGGAGACGTTGTCGTCGAGATTTAAGAGTTTATCTTCGACGCATTTAATTACGCAGATTGTTGTTAGGAGTTTTGTCATGGATGCGATCCAGCAGACTGTATCTGGACCGAAGGGCTTTGTGACTTGTGGTTCTTCGGATAGTGGCTTGGTTTGGACTGAGGTGCCTTCTGAGGGGAGTTGGGATTGCCATATTGAGCTGTTGATGTAGGTCCCTGAGGAGATTGAGTGAAGAATTTTGCCTGGAGATGAGTTAGTAGAGGTGTCTGAAGAGACAAGAGTGTTTGGCCTACCATTTTTGTCTGCTGCCAAGATGCACGTGCCTGGCAGTACGCCGTCCTTGGTTGCTTGATGTAATTTCCGATCGAAGTCGTCCATTTTCAATGGCACTTGGCTCACGTAGGCACGATCAGAGTCTATGTAATAGCCGCGAAGTCACAAAACGAATACTAAAAACCAACATTGTTAGCATGAAGAAGGTGCCGCTCTCTGAGTGCCGAGCTGAGTTGGAGCCGAGGCATTCAAGGTGGTTTGACTTGCGCGACTCGACTTCCTATCAAAAATTGATGGAATATTTAGTTAACGCTTTCAAGACGTATCGTCTCGTCCTGTGTTCCTGACGTCCACTTTGACATGTCCAATGCCAAGTGGTCTTTCCTGGCCAAAGGATGCACTTCCAGGCCGATTTCCTTAGACACGACCTAGGGCCAAGCCTTCGCTCTCTCAATCGCATACCTCTACACACCACAGCTCCCCATCGTCTCAGTGATCTCCTTCGAGTTGGTTCCAACACTGTCAAGATCCTTCGCCAGGACAATTCTGCCCTCTTCATCCTCCCTGCAATCACATCCGAACTCAGCACGAAAGTCAGGAAGAAGCTTTCCGTCCAGCTTCTCCAAAGCCTTGTTAGCAGCGCGAAGTTTCGCATATCTACCAGACTTGCCAGCGGAATGTGCAATGATCTTGTCATGAACCATAACCACAGCCACGACATCCTTTCTCTCCATGCCGTCGACGCTAGGAAGCTCACGAGCCATGAGCCGATAGTCCACACAGCCGAAGGTCGTCTGGAGCATGTTATGAAGGTGCGTGCAAGGATGGTTGTTGGCGAAGCTGTCGTAGATAGTCATGTCGCCGAAGTAGCACTTGACGTGTTCTTCGAAGAAGCGTTGTACCTGGTTGTAATCGAAGTTGGAGTCAATGAACATGGCTCCAATATATGCCTCGACAATATCCGGAAGGCACTTTGGTGGATCGGAGACGGTAGTCCAGTAATCAACACAGCCCTTACCCGCAATGCGCTTGGCCTCAAGAAGTTCGGTCGCGTAGTCGCGAACTTGGTGCTCGAGGGTGGCGTGATGGTGACGCAGATGCTTGTGGAAGCCGATGTCGACGCACAGTGCGCCCAGGAACTTGTTGCTGACCATGGCCATCTTGTGCTCGGTAAGCCATTGCGGGTCCTTGTCTGGGTACTTGTAGAAGAGATAGGTGATGCTCGCCATGTCGAGAAGGGCATCGCCCAAGAACTCCAGACGCTGGTAGCTTGGTACTTTCTCGTACATGTACGGTACTGAAGGATGCATGAAGGCGGAGTACAGCAGGCGTGGATACGTGAAAGTATACGCATGCTCCTTCTCGACCCTCAGCGCCAGGTCCTTCTGTACTGCGGTTGATTCGCCTGTCTGGTACGCAGGCTTGTCGTATGCATCGATGTAATCCTGCCAGGTTTGCATCTTGTGATCGTCACTCTTGACTAGCTTTGTGACAGCACGAACAGCGTCTCGCCAATGCTCTGGCTCCCACGCCTCTCCAGGCTTGTCGTGACTCAGGTAAGCGGCACCAATCAATGCCTCGCAGACGTCCGCGATGGTCTTCTCGCCAAGTCCGACTTCGCGAGGCTCGTGGTACATCTCTTTTTCCTGGCCCTTGACAACTCCTGTACCAACCAGCAACTTCAATCCTTCTGGATACCAGTATCTCCGATTGAATGCCAAGCTTCGGATGTACTCGTAAAGCTTAAGCTGAAGTGCAGTCTGGTATAGATTCTTGTTGCAAAGCATCAGCATACGCCGGACGTGAAACTCGAATTCGTTCTCATTGGGGTTCATGATGAAGGTGGAGATTGTTGTCGCTGTCTTGAGGAATGTATCGCCGATGAACTCGAGGCGCTCGTAATTCTCGCCCATGCCGCGTTGAAAGTTGACACGCTCCTCAGCTTCGTGCTCTCCTTGATTGTCGGAGTCCTTGGTAAAGGCTGCCAATGCGAATTCTGGCCCGCATGTCACCCCGACCGCTTCACACCCCTCGATACTAATGAGACAAGATTCGAATCGGTGAGCGATCGCCGGCCACACGAAACATGAAGCTGCAACGTTTGGGGTGATTGCAGAGATACGCAGCGGCTCCGGCACAATGTAAGCTTTTGTGACGGGCGCCAATTCTTTTTGTTCTGGTGGTGCGAGCATGTTGCGGCGTTGAAGTACAATGTCCGCTTCCACGACTGGCTGATTTTGGGACCAAACCCTTGCTTGTCGAGACTTTTTCCATAGACTGACGCTGTAGTTCATGATACTGCCGCCTCGATTGCCTTTGCCCTTGCTAGCATGCTCTGGAATGGGATCGTCTTGGTGCAACGAGCTGTCGACGCCTATGGAGTAGAATTTGCGACTCCCATCGAACATGTCCACAATGAACTTGTCGACAAAGCGATCGTGTGGCGTACTTGGAGTCCACTTGTACTCGTCGTTATCGAGAACATCCTCCAGGAGACGCCAGTCGATGGCCGTCATGGGGTCAATGTTATGGGCTGATGATGCCTGGTCGGTAGACAGCAGAAGAGTGGCAGGCGCGAGCCAGTACGACAGCTTGGCCGCATCCTCTTCATAGGTCTTGCTGAACACATCGCGGAAGACGCGGAATGTGAATGCAGTCAGCTTCTTAAGCCGCTCTTGATCCACGAGTAGCGGAGCTCCTAGGTCGGCGGATTTGACGGTGGTCGCGCGTCCGTCATTAAGGTAGATTGGAAAAGAAGGAAATTGCGGCATCTGTGTTCTCGTCAAGAATGCGATAGGCTGATGAACACGATCAAGCTTCTCCGGGAAATCGATGACTGTGATCCAGAGTTGCACGGGCAATGTGCCTCGCTGTTCGGCCCAAATCTTTGGTTTGATGCGCATGGCATACTGGTTGGTCTTCTTCATGTCCACAGCTAGTAGCGCGTTTCGCATAGCAGGAAGCTTCCTCTGATATACCGGCATAAGGTTCTCGTTGATCCACGATTTCTTCCTCAACTCGATAACCGCCTCGAAGGCAGCTGATCGCTTCGCTAGTGTCTTCTTTTGGTGGACTTTGCCAATCATGGATCGAAGTGGAGAGTTGCCGGGCAGCACGACCTCGCAAACGAACTTCTGCCCGCGGGAAGACACGACATAGGTGGGATGCTGCATCTCGTGACCGTCGGTAGGTATTGCGGATACAAATGTAGCCAGGATGTTCAGTGCATTGCCGTACGTCAGCTTGGCCTTTGAGACGGGATCCACGCGGACCTCCATATTCCTCTCTCGTTCCATCAATGCTTCAATGCTATCCGAATTGCCTTGAAGCTTGCGATCCTCAGGAAGCTGGTCGCAGTACGCCCTCATGCTCAGCTCAGCGTACCGCACTTCGTTCACTGTTTCCTTGTGTATCGAGTTGCCGTTCTCCACCATATGGATGAATTTGGAATTCTGATTGCGAGCACGACCGCGCGATTGGACGTACTGGATCATCGTGGCGTACATGTCGAAGCGGATGATGAGATTGCAGTCGGGCACATCAAGACCCTCCTCCGCCACGGACGTAGCGAAAAGGCAGTTTAGATCACCCTTGCGGAATTTCAGTAGAACCATAACCTGCTGACGAAACGAGAAGTTGTCTTCGTCCTGGCCGGTGTTACCAGAGCCAATCAAGAATGTTGACTTCATGTGTGGAGACTTGATCCGCTGAAAGAGGCTGTTCAGAAGGCGGGCAGTGTAGCGTTTGTCAACAAACACAATGCAGCGGTTGCTCGATGGCCGCTCGAACTGCTCAGCAAGATATCTGTAGAGCTCATAGACCTTCGAGCTGATACGATCTCTCGTGATTTCCGTGTCGAGGATATTTCGATGCTCTTGTGCAAAGGCCACTGCAGCATCGATGCGCTTCAAGGCACGGTCAAGGGCAGCCACTTCTCGACCTGCATTGCGCGCGTGGAACTTCTGCTCCGCAGCAAGCTTGTATCTCTTAGACTTCTCGTCAGAAAGGCAGTCAAGCAGATAGAAATCTGCACACCACGAGCCCAGGTGTCGCGCAACTTCGGCGGCACGGGTAAAGATTTTGGTGAATTGAGTCATGTCGCTGTAGCGGGCTCTAACGGCTTGTAAAAGCGGCGTCTCGAAGCCGGCCTGGGGAAGAGAGGGATATCTCATAATTTGTTCCTTGGGCTTCTTGATAGCGCTCGATAAGCTCATGTCGGATGTGGTGGCGATTTTCGAATCAAGGAGTGCCTCGAGCTCGTGCGCGGCTTGGATGACATCCATTTTGGCATCGATGGGACTGGCGGTCATGCCGAAGATACGTGGTCGATCGTGTACTTCTTCTTCGAGATAGAAGTCCTTGATGATTCTGCGGGTGGTAAGCTGTGAACATGATGTAATAGGAGGCTGACGTACCTCGCGTATGAATGGTTCTTCTTGGTATGGTGCGCCTCGTCGAAAATGAGGAGATTGATCTGCTTCATAGTGAGGTAGCCAAAGGAAAGTGCTTGGAACAGAATCTCGGCAGTACAGACGATTGCCTTGTTCTCGTAGCACTCCTTCATCCAACGAGTCTTGTCCCATCTGTCAGTATTGTCGGCTCCACAAAGTCTGGCGACCTTGTGATCAAGGTTGGTCTCGAGCACTGCAAATTGCTGGTATACCAAAGTCACGCTTGCCACCAGAAAGAACGAGATCTTTGCTTGAGATCCCTTGGCACGGTTCTCAATCTCGTGGTCAATGATCCATCGAAGAAGCAAGACTGCAATCAATGTCTTGCCTGAGCCCGTGTCGAGGACCGCGATGGTATTCTCCTGCTTTGCACGCTCGAACAGTTCAATCTGATACTCGCGAGGGTTCTTCACAATCTGCGTGTCGCGCTGCTGCTGCGCAAGTAAGGAGTGCACCGACTGCTCTTCATCGAGACCAGACTTGGGCTTCCCATCGCGGTTCTTGGGCTTCAGCGCTTCTTGTCCGGCGGAGCTCGTGATCCATGTGTCGAAAATGGCCTTCTGTGCTCTGCGTTTCTCCTTCCAGGTGATGGGGCCGGCGGCGGTTGGCATGCCATCGTCTTCATCCCCAGACCCCATAAAGCCATCCTCATCGGCCTGCTCGCTCTCGGGCGGATCTGCTATATTCGGCGCGCCCATGATGCCGGACTGTCAAGGCGACGGCGACGCGTCCAAGTGTGTGGTCGTGTTCTTATCGTGTTAGTCAAACAGCTCAGGCTGTCTGTGAGCAATGTGCGACTCGTCTCATCACATGTGGATGACTCCCGCGCGCATGTGGAGTCGTACAGCAGCCCGACTGCTTGCTGCTGCGACGGAGTTGTCGCGTTTGTTTGTGGTCGTAGTGGAAGTGGTGCTGATTGGTAGTTCTACGGAGTGAGCTCCGTCGTGGGGCGAGCTCAACTTCAGAAGCAAGCTGATGTAAGATCAGCTTCACCCTTCACCTGCAGCAGCATCCCAAGATGGCAGAGAACGAGCAAAGGTCCCTCCGCTCAGTCTACAGCGACGCCGAGCAGAAACGCACAAGCATCGAAAACAGCTTCGACTCAAACTCAGCGAGCTTCCAAGACAACCTCACCGCGGCCATCCAGCTCTACGAAGAATGCATAAAGCTCGCCGAGCAAATCTCACTCTTCTCACCAAACGAATCCCTCGAAGACATCGGCACAGCAGACCTTCAATACCTGCTCCTCCACCACCGAATAGCAGAGCTCGTACAGAAACTCAACACCGGCTTCGAGCACCGCAAAGCCAACCTCGAACGAGCCCAACGACATTACGAACGCTACCTCAAACAACTCGACAACTACGACATCCTCTCGAAAGACGACGCACAACTCCTAGAACAATACCACGACTCACCCACCACATTCTCCACAGCCAGCACAGCAGACGCCGCCCTACGAAGAGAAACCAAAATTCGCAGATTCAAAGAAGAGAAGTCCTTGAAGCAAAAGCTAGAATTTCTTCGCCAAAATCCGAGATTAGTGCAGGAAGATGATAGTCAAGCACGGGAAATCCAATTGACGGAGATTGCGTATTGTGCGCATCAAAGCTTTGCGAGTTTGGAAGGGATCGCGCAGGAACTGCATATTCTGTCGAAAGCTCCTCCGCCTGCTCAACCGCAGAATGGGCAGGGACCCAGCGACACTCGAGAGCGGGAGCGTGCGAGGTTTGATAAAGGGTACAGGGACCGTCTTGATGGGCGTTCACATCTTTCGGCGGGTATGAAGGGTCCGTTGCTTGATAAGAGTGGGAAGCCTTTGAGGCCTTTTACGCTGCTTGCAAGGGATGAGATGAGGCAGGGTGTTTTTAGGCCGGACCATAGCTTGCCGACTATGACGATTGATGAGTATCTGGAGGAAGAAAGGAGAAGAGGTGGTATGATTGATGGAGGTGGAGAGGCAAGTCGGCAGCAGAAGGTGGTGGACGAGGATGACATGGATGCTGCAGATCAGGCGACGTATAAGGCAAGGGAGTGGGATGAGTATGTGGAAGCCAATCCTAAGGGGAGTGGAAATACGATCAATAGAGGTTGAGGTGTTGGAAATATTGGACTGCCTCCTGATGCCGATGCTTCTCGCCGGCTACTTCAACGCGCACTCGACACTAATGATCCAAGTAATACGGCCTTGAGAGCCTTTCCAATAATGGCTCAAAATCAAAACTCACCAGTCCATGCAACTGCTTTGACCCACATCTTCCTAACGCTCGTTCCGCGCTCAACTGCTCTTCTCCCTTCTTCTGCCCAATCAGCTTGACCAATCTGGCAATCCCTCGCGCTTTCTCCGCCCGATATCACCACCGTTGCTGGAAAGCTAGTCGTCATTCTTCCACAATGTCGAAAAGCTCTCCGACTTTGGGATCTCGATCAAATCACACGGCTGCTCGTCTCAACAGAGATCACTCCGCAAGCACCTTTGCACAACTCCATCTTTCGCCAAGACCACTCCACGAACGCCGTGCGTGCTGCAAATCGCCCGAAGGATTTGAAGACCACGGCGAGAGCGGCGCCGGCATCCTCCTTCCCGTATTGTTTCACGTAGACTTCGAAATGCGGGCCGTTGGCTGATCGAGACGGTTCGGAAAGAAAGCGGTGGAGCGCTCCGCACTTTTCCTTGTTGGAAGGCAGGGCGAAGTAGAGTTCTCTTTGAAGTGGAGGCGAGTTGGTAATGGTGTCCCGGAATGTCTTGTTCACACTTTGGCTCAGCAGAACGGTACGGATACCGTATATGAGAAGTCGGGCAGCCTCTCCATCGGTGACGTCGAGTGAGATATGTTCGAGCAGTTCGAAGGTGTTGGCGCGCGCCGGCGGATGTGTTGATGTTCGTCATACCCGAATTTGTCAGAGATCACAACATCCCATCATAGCGACGTGAAACAGACCGTGTGTTTGTTTTCGGGCGTGTCGATTTTGGTATTAAAAGGGAAAAGATGAAGTTTGCAGTCACGACGATTCGCCGGGAACAGGCCGAGTCTCTTTGCAGCAACAGGCAAGTGCGAAATGGAGAAGCGGGAACGACGACCAGTGTTGGTCAACACGTGGAAACTTTACCAATTCCCGTCGGCTACCATGGAACCTGAAGAATCTTTCCCCGAGCAGATATCGAATCCTTCACCTCAAGTTGAGTGAAACAGCTTGCTTTCCTCGCGATCCTCGACCAGATACCACCACTTAGGATCATCCCAGGGCTTCGTACAATCTCAGCATTCCCTAGATGCCCATATGCTCTCGGCTATGGCACACGGCGGAGCCTTTAAAACACTGCATCGAATAGCTGCCCAAGCGTCGGGTTCTCCAACTTCTTCTCGAAGGTCTTCTCGTGAGTCTTCTCCTGCTCAAGTTCGCTGCAAGACTTTACGCGGCAGAAGTTGTAATCACGCCGGTAAAGATCGGTGCAATACTTTACGCGGTCGATACTGTATGCATGCTGGTAGAGGTACATCCGCCGCCAGGAGCCATGCTTGGCGGTGCTGGCATCCTCGAGTTCTGGAAGGCATCTGACCCGGTTCATGACCAGGTGCCCAACCTGTTCCCAGTCATCCGGCCTGACGCGCAAATACGTGCCTTCGCTCAGACTGATGTGTTCCCAGGAAGTCAATGGGTTGAGGTCGTGGCGCGGCAATGGTGGGTCGGGCATCGTGAACCAGAGTTCCCTCTGAAGATGTGGCGAGTTGGCAATGGTGTCGCGAAATGCCCGGCTCACACGCTGGCTGACGAGGGCGCGCCGAATGATTCTGGATGATGAATTTGGCCTCTCCAGCACATTTCTGAGGATCTGCTCGAGCAGCTCGAATGTGCCGGCAACACGTGCTCCAGCGGAGTGAGGGTTGGCGGCCATCTTGGACGTAGGTATGTCAGCGTCTTGGCCAGTAATTGGGGTTGGGACCATCACCTTGGTGATGACGACTCAGCGATCACTGCGGTGGTGATGCCAGAAGTCTCTGGAACAACTGGAAATGTAAACAGCGGAAATCTCCAACAGTGCCAAGAAAGAGATAGAGGTCCGTGCTTGAAAAGAGAGGCAAGGAATGGGGCGAGTCTGGAAGACAAGAGCGGCATCTGAGATAGCCATCTGCTAAGCCCGAGTGTGCAGTCTAATGCCTTGGCGCACCTTCGGCCACCGTGGCCATGCTCAAAGCTCAGGAACCCTCACCCTCAAGAATTGACTTAGCCAAGTAACATCCACACCCAGTCTCCAAGCGACCTTCAATACCCACTCTTTGTCGATTCACCAAGATCACATCAGCCATCGGTTCTCTGCCCTCGCTCATCGCCTTCGCCACTATCTTGCCCTCCGTCCCATTCACAATATCCCTCGCCTGCTCAGCCTCAGTAATCAACCCAACCGCCCCAATCAACAACTTCTGATTCGCAGCTTTGAGCTCCTTTCGAATCCTCGCCTGGGACTGAGGGGTTGGGGGTGGGTTTGGAGGGCATGGTTTGCTGCTGGATGGAAGGGATCCAAGGGCTGAGCGAATGTAGGATGGACCGGTTTGCATGAACCTCTATCTAGCTTGATGTTGAAGGTATATTAATACAACTCGGAAATTGCCAAATGATTCGGAATGAAAGTAATCGAGTGAGGTAGTGATGATAGGATGTTTCTACGGAAGTTTCTTACTATAGGCACTAGTGTTTATGTGGCTCGAAGAGCCACAAGTAAAGGCCGAAGAGCTATAAGTAAAGGCTAAGGCGACGAGCGGGGTAGGGTGAGCTAGATTACTATTAGAAACGCTTATAGTAAGATAGTCTAAAATATCTAAAGTAACTACTTCCGGAATACGCCTATAGTAATTACTATCCGGAATACCTACAGCGAGTACTATTCGAAATATCTATAGTATATAGTTCTTTCTAAGTAGGAACGCTTATAGTAAGTACTATCTATAAGGCGTATAGTAAGTCTAATCTAAAACGCCTAAAGTAATTTTAATCTAAAATACTTATAGGAATTCTAATTTAGAATACTTATAATACTAAGTACTATTTAGAACGCGTATAGTAACTCTAATCGGGAGCGCTAATAGTTAGTACTACTATCTATAACGCTTATACTAAGTTTTATTTAGAACACGCTATATAGTAATTCTAATCCGAAACGTATATACTAAGTCCTATCCGGAACGCGTATAGTAAGTACTATCCGGAACGCGTATAGTAAGTACTATCCGGAACGCGTATAGAAAGTCTAATTCGGAACGCTAATAGTAAGTACTATTAAGAACGCTTATAGTAAGTAGTACTATCTAAAATACCTACAGTAAGTACTATTTAGAATACTTATAGCAAGTTATATCCGAAACGGTTATAGTAAATACTACTAAAAACGTTTATAGCGAGTACCCTATATAACGCCTACTACGAGTACCCTATAAAATGCCTATAGCGAGTACTCTATAGAATATATATAGCGAGTAGTACTATCCGGAACGCGTAGGATAAGCCTTATTTTAAACGCTTAGTACAGTTAGTTCTATATAGACCGGAACGTTTCGAACTGTTTATAGTAAGTACCTTATATAACGCCTACTACGAGTACCTTATAAAACGCCTATAGTAAGCACTCTATAGAATATCTATAGCGAGTAGTACTATCCGGAACGCGTAGGATAAGCCTTATTTTAAACGCTTAGTATAGTTAGTCCTATATAAACCGGAACGCGTATACTAAGTCTAATCTAAAACGCTTATAGAAAATCTTATCCGGAATATATAAAGTAAGTCTAAGTCTAATCTAAAACTAAATACTTATATTAACTACTACGAACTATTTATAGCGAGTACCCTATATAGCGCCTACTACGAGTACCCTATAAAACGCCTATAGCGAGTACTCTATAGAATATCTATAGCGTACTACTATCTAAAATACCTATAGTAAGTACTATTTAGAGTACTTATAGCAAGTTATATCCGAAACGCTTATAGTAAATACTACTAAAAACGGTTATAGCGAGTAGTAGTATTCGAAACGCTTATAGCGGTTACTATCCGAGATATCTATAGCGAGTAGTACTATCCGGAACGCTTTAGAACGCGCTATATAGCAATTCTAATCCGAAATGCTTATACTAAGTCCTATCTAAAACGCGTATAGTAAGTACTATCCGGAACGCGTATAGCAAGTCCAATCTAGAACGCTAGTAGTAAGTACTATTAAGAACGCTTAGGCTTGTGGCAAGTAGTACTATCTAAAATACCTATAGTAAGTACTATTTAGAATACTTATAGCAAGTTGTATCCGAAACGCTTATAGTAGATACTACTAAAAATGCTTATAGCGAGTAGCAATATTTGAAACGCTTATAGCGGCAACCGTCCGAGATATCTATAGCAAGTAGTACTATCCAGAACGCTTATAGTAAGTCTAATCTAAAACGCTTATAGAAAGTCTTATCTTAAATATATAAAGCAAGTCTAAGTGTAATCCGGAACTGGATACTTATATTAAGTACTATCCGGATTCCGGAAGGCCTATAGCGAGCAGTACTGTCCGGAACGCTTACAGCAAATACTATCCAAAGCGCCTATAGCAAACAGTATTCGAACTGTTCACAGCGATCACCCTATAAAACGCCTATAGCGAGTACTCTACAGAATATCTATAGCGTACTGCTGTCTACAACGCCTATACCAAGTTTTATCCAGAACGCGCTATACAGTAATTCTAATCTAAAACGCTTATAGAAACTCTTATCCGGAATATATAAAGTAAGTCTAAGTCTAATCCGAAACTAAATGCTTTTATTAAGCACTATCCGGAAGGCTTATAGCGAGTAGTACTATCCGGAACGCTTATAGTAAATACCATCTAAAACGCCTATAGTTAAATAGTATTCGCACTATTTACAGCAAGTACCTTATATAACGCCTCCTACGAGTACCCTATTAAACGCCTATAGCGAGTACCCTATAGAATATCTATAGCGAGTAGTACTATCCGGAACGCTTACAGTAAATACTATCGAAAACGCCTATATTCGAACTACCTATAGCGAGTAACCTATATAACCTCTACTACGAGTATCTTATAAAACGCCTATAGTAAGCACTCTATAGAATATCTATAGCGAGTAGTACTATCCGGAACGTATAGGACCCTATAAAACGCCTATAGCGTACTACTATTTATAGCCTATACTAATTTTTATTTAGAACGCGCTATATAGTAATTCTAATCCGAAACGCTTATACTAAGTCTTATCCGAAACGCGTATAGTAAGTCTAATTCGGAACGCTAATAGTAAGTACTATTAAGAACGCTTATAGCAAGTATGTACTAAGTCTTATCCGGAACGCGTATAGTAAGTCTAACTCGGAACGCTTAATAGTAAGTACTATTAAGAACGCTTATAGTAAGTAGTACTATCTAAAATACCTATAATAAGTACTATTTAGAACACTTATAGTAAGCTATATCCGATACGCTTAGCCTTTCGAGTATACCGCCTCGAGTAAATATCCCCGGATTAGGCGTAAACGACTATATAGCCTCGAGTAAATACTACCGGATCGGGCGTAAAAGATATATATAGTATCGGAAATACTACTATTATAGCGGCGAAGCCTTACGATACATACTACGACTACTATGTCCTCCGAACTAGTCGCGAACTAAGGAGTTTTAACGTTCCTCGGATATAGCTAATTAGAGGCGGCTTTTAGATCGTTTTAAGCCGTACTAAGCCTAAAGTAGACCTACGGTTTGTTAAGTTATTATTATATTAGAGATAGCGTAACCGCGTAATACCGCCGCGAGCAAATACCGCCGGATTAGGCCTAAAAGTTAGATATACCCTTCCGGAATACTACTATCGCGGCGGCAACGCGTTATAATATAGACTCCGCGTAATACCGCCGCGAGCAAACACCGCCGGATAAGGTACATACGACGAAGACGCCCTTTTCGAGACTACTATCGAAGTTATAGCTCGTCGCGGTATATACTACGACGTCTACGCCTTTCCGGATCGTAGAGGTGTTTACGTTCCTCGCGTCTACTAATTAGAGGCCGCGGTTGGCCTATTTTAAGCCGCACTAAGCCTAAAGGGGCCCTAACTTTTGTTAAGTTGTTATATTTTAGACTATCTAAAACGCCTACAGTTACCAAATAGTATTCGAACTACTTATAGCGAGTACCTTATATAACGCCTACTGCGAGTACCTTATAAAACGCCTATAGCGAGTACTCTATAGAATATCTATAGCGAGTAGTACTATCCGAAACGCGTAGGCTAAGCCTTTCGAGTATACCGCTTCGAGCAAATACCGCCGGATTAGGTATAAACGACCGATATAGCATCGGAAATAATACTATCGTAGCCTTAAGATATATACTACGACTCCTACAATCTCCGAACCGCTTACGAACTATATACTACGACTCCTATAATCTCCGAACCGCTCGTAAACTAAGAAATTTTAAAGTTCCTCGGCTATAGCTAAGTAGAGTCGGCTTTTAGCTTATTTTAAGCCGTAGTAAGCCTAAAGGGGCCGTAAGTACCCTATAAAACGCCTATAGCGAGTACTCTATAGAATACCTATAGCGAGTAGTACTATCCGGAACGCGTAGGACAAGCTAACTACTATCTATAACGCCTATAGAAAGTCTAATTTAGAACGTTTATAATAGTAACTTAGTAAGTACTATTCGGAACGCGTATAGCAAGTCTAATCCGGAGCGCTAATAGTTAGTACTACTATCTATAACGCTTATACCAAGTTCTATTTAGAACGCGCTATATAGCAATTCTAATCCGAAACGCCTATACTAAGTCTTATCCGAAACGCGTAGAGTAAGTACTATCCGGAACGCGTATAGTAGGTCTAATTTAGAACGGTAATAGTAAGTACTATTACGAACGCTTATAGTAAGTAGTACTTTCTAAAATACCTATAGTAAGTACTATTTAGAATACTTATAGCAAGTTATATCCAAAACGCTTATAGTGAATACTACTAAAAACGCCTATAGCGAGTAGTAATATTCGAAACGCCTATAGCGGTAACTATCTAAGATATCTATAGCGAGTAGTACTATCCGGAACGCGTAGGACAAGCCTTATTTTAAACGCTTAGTATAGTTCGTCCTATATAAACCGGAACGCGTATAGCAAGTCTAATAATCTAATCCGAAACGCCTACAGAAAGTCTTGTCCGGAATGTATAAAGTAAGTCTAAGTCTAATCCGAAACTAAATACTTATACGAAGCACTATCCGGAAGGCCTATAGCGAGTAGTACTATCCGGAACGCTTATAGCAAATACTATCTGAAACGCCTATAGTTAAATAGCATTCGAACTATCTATAGCGAGTACCCTATATAACGCCTATAGCGAGTACTCTATAGAATATCTATAGCGAGTAGTACTATCCGGAACGCGTAGGATAAGCTAACTATTATCTATAACGCCTATAATAGGTCTAATTCAGAACGCTTATAATACTAAGTACTATTTAGAACGCGTATAGTAAGTCTAATAACTCTAATCCGGAGCGCTAACAGTTAGTACTACTATCTATAACGCCTATACTAAGTTTTATTTAGAACGCACTATATAGCAATTCTAATCCGAAACGCTTATACTAAGTCTTATCCGGAACGCGTAGAGGAAGTCTATCCGGAACGCAAATAGCAAGTACTATTAGGAACGCTTATAGCAAGTAGGACTATCTAAAATATCTATAGTAAGTCCTATTTAGAATACTTATAGCAAGTCTAATCCGAAACGCTTGTAGTAAATACTACTAAAAACGCTTATAGCGAGTAGTAATATTCGAAACGCTTATAGCAGTAACTGTCCGAGATAGCTATAGCGAGTAGTACTATCCGAAACGCTTATAGCAAATACTATCTAAAACGCCTATAGTTAAATAGGATTCGAACTATTTATAGCGAGTACCTTATCTAACGCCTACTATAAGTACCCTATAAAACGCCTATAGCGAGTAGTACTATCCGGAACGCGTAGGATAAGCCTTTCGAGCCTACCGCTCCGAGTAAATACCGCCGGATTAGGCGCGAACGATACCGCCTCGAGCAAAAAACGCCGCCGGATTAGGCGTAAACGACGGAGACGGCCTCGGAAACACTACTATCGCGGCGCCGGAGCGTTATAGTCGATACCGCGACTCCTACGCCCTCCGGACCGCGCGAGAATCGAGAAATTTTAAAGTTCCTCGCCGCCGACTAATTAGAGTCGGCTTTTCGGTCGTTTTAAGCCGCACTAAGCCTAAAGGGGCCCCAACTTTTGTTAAGTTGTCATATTATAGATTCCTTCCGGAATCTAGAAGTTTGTAGACAAAGACCTAGTTTGTAGCCGGCTTTGAATTTGCAAATCTATTTAAAGATTATTAGTTTAAAAAGGAAGTATAAAGTATAGCTAATTCGCAGTTCGGGGCTTTCTCCTTAGTCTTATAGCTCGAAGTAGCAGCATGCGGTTATAATATCAAAGATCTGAAGAAAGGAAGGAAATCGATGCTTTCGTCATTGTATAGCTGTCTATTACCGGGAGTGCGTCAGGGATGGGGTATCGACGAAAATGTGCTGCGAATTTCTAGACCAAGCTGTACACCTGCAAATGCAATGCAATGCAGCGCTATGCAACGCTCAATTACGAGCTACTCGGATCACTGCATGCTCCTCAATTTCTCCTGCTCTTCGGTAGTGAGGGCATTGAAGACCTCTGCGAATTCTGGCTTCTGTGCTTGCTGCTGGAAGAAGCTCAATAGATACTGTTGGGTTTCGTCGTCTCTGCCACGGCTAGTCGCTGGACCATCCTCAGCAGCGAAAGCCATGAGTTGCGATTTTGTCATTCCTGATCCGAGATCGAGGAAGTCGTCGCCGTCGTCTTCCCAGTCTCCATCATCCTCATCACCATCGTCTAGTTCGGCTGCAGCTGCAGCATCAATGTTGCGCTGAGCTCCGGAAGCCGAAAGAAGTTCTTCGACAAGAACTTTGATGATCTTGAGTTGCGCCGGAATGACCGTGTATTGATCTGGCTGCTGTTTAGCACGTGATCGGGTTAAGATACGATCTGATTTGGGCACAATAAGGTCACCTTTGACCTGGATCTGTGCAAGGCGAGGATCTTGAAGCTCGTATAACTTGGACAGCGCAACAACACTAGTCGAGTCAGTCAGTATCAATCTGTCATGTGAGGAGTGTTTGGCTTACTTTTGACGGATGTCGTCGTAGCCTGCAAAGTTGATGGAGTTTTCCAACCACTTGCTAATGACCACCTGCAGGCCATTTTGATCGCCAATGCGAACATCAGCGAGGAAGCCCACCACATCCGAGGCGGAGATCAGAGAAAGTCTTGCAAACACGAGGATCAAGCTCTGAATAAATTGTGCTTGAGAGGCGGTGGCCAGCCGCACGGCAACAGCTTGGAGCAGCTGCATGAGATATGGCCCAAGCTTGTCCGAACCCGCCTTCTCGACAACTTCTGCAGCCAGACCACCGACCTCAGAAGCGCCGTTGTCGTCCACGGATGGATTCAGAAGTCGATCGATGATAATCAGAACAACTTCAAGACCGCCTTTGCCGGCTTGGTCCTGGAAATTGAACACTTGTTCCGAGTCGTGGTGCAGCATGTGCTTGACCGCACAAGTGGCGGACTTGAGAAGCTCATCGTCTTGCGAGCCAAGAAGAAGCCGGGTAAGACGAGGCATGACTGTCGTGATAAAGCCTGCTGGCAGTGGGGTCGAGCCATTCTCAGCCAAGACTGCGAGCAGTTCGGCGGCGAGGTTTGCAAGAGCGTTTTCTTCCGTCAAAGTGGCAACATCGAACGCGCCCATAAGGGATGGTAAGACTTTCTGTACAAGCTGTGCGTACGAGTCGCTCCCAGACTCCGAAATTGTTCTTGCAATCTCTTCGAAAGTCTCGGTTACCAGAAGCGCGATCTGGAAGTTTGTTGCTCCCCGGCTCGCAGCGGTAAACAGCAAGTCAATACCACCTCCGGTCAGACACGTTCTGGTATCCAAGAGTAGGGCATCGCGTAAAGTTTCGATGATGGTGATGAGCAGATCATCGTTGTCGTCCAGTTCGCTGAGGTCTTGAGTGTTGAGGAAATTCGACAAAGACGTGATTATGGCTGGCTGCTTTTGCAGTGTAACTGCCGGTGGAAGCGACGCAAGATAGTACTGAAGCGCACGGATGCATGAGACCTTGACAATCTCGGACTCGTCGCTTGATATGGCTAGGAGCGTGGCCTCCATGAACGATGTGGCTACTGATTGGAGAGCCTCGCCGGATGTCCTCGTGAGGCTTCCCGCGACCAAGTAACCTCTGGCGCGAAGGAAGACTGGTTCTTCTTGCATTGCGTATTTGATGAAGTCGACGTAGCCGTTCGCCGACTCAGGGCCGATCTGTTTCTCGACATCTTGGAAATCGCCCAGAAGCTGATTGAGTAGGTACAGGGCGGCTTCCTTGACCTTCCAGCCTGCATTCTCAGAGTATAGGGAGCGTGTATATGCCAAAAGACCTTCGACAGTAGCATTGTTGAGCCACTCGCCCAGCTTGATAACGAGATCACCGCATGCCGATCGTGGCGTATAATTGGCAGTGACGTTGACTTCTTCGGAGAGGAAAACATTGACATCGATATCCCATAGGCCTTCCTCCTCGGTAGTGATTTGCGCATATGCCACTGCGACTTTCATGACGTCGGTAATCCACGTGGTGCCACCTGCTTGAGATTGCAATTGTTGCTCGAGCTCTTTTCGCACGGGCGGAGCACGCAAGCAGGCCTGCATGAAGTCGAGTTCCTCAAGCACCAGGAAGTCCAGCGTAAATGGCAAACCATCGGCATCTTCAAGTCTTCCTTGGCCAAAGTCTTCTATGTACTGTTGGAAGTACTGAGCTTGAAGGGTTGAAAGTTCTTGCCAGGTGGCTGAGAAGAGAGCTGGACTGTGCGGCGAAAGCATTTGAGAGAACAAGGTGCGGATGCGCATCAGAACCTTGACGACTTGCAGCTTGAGTGCGACTGAGCCACGATGGTGTTCTGCAGCAGCATCTTTCTTTCCTTCGGCTGGTGCTGGAGGGAGTGGAGTTTTTAGAGACTCAATGGCAAATGAGATCCAGGCGCCCAGATTCTCCTCAGCAAACGCCTTCACAGCAGCCTTGTGATCTTCCATGACCATCTCAAGCAAGTCAAAACAAGATCGAAATACGGAGACAGCAAGTGCTCGCAGCGCCGCTGGTCGAGCGTCATTTGCAGCGACATCGTAAACGACCTTGACCAGATCTCGTGCGACGTTGAAGAATTGTTCATCGTTGAAAGAGTCGTCGACCAGCTCATTCAGAACTTTCAAGGCGCCATGGAGCTGGGCATCGGTGCCAGTTGCAACGACATTGAGAACAGTCGGGAGAAGGTCTGGCCAGTCTTCGGGAAAGTCGGCGCTGGCAATCTTGCTGACCACGAGACTGGCGGCGCTCTTGATCTTCCTCTCGTCCCGCCCGCTCACGGCAAGATCAAGCAGTTGCTGGCGGATTTGAGCCTTCCTGGCCTCGTCGGCAAACAATGGGCCATTGAATTCGTCAAAACTGGTGGACCAGCAGGCGAGCACCCAATTCTTGAGCACCAGCAAAGCCGCCTGTCGCACTTCCAGGGGAACATTGTCATGTGCTCCGATTGAGATCAGGGCAGCTGGAAAGTCCGGGTTGGGATATTGCTGCTTCAGCTGCCATTCGGCATTCTTCCGCGGAGCCTCCTGGGCGGACTGCGTTTCGGTAAGCAGACGCACTAGTTGCTCCTCCATTTCGAGGCTGGCTCAGCTCCTGGCAGCGCTGCCACTGGTGTAACAAGCGATGCGCACCGAGGCCCACAGGTATGACTGCTGTCTTGGAGTCTCTTCGGTGGACGTCGTCGGCGTCTCTACGCTGAGAGGGGAGTCCCACTGTGCGCGCTGGCCGCAAGGTTGACTGCAGGATATATCTTCAGCGGGAATAATACATGTAGTGCAGCTCACAGAAGGTCGGGATGATGTTGAGCCGGCGTATTTCTTGATCAAGTGCAAGTGAAGATCTTTAGTTGCGCTGAGTCGCGTCACTTTCGCGCCGCGGGACCGAACCTTGTCTTGGCTTGGCAGCGAGGGGTCGCACCGGTCGCGTCGCACCGGCGTCGAAAGGACAGCAGTCACAGTGCAACTTCTTGCAATCCATCAGCACGCATCAACACGCAGATGTCGGTGTCGGGCAAGCAGCATGCCCCCGCCCCAGGAGCCGCCGACGTTCCGCATGTTCGTGACGGCATTCACCGACTTCCTCGCGGTGGCCATCCACACCATCCTGTACGAACGCCAAATCTATCCTGCCACCGCCTTCATCTCCGCCAAGAAGTATAACTTTCCCGTCCGACAGAATCGCCACCCACAGGTCTGCGAATGGATCAACGATGCGGTCAATGCCGTGGAAGCCGAGCTCTTCAAAGGCAGCGTCGAGCGTGTGGCGGTCGTCATCTACAGTAAGCAGGCCAAGCCGCTGGAAAGAGTCGTGTTTGACGTGTCCCGCTTTCCGGTCGTGCCGTCTGCGCAGTTCGATGTCCCTCTCGAGCGAGTGGAGGCGGACGGATCCCAGGCCGTCATCCTCCCACGCGTCGATCTGGAGGAACAATTGCGAGCCACCATGAGCCGTCTATCCAACTGCGGCTCCACCCTCAAGACCCTGCCCCCGGGCTGCTCTTTCACTGTCGCAATCGAGCTCAAAGCTGCGAGTGCGGCGCCCTTGAAACACCCTCAGCCATGGGTGCCAGCCGAGCGTCAATCACCCTCATACGACGAAGCTTCTGACGCACACACGCATACAGTGCCCGTGAGGTCGGTCGCCGCAGGAGAGATGGTCTTCGAAACGTGGCTTGAAGAGCTCGAAGATCAGTCCCCGGCAGGCCTTTCGGATTCATTCTGAGGCGGACGGACGAGGTAATCATCATCCTCGTAGAACACTGGTCCAAGCTGTGTCGCCATCCTTACTTCTGTGAGAGCGTCAGCAACATCGCGCTACGATCGCAAGAGAGAATCAAGGATCATGTTGACTCTGGGGACCGACTGGTGGCCCTGCAGCAAGTCGGCATCACCGCAGATCTACAATCCTTCGAAGGAGCTCTGATCGATCGCATCGCTCCACCTGGCGGCAAGCTGATGTAATACCGCGCTACTGCGAGGCCAGCAGTTTGGTAACGTCGACCACATCTTTACATGCATCCTAGGATCATCTTTGCAGATCACAAAGGAATGGCACTTTCAGGACTCACAAACTTAGCCATCTGCAGATGCTGCTTGGTCCGTTCTCTAAGATCATTTTCACTAGGCAAAAAATCCCGAAGCGACCAAGGAAAATGCACATCGCTAAGGCAACAAGTCGAGCGGGACATATGCTTTGTGAGTTCGAAGCAATTGACGCAAAATCGCAAAGCGACCGCCACAGCTGCAGCCTTTGGCCTGGTTATATACGGGAATTCTGCGGCAATGAAGAAGAGAATGTATTGTGAGCAGCAATGTGCGTGCTACCGACCTGCGCTCGCACCGTGAAGCAGCCGTCTATTTTGACGACTTCCCAAAAGCTAGACCGCTCGACAGTGCACGATAAATCTGACCAGCCTTGAAGGATGTGTTGCCTGAGGACATGGTCTTGGCACGCTCTATTTGCTGGCAACTCTTGAAATGTCTGCCAGATGATGCGTAAGCGTTTTTGAGCTTCGCCTGAGGACATTATGATCTGGACTCTGGATATATCTTCCACTCGACCCTCCGATTATTCCAGACTCCAAACCACTTCTCATCTGCTTCTCACCTTCGATACAGACTTGCTTGCCCACAAAATCACGCGATCAAGTCACACCTTGCGTCAATACGAAATCTTCTTTACCCAGTGCCTCGTTCACAATGAGGACCGGAAGTGCGATCACCGGCCTCGCCGGCCTCGCCTCAATTTCAAGTGGCGTAACTGCTTCGCTGCCCAACATCATCGCAGGCTGCGATCACATTTGCAAGCAGCGGATGCTGTACTCAACACTCGATGCCGGGGTAAGATTCGGCGTCGATCTGGCCTTGGATGCCTACAATTCCGCCAAATGGTGTGCCTCTGAGGATTCGTGTCCAGCCACCATCGATTCCGCGTGCAGTATGATCACCAGGAGATTGATTAGCGGAGCCGGGCACGTCCTCAGAAATGGCGATGATGTGGATTACGTCAACTTTGAGGCCAAATCGTTTCAACAAGCAACATACTGGGGCGCAGAGTGGGGATACCGAGCTTTGAACCGCACCAGCGAAGGCATCGATATCAATCCAGTTGCCATGAAGCGTTTGAAGAAAACTTTGAAGTACTTCCCGATAATGCCAGAGGGATCGGTTGTCAATGAAGAGGCTTTCGAGGAGGAAATGAACAAGCCCTCTCCAGCGAAACCTGCGCCCTTGATGCAGCCGAGAGATGTTGCTCCACTTACTTCGACTACCTCGCCGAGTAGAGGTGCTTGTGGGATCTTGCCTTCGTTCACCACGCACTATAATGCGCAAGGGTTGAACGTGACAATCGACCTCTGTGCACATTCGAACGATGCGATAGGTACATATCCTACCCTGACTTCAGCCCATTCGACATCGATGACCGATTCCGGACCAGTTACTACGACTGTGAATTCTGCTACAAATGGAGAGACGCCCACTGCTTCAAAATCAACATCGGAAGCGCTGGTCACCGCTATTCTACCTGGTGGATCAACCGCGATCGTGACGGCTCTTCTACCGGCAGGATCGCCTACTGCGTTACCAGAGACAAGTGACACTGCTGCGATCTCCGACTCCGCTAGCACGTCTGCTGCTGCAACCACAACACGAAGTTCTCTCGCAACCTCTTCGCACCATGCAACGAGACCATCCACTGTCAATTTTGCCACAACTTTGCCAGCTCACGATCCGTCGTCGCAGCCTAAATCCGCATCTTCGTCTTCTCTCGAACACACAGCTCCCGCCGATCCGAAATCCGTTGGATCCTCAAGTGTGGCATCTTCCACCCAAAAGACAGCGGGATCTTCTCCGACCGGCAGCGATCCGCATTCAAGCCAAACCTCCGCTCATCCGCCGAGTGCTGGAGAAAGTTATGGTGCTAATGATTATGACGAAGACGACGAGCATGATGACCATAAACTCCTCTTGGGACTTGGTGTTGGCCTAGGTCTCGGCGTTCCGGTAGTTGGCGGAGTCCTCTGGGCCTTGGGCGATCACTTTCTGGTCGAGAAAACGCTCAGCGCCATCATCAAAGACACTGTGCTCAAAGGAGCCGTGTGGCTCAAATCTCTCCTCCAAGCAAAAGACGAGTCAGTGGATCGCATTACACAGATGAGTGCTGAAGATGCACAATTTCTGCGCCAGCCAGGCTTGCGCCAGTTGGACGAGACAAACTACCGCTTTGAAAGAATCATGCAAGATTACGTCGACCAGGACATTCCAGACGTGCGCGCGCGAATCGAGGATTTGGAGGGTGAGTTCAATCCAGAACAGGCTATGACGCTCCCGGATGGCACGCTCTTTGACAATGGACTTCGACGGGTATTCCGTTACGAAAGGTACAGCCCGAGCCGCGGCATGATGGAGAGCGAATATGTTCGCCCCGCTGACCCCGGCAACTCACTCAACTATTATCTGGAAGACTATGGCTGGCGTCGCTTCGTCAAAACCACTCCCGAAGGACACCCGGTCCTAAGAAATGGTCGACCACGCTACACATGGAAGAGACCTGCAGACTTGCTCCTCATCGACGAAGACCTCGAGTGGCGAAACGTTCGTTCCCGATTCGGAAGGCGTGACGCCGACACTTCTAATCCCGTTTTCGAATACCTTTCAAACCCCATCGGCACTCCCGTAGGCGACGACCTCTCCTCTCAACCCATCATAAAACTCAACGGAGAATCCATCATCGTCGACAGCGTCGGCCGCGTCCAAGACTCGCTCGGAGACACCATCGCAGCGGAAATGCTCCCTTCCGCAAACTCCTCGCCCACGCTCCGAAAATTTCTGAAAGATATCGGCAGCAAGTATCTTTTGATCTGGGATGCTGCGGATGGAGAAAATTTGCAGATCATCTCGAAGGAAGAGTTTTTGAACAGGCCGGGAAACCCTGTGCTTCGGAATCCGGCTCGTGGGTCGATTTTTGGGAATTCTATTCCTGCTGCTGCTGGAACTACGACTAAGTATCTTTCGACGGATTATGTTACGAGGACTCATCATGTGGACTTTACGACTTTGTATGAGAGTACGGCACTCGTCACTGGTTCTATGCCTGCTCCTACTACGCTGGCTACGATTCGAAGGTGAAGTGCGATGTTTTTTGATCGAAGGAATTTTGCGTTCGTTTTTGGGTTTGACGTTACGGATATGCGCTCTATGGGTGATTTGATTAGTATGCGCTCGATGTCGAAACTGGCGTCTGTCACGGATCGGAGTCGAAGAAGTACATAAGAACTTCCTATGAGCTCTACGCTGGGTACTCCGTCGCAACCATATAGCGAAGTCTCCCATTCTAGTTTCACATCAGCAGTTCCACATCCCTCCCTCCCTTCTATCATGGGGGGCATTGCAACTTGGAGCAGTGAAAGCAGCAGCACTGCTCGCGGATGGACCTTCAGTGAACTCGACTTTGCAATCCGATGATGATAGATGTGTTCAAAAAATTGAGAAACCAGGCTACGATCGTCCGAGCACAATCTTGTCCATCTGCCGAAGGCTTTAAGAATCTCACCTGTGGAGTTGTTGGCTCTACTCCGCCCGGATGTGATTAAGCTCGGCAAATACTCTTTCAGACTGAGTCGTTCAATCGTCACGTGCTTCAATCATATCACTTCACACTTCAGGCCTTCATCAACATCTTCTTCAACAGCAGCATCGCGGAAATTACCAAGACCAACCAAATTTCAGTATAAATCTACGATCTACCATGGCATCACAAATATGGGATCCGAACTCAGACTCTTTTCCGACCATCGAAGAGCTTCCCGCGATTGAAGGAGCCCCAAAATATGCGGCTTGGTTCTGGGGCAAAGATGACTATCTGGGTAGAATCAATCTGCTGACGCCAGCTCGCGTGAAAGCCGCAGCAGCAGAGATCAAGACTGGTGAGCTAGCAAGGACCGACCTGCCTCTTCATGTTCCAGAACAGCCTGCTTTCGGACGCCAGCAATTTGAGCACAAAATCACACCACTGAGGCCGGATCTGGCTTATGATGACATTTACTCGCTGAATACGCAGTCGGGAACACAGTGGGTGAGTACAGAGCGGTGTGGAAGCTGCAGCACATCGGAAAAGCGATTGACGAGGCGGTAGGATGGATTTCGACACGTTGCCCACCATGAGACAGGATACTTTTACAACTGGACCACAGGGAAGGACATCGATGGACCGGAACGCAACGAGAAAGCCAGTATTCACTACTGGTCGCAACACGGTCTTGCAGGTCGTGGAGGTAAGACGGCATTTCCCCTCCTGGTCCCCGACTCTAGAAAAATGATTCACAACTTCCAGTTCTCCTGGACTATCGCAGCTACGCGACATCCAAAGGAATCCAATACGATTCCGGAACTGCCCACGCGATTTCTTACCAAGATCTAGTTGAGACGGGCAAATCCCAAGGCATTGACATTCGTCCGGCTTCTCAGGGAGGTGACATTCAGATCGGAGACATCCTATTCATCCGAGCAGGTTATACTGAAGACTATTACAAACGCACCAAAGAAGCCAACACGGCGCTAGGCCTTCGCAAATTCGCGCCAGAAGGCAGCGACTCCGAGGTCCAGGCATGGGCCGGCGTGAAACAAGGCGACGAGATGCGGAATTGGTTGCATGATTGCTACTTCGCCGCTGTAGGAGGTGATTCTCCCACTTTCGAAAAATTCCCGCCTCCCGCAGACGGTACTGGGCTGCATCCATATCTTCTGGCTTGTTGGGGAATGCCGCTTGGGGAGATGATTGATCTTGAGAAGGTCGCGCAGTTGGCGAAGAAGAATCAGAAGTGGACGTTCTTTTTTACAAGTGCACCTGCTAATGTTGTGAGAGGTGTGAGTAGCCATGTGAACGGGACTGCAGTCTTTTAAGGGAGGTGGAAGTTGACAGCTCGTCGAAGACTGTGATGAGAAATGAAGAACGCAGCTGAAAAAAAATCGGCTTCGGTTGTTGTTTTCGATGTGGTGATGACTTTCGAGCAATGCAGAGCCTTTGGCCGCGGATCTGCTGGGTTGGTGATTCGTTTTGATGTCTGATTTCGAGGCCAGGCGCAGATTTCGCAACGATCTCTGACGCTGGTCTTCCCGCGATTGCTGCATTTCGTCTCGGGGAAGTTGGAAATAACCTTTTACAACAAACATGATATTTCAGCTGCCGGATGCGCTTTTGTACGCCCTGATAGCTTCGAGGCATGGTCCCATGCGGAAGCTACTCTGCACATGATATGTCAGATCCAGCTGCGATGATTAGGCGCGTGATGAGTGGGATCCTGTGCACCTCGAATGGATGACATCAGAATGATGGGGAGTATGTGAGAGGTTGTGCCCTGACTCTTGCCTTGTAGAAAGTCTGCGACTTGCCGCTCGTGACAAGATCAAATGCTCGCCCTGCATGCACCCTTATCGAACCGAATTCTCGCGGCCTTGGGACTGCATGATTACGTATCCTTAGTAGGTGTTCTCACTCCTTGTCTACCAGAAGCATCTTGGCTCTGGCAGCTTGCAAAACCTCGGTATAAAATCTAGCCTTAGAGCCTGGCGCAAATGAACCATGCAAAAAGGGCACGATATCCTTTGGCTGGCCAAGTCGCCCCCTCAAGCTCGGAAGCCTAGAGCTCTCTCTGGTCTCGATGAAGTGGCACAAGGCCCCTGGGATCCCACTGATAGCTCGTTCCAGTTTCCGAATCTCATCAGGTGTCTGTATTTTGCGAGGCATGCCGTAATAGGTCATGAACACAGCCTCCTCAGCGAACAGCGTCCATATCTTCGACCCTTCACTTCCCGTTTCGAACGCGTGTCGAACAACTTCCCAGTCAGACGGGAAGAAATCAACAGTCTCAAGCAGTTTGAGCATTACCTGATCCTGGAAGTCGTGGATCAGGTACTTGTCAGCCATCACCCAGGAATCAATCAAGGTCTTCTGCAGTGCGGAGTTCTCGTCCCGGCTCTTATACAGGTTGAATACTGGCATCGACCCATTCACGATGAAGTGTATCAAGAGCTCGAATGCGTCCTTGCCGTCGTCAGGGAAATGAAGCTTCCCGATGTTGTCTGGGCCCCAGCTCTCGTGCTTGATGGCGTTGGCGAAGTATTCCGAAGTCTGTTTCAGACGGCTCTCGGGAACCAGATACAGCTCATCATTGTTCTTGCCGAGGAAAAGTTTGATGAAGCGGTCGGACTTCAGCTGGCTTTTCGCTGTTAGCACTCTTGCTGAACACGGCTGTTATGGCTTGACGCACCTTCCAAGCGCGGCGGCTGCCTCGGCCATTGTACAGCGCGCTGAGTGCTCCTTCGTGTGCGTCTTCTCGCGATGTTCTGTAATGGATGGTGTGGACGTAGAAAATTGCGCTTCGCTGCAAAAGAATTGCAATCAGAGTGATCAGCAGTAGTCGCCGATGAGAGCCGTTTCGGACCGAAACTCAATTTGAGATTTGGCAGGCGCGAGTTCCCGCGCTAAGCATGTGAAAGTAAGCGACAGGAAGCTCTTTCTACACATTCATACAGCCAAATGAAGTACAACTTTGCCAACGCACTCGCAGCTCCTCTCGCGCATTAACGTCATTGCTCTTCTCATTTCTTCTCGGCTCTCTCGATCGCCTGACTCACGATATCTCCAACCATGTACTCAGTCCAATGAGGGCTATTTGACGCCTTGTCAAGACGATATCCGAAATGCCAGGCTGAATTGCTAATCAGTTTTCCCTGGGCTTCGCCAATAGCCGACCACAAGTTTCCGATATTGCTGAGAGCCGTCAGTTGCTCCCATTTCATTGCAGGAGGTCTATCTCTAAAGATTATGTGGATGAGCTCTTCTGCAAACAGTCTCGCAAGCTTCGATCCAGGCCGAATGAGTTCGAAGATTTGGTCCAAATCGTGAGTCTCTGGCGATAAAGCTGAGTCCTCGAAGTAGTGGATCAGAGTCAGCATGCACTCGTCCTGGAACTGTTTGATGTCGTACTGCAATCGATACTGTGGTTAGCGAGTGTATAATAATCGCATGCATGCAGAGTAACCTTTTCTCCTAGAGCCCAGCACTTCACCAGCAGCACGAGTGCACCACCGTTGGGCGGGTCGAAGACCGCCTCGCGGTTTATCATCCAGTATATGGCACATTCCCAGGCTTCTCTGTCGTCATCTGGAAAGTCCAGCTTGCCTTCTTTGCCTTCGAGGAATGCGTCACGTTGCAGAGCTTTCTCGAACCACGGAGACGCTGCTTCGAGAAGCACCTGTTGGACGCGGATCGGGGTCGTGTCTTGAGCAATAGTTATATTGATCAGACGGTCGGCCTGCAGAGATCAGGAAGTATGTCAGTAGATTACGACTCGGAGGGAATGGGATCCTGGCTCTTACTCGATGAGTTCTGGGATTTCTGGGTACTCGTCTTGTAATGCCATGTTTGATGGACAGTGTTATGAGACCGGGCTGCAACTCCACCTGTTTAGCAGCATGGAAACCCCCGTAGGCTCTCCTCGCTAAATATTATGTTGACATGCAAAGCGAGACTTATGTCTCAAATCACAACGACGCCGATTGTGGTAGGAAACAAAGCTCGACTTATTTGAGTACATCAAGACATGCTTTGGTTCACCTGAAACAAATTCCGTATCCAGCATCTATTTTCAGCCTTTCGACGGAGACTCGAATGACTCCATGTATTGCGGCACATTGAAGAGCGATAGCGGTCAACAATGATCGCAAATGCTGCCTAGGCCATCGTAAGTATGGTAAGACAATCACCACCGCAGCAATCGTAGCCCGTCGGTCGCAAAGCCTCTCAATGAGTTGTGGTAGTAATGCCAAGAAGGTCTAGTATCTGGACCTTGAGAGATGGAGGATTCCTGCTGCATTTCTCGTACGCATCCTTCAGCTCTTCCTCGTCCGAGTATGTATCGTACGCTGCTCTTGTTGGGTCTAACACGGAAGGCTCGCTCGGAGACTTGCGCGTCAGCCATGGCCTGTATCGACGAAAGGTCATGTCGCCCCTACGCCATCCAATGCGCCATCCTCCTCGATGGTCGACAAGTCCATAGACCTGGTATCCGCTCAGCGTTTTGTCATATATAATAAACCTGGTGATGCGGTTGATATCGTCCTCTCCAATCAATGGCAGATGGTTTTGAGCCTCAGTTGCCGACATTTTCCTGCAATCAAGGAAAAAGCGAGGCTGAGACCAGAAGTTGCGGAAGCTCTCTTTGTAGAGCGCATGGGCTTCGCGGTTTATAAGTTTGCAGGTGAGCAGCAAATCTCTAGATGGCGGAACGGCATTGAGCAGATCGATTCTTTGCCCTCGTTGATCTGCCTCGTAGACAGTCGCGTATATGTTCATGCAAAGCTCAGCTGGCAAGGAAAGCAGAGTCGCGGTTGGCGATGGTTCTTCATTCATGTTCATCGCGTCTTCTGTTGAGATGTCATTCGAAATGAGATAGGGTCGAAGTCTATGGTATATGCTCAGACCGAATCTGTGCTCCGAAGACGACTATGGGCTGGGTATCAATGTGCTTCGTTCACGACGGCGAGGGAGTGAAGTCGTGGAGATGACTCAGGTCTTGGCAGATCTGCCAATGTTGTTCCTCCACGCCGATGACTGGCAGCACACTCATTTTGCAAGGAGAGGACGAAGCAGTACATATAACAGGCGAACTCACTGAATGTGCGAAACTATCCCAGCCGATACCATCCACGTCGATACTTCCGAGTCCATGGTCTTTACTTAATACGGCATCCTTGGACCAGGTCAAGCAAGCACATTCGCCAAACCGTGACCGAGCAGTGGGCAATCATTCGATGCAGAATAGATCAAGGCTGTATGAGGGAGAAAGAAACTCTGAAGCGAATATGGCGGTTAGCTGGAACAAGGCTGCAACTTCTCAGTCCGAGAGTGACTGAAGTACACCTGGCGAGATGATACTACAAGCCCGGCCGCAGGCCATGCTATACCCACGTCTTGGGTGTCTGCGACGTATATGCAGTCTCACTTTGACTCCGGTAGTCATGGGTGCACCCCTAGTGTTCTATGGTGAACTCCAGCATTCGGCAAATCCATGTCGAACTGTGATGAGGACTAAGCATTGGGTGCTTTCTTTCCCTTTTCGAAAGGAAGTCCAAACAGTCCAACTGCACTGCTCGTGTAGATCTTGCCCTCGCTCATGCTCGGGCCCTGCTCACATAGAATACTGCACAGGACCCGAAAGCCCGACAAAGCCCGGTTCTCGTTGTACAGCATCAACTGCCAAGACTTCATCTCAGCTCTACCTACGATCGGTACCTCATCCAGAAATGCGGTGTTGGGGCTGAACTTGGAATTCTCGGAGCACAATTCCCCGGGGAACACTTTTGCTGAAGATAAAAGCTAAGGTCGGCGCTGCTAACAATGGTGGCACTAGATTCAGATCACAGAACCGCCAAAGCACAGCACCAACATGGGGTCCGGGACACCATATCTTATTTTCGGGCTACTGGTCTGGATTTTCAGTCGCCTGACGCGAGCTTACTGCTTCGCTCCGCTACGCTCCATCCCGGGTCCTTTCTTGGCCTGCTTCACTCGCTTCTGGTACGCCACACACGCCTATTACGGACACATTGAGCAGGATCTCGTAGAGTTGCACAAAAGACACGGGAAAGTCGTCCGTGTTGCTCCCCACGAATACAGCATCGATGATCCAGAGGCAGTGAAGATCATCTATGGCCGTGGCTCCCAATTCCGAAAAGCAGATTTCTACGCCGCTTCCGAAAGACCAGGACACCCTAACCTGTTCAGCCAGAGAGATCCAGCGCGACATGATCAGGATCGGAAGAAGTACAATTACGCCTATACAATGAGCGCTATGGTCTCCTATGAGAAGTATGTCGATGATTGCATTGAACTGCTTGGGCAGAGACTAGTCGAGCAGAAAGATGCTGTTGACATGGCTTGGTGGTTGCATTGCTTTGCTTTCGATGTTATCGGTGCCATCACTTTCTCTAAACGCTTTGGATTTTTGGACGCGGGCGATGATGTGCATGGGCTCATCAAGACAGTGCATGGAAATGCATTCTATGCTACAATCTTTGGAATCTTCCATGAGGTGTATGCTTCAATGTTTCACGTCAAAGCTTGGCTCTCGAAAGTTGGGATACTCAACCAGAGTGGCCAGACTTTCATGCAGGACTTTGCAGGCGGCCTACTCAGAGAGCGCCGACAGCACTTGGACGATGTTGATCAGGGATCACTCAGCCAGGAGGCCGACGACGGCAGACCCAAAGATTTCCTCACGAAGTACATGGAACAGCATCTCAAAGACCCATCTCGTTTCAATATCGGCGATGTCATGAATGGTCTCGGCGCAAACATCAATGCAGGCTCCGACACAACTTCGATCACGCTGAGTGCCCTTCTCTACCATACCCACAAGAACCCCACTGTCCTCGCCAAACTCCGCCAAGAGCTCGAAGAGAGCGAGTCCAACGGCAAGATGTCTTCACCGATTACGTTCAAACAAGCCCAAAGCCTTCCGTATCTACAAGCTGTCGTCAAAGAAACGCTTCGTATTCACCCAGCAGTCGGCATCACACTTCCACGCGTCGTCCCTCGGGGTGGAGCGCATATCGCAGGCCACTTCTTTCCCGCAGATGAAATCGTTGGCGTAAATCCGTACGTGGCGCATCGAAATCACGAGGTCTTTGGAGCAGATGCGAATGTCTTCAGGCCTGAAAGGTGGTTGGAACAGAATGTCAAGGCTGAGATGGAGAAGTATTTTATGGCTTTCGGGGTGGGAAGGAGAAGCTGTGTTGGGAGGAATGTCGCTTTGCTCGAGATCACGAAGGCTGTACCGGAGCTTTTGAGGAGGTTTGAGTTTCAGCTGTTGGGTGAATGTGAATGGCGGACGAGGAATTGGCTGTTTATCATGCCTGAGAAGCTTGGTATGAGTGTTAGAGAGAGAAGGTAGATTTTCAAATTCGCTATAGAGCTTCTTCCTTGCCAAAATAAGCGGCGATGACCTCCATGAAGACAGATTTTCGAATTGTGACTTCACCTGGCAGTCTTTCATGGTGATTGTAGAGAGAGAAGTGGAAGCAGAATTGATGGCGCTCGTGAATGTTGCCTCCGCGCCAAGAGCCTTGGCAGCGGAATCCTGGCAGTCGCGGAGCACCAAATGGCTCGAGCTCGCCACCATCATTGCTCTGCCTGAAGCGTAACTTTCTCAAACATTCACTTCACGTTCCGTGAGCTTTCCCGTTTTGAGTATCATGGCAGACCATGTCTTCAGGGTCTAGCCAAGCAAGAGTCTTAGAGCTCGTTTCGAAATCGCAGCAACATGCCAGTGATGGCGAGCTACAAAAGGCCTTCGAAGCGCTGAAAGAAGCATCGCACCTTGAGCCAGAGAATGCCCGAGTCAAAGATGCCCTATTGTCTTTGCAGAAGCGAGAGACGACTGGCGACTTTCTCAATCTCTTGCAAAGCTACCTGGGAAGTGGTCCCGAGAGCGAAGGTCAGAAAGCGCTGCAGGCTTTACGACACAAGAGCCTCCCGAAGGACGATGCTGAGCAAGCTCTCAGTCTTCTTCTCCACCCTAGCAGAAATGCTGACCTGCTCGACACTTTGACTGGCACCCTGATCTACCGCAGTGTGGACGCCAAGAAGGTGTTGGCGAGCAAATTCCAAGAACCGATCACGACTCTATTCGATCAGCTTTGTGAACGAGGTCCAGAGAGCTTGACGGCATTCGCCGCACTGCCATTTGATGACTCCTTGTGGCCTTCGAAAGATGACCAGGCACGCGCTCAGAGAGACATCTTCCGGCTTTGTATTGCGGAGCTCATTGATGTGGACATCGACTACCCGGAACGCTTCATGCAGATTGTTGCCCGCCAACTGGCAATCGCGCCTGAAAACATCAGGACTCTCCTTGATAGCGATTCCTTCGAGATTATTTTCAATTCCCTGGACATTCGCTCAACATCAGCTCTTCGGCAGCAAGCCATGCTGGCAACTGCAAAGGCTCTCGAAGTGACCCGAGACAAGGGCGAGCAGATCTTCGGCCAGTATCTTGCGACGAAGGTGGCGAAGCAGACCAACGACGATCTCATCATGGCTTTCTCTGCTGCTGCCGCGATATTCCCCATGATTCCTGTAGTCGCCGCACAATTGTTCATGACGGACGGATTCGTGCAACAGCTTGTGCCGAACCTCGAGAAGAACTCCGAAGCAGCGAGTCAGGGGCAGAGGTGAGCAAGTTGGCCAGCTCGATACATCGATATGGTCTAACTGACGAGATATAGAAAGAGTCGGACGCTAGAGCAAGCAGCTCTCGAGCTCCTGAGCGCGGCTTGTGTAGATAAGAACTGCAGAGAAGCTATTGACCGGTACTGTTCGCCTTGGTTGCGAGATCTCAGTGAGGAGCGAGAGGGCACACATAAAGCACTTTCCGCCCTTGTATTGGCAAAAATCAATTCTGCCTCTCAAGATGAAGTCACACAGAAGCTTGCGGACCTGGTATTGGTAAACGAATCCAACAAGGATCAAGCTATCGAGGGTCTCGCGTATACCACGCTACAGCCGAAGGTCAAGGAAGACATTGCCTCTAATGCCAATTTGCTCAAACGACTGGTTGTCGCCCTCACGGACCGGCCAAGCGCAGCTTTCGGCTGCCTGACGATATTCTCCAACCTCACAACATACAGACCAACAAAGACTGCAGAGCAGAAGAAGATCGAGCAGCTAAAAGCGTATGCCAATCAGAGCAAGCCACAGCCGGACGATCCTTTCGATAACGACAGCTACGTGACTGCACGGGCAAGAAAACTTCTCGATGCCGATATCGTTCCGGCGCTCGTGGCCTCTTGCAAGCAAACAAGCTCCCCTTCGAACATCGCAATGGTTGTCCGAACTCTGCTGTCTTTGTCACGAGAACAAAAGCACAGGTCGAAAATGGTCCAACAAGGCTCCGTGAAGCTCCTCCTTCAAATCCGAGAGCGAATCGCCAACACCGACAAATCCACTTCGGAAACTTCCCTCATCGAACGCAACGCTTCACACGCCCTCGCCCGCCTACTAATCTCCGTCAACCCTTCGCACGTCTTCACTGCGAATCTCCCTTCTTCCTCAGCCGTCTCGGCCCTTCTCCCTCTTCTCAATCACGACACAGACTCCGAACAACGCGACCTCCTACCCACATTCGAAGCTCTGCTTGCGCTTACAAATCTAGCCTCAATGGACGATCCCACAGCTCGAGATCTCATGATCCGAACTTCCTTCGATCGCCTCGAGGACCTCCTCTTCAGCTCCAACACTCTCGTCCAACGCGCATCGGTTGAACTTGTCTGCAATCTCATGGCTTCTCCCTCAGGAATCGCGAAACTCGCCGACGGCAGCAAAGACGCGAATCGTCGGTTGCACGTCCTATTGGCACTAACTGATGTCGAAGATCTTGCGACTAGGCGCGCTGCTGGTGGCGCGTTGGCTATGCTGACCGAGTGGGACTCTGCTGTGGAGGCTATCTTGAATAAAGATAAAGGCGTGCAGAGATTGGTTGATATGTGTGCTGATGAAAGTGAGGAGTTGAGGCATAGAGGTTTTGTCTGTCTGCTCAACATCGTCAATGCGCCTGGAGAGATTGGTGAGAGGGGCGTGAAGGCGGTGAAGGAGGTGCAAGCTGGAGATGTGCTGAAAGAGGCTTTGAGGAAGAGTAAAAATCAGGAGGCGTTGGGGTTGGGAGTGGAGGTGTTGAAAAAATTGCAGTAAGCGAAGAGCGGCAGGGCGGTCGGTATCTGCTTTGCTTTGCTTTTCATTCACATCGTAAATTCTTGACCGCTATCGATTTCATGCTGTCGAGTATGCGGTAATTGCATCCATGTCATACGTTACGTTCCAAAAAAAATGATACTTTCTTGAAGAATTCTTGACAACCGCGAAGACAATCTGACTGAACGATGGCCGTGATACCTTACTACATTCGGCGACCTTCGCAATCACGATCACCGGCGCTATTGCTGGTATTGTTTGCGGAAGCCAACTACCGCTTCCATCCTAACACCTTGTAAACCCGAAGACCGACTTCCTGACGGCTAGCCTGACCTTTGGGACATCAAGATTTCCAGCTATTCTAAGTGAGTGATCAGTCATCGAGGGAGTACCGATAATTTTCAGCCGTATCGATACGTTCGGTGGAGGCCAAGCACGGACCGAAGATTTTCGCCGACTTGATGGAATTTCTGATCGGATCCTCTGCGATGATCATTGGTACAAAATTTGACAGAATGATGTTATTGTTTTTTTTTTGGGCCGTTGGTGGGCTTCGGTAGCAATACCTTATTGAGCTTCGGGGAAGCTTTCTCGTCTCTCGTCCCGTCTTGCACTATATAGGCATTGGCTAGAGTGAGATGGACGTGACCGCTGCTTGGTTAGGTCATGCGATGCACGGTTTCAGCACCATGATAACTTTCCTTGAGACATCTCCCCTTTTGGTAGCCCCATCTGGCAAGCAAGCATGTGCCACGCCCCATTGCCGTGCATGGCTGCTGGCCTGACGATCGACTTTGGATATAGGATTGTCTGTCTGGTCGCCTAAAGACTAATCATGCCTCGAGTAACAAGCTTCGTAGTCTGCATAGCCGAGCGCATATAGGATGGCGATCTTGTGTAGGTGTTGGTGCCAATATGTTGTTGTGTATTTGATTCGTGCCGTTGCCCAAGTTTCATAGCCCTGAGACGCCATACATACTTCTAGGAATGAGAAGCTTCAGCCTTTGGATCTGAAGACCTATTCTGCCCACGTGGTAAGATTGCCGGAGCAGCTCACCGAGATCCTATCGGTGGTTGTGCCTCTGTACTTCTTCTAGGCGTCATCACGAGCGTCATGCATCGGTTTTCATTCCCGTGCCGAGTGGGGTTCGTGAAACACAGGACGTTGCTCAGCCCTGGATGGCTAAGCAGGCTAAGTTAAGCTCGGCCATGACAGTGCTTACTGAAGACAAGCTCTTGTCGAGTGAGATTCTAGCCGTAGTCAGTTTAGATCTGAAACTCTATTTCTGAGGGCTTTCACGTTGGTGAGGATATTGTCTGTGAGGAACCACTGCGCTTGTGTACTCACCAACGCGAGATGCTATTTTCTGACCGCATTTCAGCCAGACCACTGTCCACGAAATCTCCATAGCACCAAAGCGGGATCGTTACATTCCCAAATTTGGCTGTCAGGCTTGCAATTGTGGTGACGCAAAGACGATCCAGGGCAGTGGTAGGATGTGTATAAGACGGGCGCGTCGCCCAGCATGAAGCATGCCTGTTCTCCTCATCAGCCAGCATTAAGCAAGCCAATCTGCCAGCATTGTCGATTCGCATTTCCTGCTTTTACATCAGCGGCAGAAGTTCTCACATCTCCTAGAGTCACTCACTCAACACAATCAATCGCCCAATCACGATGCTTTCCACGCTCGCTGTCGCCGGCCTCGTAGGCCTTGCTGCTGCGGCGCCACAATACGGAAGTGGAGGAGGATGGGTGGGTATCCATGGAGGTTACGGCCCTGGTAGTGGAAGTGACAGCGGTCCTCAGCAGCCATTCAAGTTCCCGCTCTCGAATGGGTTTCCCCATCTCTCGCCCGATGCACTGAAGGCTGTCCAGCAGCAGGCTCACGGAACTCTACCAAATGGCCAACTTCCATCCAGCATTGAGGATGCAAGCGCCGCCACCTTCCAGCTGATTGCGTTCAACGAGCTCTTTGAGGTCGCCTTCTTCACCTCCCTCATCAATAACATCACCTCTGGTGTCTACGATGTCGGCCATGGCGCCGCCAAGCAAATCATCCTCAACGCCCTCACCGCTGTCCAGGCTCAAGAAGAGCTTCACGCTACCGGAGCTAACGGCATTCTCGCTGCTGCTGGCCGCACGCAGATTCAGCCATGCGAGTACGTCTTCCCGTCGTCTAACTTCGACGACGCCATCGCCTTCGCTTCCACTTTCACCGATGTCGTCCTTGGTACGCTCCAAGACGCTCAGAACAACTTCGGACAAGATGGCGACACAGGCTTCATACCTCTCATCGGCTCCGTCATCGGCCAGGAAGGTGAGCAAAATGGTTTCTACCGCGTTCTCGGCGGCAAGATTCCCTCCCAGCTCCCATTCCTGACTCGCTCTGCTGGAGCATTCGCTTTCTCTGCCCTCAACCAGATGGTCATCGTGCCAGGCTCCTGCCCTAACAGCAACGTCATCCCGCTTCCAATCTTCCGCGCTCTCTCAGTCGACACCCAGAACATCCAGGCCAAGGATCAGACTCTTTCCTTCGGCTTCAAGGCTAACGGCACTGCACCACACGACTTCAGCCTCATCTACATTAACCAGCAGAACGTCCCCGTCGTTCAGCAGCCAAAGAACATCAAGGTCTCCGGCGACAAGGTCTCCTTCCAAGCCGACTTCCCGTTCTCTGCGAACCTCATGAACGGTCTCACCATCTCTGCTGTCACCAAGACCGCCGGTCCTTTCGCTGATGCTCCTGCTGTCGCTGCCGATACTCTGTTCGGCCCAGGTCTCATTGAGATCAACTAGATAGCTTGACGGGCGTATTGCTGGCCTGGGCATGAGGTTTGCGGTTCTTGACTACTGGGTTACGCGGCACTTGACTCGGAATTCCGGCCCCTTCTTTTCACGACTGATGGATTATGCTCTGCAGTATGGTCATTTTGAAAGGGTTCGCGTAGTGATACCATCAATGTCTTTGCACTTGTGCTTTTGTGCCTCTTCAGTCTCAAGCTAGCTCTAAGCATCTGCTAAGGCTGGATCTCGCTATCAGGACGCCGAAGCGTGACAGTGACAGATTGATGTTTGAGGCATCGATGTTGAGGAAAAGGAGTAGCAAATTCCGGTGAGCTTTTCGGAGCACAGCCGGGGCCAGCGGGCTCCAGACTGGCAAAGCTCCGGAAATTCAAAAAAATGAAACTTGAATCACTATAAATTGATTGGTTAGCTGAATTCAGTTTGAATTTGATGGATTTGATTGGGAATTTAATAAATCAGTTTAGCAACCGCGGTGTTGCATGTGTCCTTATTGTGTAACTAGTGTTTATATAGCTCGAAGAGCTATAAGTAAAGGACGAAGTGCTATAAGTAAAGGCCGAAGAGCTATAAGTAAAGGCTAAGGCGACGAGCGAGGCGGGGTAAGCTAGATTCTAGAAGATTCTACGGCGGCTGTAGCCGTGCCGCGCTAGGCAACAAGGCGGAAATCGTTACAAATCGCGCTTTATAAATCGCGCGCCTTTCTAATAACAACTTCTTCTACTTACTACTACTATAGGCGGGACGAGTAGGTCGTAGGTAGAGGTATATATATAGGGAACTATATACTATAGGCCTAGTACTTAGTAAACTGCGAGGGGTCGGCGTAGTATTATATACCTTAAAAGGAAGGCGTTATAAATATTAAAGAGAAGGGAACGGCCGCAGGGAGGGCTATATTATAGCTAGATTAGGTACATTTCCTATATCTCTCTTGCTATATATTATCGTAGCCGTGTCTCTTTATATTGTATGTTCTCTAATTATAAAGGTAGTTATATATATTCTAAGGTATAAAAACAAGGAGAGGGGATATAAGTGTATATACAAGTACTAAGCCGGGTTTCCCTACTATATTTTCCCTCCCGGACTAAGAAGTCTGCCCTTAGACTAACGCTTCCTTACCTCCTAGACTAAAAAACCTTAAACACGCAAAGAAAACTAAACTAACTATCCTATAGCGGTATCCTAGCTAGCTAGCTGCTATACCTTATTACTTATTTCTTTCTACTACGAGTCGCTAGTCTACTATAGTTACCTCTACGGCCCTAGCCGCTATAATTGCCTCCTCGCCCCTACTAGTTAAATTAGTCGATAAGAGCCTAGGTCCGCGTCGCCTTAGCCCGTATGTCCTAGCGGGTCTATCGCTTATTCGGATTAGCTATAGGGTTCGTAGGCTGCTTTAAAGAAGATAGCTAAGGAGGCTGTTTCTTAGGGGTACTAAGCTACTAGGAGTTAACGTTCGGGAGTACTCTACTAGGAGTAGAGACCTTCGAAGCGTAGGTAGCAGGTTTCGCTAAAGGGGCGCTAGACTGCCGCTAGTTAGTAGGAAGGTCTGCCTTACTAGGTTCCTATTAGTATATAAACCCCTAGCCTCCCTAATTAAATTCCTCCCTAGTGTTAGGCGTAGGCTAATATCGGTAGAAATTATCCTAGTTTAGGCGTATATACCGATCTTCGCTATTGTTTAGGATGCAACTCTAGTCTTTTAAAGACTATATAAGAGCCTTAAAGAATAATTTCTCCCCGAAACGTTCCTACTCGAGCCGAATAACCTCACTTAATATCTTAGAGTATACCGTCGCTATATCCTTGCGATACTGCTTTAAATAGTTCTCGAGTATATATAAGGAGCCTTCTTAGTTAAGGTTGCGAAAGAGTCTTCGAATATATTACTATACTATAGTATCGTCCTACTTTAATCGACCGACGAGGGCTTCCGAGATTAGGTTATTATTACGTAGGCGTAATATAGCCGGGAACGCGTACGGAGGGGCACTATACTTGTTTATAAGACTAGAGGGCGAGGTAGGGCTAGGAAGAAGGTCTCGATAGGTAGCGGCGAGTTCCTAAAACGTACCTCTAGCTTCGCAATCGAGCTTTCTAGTTACTAAGTCGTATCGGCAGAACTAGGGGAGTATAGTTATCCTCTTAGTGTTCTTCGGTAATGCCTAAGCGCCGTATAGAAGGTAGGGAAGGGTTAGGCGTACTCTAAGGGCACCGACCGGGTACTACTCCTAGCCTACATTTCGACACTTGCCTTTTAACTCGTTCTTAATAAAGTTATTAAGGGTATTCTCTATCTTAGTATTTAGGCAGTGTGTATTATAGTTAATAGAGAGAATATAACCTCGAGGGGCGTACGTAGGGCCCTTTTCCTAGCGAAGGATCTTAAGTTCCTTATACTATTTATTAAAGACTTCTAGTTAGTAGATCCTAGCGAAGACCTTCGTAGTAGTCTCTACCGTTTTAGGAAGGAAGGATACGGAGCCTTAAACTTGGTTTATAGTAATGCCTTCTTAGAGATCGAGAGGGTGCTAGTTAATATAGGCAAACTCGGTCGAACCGCCGTTACTAGGTTGAGTTATCTTAGCGTAGTACGGGTAGGAGATTAGGTTAAGAGCGTAATTAGGGCGGGTAAGGCCGTAGAGGAGCTAGTAGACAGGGTCTCCTCGGCAGATCTACTAGAACCTAGAATAGAAGGCGGTTCGAAGCCAACCCTTGTTCGAGACTCCGTTAACTAAACGCTAATACTAAAGGTACATTGCAGCCTCTAGCTTAAACTAGTTAGATAGGGACATCTTTCCGAAGGGTAGAGGGGCCGCGGCGACTTCGACTTTCTTATTATTACACTAACTAAAGACGGCCGCTCTATATAGTTTAGTAGAGCCTCTATCGCTCGTAATACTATCTAAGGTAATAGTACTATCTCTTGCCTAGGCATCCTAGCTAGCCTTTATTATTACTCCTATACGGGAGAAGGCCTTACGAATCTTAGTAGCAATCGCTAGGGTAACGCGTTTAATAGTTAAAGGGTTATATATCTTACTCTCGTAACTATAGGCCTTAGGGAAAAAGCGATATAGTCTAAGGTAGTCGCTAGGGATAGGAGGACGGCGAGTCTTCCGAAACAGGTTAGGTCTCTTATTTCGAAGGCGAAGAAGGTCGTTCCGGTACTTATATCTAGGGCTACTTAAGGTTTCTATTATCTGCTCTCGACTAACTTTTCCTCGAAACCTAACTACTGTCCTAAACAGGTAGCGGGTATAAGTATAGCAAGGCGGGTAAGGGGCAGTTACAACTAGGGCAATTGCTCTTCCCTACGTAGCGTTATTAGATTTACTATCGTACTATATTAAAGCACTACGGTCGGCTTCCGAGAATCTATTGTAGCTATAGTAGGCTAGGCTGTTTCTAATATAAGTATCCTTATCGGGGGTTAGCTCCTTATAGTATATAGTGCCTCCCCGCTTAGGTCCTAAGGCATTAAGGTCGTCGGTTAGGTTCTCCTCGAGAGGTACGGTAAGATCTCTACTCGGCTTATTAAGTCTGTTCGATCTACGGGTCCTTCCTAGAGGGGGGATAGGCGTAGTAGTTCGAATTCGACGAGTAGGCGGAGCCCCTAGAGCAAGGCTGTTATTACTACTCCTACTACTAGTCCGATCGGGTAGCGAAGAAGTGTTCTCGACTAGGAGATTAGGGCGAGTCGTATCGCGTTATAGAGGCGTATTTTAGCGAGAGCCGATAGGCTAAGTAGGGCGAGCGGATAATAGCTACTAGTTGTCCTACCTAGCTAGAGGATCGCTAGCTAGGTTGTGTATAACTAGTAATCTAATAGGTATACTAATTCGCTTATATATACCTATACGGGATCGAGGGACATTAAGCCCTAGGGTCCTAGAAGTAGTGCCTTTAATGTAGCTACCTAGCGGTCTCGAAAAAGGGCGGCCGTCGGGAGTAATAGCAATTATAGGAGGGCCTTCGCGTTAGCTAATTCGAATACTAATAGCCTTAAGCTTCGCCTTGCTAGCCTCCGATCTCTAGGAGAAGAATTTATTCTTACCCTCCTTACGAGTGTCGTCCTCCTTATCTACTACGCAGTCCTTAGTAGTAATAGTAACGGTATTAACATCTGCCTGTCCCTATCTCGCCCTAAGCGTTCGGCGGTATAGGTAATTGCTTAGGATACGAAGAACAAGCTAAATTTCGGAAACCTAGCTAGCGTCCTTAAAGTTTACGTAGTTATTAAGCTTTCTATCCTTCTATAGCCTAAAGACTCGAGCTATTTCCTTTGCGGTGTTACCTCGGACATTATAGAGGTCTAGGTAGTTCCTAAAGAATATAGGACTGTTAGTAATATCGTTCTTGCGGCGATCTTCCGTAGCCTTCCTACGAGTAGCGGCGGCTTGTAGGGTAGCAAATTCGTTACCTATATACTACTCGAGGGCCTATACTATAGTAGATCCTCGGGTACGAAGAACATCTTCTATTTCTTTCGGTAGTCCTTTAAAGAGCGCCTCCTTAAGCCGATAACAGATTAGCTCGGTACCTTTAATAAAGTTATTAACACTTCCTAGGTTGTCGTAGATTATATCTACTTTAGTTTAGCGGGACAGGTTAGCGGATTAAAGATATTATACCTATTCGAGTAGGGTGTTGTAATTGCTTAGTCGCTAGTCGGAAGGAAGGTAGGAAATACCGCTATAGGCTACGCTCGTAATAAGGTCTCGACTAGAGGCTTCTACTATTGCGCGCTTACGAGGCGGTAGGGGGGTTTTGCGTATTAGGTCGCGTAGAGGAGGTAGGGGTTTGTCGGTCTTTAATAGTTGATTAAGGAGGGTAGTGTTTGCTATAAGCGCCTATCGCTTTATTAAGGGAAGGGCGATGCAGGTATGTTTGTTTATAAAGAAGTTTAGGCGCGAGAAAGGTCGCCTTTTTGTCGTAGTAGTAGCGCGGGTACGCGGGAAGGGACGGGAAGCACCTACCTTACGCGTACACGCGTATTTGCATATAAATCTAGAAGTAAGGCACGTATTCTAAAGGAAGTAAAGGGTTAGCAGTAGGTAGCGGCGACATTTCTAGAGGCCTAGGTAATTCGCGTAGTAGCGAGATTCGAGGGCGTAGGACTAGAGCACTTAGATCTAGGGAGTTAAGTATTATATAACGCACTAACCCCTCCGCTTTAACCCCTACCGCATTGAGGCATAGTTATAAGGGCTCCTCCGGGCAGTATAGGGATAGTAGTAGTAGTCGCAATATATCCTAGCTAGCTAGCTACTATAGGCGGGAGCTCCCGGTATTCTTAGAAATCTCGATATATCGGCCGGCGTAGGCTATAGAAATGATATAAAGGAAAGGTTTTTTAAACAAAGGAAATCTTTAAGGTTAGGTAAGGTTTTCCTAGGCTTACTCCGTAGGGTAGGCTTCGGTTTTAGTAAGCTAGGCGCGACGTAGAGCTTCTAGTAGGTCCCCTTTTGCCGAGTTAAAATTATTTACTCGCTCTACGGGTAGGCAGGTACTTAGACTACCCCGGGGAGCAGGTCTAGGGATATTATTAAGGATAGGGGCTCCTTACTAAAGCCCCTACCCTCGTCGGTAGTAGTATAAAGGAAAAGAAGCAACAATAGGGCTCTAGTAGTAGTACTCTATCCGGCTGCTAATGTATAAAGGGACAATTAATCCTAGTATACGTCGATAATCCGTTTAAATACGCGAATAAGGATACTAGCGAGTAAAAAATTCGGTACAAGGCGAGTAAATAGGAGCAAAAAGGGAGGCTATACGCGAGTAGTTATAGGTTTATTAGGCCTACTAAGGTAGTAGTAGTCTATTTTCGTTGTATTCTACAGCCTACTCCGCTTCTAAGGGTTCGTTAAAAGCTCCGGGGTTTAAGCCTAGGCCCTCGGAGTTAGCGGTATAGCGGAGCTCCTCTTATTCGATCTAGGTAAGCCGAAGCCTATCTCGTGTTCTTATTAAGGACAGCCTATATTCGTTATCTCCCTAGTTCGCAATGTTGTCTATAGCCTCCTAGGTAAGAAATCTAATGCCTCGCCGCCTATATAGGTTAGTATATACTAGGGCAGTAAGGCTAGTTTCTACTAGGGCCTTAAGGAGATATAGGTTGTATTCGAACTTTAATATATTTATCTCGTCGTAGACCTAGACTCTCTAGGTCGTCTACTAGCTAGGGTCTCGCTATAGTGCTAGTCGAAATCTAGGGTCCTAGGTAAGCCTCGGAAGAGCGCTAACGTAGTAGGCTTGTTCGTATAGGTCCTGCCTTCTATATAGAATTGCTATCTAGCCGAATCTATAGTATTAAGCTAAAGGCTAGGTTACCCCTCCCTAGGTAAACGGGGCTAGGTAATTGAAAGCTAGAAAACTATTAGGTTCGGTCGAGCTGTTAAAGAAGAGATAGTTATTCGAATAATCTTCTATAAGGGGTACGCTAAGAAGGTCTCGTATTAGGTTGTTAATCTAAGAGATAGGATTAACTTTAGGGTCGACTCGGTATATAGCTATAGTATAGGCTTAAAAGGCTCGCCTTTGCTCCTCCCTAGGAAGGGATGTAATTGTATAGACGTCTATATCCCTTTCTTTACCGGACTTAGTATTAGACTAGCTATCGCCCCTAGACTCGGAGGACTTAGACTAGCTATCTCTATCTACCTCGACTTCTTTATTAATAGGTTCGTTGTTCGCCGTAGTAGCGTTTTTACCCGAGATCCGGTTAGGTCGGAATAGAGGTACTTCCTTTAGTCGATCGCGTAGAAAGGTAATAGCTAGATTAGCCCTATTAAGTTCCGTAAGGTAGTACGAGGTCCTAGAGGTAGTAATCCCCGTAATACGAAAGGGGCCCTTCTAGCGAAAGGTAAGCTTGCTAGACCTCGAGTACTCGATTTCGCTCCTAGTAATAAGTATAAGGGATCCAATCTTAAGGGGAGCGTTAGATACTACTCCCTTTTCGTCGTACTAGCGAGTATTCTCCTCGCGAGTCCTCTTTAGCCGAAGGGCCGCCTCTTCGTTATCGTTAGGCATATATACTAGTTATTAAGTACGGTATGTAAGTAGCGAGGCAGTGTCGCGTATAGCATCTTAATTAACTTTTTAGAAGGTTCGGTAGGCATTCTCGATAGGAAGGATAACGTCGGCCCCTCTATATATAACTTCCGTAGGCGTTTTTCTAGTCGTTCGTCGGTATATCGTTCGGTCGGCCTATAGGACAGGTAGGACGTGTTTTCTCTAACTATTTATAGTGCCGTTCGTTAGTTTAGAAAGGGTAGCTAGGATAGGTCGGTTTCTAACCTCGATTTAACTATTTGCCTTCGGGTAGTATAGGGAAATCCGTACCTAGTACGTAGCTATTCGCTTAAGCAATTCCTTAGTATCCTTCCGATTCTTAGATCCGTTATCTATAACGAATTCATCCGGATAGCTATATCGGCAATAGACCTCTTCGTATAGGAACTTAGCTATTTACTATATACTAACCGACTTGCCCGAGTAGTTAAATATCCTCCCCTCTACCTAGCCGCTAACAACCTTACGCGCTAAGGCAATAGACCCCTTATTGTCGATATAAAGTATATCGGTAACCTAGCGACGGCTAACAACTCGAATATAGGTAGGGTAAAGCGTCCTAGCAATCTTATATCCCTCTCGCATCCGGTATATACGATAGGACCGAACCTATATAGCGATTTAGGACTACATTCTATACTAGAAGTACCTTTTTAAGGCTAAATAGTACACTGCCTCCCGGCCTTTGTAGCTATAATCCTCGTAAAGTAATTAGATAATTTCCTCCCTAGCCTTTTCGCTATTAATTACTCGTTAAAGGGGACAATTCGGATAACGCTAGTAGAAAAGGAGCCGATCCTTAACAATATACTTCTAGGTAGTACGTCGAACCCTTCGGGCTTCGCTTCGAGAGATGCCTTACGGAAAGCGAAGGGTCGATTTAAAGTATCCGATAAGAAGCGATTCTCGAGACTAGTATTCGCCCTCGTTAAGGAAGCTAGACTTAGCTAAGGGATCGATAGGCTTAGACTATACTATACTATAAAAGAAGTCGTTGTCGATTATGTTATCGTCGTCGATTTAGTTATCTCGTTCGACGATATCTTCTTTAGTAGGGTTACGGCGGGATAGACTATTAGCCGTAGAGTGCTTCTACCCGGGGATATACTTAACTTCGAAGTCGAATAGTCGGATCTAGGCTACCTAGCGAGCTATTACCGAGTTAGGGAGGTCCGAGGCGGATTTGTTAAGCTAGTAGATAAGGGTAGCAGCATCGATTTCGATCCGAAAGTACTACCTAACGAGATACTTCTTAAACTTCTTTAGTAGTTTAAGTACGGCAAGGCACTCTCGTTTGCTAGTATTATATCGGGCTTCACTTTCGGTCTAAAGACCGCTTTCGTACCGAATAGGGTAACGCTTCTTTATATTGTCCCTTTCGTACTAGTTTAGGCTGCTACTATATCCGGATCTACTCGCGTCTAATAGAAGGATAATTAACCTAGTACCCTTAGTATAATCGATCGAGACAAGAGTAGGGGTAGTAGTTAGCGTAGCCTTTAAGGTATCTATAGCGACTTGCTAATCCGGTCCCTATAAGAATTCGATATCGGCCTTTAGGAGGTAGAAGAGTAGTCTTACTATTATTACGAAGCCCTCGATCTAGATACGGTAGTAGACACAAACCCTAAGGAAGGCCCGTACGCTAGACTAGTTCTTAGGTATTAGCTATACGACAATCTTTGCAACTTTCTCTATATTAGGGTATCTTCCGGAAATATTAACAACGTAGCCGACACATTTTAGCTTTTTATAGAGGAACTAAGATTTTAGACCTAAAATAGCATACCTAGTACGCTTAATGTCTATAAGAACACTATCTATCTATTAAATATACTTAGTAACGAATCTTCTTAGGCCGGGTTCGACCTCTTTATTATTGTATCGGGTCTTCGGGCCCTTAATACTAATATCGTCGATAAACGGCCTCGTACGGTAGGAAATGTAGTTAAAAAGGATTCTTGTTACTACTCGGACAAACTAGGCAACGGAGTTTGTCGCTCCTTACGGAAGGGTAGTTATTCGTACAAGGCTAAGCGGGGTATTAAAGGCAGTTATATCTCGATCGGCCTCGTAAAGCGGGACTTAGTCGTATCCGGAAAAGAAATCGATTAGGGACGAGATAGTATAGTTAGCAAAATCCTTAGTAAAGCTATTAGTATTAGGAGGAAGGTTTCCGTCCTATATTATATAGCAGTTTAGCTCTATAGTAGCGTTAATTAGGCGATATTTCTTAGTTCCTTTCTTCTAGACTAAGAACTATAGGTTCCGGTATACTCCTTCGCTAACTTTAAGTACCCTATTCGCAATTCGTTCTCGGATTATTTCTTCTACAATGTTTACTAGGCTAGGCTAGAGGCGGAAGGTTGGTTTTCTCTAGGGTTTATAAGGAATTGTTCGGATCTATTAGGGAGGTACTATATCCGCGTCGACTCTTCCAATTTTAGCAAAGCTCTAGGTAAGGGCTTTTTCCCTATTATAAAGCATTTCGTAGAACAGATCTAGCTCCTTAGGAAGAAGCTCTATTCTAATAAGAAGCTTTGCTTTCCTTTCCTTAGTTAGGCGCGAGCTACGTAGTATATCTAAGAACTTCTTAATTAGGTACTTCTAGTTATATAGCCTAGTTCTAGGCGGAAGTAACGCTTCTCGAGCAAGCCGTTTCTTTTTCTAGTAAGGGTTACTACCGGTCGTTACACTCCCGGTTATCGTAGTGCTAGCTTCTATAGGTCTTACTTTGTCTGCCTTTTTCTTATATATGCTATAAACTCCGACCGTACGGCTAGTATCCGAATCTTCCTTAAGCATCTTCTTAATAGATAGTAGCTAGGTAGGGAACCTTCGAAAGCTCTAAAACCTATAGTGCCGCTTATACTAGTTATAAAATCTGTTCGCCTCCGACTATTAAAGGATTGTCGCCTAGTCGTTACGAGTTATAGGCTCGAGAATCGCCTCCGTACGCCCGAGCCGGGTAAGGCTATTCGTCGGGCATAGCTAGGAAGAATCTTCGAGAAAGGACTAGCGTTATATAGCTAGGACCGATACGTCGTCGTATACCCGCTCCTAGATATAGTGCCTAGCTAGGCGGCTTTTATATAGGGTGCTACTAGAAGGCAATTACGGGGACGCGGGAATACCGGGGCCGCCGGGAATGCCGGGACAAGCCGGGGCTAGTCTAAGCAAGGTCGGAAAAGGTAGCGGAAGCGGGGGCGGGCCGGCTACCGGACTAATTAATATACCCTAGCTAGCTAGCTAGCATACCCTAGGGTTACTATCCTTTTTGCTATATAGCCCTATAACAACATTTCTTATTAAACAATAGGTCGTAACGGTACGTATAATATCCCTACCTAGCGGTTTCGAAAAAGGGGCGGACTCGACGCTAGTTTCTCGTCCGCTACCTAGTTTTTTAACTGCTAGGTATTATTGCGACTAAGGAGCTCCTTAAGTAGGACACAATTCTTAGAGCTAGCAAGGGTAGCAAAGGTAGTAGAGCGGCCCCCGCGCGTAGAAATAGTCTCTTCCTAGGAGCCGTCGTCTATGTTTCGAGCGATAAGGCGGTTCTTACGAGCCTACGGGCGACTAAGAATAATAGGGAGGTCGTTATCCCCTAGGGATATAATAAGGAAGTCGGTTTTATACTCGATATTAAAGGTAGAGACAGGAACGGAAGTGCTAATACTAATAAATTTAGCTCTCCCTCTAGCTCCTTACATGTTTAGAATAAGACTGTTTAAAAGAGTAAGGCTAGCTCGCTATAGGAACTTCGCGTTTAGTATATTCCCCTCGGAGCCTTTATTAATAAGAGCGCGGATCTTAAGGCACCTATTAATAGTAATAGTAACATACGGACTAGGAATAAGGGCGAAGTTGTCGTCGACTAATAAGAGGCGAATCTAGCTAGGGTCGATATAGAGCATCTCGTTAGGTAGGGCGTCTACCCCGGATAAAATAACCTATACTATATAGCAATTAAGTCTGTTTCTCCGGCTAATCGAATTAGGGTCCCGGATAACCTCTTCGTTAGCGGCCTCGTATTCCTTATAGCTTTCTTCCTCGTTAAGGCTAGTAAAGAACTCCTAGGCGGAGGTAAGGACTAGAATAGGGTAGTCTTTAGGCCGCCTAGGTCTACCTTTCCTAGTAGCTAAGGTAGCTACCCTACCTGCTATTTCTATAATCTAGTAGGGGATCTTGTCGGTTTTATCCTTTTCTAGCTCCCGAATTCTTATAGCAAGCGCGTTGTCGTTTAGCTAGCGTGCAACGAGCTTTTAACACTCCGGAATATAGGCGAGGGCCTTAGCATTGCTAAGCTATATACCGTTCCTACTAAGGAATTTCTTTACCTAAAAGTCGGGGTCCTTATAGTGTTTCTAAAGATTCTTTATAATGTTAGTTATCTTAGGCTCTTTCCGCGTAGCTCTCTACCGGCTCGGAGGGTTTACCCCCTTCGATAGTTCTTTAGCGGCAGGCTTCGGGATAGGCGGTAGTACGTTATCTATTTCCTAATTACTATCCTTAGGTAGGCTAGCGTTACTATTTAAGGATTTAGTAGTAGGCTGCCTATAGGTACTAGAAGGGCTAGCAGTAGGGGTTTTACGACTAACCGTTTCCTTAGACTAGGCTCTTACTCTTAGAGGTAGTAGGCTCGGGGACCTTTAAGTAGTTCTTCGAGGCTAGGTTTATTTACGAATTGCTTCCTCTACCTCGCGAACACTAAGCCCTTAAACTACGTTGCGAATGCCCTTAGTCTTCGTAGCACCTTTCTGCTTAGTAGTAGCTTTCTAGATCCGATTTGTGTCGGCAATAGCGGTAACGGGAAGACTATTCCTAAGCGGTACGTCCTAGCTACGAGTATAGGCAAGGGTATCTACAACTATAGCCGCCTCGTAGTCGCTAAAATCTAGCTCTTTATTATCCTCCTCGACTATACCTAGATCGTAGGGCCTTTAGTATAGCATAACCCGCCTAGTAGTAGTAGGGGCAGTAGTAGGGGCAGGAAGGCCGTTTCGAGTATCGTTTAAAGCGATCCCTCCGTAGGGATTTCCTAGAGACCTTAAAGGTAGAGGGGGAAGAGTAGAAGGAATTATCGGAGCTAGGGCTCGAGGAGTCGGAACTCGAGGGCCTAGTTAAGCTATAGTACTAGGGGCTGTAGTTCGCCTTAGTTGCTAAGAAGGATAGTTAAACTGTTTTCGAAGGGCTTCTATTCTAAATTCAGATAGGAAAACAATCTCCTACTAGTAATAGGCCTTAAGGAGAGGAAGTATAATAGCGAGCTTTAGGAGGGTAGGACTATTACGGAAGCGGAATAGGGTAGCGTATAGTATACCTAGGGGCCCGAAGTACTACGCACGGTCCCTAATATAGTAGAACCCTTAGTCTTATATATACCGGTAGGGCTTATAGTTTAGACGAAGGTAGCCTTTAGCTCCGCAATAGTAATAGCGACCCTCTATACTAGGGATAGATTAAAAGGCAAAGGCATCGAAGGTTAGCCCTTATACAAACTAGTTGTTATATATCTAAGTTATAGGGGTATTGTCGCTCTAGAGGGGATAGAGGCGCTATAGGGCATACGAATCGGTATTAGTATTAACCGGACCTATAGTAGGGCCCCTCTAATTGTCTCGGGAGAGGACGTAAAGTTTTAGTTCTTAGAACTGCTTAATAAGGTCGTCGATACCGGGGTCCGTAACTAGCTTAAGGGCTACCCTCTATCGCTAGATATCTAGGGTAGGGCGTATACTTAGCATTCTTTTCTCGACTGTCTCTCGTAGCTCTTTTAAATAGCTACTATCGTTACTAGTAAGGAGCGAGAAGCCCTATCGGCTACGAGCTAGGTCGTACCTAGTACGATAAATCTATTCGAAGTCGGTATAGGATTCCTTATCGTAAGGGTAGATACTGCATTTTTCGTAGATCCGAGGCATAATAGTAGGTATAGACCCTCCTAAGCCCTTTAGAAACAGACGGCTCCTCGTAACATTGTTAAGAAGCCTCCTCGGTATCCCTTTAGCGATGCTATAGAAGTCCTAGCAAAAGCGAAGGGCATTACTCTTAGCCGTTTGTCTAGTATATAGCTGCTTAAGGTACTCGCGGGAGTTTAGCCGAACTGCGACATCCTAGTTAGCAAACTCGCGTTTAAACTTCTTTAAGAAGGCTTCCTACGTAAGAGGCTTACTACCTAGGAGCCGAGTAACTCGGGGTCGGATACTAGTTTTATAATTAGCTATAAGGAGCTTTACCGTAGTAGCCGTTTTAGCCCTTAGATAGTATCGCTTAAGGATAGTAGAAAACCTTTTAACAAAGTTAGTAGCGTTTTCTCTAGTAAAGAGGGGGTTCTTAACGGTCCCTAGGAGGGGTATCTGCGGCTTCAAGTCTAAGAAGGCCTAAAGAAGACCTTAGAGAAGTTAAGGGGATAACCCTCCGGTTGCCTAGATAAGCTACTAGGGAACTTCTCGAGTACCGCCCTCCTAGGTAGTACCTCCTTAAGCCGCTTCTCTATTCTCTACACTAGTATCCTTATCGCTTCCCGAGGCCGTAGTCCTCTCGGTATCTAAGTTAGTATCGAGGTAGTTACGAATGAAATTTAGAGGTAGGTCTCGGTAGGTACCGGTATTAGAGGGGGCCTATAAAGGCGGCTCCGCTAAGGTAGGGTTGTTATTGTTTTCTTAGGAGCTTATCTCGTCGGTAGAACAAACAATTTATAGAAGACGATAAACGATTAGAATAAATAGGAAGGATATAGTATCGATAAAATTAGATAGGTTGCTAGATATACTTAAGGTAAGGAGGGAGCGTAGACGGGCTATAGCGTACTTTGTAGTACGTATCGCGTCTGTATCCTCGAAGTAAGAGGAGGGTAGGCGGTAGTCCGTATATATATAGAATAAAGGGGGCGGCGAATATTACCTAGCTAGCTAGCTAGTATACCTACTATACCCGTTCTAGGCCCCCTTTATTCCTCTCTATTAATTTCTATTAACTCGCAGTATACCGATTACGGCACCGTAGAAGGGTCGTAATAGCTTAGAAGGAAGTTTTAAGTTAGGCTCGCGCCGATTAGCGGAAGGGATAGGGGGCTATCGACTTTTCGGGGTTCTTCGTATCCCTATCTCTAGTTTCTTATAGCAGGCTCTTAGGTTTCTTTCTGTATAGGTCGTTTCTTATAAGGTCCCGCCTGCTATAGACAGGTAGGGGGTCGTAACATTCGTAAACAGTATTTCCTTTTGCTTTAAGTCGGTAACGGTATTCCTTTTGCTTTAAGTCGGTAACGGTTTATTAGTAGTAGGACGTCTCGATACTACTAAGGTCTTTTTGGCGGTAGTATTACATTAGTAGTATAGTCCTCGCTCTAGGCGAAGGCTATAAACGTTTCTTCTTAACTATATACATACCTGTACCTTTAAATGAATAAAGATAGCCCTACCTTCGGCTTTAGAAAATGTAGGCGGGACGAGTAGGTCGTAGGTAGAGGTACATATATAGGGAACTGTATGCTATAGGCCTAGTACTTAGTGAACTGCGAGGGGTCGGCGTAGCATTATATACCTCGAAGGGAAGGCGTTGTAAATATTAAAGAGAAGGGAACAGCCGTAGGGAGGGCTACATTGTAGCCAGATTAGGTACATTTCCTACGCCTCTCTTACTATATATTGTCGCAGCCGTATCTCCTTATATTGTATGTTCTCTAATTATAAAGGTAGTTGTATATATTCTAAGGTACAAAAACAAGGAGAGGGGGTACAAGTATATATATAAGTGCTAAGCCGGGTTTCCCTACTACACTACTTACTACTACTACTACTACTACTACTACGACTCGTTGCTGCTCCTTTTCTATCTTTACTAAGTTAGACACTATATCTATCCCCTATACTAGCCCTATAGAAACCCCGAGTAAGATCTCGAGCGCTACTAGTAAGTTTAATATTGTTACTAAACCTTTATAACCGCGTCGCTAATAGTATTAGTCGCTTAAGTGTTTAAGGGTAAGGAGGTTATCGATCTCGCTAGTACGTCGTCTAACGAGTCTCTACCTCGCTCTACGAAGCGAGTTCTATCTAAGAAGACCGGCTCTAAGAGGGTCGCGACTCTAGTAAGTCTCGTTTATAAATACCGTTACTAGATATACTAACCCTTAAAGCTCGTCGTAGGCGAAGTCTTCGTACGTTTCGTTAGTAGCGTAGTGCGCCGCCTTACGTTTAACTATACCGTCGTCCTCTAAGAGGGCGCTAAGACTATCGAGTACTAGTAGCCGCTAGGCACCTCTACTATAAACGTACAATTATACGCAACCCTCCTAGGATCCGATTTTACCCGGGACTTCGGGGCTAGCTCTCCTTTCGTCTAGATAGGACCTAGTAATCGATTTACTATAGGAATCTATATCGCTGCTACTCGGAAGAACGCGATAATCTAAGAATAGTATACTAATTAAGAAGTTAAAAGTTAGAAAAGGCGAGAGGAAATGAGATAAGATATACTATCTACGCTATAGGGCGCGGACCGATATATATACTCTACGGAGGTTAGTTAGCCCTCCGTAAAAAATGAAATCTATAAAGTAACTTATAATCTTCTCCTTCCTATTCTTATCTCGTCTGCCCGTATAATAGATATATGCTAGGCCTATAATATCGGTTAGCGAAGCTAGCAATATTCAATCTCGCGTTTCTTAGTACGTTACCGCTATTGTTACTATTCGCATTATAGTCGTCTTAAAATGTATACCTAATCTAGTTAAGTCCGCTCTACTACCGCGACGACTTCTATACGAGCTCGCTTACTATCTGTTTTCCGTATATAACCGCTTACAATCTCGCTAACACTCTCGTAATATATATCTCGAATATACTACGTCGGAAACGTAGGAGAATTAGAATATAACAATTCCGCTAGAAACTCGAAGAGTTACTAGAGCTATACTTCGCTTATGCTTCTCCTAAGTTCTTCCGCTTTCTAAGACACTTCCGGGGTAAAGTCGTGTTCCTACTAGTAGCTAGTATCCTTAGTAGAGATAGTCTCTTAATGTTCTAGGGCGCCCTCTTCCTATTCGTGCTCCGTAAATAGAGGTCGACTATTCGATTTCGAAGCCCGCCCGCTGTCTTCGAATTCTAGTAATACTACTCTCTTCCGGTTACAGTTTATATAGCTAGTATAGCTCCTAGGATCTCCTCTATAAGCGTAATTACTATATAGTAGCTTTAGCGCTAGGTTATAGGAATAACGGTACCCTTCGAAATAACTATAGTTAGATTCGCAAGTTCTATATTTCGAAGGAAAGGGACAGTTTAGTATAGCGCAACTTCTAGCGTCTACGCCGAGGATATAGACTAGCGCCGCTCGCCTCGCTCTCTTATCGGTACTCTTCTACGTTACGCCTTCTCCTAGTATACGTATATAGCCCTCTCGAAATACTAGATCTCGCCCTTTACCGCTTACGATTTTCTTTGCTAGCGCGTAGTCCGTAGTTCTAGTTTCCTAAATTTCACCTTTTTAATATACTTCTACTACTACTTATACGAACTGTTACGCGTAATCCTTTCCTACTTTAGGTATAATATTAAGGCTCGATATTGTATTAGCGCTAGGAATATAGTAGAGAACCCGAAGAGAAAGGAGGATAACTAAGAGAACTACCGGGAACTTAGCTTATATAGATAGGGGATAGGCGGCTAAATAATAAGGTTCTCGGTACCTCGGAGAAGTGTAATACGCTAACCGTATTTAGGTAGCTGAACTCTATACCTAAAGAGAAAAAAATACTAGTACGGATAGAGAAGTTTTATATATATATATTATAGAGAATAACTACTAATCGTAGCCTAAAGGTCTTCTATATCGAAGTCGAGATCTACGTCTTAAAGCATACTTAGGATCTTAGCTTCTTGTTTATATGCGACAACCGGAGCCTTTGCCTTAGCAATATCGCCTAGCCTTAGAGTACGAGGTAGCGTTAGGGCGTATAGTGTCGAGGTCGGAGTAGAGACTTAAGTGCGGGATATAGGCTTCGAGAGTAATACAGGTTGTCCGGATAGTCGCTTCCTAGAGAACGAAGGACCTAGAATAGGCGTAGTATTCTTAGAAATCTATCGGATTGTACGCGCCGCAGATACGGAACGAGGTATCGGTATAGGTACTAGCGTAGGTAGTATCGACGAGGCCTTAGTTAGATCTACCCGCGTAATCTCCTTCGAAGGTATTATTTTACCTATAACTTGTGTTATCTATTAGGCGTTACTAGGACCTAGGGCTAAGTTCTAGAGGTAGACTAAGGAGTCGTCTAGTTAGTATCTAGGAAGTTCTACGAATAACGGTCGGCGCGAAGTTTTCGCTAGTACTATAGTTAGCGTAGTTTCTCGCTAGCTTAGCTATCGTCCGACTCTAGTATCGACTAACGTCCTATCTTCGTCGTTACCTAGTACGAATGCCCTAGGACCCCTTTCTACCCTATACGGAAGGCTACTATCGCTACCTACTTCGCGGTCTAGACCCGTAAAGTTTCGAGTATACTAGTTAGGCTCGTCTTCGGGTTCTATAGCGTCTCGAGTAGAACCGGTAGGCGGTTTAGCGATTTCGGGAACGTACGCTCGAGGTACGTAGTTAAGTGTATCCTACGGGCGTCGCGGTTACTACGCTAGTCCGGTAGAGCTAGTAGGTATAGCGTATATCGCTCCGCGTAATAGGACGTTCGAGGTTATATCTATAAACAGATTTCTATCCTTAAAAATAAAGTCGTAGAGACGCTTAGGTAGATATAGTAGAGCCGAGCGAAATACCTTGTTTAGGGAGTCGCCGCCCTACGTTAAAGCATACTTTCCGTTAATAAGCACGCGGAGGTTACGCGCGTCCGTAACGCGTAAGAATGCTGCGAAGAGTTAGCCGTAGCTAAATGCGGGCCGTCGAAGGTCGATACCGATATATACTAGGGATTAACCCTAAGATTTGTTTATCGTTATTGCGAAACAAGGTCGAAGCGGAAGTTAATATCGCTTAAGGGTAAACGGTAGGCCTTTGTTCGAATATATCTAGATTCGCGGTATCTAGTACACTTCCTAATTATCGTCGTCTAGTAGTTTCTAAACTTTAACCCCGAACTAGAGTGTTTTTACGATAACAACCCGCGTTCCGTTTACGAGTCCTACGGTCTTATAGATGTTCCGTATAATTATTATTAGTATACCTACCCGGATCCGTAGGTAAGGAATCTAGAGCTCGGTGTTCTAGATAGATTTTAAAAGGCTTAAGATTTCCGGAGGCTAGTCTTTGTCGCTAGGCAACTTCTCTATCTTATCCTCGTAGCGATATTCGCGAATTGTACCGTACGGCAGGTCGTCTACGATACGTTCGTTAATCTCGTAGGCGGTGTCGTTCGTTATATAAAGGATAGCTCGAGAACAATAGAATACTAGGTCGTACTTAGCCTTAATAATACCCTATCTTAGAAAGACGAAATCGATAAGCTCGCTAAGGTCCTAGACTCTTCCGACGTATATTAGTAGCTTAATAAATCGATCGAACACGTCGTCGTATATAATATAGAGGGTCTAGCGGTAGAAGTCGACGTTCCGCGGACTACTATCTACGAGCCGTATGTTTTGCTAGAGATAGAGTACCTTAATCTTATTCTAGATTAGGAAGGCTTTAAATGTAATCGCTATTACGTCTGCTTCCTTCGAAGACTTCTTATACTCGGGAAGCACTAGAAGAGTTTATGCCTAGTTGCCGCCGAATACGACGAGGACTCCCGCGAAGAATAGTTCGTTGCCCTAGCCGTTACTGCCTAATCGTAACTTGTAAAAGAGTCGATATATAGCTATAATATCGCGTCTATTCTGCATCGCGGCTTCGTCCTAAATAACTAGATAAGTCTTTCGGATTAGCTTAGCGTCTATTATGTCTTACGTAATAGGATAGTCCTACTACCTAGTATTACTTAAAGGAAGTTTAAATCGGGAGTGCGCTATACGACTACTAGGAAGCAGCTATACGGCGATACCTAAAGACGCGATATACAGCACGATAAGGCTACGTGCTCTATAGGTCGCTACGAGTATACGGTATAGGAACGTCTTCCCGTAGCCTCCCGGACCTTAGATAAAAAAGTACGCCTTTAACGGATTCTAGTCGATATCGTTCGTAATATCGGTAAAGGCTCGCCTTTAACCGTTATTAAGAAGGTAGGCGTTTTGTTATACGTAGAGTTTGTTCCCGTCTTCGTTTCCTATATCGACTAGCGCTTCTTCTTAAGCGATAGCGTTATTGCTACTACGCATTTTCGCCTACGAAGGATCTAGACTCGGCAGTCTATAGCCCGATACCTTGTATCCGTTAGCAACTAATTCGGTGTATAGCCACTACTTACTATAACTTTTAGTAGTAGCATTTATCTCCTTATACCTTCCTACGTACCCTCCGCGCCGTAGTTCGATATATAGATCTTTATATATATCCCTCTATAGAAGACTCTACTATCGCGTAGAGTCGGCTCCGGATATCGCATCCGTTAGGATAAGCAGCACGAATATAAGACGCAATTGTTAGGAGGTATATATCTTCTCGGCCTCCCGGAACGTATCGAGCTATTTATCTTCCGATCTTATAAGACTAGATACAATCGCCGCCGCTCGAAAGCTCTTATATATAGTGCCGCTATATATCCTTAAGTTGCGGAAACATTTAGTACCCCGAACGATATAGAGCAATTTAATTAAGTATAGTATCTCGCCTTTAGGACGTAGGGGCGGGTTAAGACGCGCGATAGAGTATACTACGCGCTTAGAACGTTTCTTCTACACTTTGTTATATAGCGTATAGTGTTTTAGAAACTTAAGATACGTTAAGCGCCGGCAAGACACGTCGTTATCTAGTAGTAACGCGTTATACCGAAACTACGCGACGAGCGTAGTACGTTATCGTCTATCGCCGCGTAGGTCCGCTATCGTCGCGTTATAGTTAAATACGATATTACCCCTAGGGCGCGGTAGGTAGACGTCTAGTCGAATAACCGCGGGCTATTCTTTATAGCGCTTGCCTCCTAAGATATTGTATATCGCTATCGTAGGACTAATATATCGTATATTAACGTAGTTAGCGATCTCGTTACTAGGAATCTCGAGGCGGGCAGTCGCACGGTCGGCGCCCTTATAGACGTACTTGTTAATATATTTAATCGCCCGTAATAAGCGGACCTACTCGACGTTAATATAGGCGTTAAACCGCTTTAGTAGGTATAGATTGTACGGTACGATATAACGATTGTCGAAGAGGAACGCGCGATTCCTCCTCTTGTTCTATATCCTCCCGTTACGGCGTCTACGATATTTCGGAAACGCGATATTAGTTACTACCGTCTCGTCTAAGAACTCTATAGGGAATCCCTTAGAATACGTCCCTTCGGAGTATCGAGGTAACTGTATATACGGGACGTATAGAAAGCCCGCGCTACAAGGTCTATAATATATATATTCCTTAACTAAGTTAGTTACGCTACTATCCGGGTCCTCGGCTAGGCTCGGAAGCTTAGCGCGGATAAAGTTGTCGATCTTAGATATAGTATCTAGCGCTTAATCGGGCGCGATCTATAGTAAGAGGTAAAGGTAAGGGAGGCTACGCTTCTAGTATTCGACTGTCTAATATCTTGCGATATAGCGACCGAATACGTTCCTATAGCAAACCTCGTATAAAAACTCCCTAGCTTTCTAAATAAAGACCCTTATCGTAATGTCTAGGCGGTCTATCGCGTCCTAATAGTCGAACAAATAACGCTTAATCTCCGGCTAGTTAGGGTTAGCTATAAACGTAATAAAGTACGTAGGGACGCCGAAGTAGCCGACGATAGCTATAGAATCTCGGTAGCACTATAAAATCTACTAATCGCCGCCGACGTACGAGGACGGGAGAACTATTCGTAGAGCTTATAGGATACTATCGGATAATAGAGCTCCGTTCGTAGGGACGACTAAACGGTTCCGCTATAGCAAACCGTAACGTACGCTTCCCTCGCATTCCCCGTACTATACCTTAGTTCGAAGAACATCGTAACGTAGGTCTTCGCTAATCTATCGAGACAACTCTCGTTAGATGTCGTATTTATTCTTATTGCCTAATAGTGCGCGCGTACTACGCTGTTTCGGTTGTTTCAAGTCGTACGTATCCGCCTATACTTCTTTCTAATAGTTGCCTAGGAAAAGCAGGTCGTTTAAGTCTACTATAGTATATACGTCGACGTATAATTGTTATAGGAGCTAGCGACCGTAGAAGATAGTAGGAAATTAGTTTAGTCGATAGTATAAAATGTACCTAAAGTAATCCCTAAGCGTAACGTGCCTCCTACTACGCGTACGAAACTAGTTCTCCTACGAAAACCTAGGAGTTCTAGCCGCCTAGAGGAGGACGTAATATATAGGGAAGTAGTATAGATAGTAGCGATTTATACGATATAGAGTAGTAGACACCTCTCCCGTACTTAACCGCTCTACTACTATAAAATCCCTTATTCCGCTAATAGCTTCCGGATCGTAATCCGGATAGAGGGCGGCCACTTCGTTTACGACCGGCTTGTTATATCGACGCGCGTCCTATATACCTTCGTAGACTAAACTGAGGTCTATAGCCTTAAGAACGAGGCGCCTAGGTTCTTAGGAGGATATAAACATTTCCCGAGCCGCGACGAACTTGTAATATAGCGCGTTGTATTGCGTAATTATCTTATATAACGCGATTATAGTACCGTAGTCTAGCTATAGCGATAGTATAGATTTCTAGTTCCGGCTAGTATATCTACGATCGCCGGATTTCTATATACGCCTCTTAGTAGTATATACGAGGTCGTAAAAGTATAGCTACGCGTATTAGGGATCTTCCGTCGGAGCGAAGAGACCGCCGCCTAAATAATACGCTTCCCCGTAGATCTAGAACGAACTGTATCCTAATACCCGTATATTACGCTTAGCTATAAATAAAGTTATTGCGAGGCGGCAATTATAGGCTCGAATGTTCTCCTAGAACGTTCTTGCTTCTATATCCTTAGATAGATCTGTAGTAAGTAGTCGCCGTAGTAACGGAGGTAGTTTAGGGATCGGAAACATACCTTTTACCGCGCTACTACCGCAATATATTATAAACACTATACCGTTCTTGTCCGTAGAAGAAGACGGTTTACTATCTACTCGGACGTTCGATGCTTTACGGATCTAATACTTAGCTTAATAGTGTTAGCAGGTATATACTATATCGCTAATATTAAGTATTACTGCCTCGTATAGTATTAAGATATACGCCTTAGGAAGAGTAGACCTCTCCGGGCGTAAGAGGTCGGCGTTAGTAGCCTACGATCGACCTAGGCTACGGTACGCTTCGGCGACCGCCGTAGGGAGAGTGTTATAATCGTTTAGACGTTTAAAAGATATCCGCCCTAGAGAAGGCTAACTAGCTCGCACCTAAGGACTAGACCCGCTAGCTCTAGCCCTACTAGCAGGGGCAGTAGTAGTGTCCGTCGGTATAGCTCTAGGGGTAAAAGGAAGGCTCGGTAGAAGTAGCGGTTAGATAGGCCCTAGCGACGGAGCTCTAGGCGCGATAGAGCTACTATTCTTAATTAAACTCGTAGAGTTAGCGTTATAGGAAGGCTCCGTAAATTTAACGTCTATCGGTCTAGAAGGATCGAGAAGGTCGCCGAAGTCGTAGTAATTATCGAAAGCGTCTAGACCGTATTTATTAGGGGCCTCTATATCTAGTAGCGTCGGACCTTATCTCTCCGCCTTCGAGGTGCGTGGCGCTAGGTAAGACAGACTAATCGTCCTAGTTATAGTCGCGACCTATCGGACTTAGTAGAGTATAGATGCTAGAAGCGCCGCTTACTAATATAGATATAGAATCGGACCTGCGACTAACGCTCGGAATTGTAACGGTAGGTAAACTCTACGCCGAATGCGATAAAGGAGATAGTATTAGACGTAACGGGTCGATAGTATATAACTCGTACGTAGGCGGAGTATAGGGACGCTTAGTAGATAAAGATATAAGAAAGGGGGAACGATCGGATAGCGTTTTAGATAAAACACCTTACGTATATAGCGATAATACGCTAGGGAAGTCGCGCGTCGTCCCTAACGCCTCTAACGTATCGTTAACGATAGGACTTGCTCGACGTAACCTAGGTAATAGTCCGGTAGATGCGTCGTCGTACGCTAACTATAGATATATAGCATTAGAATCGTAGTTGCTACGGGCAGAAAGTTAGGCTTTCTATTAAAGTTAGGGAATGTTATCGCTTAAATGCTAACCTACGCGCTAACATACTACTAGAGTATAGACCCTATAGAATCGTCCGTTCTTCCTCTAGAAGTTAGATACTAGTTTAACGATCTAATAGAATTTGCATTAACGTAGTTCGACTACTAGTCTAGGAGCGGGACTAGTAACGGGAATACGGTTATACGGAAACGATAGCCTAGCGGAAGATTAGGAGATACCCGCTCTATACTTCGTCTCTTTATCTCTATACGATATCGTTTAGAACGGATTATCGTCTTATACGACGTTTATCTCTATCGACATTTTAACTAGTAACGGGGAACTAGATCTCCGCTTCGGCTTCGGCTATCGTCGCGAACGCCGCAACTTAGATAGACTATCGTCCGATATTAGGTTAATCGTAAAGTCGGGCGGTACGAAAGAGCTAGGTATCGCTCGCTTCTTACCTTTCCTCGCGCTCTCTATATCCGGTAGCGTAAGCATCGGGCGCTTAGATCTAGAAGAAGATAGAGTAGATAGAGAAGATATTTTAGGTAAGGAAGAGCTAAGCGAGTACGCCGTGCTATAGAGTTCGAAGAATCGCGGCCTTTCGTATAAAAAGCGAGGTAATTACGACGTACTATTAGTAGACCGACGATATCGAGGCGTCCTTATATACTACCTCTCGGAGACAGGGACAATTCTAAGAGCGAGCCGTTGTTTTCTCGTAGAGATCGTCGATAATATAAGCGTTAAGGTACGCCTCGGAAATTAGGATCCTAGAGCGGTATAAGGTATACGAATCGTAAAGAGTCGATATTAGGGATCTCGGTTAGAAGGGACCGCGGCTATTAGCCTACCTACCTCTAATGCTTACTAGTCCTAAGTTGTTTATAGATAGAATAGCTAGATATTCGATATTACGAAAGAAGTCTAAGATCTAGGGAGGACGAATCGCGAAGAATCGATAGCGGAGACCCTAGTTAGGAGGGCCTATATAATTAGTACTTGCTTACGAATCGTAATAATTCGGAAATTAATACTAGGAAGTTCCTTTAACGGAGCTAGTTAGATTATTAGAATCCGTAGATTAGAAGATTCCTAGATCCTAAGGTAGTATTAGCGGAGTATATAGATTAAATAAAGGTTACCTAGAATGCTACTCCTATACGAGCCCTCGAGATCTAGTTTAGACAAATTATCCCTAACTAGTTAATTAAATCTAGGGTATATAGTTTGCGAGAGTAGTAGGATACTCGCCGGCCGAGATTACGGAGGAGGACTAAGTACGAATAGTAGGTTCGTATAGGGTAGTTCGTATAGAGGGGAGAGAGAGAGCGAGAGTACTCGGCAGATAGGCGCCTAATTAACCGATCCTAAGAAAGCTCTACGTTTACCGGCGTAATCTGATCTTATATAGTGTCGATCTCGCAATTTCTCGACGCGGAAAGGCTATAGGTACCCTATAGAGCGCCTAAAGTTAGGAGACTAGTAGGATAGCTGCTAGATTCCTTAGGCGTTAAGTAGATTGCTCTATACGGGTCCTACTAGGAGTACTATCCTCTAGTCGCCGATTATTAAAGAGAGATGCGTATATAGCTAGAGGCTATTTAGAAAACTAGATCCGGCTAGAGCTAGTAGTGTTAGTAATAGCCGATTAGAGGTATTAGGCGAGGACGCCTATAACTCGCCTTTAAGCGTCTAAGACATTAGCTCGCTAAACGATAGTCCGGCATGTCTAGAGATAGTGTCGTAGGCGGCGGATATAGAGGATTTTAATATAGAAGAAGGTAAAGAAGCTATAACGGTGCCTACTACGCCTAAAGGAAGGTAGATCGCGGTTGAATATATAGACTAAGCGCCGGTTAAGACTATACATTCTAGGAGGGCAATTTCGGTGTTAAAGGCCTAGATTAGCGACATAGTACGTATACGCTAGCTCGGATAGTGTATTCTTCGGCTTGATTTCCCGTACTCGGCGCTCTTAAAGAGCGATATTCGTTCGGGTAGTATCGCGCAATTCTAAAGACCTTTATTTCGAAACCCCCTAGTCCTAAGTGTATCTCGAAGTAATATACGCGCCGCGTATACGTAGCTGCCTGTTTGTTTGTATACGTAACGCGATCTAGAAGTAATATATTAACGCGATTGTTAATACGAACTTAGAGCGCGATATAGATATTAACCGTTATTCTATCGACCGCCGCCCTTCTATATACTTCGCGTAGTCTAGTACGACTATTTCCCCCTCGATTTCCTTCGCCGACACTATTATATTAGCGATTAGAACGCGCGCGATAGCAGACTAGGAGGACGTCGATTTTATAGCTATTTAGTAGTAGGAGCTAAACTTCGCCGCTAAGTCGCTTCGTAACGAGAATAACGGCGTTAAGCCGGAGACTAGCCCTATCTTCGATCGCCTAAGGGAGAACCGTAGAATAGGCCGGTAACCGGATATAGCGTACCGCGATAACCGCCGCTACGATATATATACTAACGAGATCGTAATAGCGGTTAATAGAAGGATAAACGCGAAACTAGATACTAAGTTTATAAGTATTAGCGGCGCGTATAGATATCGAAACTAGAGCTAATAGTAACTAGACGTACTAGTACGAAATAGTAGACGGCGGCGTAGTCGAGCTTACCTTTTAGCCGAAGGACGATAGCTCTCCCTATCCCTTCGATCGTTATAACTTCTAGAGGCGGATGTAAGATTCCGGCTTTAAGAGATTCGTAAGTTAGCCCGTCGGGAAGGATTGCCTATTTTTAATCTCGTACTAACTTCTATAGGCTCGGATAGGTATATTAGGGCGAGCTCCGTTTCCGGACTATCGCCGTAGAAGACTACCCCCTTGCCGAATACCCCCTCCCGCTTCTCGTATACCCTGTCCTCGACCCGCGGTCGCCTTCCTTCGAATTAGTAGGTAAGGTATAGCTATTCTATACCTTCGACCCGAGGTAGCTAAGCTATATCTCGACTAGCGGACCTAGTACTAATCTAACCCTGCCTAGCAAATAGGCCCGCCTATTCTATTTTCTAGTAGAAGGCACTCGAGGCCTCTAATACAATATTGCGTTCCGCTCCGTATAAGATAGGGAGAATAAGTATCGGCCCTAGATATTAGAGAAGGCGTAGAATAAGGCTAGCTTTAGATATACGGACTAGCAACCTAAGATATTATAGAAGTAGGGAGTTAGCGACGTATACCTAAAGGCTATTAACGAGCTAGAGTTTAGAGGTAATTAACGGCCGTATCTAAAGATATCGCGATTCCGGCAGTACCTAAATCGGTAGAAATAAAATAAAAATAGTCCTACCCTTACTATCGCCCGTATCTAACCGTATGTTTTACTCTCCTCTTCTATACTCGCTACCGCCGCGAAAATTGTACCGACCGCGTACGCCGCTAATCCTCTATTTACTCCCTACTCTTTCGGCGTCGCGAAATGCTAGTAAGACGCATCGATCCGCGCTATCCTAATAGCGAAAAGGGAGTCCCTCTCCTAAACCTCGCCTGCTCCTCGCGTCGTCTCCGCCGGTCCTCTATTTACTACCTACGCTTTCGTCGTCGCGAAATGCTAGTAAGACGTATCGATCCGCGCTATCCTAAGTTCTAACGGCGAAAAGGGAGTCCCTCTCCTAAACCTCGCCCGCTCCTCGCGTCGTTTCCGCTAATCCTCTATTTACTCTCTACCGATACTATATATACTCCTATAGCGAAGAAAGGCGAGGTTAGATAGGAGCGGCTTTCTAATACGTAACCGGAGCTAAGCGAGCGGGGACGCTTATAGCCGCTACGTAAATAGAGACCTCTAGCTAATTAGGTAGTCCTAAAGGTTATACCCTCGCTAGTTATTTAAAGCTAGCCCTAGTTAGCGAGATGCCGAACTATATTCGCTCGAATATATTAGCCGACCGTACCTTTAAGGGTGCGGTAAAATTAGTATAAGGCGATCTACGATCTGCTAGATCGTCCGGATAGGGGGTTTAATTCCCTTATTAGCTATACCTTTTTTTTTTAATCTATATAATTATCTGTATTCTATAACTCTCTAGCTAATTAGATCGGTTCTAGATAGTAAGAGTTATTCGCTCGTAGTCCTTATAGAGACACGGGGTAGCGACTAGCGAGGGTATAACTTTTAGCATTAGAGGTTCGAATCCTCTATTAGCTATCCTTTTACGCTCGCGTAAGGCGGCCGGCTATAGCCGCGAATTCTAGAGTTCCTATATATAATTTTCCCCGTATCCGGGAGCTGCCGCGCTAAGCGGGAGCGCCCGCGTATTTTAGGGATACTAGAACTTTATATATATAAAAAAAAACCCCTAGCCTTCTAAGGTGCGTGCTTTCTTATCTATACTAAAACGAGATAGAGACTAAAACTAAACGTATCGGTCTATCTAGGGCCTCTAACTTGTCTAGTACCGCCGTCTATTTAGAGAGCGTATTGTCTTTACGCGTAGTAAGAACGAGATATAGCTTCAAATGCACCCTACGCGCCGCTACGCTATCGAAGACGTCGCGTAAGGGCAAATTACGGCCTAGAGACGACAATAAGTACGGAAAGTTTATAGACTAAAGGAGATAGATTACTCTACCTACGATACCGTGCTTAGGCTCCTCCGCCTTCTTTCTAAGTTACAATAGCGTCTATCTCTAGGGCGCGAGTACTGTGCTTATAGTAGTCCTAAGGAAACGTACTACTCTCCCGTTCCCGTATATATCTCTAAACGATAAAACTCTCTATTCCTACGCCCTATATCGAGGATTACTATCGCGTCGTCTATATCGATTTAAGTATAACCGAAATTAGCCGTATTCTATACTAACTATAGCCTCCTTTTTATATCGAAGTCCCTTCCTACCTCTACGTCGAAGAAGTCGTAGTATTTAATATAGCTATCGTTTCGCGGGAAGTCGAAGGGTTAGTTATATTATAGTAAAGCATCGATAGCGCTAGGAAGACAGATTTCCTCTAATAACCGTAGGTCGCACCTAACTAGGACCCTCTATACGAAGGTGCTATCCGTTCGGCTTATTATAGTAGGATATATACGTAGAGGAACGACGACGAAGCGATCTATACCGAACGGCTATATAGTAGCAAGCTTTATTTACGCGAATTCGATCTAGAACCGGTTAGCAAAAGCGCTATATTCTTAGGGTACGCGACGGATATACCTAGCGATAATGCCGAGGAAATAGCGAGTTAGACTTTTAGAGGTATAGTCTCGGCTCGAACTCGTCGAGTTCGTCGAGCCTATTAGTATTCGTATACAGATTAACGTAGACGATAGACCCTTCTATTTGCTCTTCCCGTTGCGCCTAAGTAGTAATAACGTTAAGGTTACCGTCTAGGTACTTATCCTACGACTACTTAGGTACGGAGATCTATAGGAGTTAGCTTTCTACTACTATATACTAGACGATATATAAGAATATATACTACACATTCTTCGTCCCGAGACTCCGTCCGCTAGTAGATCTTATTTATAACTAGAGATACTAATCTCGATATATGCCTAGACGGCCGGTAATCTATAACGCTATAGTACGGAGGTTTAGGAGAGAAGCCGTTATTCTTATCTATATTACGGTTCTCGCGTACGCGGCGTAATACCTCCTTAGTAACTAGCTTATATATGTCTTATAGCGCTTCTTAATATACCGGGGCCCGGCCTATAGCGAGCAGTTAGCGAAGTCGTATAGAAGCGCGGGGGTGCTTAATCTCGGCTATAGCGCGATTTAATTCCTAATATTAAAAGGCTCGCTACGGTATACTACGTAGAACGTCTATCTCTATAGCTCGATATTAGCGAAGGTAGTATACGGCGACCGACACGCTAGAGACTTACTATTAGGGAGAGCTATAGCAGCTAAGACTATATAGGAGAGGCGCCTTTATCGAGGTCGCTACTAGTAATATCGACAACTAGAAGGAGGTAGATACAGCTACGTAGAAGTAGTCGCTATATTAGTTGTTATAGTAGTAATGTTTAGACGACGCGCAACGCCGCAATATTACTATTTGTATACGTAACCGTCGCTACGCGCTAAGCCTATACTAGCTAATAGATATAAAGCGACGATATAAAGCGACGATATAAAGCGACCCGCGATAATAATAACGGCTTCTCGCGACGCGACGACGAACACTCGACCTTGCGCTTGCTACTCTAGCTTAGATCCTACTACTATAACGTCGGCATCGTCGCTAGGGAGGTATTAATACGAACGAAGTCGTTAAGGACTCGAGTTAAGGCGAAGAAGCGCGTCGTCTACCTCTAGCGGTATAATCCGGTAAGATATATCTTCTAGAGCTATAAATTCATATCGTATCGAGGGATATAAAAAGATATCCGTTAAGCAGATAGCACGCTAAAAATCATAACAAATGCACTAAGATTATCGTAGATTTCCTTCCGCAACCTCCCTAAATACTATATTCTCCCTTATACTCTATACTACGATTACCCGCGCCTTAATTTATTATAACGCTCGACTCGCTACGACACTCCTCTAGCGGGGCGAGACCGAATAATAATAAGGAAGGCTTTCGCCGGACGGGAGCGCTATATATAGTTAAGAGACAACTCCGCGTCGCTGCCTAGTCGAAGCCTATACTATTACGGAGGAGCCGGAAATAGTCTAAGAAGTAGGTTATCTTAGCGTACTTATCGCTAAATAGGGCCGGGAGCTATACCGTCTATTCCTAATCGCGAGTAGCACTCTCTAAGAGCAAGGCGACGCTAATACTATAGCCGGATATCGTATTGAATTAATACTAGATCTCGAGGACCTTTATAGCTGCCTTATCGGCGACGTCGTTATAGAAAAGGCTAGTAGCGATATAAAACACCTTAAGAGGCTTCGCGATAGTCGATCCTTCTACTAGCTACGATTCGAATATCTGCCTAAGGTCTAGCTTCCGAGGGACGATACTAAACGAAGGAAACAAGCCGAACCGCCGTAGATCGAGAATCCTCTATAGCGGGCTAAGCAGTAGCGAGTCTTGCTATATCTTCGTAAAGAAAACTACCGACTCTTACGGTAATTCCTACCGAGTACTATAAACCTCCTCGTACTAGAATTGTTAGCCGCTATATCGGGGTACGACCGCTACCGTACTACTTACTATAGCTTTCTATACCTCGGACCCTTTAAGACCTTAATCTTAAGCGTGCGTCTTCGCGAGTATTACGGTAGGCCTCGAGAGACTACGATAGGTAGTTAGTAGCGGGCCCTCGTTAGATCTATACCGGTACGACGCGAATAAGTACCCGGCGGCTAAGGGAGTTAGATCGAGGTCGGTTCTAGTAGAGTCTATAATAGTCGATCGCGATATTAGGTTGTTATAGTAGCAATTAATAACCGCGCGCCTACTAAAGTCGTTATATCTCTAGACGTAGGCGCGTTATACGCGGCTGCTATAGTCGTATACGCGACGCGCGCCTTCCTTAGGACTCGCGAGCGAAGGATACCGCAATTTCGTATAGCTTCTCGAAGGCCGTAGAGGTCGATAGAGCTACGATAGCGACTAAGAGGGTCGATAGTGTCGCATTTATAAGACCCCGATAGCGGAGCTCGCGATAGTAGGGCCTCGGTACCGGTCGCACGTACTAAATTACGCTTCCCGTAAGGCTACTAGCGCAATCGAGTATACCGCTTCGAGTAAACACCGCCGGATAAGGTATATACGACGAAGACGCCCTTTTCGAGACTACTATCGAAGTTATAGCTCGTCGCGGTATACACTACGACGTCTACGCCCTTCCGAATCGCTAAGGTATTAACGTTCCTCGCGTCTACTAATTAGAGGCCGCCGTTAGCCCGTTTTAAGCCGTACTAAGCCTAAAGGGGCCCTAACTTTTGTTAAGTTGTTATATTATTAATAAGATAAGTAGTATTAGTAATTATTATTTCTACTAAGTAAAAGGGGGGGATTAGATACTAACCTATACTTAGAACCGCTAGGCGGTTCTAAGTATACTAAATTTAAGAATAAATATAACTACTCGGGCAGCGCCGAGAAGGAGGAAAGTAGTAGGATTTAGAGAGTATAGGGACGGAAGTAGCGGTAGGGATGCTAATAGAGGGGTAGTATATATATATATATATACGCTAACGAGGGTAGTAGATAGCGAAAGTAACAGTTAGGACGGAAATCTCGGTCTAGGTTATAGTAGTATTAGCGGTAGATATTTAGGCGGCAAAATAGGTACGCTAAGGATTATAGCGACGAGGAGATCCTACTAGTAGTAGGTTTAAGACGTCTTAGTAGTAGTAGCGGCAATTTTCGATAGGTAGAGGGTAGGACGTAATACTAAGACTTTATAGGTATACTCGTAGTAATAGCGATAGCGAGATCGACTTAGTAGGATTGTTCTATATATAAGCGCTAGGCTTTATTACGTCGATAGGGAAATTTTAACCGTAATTAGAACGCAAATTAATAGTTATAGCGGAAGATATCGAGTATCGTAAATATTAGTATTTAACTTTAAATTACAAAGTAAAGTCAAGCTATATAGATTTCTTGTCTATTCTCGTCTTCGCGGCCGAGTAGGTAGAAATAATAGGAATAACGACAGTAGCGATAGCAATAGAAGATATATCGGTATTAGCGATATTATAGAACGCTAGATATTAGTTAGACCTGCGGAGAGTTACTAAAAGTTGCTAAAAGTTGCCGAAAGTTGATATTATAGCCTATAAATCGTAGGACCTTCCGATCCTCGAGCGTATAGAGATATTAAGAATTGCTAAAAGTTACTAAAGGTTAGTATAAGAAGATAGAGAGGTAGGCTAAAGGCGAACCTATTAACCTTAAACGAAATGCGAGTTTATAGAATACTCTAATTATTAGGGATATAGAGGTTCTAAAAGTTGCTAAAAGTTACTAAAAGTCGGCTTAAGAAGACAAAGAGATAGGTAGAAGGCGGATCTATTAACCTTAAGCGTAATACGAGTTTATAGAGCCCTCTAATTATTAGGGACATAGAGATTCTAAAAGATACCGAAAGATGCCGAAAGATACTAAAAGATAGTATAAGAACCTAGAGATAGCAGAATCTTCCTATACTCGAGGACAAGGAGGATAAAAGTTACTAAAGCTTAATATAGAGTTAGAATACGGACCTTCCGCGTTTAAAGCGAGATAGAAGAACGGAAGCACGTTATAGCTAAAGCTACAGAAAGCGTAAAGTAAAATAGTACGGCCCCGATAAGTAGAATACGAGATATACGGGATACTAAAAGTTACTAAAAGTTGCTAAAAGTTATCGAAGTTAATACTCGCTCGAAGTCTAAGACAGCATTAAAAGTAGCGATCGTAGTATTAACAAGGAGTAACAGGCACGCTAATGTCGTTAGTCTAAAAGGCTGCAATGCCTAGCACTAAGACAAAAGCTAAGCTCTAGCTACTAGAAGCTATCGGAGAGGGTTTAATTAAATAAAGCTAATCTAGCTCTATATCGGTAGTAGCGAGACGTACTATATCGGGACCCTTGCGCTTAATATATACTACTATTGCTACCCGCGATCCTAGTATCTGTTCCTATAGATTCGAGCACCGCCTTAAATCTAGACACGATTAGCCTTCTAGATATATCGTATCGTAGCGATAGGGCACTACCTTGCCTCTTAAAATAGGGGCTTCTCTTCAACTTTTAACAACTTTTAGAACCGTTTACCGCGGCAAGTACTGCTACTAGATATAGTATCTACTTTATACCTAGCTAAAATCTATACTTCTTAAATCTAATAGCGGGCTTTATTAAGGCTTGTTCGTAGTTATAGTCGCGTCGAAGGGAAGCGCCGAATGTATAGTCTTTAGCGGAACGTCGTGCCTGTAACTAAGTATAGTAGTATCTAATTAGCTTTACGACTTGTTCTATATATACAAGTCCTTACCGTGTTTTCAAAGTAGAAGCGAAGCGCTCTAATTAGCTAAAAGTTAATAAAAGTTCTCGAACCCCTATCTCGCCTTAGCGCAACACTTCTTATAAAGTCTAATACTAAGCAAGTCTATTACTACAACTCGAATCGATACCTCGCAATAACGGCAGTTCTACGCCCGCTCGGCTAGTCTTTAAGCCGTATCGATAAGCGATTACAGATATGTTTAGCGCTATCGTATTAGTAATAGCCCGAGGGCCTATTGCTTATACTACTAAAGGAGAAACTAGTTTTAGCTACAGATTACAATAAGAAGATATAATATACTACTAGCGCACGTCGGAGTTTTTAGTCTCGTTGCTTAGAGCGTAGAGGAAATTAGCCCTACTGTTTTCTTAAGCGTAGTCCTCGAATGCTTTTGCTAGGATGTCTATAGAGTTTTACCCTCTCGGCGACGCTTAGATCTGTATTAGCAATACTTAATATCCTCCTCCTATGTATTGCTATAACGGTGCTTAGAGGGTCGGAGCCGCGAGATACTAATCCTAGTATTGTCGCAAAACGATAGATTCGAAAGCCGCGCCGGTATAGGACGACTATAATATATTTACTATTTGTAACTATATCGCGTATAATCTTAACCGAGCGGAAACCGAGATACTCGACGTTACTACCGGTATATTAGCCGCTATTGAGAGAAGAACGCTAATATACCGTACGAGTTAGACTTAGAGGGATCGCAAGATAGGGTATAGCAAGGTCGGTATACGACGTTTAACCCCTAGCTAAGTTAGCGTAGTAGGACATTAATACGCTTATTCTGTCTACTCTCTAGTAGCCGTAAGCCTTCGATGTGCCTAGTAGCTTATTAACACTATAGATACGAGCTATCCGATAAGACGTACGATTTCAAGCGGAATAGACTATAAAGGTCGATTACGTAATACTAAGCACTATCCGGGGATATAGGAGGAGTACCGCAATACTCAATTTCGGGTTTATCGCGGTAGTTGTAATATAGAGAATTAAGATCGGGTAGTATACTAAGTAAGTAACTTAGTAACAAGCATTAGTATAGTAAAGCCTAGCCGGGCTTTAGAAACACAACAAAGAACGCTTACGAGGCAATGCGAGCATAGCAACTATTACGCTTCTTAATATCTAGATTCTATTACCCCTTACTAATCTAGCTATAACCCGCTAACGGCGCAGCACCGCCGCCTATCGCTAGTAGATTAATCCTATAGTAGACAGCCTTCGGCTAGGGATACAAGCCTTTCGCGCCTTCGCCCTAACTATATAACAAGATTACGTATATTAGAGTATGCTTTAAGATTACTAGGCGCTATACGCTATACTAAATAGAATCACTTTCTTAGTAGTCCGCTAACTCGCTAATCTAGATCCTAAGCGCGGTATAGAGTAGGTAGCATTAGTATAGACAAGTTGCATTTAGTTATTACTAAGCTCTCTTCGATACTCTCTTCGAAGCTTACGCGAATACTCGTTTATAATAGTTAGTCGCTACCCTATTAATATTGACTTCGCTAGAGTCTAGATAGAAACTCGGATAGACCGTAGCGCGACGCATTAGGACATTATTAATGCACTTTACGACAATTTCGAAATACGTATTAGGCTTTCTCAATTTAGATTACGTCTAAAAACATAGGGCGTAACCTCTCCGAACCGAGTATCGAATTACTATATATACGATATCGCAATCCTCGAGAAACGTATTAAGTTCTATTTCTACTATACGTAGGTGTCCGATACTAAAGCTTAAGGATATCTTTAAGACGACGGTATTAATATTAGGCTCCGACGGCTTCGCGACATTAGGAGGTCTCTTTAGCTTTATAAACAAATCCCTAAGAGTATAGAATAGGAATACCTACTCGGCATCTACGATATTCTATAGGCCGAGCTACAACGTAAGAGAATTAATAACTACGGACGACGAAATCTCTACTAGTACCTGCGCTAGAGTTATAATATTGTCGGCTATAATCGTATCTATAGAGTGCTTAGAGACATTAACCTAGTAGGTATCGAGAGGCGGCGTCGGAGCACAAGACGCTAATAGTATATATAGCACAAATCTACTAGTCTACGTAGCTAATGCCTTAAATCTAGGGCTAGCTAGCCGTCTCTAGGACCGAACTATTCCTAGTCTATAGATACATACTACTCCTTCGAACTCTAGGGTTTCTAAATCTACGGCGTAGTTAACACGTTCTTACGAATAATCAAATAGATATACGTTAGCATTACTGCTCGTACTATAGTCTTAGTTATAGCCTAATATGTCTCGATTATTAAAACGCTCGGATATGCTCCGCTAATCCTACAATCCGACCGTAGACTAGAGACTACTATAGCTACTAACGCCTATATTACGATCCGCCGCACTCTTAATAGCGAGTATAATAAAGAGGCCGCGGAGGATATCGCGCTAATAGAACTAACTTTTAGCGAAATAGTACGCTATAGTATAAGCCGTATAAATTAGAGGATTGAGACTATCTAGGGCTAGTCGGCTAAGGCTCTCTTTAGTCTCCGCAAACTCTTCCTTACGCTCTATCTATAAGGGGCATTTCTATCTAATAATAAGCACGACCGGATCGCTATACTCTTCGTATATATGCCGATTATAAGGAGCGTAATAGACGAATTCTGTTATTTGTAGAACTATTATAAGATTAGAGCTTAAGGCGAGAACGTGCTCTCTAGTATTCCGGTCCTCCTCGATAGGCATCTATATAGGTTCGGCGTAGAGCAGTTCGGCGTTTAAGTACTACCTAAGCTTCTAGTTAATATAAAAGCGGATCTCGAAGGCTTTGACCTAGATAAGTACCTACCCGAAGCTATATTGTATATATATATAACGATGCTCGCGGAGCAAGGTTTTATAATACTATTATAGGGCAGCGAGGTAGATTTCGAATACTAGTAGCTTTACGTGTAGGCTTATATACGTTTGCGTAAAGCACTGCATTCCTTATTCTAGAGCGGCTAAGATCTACCCGAGTCGGAGCTACTAAGGCACGCTAGGCACTAGCGTCTAAACCGCGATAACGATACAGTCTTTACTGCGGCTAATGAGACAAGGTGCACTAGGCGCGTTTAACCCGAAGACTAGCCCTTAGCGGACCTCTTAGACGGTCTATACCTATACGATAATAACTCTAGTAGTAACCTAGGTTATAGAAGTGCCGACGATAAGAATTAGGGAGATAATAGCGACGGTTAAGACGGGCCGCATTCTAGCTACGCTTTTAATTCGTAGACGAGCCTAATTAACCTAACCTAAGAATTAGTAGCTAGCGCTTATTCCGGCAAAGTTCTCGAGCTTAACTCGGTAGCTGCTATCGTTTATTACTAGTAGTACCGCTAGTATATCGAATACAATTTCCTCTCGATCCTTCGTTAACGCTCTTTCCTACTAACCTTCTTACCGTACTCGAGGCTCCCTATATATATCCTATTGCCTAAGTTAGCGAAGACGTAGCACCGCTAGTAGCAAGGACCTCCTAATCGCGTAAGCGAGCCGCGATAAACCCCCTTTCTCTCCCTATACGTAGATAGTTAGATAAACCTAACAGATCTCCGTTTCCCTCTTACTCTACTACTTATTATATATCGGTTAAGGCGATAGAGCAGTTAACTACGATATCTTAACAAAGGCCGCAATAATTATCGGAGCTAACGCGTTTCGATAAATAAGAGTACTAGCTCGAGAATGAAGTCTATAGCGTAGCGGGCTTTGTATACGAGGAAGAGTAGGCTAACCGCCTTAAGCCTAGATACTACTTTTGCGGTTTCTAGAACCCGAAGACTCTATACGAGACTTTTAGAGCTATAATACGACAGTCGACATTACGGTAGTTAATATTACGGCAAACGCTATTACGGCGATCGCTATTACGGCAAACTAGTCTATCTATAGTAGGTACTCTAATACTAAACCGGCAATCTTCTATATCTAGTAATAATACCTATATCGTCCGATCGTTATCTCTAGCCCCTCGATCGTAGTAGTAGCAGAGTCGGGTAGCGTTAGTCGTCTCTATATTAGTAGCTTTATCTTCGTCTCGCGTACCGTCTCGACTATAGCCCGTTCCGCGCTTTACCTATTCTATCGTTAACGAGGCAGAACCCTAACGGTAGAAAAGGCATTTAAACAAGAAGAATGCCTATACTATACGGAATTACGACTAGGTAGGTATACCTACTAGAGAGAGTACCCTCGGGCGGGGTTCTACTATAAGACTACTAGCACTATAAGCATATACTCCGAACTAGGGGCTCTCGCGAACTCCTACTTTCCGAGCGTATTAGGCTAGGCAGGCGTCGGCCGCAAGTAGGGAAGCAAGTTAGCTAGTAGCGCCTAAGGTATACCGTACTATCTTTAAAGTAACTTGTAGCTCTATAGTAGTAGACGAGGAGGGCGTACTCGATTACGTAGATAGCTAACCTTAGTAGCTATATAATAAGTAAGTCGGGCTACTTCTCGATAACGTATATATATTTTCTAGCGGCGATCTTATGCATTATATTCTTAATAAGCACGAATGCAATCTAGCAACCGAGGTTAACGATTACTATCGGCACTTCTTTATTAGTTCTATCGGCAAATCTAATAATAAACCGCGCGAGCTCGTAGTCGATAGTATACTTCCCCTAGAGTTGTAGATCGTTACCTTTAAGAAGTTAGATAGCTACTAGATGCTCTATATCTGTGTACTTAGCTTAGACGCGAGGTCTAGGCGATTGTACGAAGCCGCTAAGGCAAAGAAGAAGGAGTGCCGTCTTAAACGTGCTATATAGCAAGAAATATCGAGGCGGTAAGAAACGCTAGACCTTAATAACTCTAGCTAGGCCTAGGACGATGCCGCCGCCGACGCTATCGATACTATTAAGGACTAACCGGACTTTACTATACCGATTAAGACGGAACCTCTCGAGTAGTACAAATTAAGAGTATAGGCAATACCTTACAAAGAACGGCTAAAGGAGACTAGCTTATAGACATTTAGAATTGCCGTAAAGGCGGACCTAAAGGACGCTATCTTAATTAATAATAGCCCTATGCCGAGGTCTTAAGGCGATATAGAGGCTGCTTAGTAGACATTACGCCTAGATAGAGCTACTAGGAACAATATAGATTCGCGTATAGAAGGTAGTAATAGGATCGACGTGCCCGAGACATTGCCTTCGCCGCTAATAAGAAAGCCTCCCTCTAACCTGCCGAGTACCTCGAAAGGCTAGATAAATCCTCCTCTAGCTCTATATTCTGCGCTACTAAAGCTTAATATCTAGGCCGCTCTAGATAACTAGTTAAATTAGTAATAGTATAAAAGGCCTTCGTAAGAGAACCTAGAGTAAACGGCCTCTAAGAAGTAGAAGGTCGACTTGCCTAAGGACTCTAGGAAACAGCCTAGCGCAAAGAAGGCGCTACGGCGCAGAGTAAAAGCAAAGATTCCTTCTACGGACAGGACTACCCGGCGATATAGGCAGAAAGAGACAGGAAAGTATACTACGATAGAGGGTGCTAATAACGGGGTCGAGACCGGTATCGATAAATAAGAGATATAGGCGCTTAAACTTGTCGTATATTACAAACCTTCTCCTAGCCTAACATTCGAGACTTAGCCTAAACAGCTTTCCCTTTATAATTAGCCTATAGCAACGTATCGAATACGCACTTGTTTAACGCCTACTAAATAGTTTCTTCGCCGAACTACCGAGGCGCTTTTACTAATCTATAGCGAGTAAGTTGTCGCCCTAATCTATTTAACTTTTAGCAACTTTTAGCAACTTTTAGCAACTTTTAGCAACTTCTAGAACGTTGCTCTATCGACAGAATAAGGTGTCGCGCTAATCCGCACTCTATTTAACGTTCTCTAACCGTAACTTTTAGTAACTTTTAGCAACTTTTAGCAACTTTTAGAACGTTGCTCTATTAATAGAATAAGGTGCTGCCCTTAAAGAGGTCGATTAAATATAGGTTTAAGAGCAATCTATTATAGTATAGAATAGCGCTACTATTAATTTTATCGGAAATTAGATCTCGGACTAGCCTTATATACTAAGGACGCGCAACTAGAGGCGGAAGCCTGCAAGAATAATAGTTACTAGTAAGATGCCGACCTCTATCTTACCGTTAAAGAGCTTAAACGTCGAAATTTACAAGTCGTACGCGACACCGGATGCTCTATACTAATGCTAGTATAAAAGCTACCTTCTACTCCGCGAGCGGCTATCTTCCGTATAATAGATGCGGCAATCCCTTCTAGTACGGGGTTCTATATACTATATAGCAATACTAGTATCTTATCTCGAATAGGAGCTTCTATATAGCGACTAGACGAATAGTACCTAGTAGCCGACTTTACGCTATTCCCTAAAACGCCTTGCTATAAGAGGAGTAGATACGAGATCGTACAATATAATAGCGGCTTTTTAGTAGGAATAGCAACTAACCCTATAGTCTTACCTTAGGAAGCAAGATATATAGTTCGATATATATATAGCTAGTATATAGTCGCTAGAGATAGGCCTCGTAGAACATTTTAATCGAGCGTGCTTTTACTAACTACTACTAAGAATCTTACGTAGTATATATACGAATTCAACCGGTCCGGCTTTAAGCTAGGTATACAGCTATTGCTCGGATAGCTCTGCTACTTTATGCCTCTAATAAGATCTAGGCGGGCCGTACTTACTAAAAGAGGGAGGTACTAGTCGCGGAGTTTTAGGCGTAGTTGCGAACTTTTAGGCGTAGTTGCGTTGCTAGGTAGCGCTTATACCCGTCACTAAGAATGCTAAGCTATTAGATAATAGCTAAAGTAAAGCTAGGTTGTTAACAATAATAGTACGAGGTAAGATCCGATAGACTTCGCATTATCGGGTATAATAATAGTAGCAGAAATGATACTTTCGCGCATTCTACTTCTTCTCTTCCTTTCTTCTTTAGCGATATAGACATTATCCTTACCTTTAATACCTCGCCGTCGCTACCGCTACTATATCTAACTAAGAATTTAATAATATTGCGGACTTTGCGATCGACTTCCTATCTTCTAGGGCGTAGGCGCTTCTACTACAATAGTAGCAGCAGTAGTAGTAGTAGTAGGACTTCTCGGTTTAGGATATTAACGTACTAGACTTGTATGTTTTCGAGCCTTCGAGCTTCGCTTTATTTAAGTAGTAGCTAATGTATCTTAGCGTCGTTAGTATAGCGCTACTAGCTCTAGCAGCACTATCTCGCCGCTCTAGTCTAAGTACGTAGGCACGTCGCTAGCAAGATCGCTCTCGCTAAGGTCTGCCTCTTATCTCTCTACCTCCGCCTCCGCCTCCGCCTCCGCCTCTAGCTTCGTTTTTAGCAACTACAACTAGGGCACTACTACCGCTAGCACCTGCTCTAGCTCTAGTACTACTAACTTAGGCTCCGAAAAAGAAGAAGAAGGGTCTAAGTAGCCTACGCATTACGCTACGCTACCTAGAGGCTGAAAATGCCTACTATTCTAAATCTATAAAGCTATAGGCATAGAGCTTAAACGAGACGCAGATTAGATTAACGTATATCGGCCGTATCGAAGAGACAGATAGTAGAGAGCTACGTATACCTACTTGCAAGCGCTATGCCCGTCTAGGCTATACTTATCGTATATATACTAAGGAGGGCAAGACGGCATATAATAGTAGTGCTAGCAACAAGAAGTGCGGCCGCTATCGATACTATAGAGTCGGCAACTATAAGTGTATAGATTCTTAATTTAAAATGATACTACTATCTCTGCCTCCCTATAATATGCTTTTATCTTCTATCTCTTATTATATAGACTCTCTATTCTCCTGCTTATAATGTTCTCTAATAGTGTCGCTAGGTAATATAGGTTAGAATGTCGTCGCTTATACTCTCTAAATAATTCCCTAATTATTTCAAGAGCTATCCTTATCGCAAATTCGGTAGAATTAAAGCGCGCGGATAATACCTAGAGGCGTAGAAACAGTAGATTAGACTTAGTCGTTTTGAATGTTAGTAATACGAAAGAGGAAAGGACAAGGATACCGATCCCGCTAAGACCCCGGATTTGCTATAATAGAGCCCTTAATTAGCGGGATTAAATATCGCGAATCCTTCCCTCCGCGTATTACAATACTAGCTTTACGACTCTCGCGGTATCCGACTTTTACAATAGCATAATATCTAATCTAGCGAGATACGTCGATTAGGCGCATTTCTAGCAAAAGGCGCTAATAAAAGTATCTAATACGATAACGATAGCGTCCTTAGGTATACCGAAGAACCGCCTCCGAGCCTAAGCATCTCCTCGAAGTCTAATAATAACACTAAAACTAGAACTATACTTATTGCACCGTAGCTATTAGCACTACAATATATACGGCAAGGATAGACACGTAGAGTAATAACATACATTCGAGAACCTAGCGGCCTCTTACGTTAATACCCTTCTATTACTTAGACTCTCCCTAAGTCACGATCTACTAGAAGGACTTAGTTACTATAGAAGGCAGAGAAAACGAATAGTAGTGTCCGGGGATCTAATTTCCTAGCGGCTACTAAGCGGCTATAGAAGCATACACTACGAAGCATATACTAGAAGCATACATTACCTATAGACTTATACTCGAGCGAGCCGAAGCAAGCCGTTATTATAAAAAGTCCTTAACGCATTCTATTACTAACTACAGCACGTATAACTAAAGGACCCGAAGGACTAGGACAAGGTATATAGAACGGGTACTTATTACAAGCGTATAAAACACGTGCGTATATACTAGCGAACTTAAAGAGTTAGATACTAGGTACTAACCGATACTATATAGAGAACAAAGGTTGAACTGCGCCCGAAGATGTTAAAAGACACAAGGTATGTTTTTGTCGAGGGTGCGCACTATAGATATAAAGTAGTCTTAATACGCTCGGTTCGGGGAGGGTACGTACTATAGGTATAAAGCAGTCTTAATACGCTCGGTTCGGGGAGGGTGCGTACTATAGGTATAAAGCAGTCTTAATACGCTCGGTCTTAATACCCCTATAGAGACGTCTTACCTAAGGACGCCTATTCGTACCGTAGAACTATAGTATAGCTAAACCCTTATACGGTCGCAGCCGAAATTAGCTACCGCGTACTCGCTTCCTAGAGCGCTATATCCGACATCGTACGCTCCTATTACCGAGTAGAAGATTAAGACGATTATAGCTGTTAGGAGTCTAAATTCGAACTAAATCGGGATTCGAGAACAACCTATACAATTACGCAAGCTTAACTAGATATACGTTTAGTATCTAGAGAAGAGCCTAACGTAGGAAGCCCTTATAGTAATAGACAAGAAGACTATCTACTAAGGAATTACCTAACAGTAATGCTACGAACCTATCTACTTATTAGGAGAGAGGGCGTCGGTATACCTTATTAAAGAGTTTTTACCTTAGCCGATGCTTTATCGGTGTAACTTACTAAAGAGTTTTTACCTTAGCTAAGCCTATTAGAGACCTCTGCAGTTTGCACTACGCTTAAACTAAACAAACCTCGTTAGGCCTTATTAGTAGTATTTGCTACGTCGAGTACGCAGTCGGCGCCTATCGGAGTCTACTAGTTATCGCCGTAGTTAGGAGATCCTCGCTAGCAGTATATGCGCTACTATATCGGTATTACTCCCTAATCCTCGCTCCTCGCTAGTAGTATATATGTACCGCTATAATAGCTCGCTCGGATCCGACTACTTATCTCTAACTATCTTACTAAGCGGCTCTAGCGATAGCAAGTCGCAGAACTAGCAAGGAATCCGGTATTAATCGCTATAGAGCTACCTATATACGACAAAGGAGGAATAGACACTGTCGCTAGTTACGCGCGAGGCGGATACTAGTATATAGGTAGTAGTATTATTAGTGTATACTATCGCTAGTTACGTAATGCGGATACCGGTACACAGTTAGTATTAATATAAAGAAGAAGAAGAAGTAGTAGTTAGAAAGCGAATTGCTATATATAACGGCGTAGGTAAGGTTTTACGCTATATCGTATAACGAATATCTAGGCACCGACAACGGCTATGTATTATCGCACTATACTATACTATACTTCTAAAGGCAAGAGCAAGCTCCTTCTACCTAAAGTGTAGCTTTCTTAGTATACCGATAGCGAGATTACTACGGCTAGTAGGAGTAGCTACGGCAGAGCGAGCCTCTTAACGTACTTACCGATAGCAACGACGAGGTATTCTTAGGAGCTAAGCGTGCTATCTTAGAGGAAGCGATTAATAGGCGAGATTATAAACTAGAGACTATATTAAACCTTGCAAGATCTACTGCCGCCGGGGTTGCTAAAAGTTAATAAAAGTTACTAAAAATTCTTAGACTTGCCGAGCATATACTTAAGGAGCTGTTTAAATGCAAGATCTACTACCGCCGGGGTTGCTAAAAGTTAATAAAAGTTTCTAAATGTTCTTACCCTTGCCGAGTATATGCTCGAGGAGCTGTTCGAATACAAGATCTACTATCGCCGAGTTGCTAAAGATTACTAAATGTTCTCGAGATTGCCGAGTATATACTCGAGTACTAGATCTACTACGATTACGGATAGGAATGTTACGGCTAATACTAATAACCTCTATAGCCTTATACGTATACGCTAATAGAAGTTTATATCCGATTAGAACTTTTAGTAACTTTTAGCAACTTTTAGCTAATCGTTAGAATATCCGAGGTTGACTATCTTCCGGCCTACCGACGTTATACGCTAAACGCGAGGAGACGCGATATTGCAATACTACTACGATATTTAAGACGAACAACGAAGCACTATAAGTTACTTTTATACGAACGCGCGAATCGAGCTCGATACGGAAGCATTAAAAAGCCGCGAATAGATAGCACTACTCGGACTAAGGGACGCCGAGAGATGCTAAGTAGAAGATGCTAAAAGATGCTAAAAGATGCTAGAAATTAGTATAGGGCGAGATCGTATATCTAGACGCCGTAGTCGCAAAGTGTCCTTATATAGATACTATATAGCAATGCCGCTAAAAGACAGGCTATATCTTAATAACTTGCTAACTTCGTCGATTCTAAGCCTATTAAGCGCTTTATAGTATATATCTTTACTAGAAGACGACGAAGAATACAACATCGTTAAGCGCTTTATAGCGTATATCTTCGAGCATAAGGACTACGAGAAGGACTACGAGAAGGGCTACGAAGAAGCGGATATACTCGAGATAGGAAAGTATACTAGCTGCGGCGACTAGGCTATACCTAGCTAATAATTCCGAGATTAACGATTTATCGATATTAGGCAGTCCGGTTTAATCTTTAGTATAGCAAATCGTTATTATAGGTCGCGGCGATGCCTCCGCCGGTAGTACGACTAATAGCTAACTACATTTCTAGAAATTGTCGGTACGATAGAAGAAAAGTAGTAGTACGGAATGCGGTCGTTATAGTATATTTATATCAAAACAGCTATCGAGAATGCAGATATTGTTTATTTAAACTGCCGGTCGTTATACAACATCTCGCTATAGCAAGTAGCAGCGTATTGTTCCTTCGGTTGTCGGCGGAAGTAGGTATACTCGATATAGTTAGTATCGGCCGAACGAGATACATCGAAGAGCCTAATTCTATAGATACTAAATTCGAGAGATACTAGCTATACTAGTTGCCGAGAAGGAAGAATTTAGCGAGGTTACTATACCTACCTTTAGCGCTATTTAAGGCGATCCTTGCCTCCGCGAGAACATTAACGAAGATACGAGGGGCGTATATGTCTCTTAAGAAGACTATATCTAGCGATTGTTCTAATATTAATATTTGCAACTTTTTAGCAAAGACGAAAGCTAAACTATAGCAGAATACTAGCAATACCGCTAGCCTAGAAGCAGAATCTTAGACATTGCCGCTAGTCCGGAGTTAGAACATTAGGATTACGGCTAGGTCTAATGCCGAATCTTAGACATTACCGCTAGCCTAGAAGTAGAATCTTATACATACCGCTAGCCTAGAAGTAGAATCTTACACATACCGCTAGCCTAGAAGCAGAATCTTATACATACCGCTAGCCTAGAAGCAGAATCTTATACATACCGCTAGCTCGGATGCCGAATCGCATTATTATAGCTATTTCGAAAGCAGAATCGCAGACATTACCGATAGTTTGTAGTCGAAACTTAACACTACCGCTAGATTAGAAACTAAAATTTAACTATTACCGCCTATCTATAGCGGAAATCTAGTGCTCGCTATCGGGTTTTAATCGAATCTAAATACTATTACTACCTTCTACTAGAAATCTCGTGTATGCTATCGCTTTCTAGTCAAAATCTAATAGTGCTTTTGCCTAATAGCTCGTTAAAGCTTTAGCAGATTGACCGATTAATTAACGCAGTAACCGTCTAGTATCGCCTATTAATAAGCTAGTCTATTTTATAGCAGTATCGACGGCGATAGGAAGAGCGACACTTAGCCCGGCGCACTCTTAAATATAACAGAGGTCGCTAAGTTAAACGTCGATAATAACGCCGAGCTAGGCTATATTATTAGTACCAACCCTTAAGAACAGTTATAACGAAGCTATTAAGATCCCCCCCCCCCCTATTACTAGGAGCCGTCGCTATCGTATTAAGCACTTTTGCTAGCTTGTATTAGCGGAAAGTAGCTTAATCGACTCTATTTAATAGTGCCTCTATTATTCGTTTCCCTCTATTAATCTATAAATAAAGACGCTACCGGTATACTATAGCAATCCGAGAAGGACTTCTACTATAGACCTATAGAGTGCCTATTAGCACGCTAGCAAGTTAAGGAACAAGGACACTAGAATATTAACATAGTAGTAGGATTAGCAGAGCGAGAAGAGACTTTATTTATAGCAGCAGAACTGCTATACCTAAACGCTAAATAGAAGACCCGCTAAGAGTATAAAAACAAAGCAAAGAATATAGCCTATTATACCCGAAGGCTAGCAAACAGCAACAGCAAAGCAAAGAAACAAACAAAGAAGCAGACTAGCTACTATGCCTAAACGCTAAACACCGAACACCTTTAGTAAGCATCGTGCGACTTACTACTATATTTTAGGTCTTACTACGCAAACAAGCAAAAGAATTAGTAGGCGGCGAGGCTACCGCAAGCACTACTACCTATCCTACTATCCTTGCTACTACTATAGCCGCTACCGAAGCTACCGCCGAAACTATCTAGCTTTAGAGCTAGGCTCTTAAGCTCGAGCCTAGGCTCCTCGTCGCGGTAAGAGTAAGGGATCTAAAACAATATTAGCTTTATATCTCAATATTAGTATAAGAAGACAAGACTAGAATGCTATACCTTGCGGAGACGACAGCGAGCACAACTACGGCTAGGCTTCTTAATAAAGGCCTTAATGCCCTCTAAATAACCCTAGTATTCGAAGCCGTCGCGACGGTAGGCATCGTATAGGCGAGCAAAGCGACGGCCTAACGTCGTCTCTATAATACGAACAACGTAGTATAGCTACGGGAAGCGATTAGCATAGGCGGCTACAAATATATTAACTCTTAGTTCTATCGCTTGCTCGATTAATATAACTTACGGTCGATAGTGCCCGGAGACTACTAATGTCCTATTGCCTAAGCAGGCTTAGGCGTCGTGCCTAGAATCGGCGGTCTAGTAGGCTAAGGGCGAGGCACGATAGCACCTCTAGCTAGGATAGGCGGCATATTGCTAACCTGCCCGCCTATTATCGGTGCGGCGGCCGGCGGAGCGAAGAAAGGAACGGCAGTAGTAGGAGGCAGCGCAAACGCGGCGGCAGTAGGGCTAGTAAAGGGTTTATTCTCGCTATAGTATAGTTAGCAATTGCACTTCTACGATAGTATAACAGGAATTAGTTACTTACTCTTCGTTATCGTCGCTACTAGCGGTAGCAGGATTATAGTCGTTACTATAGCATAGTTAGTATCTGCTATAATAGTAAGCGGTACGAAGCAATAACTTACTCGTCGCTAATAGGGCCGAAGTTAATGTCGTCGTCGCTATAATATAGTTAGTATGCTAACACTACCGACGACTAGAGCTTTAAGACACTTACTTGCCGTCTTGCGGCGTAACTAGTAGAGTAGGAGTAGGAGCGGGTACTAGTACTAGAGCTAGAGCTAGAGCTAGAGCTAGAACTAGAACTAGAGCTAGAGCTAGAACTAGAACTAGAGCTAGAGCAGGAGCAGGTACTAGAGCTAGTGCTAGCGCTAGCGGAGGCTAATAGCTATTATATATATTAGTATTATTCTCGGAGATCGATAGATAAAGATACGTACGTTGCTATACCCTAAAGGGTCGTAAAGAAAGGGCCGCTTAGACATATTAGTATACGCTCTTACTAATACGCTAAAGACTAAGATTAGTATACTTCTATTAATGCTGCTACTACTATATACGTAGACGAGCAGCGACGAGGCGGCGGCGGCGGATAGCGCGACGAACGCGCCGAGTAGCGTATACTATAGCTCGATCCTCCTATATACCTATTAGTACTATCTCGGCCTCTTAATACCTTCGAAGCTAGTAAGCAATACATATATCTACGCCGAAGAGAGGGTAGCCGCGAGCGGCCGGAGCAAAGAAAGGACCCGGTATTTTGTTACTTTCTATACTATTAACGTAGTTCTTATATTTAAGGTAACGTTATAGGCGATAGTAAGAGGGTATATACGATATCTAGTAGAAGAAGAAGAAAGGAAGGAAACGAGAGAGAGACATCTAAGATATATACCTATAAGACTAAGAGCGGAGTGAGTTCTATTATCCTACTAAAGAGCAACGTAAAACCGACTAACAATAGTATCTAAAGCTTACTACTAGGGAAATGTAGGGCAAGTAAAGTAATAGCTCGTTCGCTCGCCCTATTATTATAGGAGCGGACTAGGAGGGTTGATACTTAGTCTGCTCCGGCTGCTTTAATCCGCGCGTTCTTATTAGCCGAAAGTTAGTAAAAGTTCCTAAGAGATGCAGAAACTTTATATAGATAGCTAATTAATAATAGCAAGGCCCTACTTTTCCTAGCATTTACTATACGAAGTGCCTAGCAGTTGCCTAAAATACCCGGAATAGTATTGCAGAAGCCCGGAACGTATATTAATCCTCCGCTACTCGAAACGAAGTATACACTAATCCTTTGTAGGTAGGATACGGCGTTACACGAAAGTACTCTCCGCTAAGCCGTTTTGCGGCCGTATCCGCTAGTTACTACTCCTTCCTACCTAGGTCTTACACTTTTACTCTTAAAGCTACTAAAAGACAAAGGGCGACAAAAAGAAGCTATATACTAAATCGCTACGAAGCCGGACTTACCCTTTTTTCTACTTAGTATATACGCCGCTCGATATACGCGCGCTAAATAGAACGACTCTACTAAGTGCCTAGAGCATATAAAAGGTGCTAAAAGTTGCTAAAAGTTGCTAAGTATATAGACAAGCTATTCTAATAGAATTAGCATAGTATACCTAAGCGGAGATACACACTAAGACCGAGCGCTACTAATACGAATCGTAGCATCTCCTATATAGCGTTCGCACTTAATATACGCGGATTCGAGGACTGAAAGATGCTAGAGAATGCTAGAGAATACTAGAGAATGCTCGAAGATATCTTAAAATCACAATTACTAGTCGAGTATAAGGAGCTATACTACTATAGGAAAGGAAGGTACTATATCGCTAGACTTAGGCTCTACCGAAGGTTCTACTTCTAGCAACTATATTATACTCTCTCTCTAGCTATACTACCCGTTCGGGGCACTTACGGTTCGCTCCCCGGTTCTACTATCGACATCGCATTAGTAGTATTAATATAAGCTACGTTACGATGTTTCAAGTCTGCAATATCGGGCTTACTATACTATATCGAGAAGTTTCTAAACATCCCTATTAAATAGGATGCACTAAATCTGCAAATAGGCCTTACGAGGAGCACTTCCTTAGCGCTATACCTAAAGCAAACCCGCTACTTCTATAGTTAAGCTAAGAGCAAGAAGTTCAACTTCGACTAGTAGGCAACTAATCGCCGCGGTAACGATGTCTCTACTTCTCTATCCTCCTACTAGGATCTAAGTATACAAGGTCGGACTTAGTATATACCCTTCGAGAAGTTCCCTAATATCCCTATCTACTAGTTCGAACATTTACTAGAAGTCGGAATAGATAGACAAGCGAATACCCGCGTTAATAAGGAGGCTTATCGCTATAAACTCTTAGCAACCCCGGCGGTAGTATATTATAGAGTTTACTCGAGTACGCTCGACGATATCGAGAACATTTAGCAACTTCTATTAACATTTAGCAACTTTTAGCAACCCCGGAAGTAGTATATCGTACTATCTAAATAGCTACTCGACTATATACTTAGCAATATCGAGAACAATTAGCGAACTTTTAGCAACTTTTAGCAACTTTTAGCAACCCTAGTAGCGGTATATTACGCAGTTTACTCGAGTACGCTTAACGATATCGAGAACTTTTATTAACTTTTAACAACTTTTAGCAACCCCGGCGGTAGTGTATCTTGCACTTAATAAAGGTTTACCTAGATCTAAAAGCGTTCTCTTCGCTATATATCGCTTATTAATTTCTCCTATCGAGCGTATTTCTTAAAGAAGAAGAAGACCGGCTATATAATCCCCTCGTATAACACTATATAAGGGGGAGTATATAGCCGAGTACTATTACGCCGCGCCTCTTACCCGTTATTAACGACTATTTAGCCGGCCGTCTATAGCTACTAAGACTTGCGAATCGATCGACGCTATAAGCTCTAGTAACGAAACTTCTAAGAAAGCGTAGAAGAAGAAGCCTATACCGCTTAATCTGTAGCTATAATAATAGTAGCGGTTAATAAGTGTTTAAGATCGTATTAAGTAGCTCGATTAGAAGGTTAAGCAATAAGGAGGATATCGTAAGCTAGATCTATAGAGCACTCGAACGGTAGTATCTAAGCGTAAGCAGTAGGCGGAGGCAGATACTAAAGCGAAGGCTAGTTAGAAGGCATCGTAGAGAGGGGATCGTCGAAGAGAATAATTAAGTAGCGAGATATAACTTAGAGACTAGCGTTTATAGCTAGACTTCTGCTTTTAATTATTAACTTCTGCGTCTAATACTTAACTCCTATATTTAATGCTTAACTTCTACTCTACTCGGTAGCTAGACTTCTGCTTTGCTCGGTAAATAACCGCCTTTTAAGTAGACTTCTTAGAAGAGATTAGATAGCTTAATAACCGCATTCGATATAGATTAAGCTACGAGCTTCTAGATAATGTTAGAAGGCATATCGGCGGCATATTACTACTACTAAGGCAGCTATAGCATTAAGAGCTTATACGGATCTCTATAATAGCAAATATAGAGCAGTAGACTTAGTCTTATATTAACATCTTATCTTATAATATTAACGAGGCTACGTTCTTAATTAACGTCGATCCTTATTCGCGTTCTCCTTCTACTAACCGAATATCCGCTAAAACTATAGCTATATTATTATAGGCTCGAACCTACGCTCGCGGACTAACGTCGACTTAAGCTTGCTATCGTAGGCATTGCGGCACTAGCTATGCGTTGCTAGCTTCGCGCTACTACTAAAGCTAATAATACTACAGTCTTCCTCTAATTTCCTAAGCCGTTATATCGATATAAGATCGTCGTATCTCTTAAACTAGCGAATACTATAGAATTTAGGATATACTCGCGATCTTATACCCTCCTTGCGCTCTATAGCTATACTAATCTTCTTGCTTTCGACTAGGCTGCGAGGAAGGTTTATAATACCGCTTAGATCCTTCTATTCGTATATAATAAACACGTTCGAGCCTCGGAGGTCGCGAAGGTCCTACTATAGCTCGCTCTACTTAATATCGTGTCGATCGAATTCGATAACGATAAAGGTCTATAATTTAGCGGCATACTGCTTATTCGGTTTGTCCGTACGCTATTCCTTGCGACCGATCGCAAGTGGAGCTATCGATCCGTCCTTATAGACAACCTCGCTAACTTTAATATACGAGACCTAAAGCGTATAGTTAGTATCTATAGATCCTTAGCTTTCTTAGATCTATACCTACTAGTCTTAATACCGTACTATACCTCCGTCGACGTCGAAGCAGGTAGAAGCTATAATAGAGTATTCGAATCGGCTTAGATATATATTTGAGCTATCGAGAAGATAGCTATATTCCGGAGGTTGTTGTTTGTTATTGTCGATAAGAGCAATCGAGGGCTTAGTATAGGCGTAAAATACCTGCTATTCTATACAGATAGCAGGTAGCAACTAGCGCCTACTTCTAGAGACAGCATATAATAGCGGAAATGTTACTACTAGCATAACTTGAACTGTTACTACTAGCATAACTTGAACTGTTATATACCGCGTAACTTCGTCTATTAACTACGTACGCTTTCTAGGCGACAAGGCAGGAGCTCCGGTAAGTAGTCGGTTACTGCTTATATTAACTTTAGTCGACGGCAATCCTTCTTCCTTCTTTAATATTAATCGTCAATTAGTAGATAGTAATCCTTCTTCCCTTCCTTAACAATATTTATTAATTACTAAATACTATATAATACTCGAGCAACGACGACAAAATAGCTAATAATATATAGTAGAACCTAGCGTAGCAGCACTAACTCGATTATTTCCGTACGGATTATAGTCTACTTCCTAGCCGTTTAGGGATAGTAAGTGCTAATAGTCGTCGATTCTTCTATATAGAAACTAACATTTAAAGGGTTGCAACGTCGGCTTAGTCTAGAACAGCATAGGTAGAAATTAGCTAGGTACGCTCTATTTTGCTACGAGGGAGTATAATCTACTAAACAATAGCGGCCGCGAGACTATATCGTAGTAGGTCGTGCAAACTATAATAGGGCTAACTACTAGCAGATATACTACCTATCGGTTCGACCTTAGAGAGGATAGCATTTAAGGCCTTCCGAATTAGACGACGCGAGCTTGTTTCGCGTTTATAAGACGTTATCGCGGCCTTACCGAAACAAACCGGCTTACGTTAATAAGGTAGGATACGCATACCTTGTTTCCGAATAGTTACAATTATATCCTAGCGCGGTAGGGATATTAGCACGATAACAATAGTCTAAATAGCGCTAATCGTTTAAGTCGATAGATAGTATACGAGCCTGCGTTTCTAGCGTAGTATACGCGAGTAAACGGGCCTCTAATATAGCTAGTACTATCGACTTTTCGACAACTTAAAGCAAGCCGATAGCGAGGAGATCTAGCTAACGACCTATAGGACCTAACTAGATAGTAGGCACGGCACTTACGTAAATAATAGGCAAGAGTGTAAGGGTAGAGGGTTAGGCAAGAGTATAAGGGTAGAGGGTTAGGTAAGAGTATAAGGGTAGAGGATTAGGTAAGAGTATAAGGGTAGAGGGTTAGATAAGCGGGTATCTTAAAAGCGTTCCGCGTTGTAGCCGATAGCTAGGCCTTTACATCTCTGCCTTAGAGTAAGAACTTAATACGTTAGAATAGGGTTTATAGAGTCGCGAAGGTTGATCTCCTACTTTTAGCGACTAGTAGAGGACCTATATTAAGCTATAGGCTCTAGTATTGCGACTAAGATTAGTATTAGCATATCTCCTACGTTAGAAAATAGCCTTATTCCGAGTAGTACTCGTCCGTATATTAGCTATAGTTGTACAGTCCGTTATACGGCATATACTGCTTACTATAGCAGTTATTTAGTCGTGCTTGTCGGTTATACTTACTACTAGACAACTACGTTCTCGTAGGCAATCGTAGCAAACTTTTAGTCGAAGAGTAGTACTTATTGCGGCTCGATCTCCCTCTTAAGTAGGATACCCTACGAGATATCGAAAACACAAACTAATAACTTAGGCTCTATACCAAGTATCAAGCACTAAGTACTAAGCATTAAGTATCGAGTATCTAGATCAAACGTCGTTCCGAGCTTAATTATATAGCACTAAACCTAGTCGCTACGATAAGCTCTTAGAACGATAGCAAGAAGGCTTCGGAGAAGCTAGCGCCGCTCAATTTGCAGCAATAGCCTTCCTTTACTAAGCGAGTATAGCGTATAGACGAGGAAATGCAGCGTCAAGTTAACTAGTAGTAGGTCTAGCCGACGAGTACTAGATCTTAAGGCCTAGCTTAGGCAGCGATCGAGCGAGAGGCTACAGATATTACGCGAGAGAATTTTAAGGTAGCTTAGGGACATTGTCTAGGGCAGACACCTCCTTAATATCGCCGGGATCTATAGAAGGCAAGAAGGATAATAAGAAGGGCTAAGCATCGAGTATTAATATAGATTCTATTGTTTCTACTATCTAGCATTAGTCTTGTTATTTAATTTGAATAGTTTCTAGCTTTGATATTAGTTGTTTAAATAGCTTGAATAGCTCCTAGTTTAATGATTTTAATAGCTCCTAGTTTAATAATTTGAATGCCTTCTCGATAGACTCGATTCTCTTTATCTTAGTAGAGTATAGTATTCCCGTATTCGTTAACGCCTTAGAGCGTACTACGACGTTACTAGGAAGGAACGCTAGGTTAGGAGTTTCCTATTAACATTCAGAACAATACGAGCTTACCTAAATAACTAAACCTGCTAAACTTACCTTACTCTTATAGTTATATATTGCCTGCTTCCTAAGACGCTTCTCTTCTATTTAGTTTATCGATACTACGTATACTTTCTCGCTCTCTTCTATAATAGCATTACCTTAAATATAAGAACTACGCTAATAGTATAGAAAGTAACAAAGATAGCACTAGTACTCTATAAGTTGCCCTAGTAGGCTCGTCTCTACCTTAGGTATGCGCTAACTAGGAAATATAGCCGTTATAAAGCTTAACGAGGCCGATATATAGGCAGTAGTAGCACAGCTCCTACGGCGGGCTACTCGCTTCGGGGCTAGGTAAGTTATTCTCTAGCCTAGTTAAATCGTCGTTCCTACTACTAATATAGATCTAGATAGGGCACAGTAGCACCGTAGCAGCTACCTTAAATAGTACTATTACTAAATCTATAAGGTCTTAGACTATTCGCGCCGGGTATGTTTAGTCTAGCGCCGCTTGCCTTACCGCCTTCTATCGTACCTCTAGCCGGTCCTATAGTACTACTACCGCTACTACTACTACTATTCGTGCCTGCTCTACCTCCTCTAGCACCTACGCGTCTCGTCGTACGTATCGACTTCTACTAGTTCTATCTGCTTTAGGTAGTAGTCTTCGTAGTTTTAAAAGCTTTTGTTTTTGCTTAGGCTTAGACCGGTTTCTAGAAGATAGGCGAGAAGGGCAAATACGGTCTTAGTCTTAAGAAGTTCCGTAAGGTCCGTATTATTACTAAGCACCGTAGCTAGCAGAACGAGGATAAGTATTGCATCGAGCGCTTTATCTACTAGGACGCTAAGCAGTACAAGGCCTATGTCCCTCTACGACTACTTTGCTAAGAAATACAATATCCGTATCTACTACTTTCTAATATCTTCTAAGAGTAACGTCTGTCTGTTACGCTAAGATTTGCTAGTTGTCTTAGTCCTCGTTGTTTAACTTCGCGCTAAGAGTAACCTCTATTACGCTAAGACTTAGTAGTTGTCTTAGGCTTAAGGTTATTGTTAACCTTCTTATTTCGCTAAGGTTTGCTACTTGTCTCGGGCTTAAGATTATTATTAATCTTCTTATCGTTACACTTCTCGTCTGTCTATTACGCTAAGATTTGCTAGTTGTTTTAGACTTAAGCTTATTATTTAACTTCTCGTAGATAACTGCTAATTAATATCGGCCTATTCTATAAGGCGATTAAGGTAATTACTAAAGCTGCCTAGGCTAAGTTCCTTAATCTAATCCCTTAATCTCCTTAGGGCTATAGGACTTGTTTAACTTATCGACATTGCCGCGGATTAAGTACATTAATACAGGAACTGCATAGCCTTACTATTATCCAATTAGGCCCTTTAGTATAGTAGTTAAGTACGCTCTGCGGTATAGCAACGGAGCGTAGCTACTTAAGGACCGCCTATCTAGTAGCTATAATGCCTCTAATTATATAGACTGCCGATAGTCGGAGGCAGAAATAGCCGAGCTAATAGGCGCGAGAGCGGTTACAATCTATATACTTACGTAATGCTCGATCGAGAATATCTCTTTTATACTAGAGTAACCTGGGTTCGAATCTCGGAGGGGCTATATTCTTTTACTAAGGTCTTAAGGTTCGAGTCCTACTCTCGTTATCTTCTTTTGCTAAAGTCTTATTATTGTACTAAGGTCTTGTCTTTATGCCTAATATCCTTTTTAGCTCTTTAAACATAGGAAGTAATATCCGCGCTTCTTAAACCTATAGGCTCCGAGATGCTAGTATAACTGTTATCGCGGCGACGCTAATATAATCTATAAGCTTCTTAACAATTAGACCGGCTTAGTCTCTAGTGTCCTTATGTTTTACCTTAATTAGAGCGATGCGAGCTACTATATCGTAGGCGATAGTTGTTAGCGATCGTTAGTCCTATTTAGCGGGTAAAGTCGTCGAATTGCTAGATATTTATACCTATAGAGTATTTAGCTGCGTTTACTGCTTCCGCTAATATTGTCGGATTAGCGGTATATACTATCGAGAATATAGTGCATCTTACGGCTAAGAAGGTTGCGGTTAGACGAAGTATGCTTCTAAACTAGCGGCGTTATAAATACCGAAAGTTAATAAGAATTGCCGGATAGGGGCTTCTCGACGTATAATACCTACTATCGCCGGTTATTAAAACTTGCAGAAGTTTGCTAAAAGTTAATAAAACTTCGGATTAGGGCTTCTTAACGTACAAGATCTACGGTTACTAGGTCTTACTAAAAGTTGATAAAAGTTTAAATATAGGGTTTGTAAGGTACAAGATCTACTATCGCTAGGCTTGCTAAATGTCGATAAAAGTTAAGCTAGATCTACGGTCGCCGAGTCTTACTAAAAGTCGATAAAAGTTAATAAAAGTTGTATAATATCTATAGTCGCTACGTCTTATAGAAGATTAATAAAGGTTCGAATATTAGAGGCGTAAGATCTACTAGCGCTAGGTCCTACTAAAAGTTAATAAAAGTTATATAAGATCTACGATCGCCGGGTCTTGCTAAAAGTTAATAAAAGTTCGAACAACCTCTACGGTCGCTAGGTATTGCCGGAAGTTAATAAAAGTCGATAAAAGTTCGGATAGTAGCTTCGTATAGCAGATGTCCTATCGCTAGGTCTTGCTAAAAGTTAATAAAAGTTAATAATAGTTAGTATAGTAGGAGCTAACCTTTTAGATATATTAGAGGATAAGCAATAGTTGTCCTTTGCCTAAACGATAGGCAGGCTATAAAACTGTAAGTAGATACTATACTTTCTAGCGAAGAAGTCGTAGAGGGACTTAGTCGTCTTAGTATCGGATAGACCCGTAAAACCTTATACTACTCGAATATAACCGCCTAAAGCGCTCGATATAGTAGGCGTCTTAGTGCTACTAGCTATATTAACTAGCTATATAAGGACATTTCGGGACATCCTAAGACTAAGACGGCGCTTAGTCTTCTCGCTAATGCGCTAAAGGCCTTCGACGATCGATAAATAGACTAGCTTTAGATTGCGAGTCGGCGAAGCTAGCGCTCCTACTCTAAATAATTATACTGCGGTGCCCTTCTTATGTTTTAATATAGCTCTTCTTGTATTTCGATATAGCTCGGTCCTAGTATTCGTCGTCGATAGCGTCGATATCGATTAAGGCATACGGCAGATCGCGATAATAATATACTTTCGGCGGGATACAGTTGTTATACCTAAGACTCGGCTCGCTTGCGTGCATTCTTTAGTATATATTATTAACCTATGTAGGAACATAGTAGAAGGTTTGTATCCGAGTTAGCTAAGTAATAGGGATATCTAGTAGGCTAATATATACGCCCCTTATATAAACTACTATAAGGGGCGTATATATTAGATATAGAACGCAAAGAAATGCTAAAGCAATAGAATACGCTTTTAGTATTTATTAATACTACTAACTTTATTAACTTCTAGCAGCTCTTACGGCTTCCTACGTCGAAAGAGTAGTATTAGGTAATAGCGACATCTATACCCGTAATTGGCTGAAAGTTGCTAAGAGTTCACGAAAGTTGCTAAGGGTAACTGAAATTTCATGAAATTTGATTGAGGCGCTAAAAATTCCATTTCCGGAGCTTTGCTAGTCTAGAGCCCGTCATTTCCGGAGCTTTGCCACTCTGGAGCTCCGTCCGGGGCTGCTGCGGCGGGCTATTGCTCCCTAGTTGCAGTAAACATCACCTCTTCTCCCCTGTCGTTGCTCCTCTACTGCTGAGCCTATCGATATCGCGATTATTCTCATACCAAACGCAATGCAATCTCGTTCGGACGCCTCATTGCTCGAAGCTGGAATGCAGGCGAGCATGCCGACCTTGCCCGCTTGAGCTCTGCAGATGTCAGCCCCTCAGCCCCAGTCTAGGTCACCTCTGTGACCAATCAATGTCCATCGCCAGTCAATGCTATCAGCCATATAAGCATGCAAGATGTTGTAGGTCGTACCGCTAAACAGAATTCTGTCTCTCTGGACTACGAAGACTCGTTATCAATGTCGTGAAGAGCAGACATTGCAATACCACCGAGCTCGATATCACTCACTCATATGTTATAACCGGGACAGTGGGCCTCGTAGGCGATAGGGCAGAATCGCAGCGAGAGTACTCGGACCGAGCAGCACTACTGAGGTTCTGCTCGTCCTGAAGCCTTGTGAACGTTTGATATACAGACGAGCTCCCAGAAGTTGGCAAGACTTGCACCACTTCAGCGTTCAGTCCCCAAAGCCTCGACACCTCTCTGCCAGCATGGGTTCCACAGAAACTACCAGTCCGCTCCACGTCGCCATCGTCGGAGGAGGTCTCTGCGGCATAGCCCTAGGAATCTCTCTCAAAAGACGAAATGTCCCCTTCACGCTTTACGAAAGCAGATCATCCTTCACAGAAATCGGCGCCGGAATAAATTTCAGTCCCGCAGGAGTCAGAGCACTACGTCTCATCGATCCATCCCTAGGAGAGAAAGTCTTCCAACTCGCCACACGCAACGAGCCTCCGAACGAAGATGTCTGGATGTACTGGAGATACGGAGCACCAGGCCCAAACCACCAAGACGGCGAACTGATCAAGACAATTCTATCTCCCCCTACAGGTAGCATGACATTACATCGCCAAGAACTCCTCAAAGCGCTAGCCGAAGAGATGGGTAGCGAGAACGCGAAGTTCAATAAGAAGCTCGAATCCTACTCGCAAGACGATACCAGCGTCACATTAATTTTCGCCGACGGCACGGCAGAGAAAGCCTCAATCCTCGTCGGCTGTGATGGCATCCACTCCAAAGTCCGAACAACCATGTTCGGCCCCAAAAGCAACCTCAGCAAAGCCGTCTTCTACGGCAGCATTGTCTACCGAGCCGTCCTCTCAATGTCCCAACTCGTCTCCGAAATCGGGGAATCCGCTCGCTCAGCGCAGATCCTAATGGGACCGGGCGGATACCTGATCACATATCCCGTCAACAGTGGTAAGAATGTAAATTGTGGTTTCTGGGCTTACAGGAAAGGTATGGAATGGGATCCGGACAGTGAGTGGCTGATGCCGAATCAAGGAGAGAGTTTTCGGAAAGATCAGGAGGGATGGGGGGAGACGGTGAGGAGGGTTTTGGGGTTGTATGAGCGGGATCCGGCGATGTGGGCGGCTTTTGAGCATGGATGTCAGCCGGAGAGGTTTGCGGAGCAAAGGGTGATTTTGATTGGGGATGGGGCGCATAGTATGCCTCCGCACCAAGGTGAGCTTCGTGCTGTGTCTCGTGTGTCAGAGATGTAAGGTACTGACTCGCTCGCTCGCTCGCTTCAGGCTCCGGTGCTGCCACCGCTGTTGAAGACGCATACGTCCTCGGCGAAGTCTTGTCACTTCTCCAAGGTTCTGATGATCACAAAGCTATCGTGGAAGCTCTAAGAGCCACCGACCAGATTCGTAAGCCAAGATTTCAGCGTGTTCACAGGTACTCATCAGAGGGCGGACCAAGATGGTTTGACTTCTACAATCAAACACTAGAGGGCCTTGACGTTGAGGCATGGATCAAAGAGGGCGAGGCACGATTGAATTGGATTTGGTCTTTTGATTTGGAGGCTCATGCTGAGGAAGCGAAAGCTTTGTGTCGTGAAAGAGTAGCTCAAAGATAATGTCAAGTGATGTGAATATCTTGAAGCTCATTGTGTGCCCTGATTGCTGGTGATTGCAAGTGCCCTCAGTTGATGCGTCCCTTGTACGAGGTTGATTGTTTCACTTATGATCCCCTAGAGCGAGGATCGGAGGTGGTAGATTTGGTTCAGGCACATGCCCTCCAGCGTGAATAAGGATGGCGGCCAGTGGCAGATATATGGCAGCAACGAGGATTCCGAGTGCCATTGTCCATAGAGCTAATTGCACTCGGTTGTGCGATGTCCTGCCATTATGTGACTGAGCATATGTGAGTCTTATTTAATTGGCAAAGGCGGCTGAAAAGAGAAGAGATAGTCTATCTATTGCTATATATACAACACTATTGTAAGACACATGATTGGTTTTAAAATCTTGTCAAAGATTATGGCCTTTTCCTGCCCCGGTAGGTATTACGCTTGCTCCTCCTGAGAAGTCGCGGCCTACCGCCAATGTAAATGTAGGACAAGACACTGGTGATCAAGCAGATTCCTGCGAGCACAAGGTTCATGTTGCCATACCCAATCTTTTGCCTCAGTTCACCAGCAAGCTCAGGTCCCGCGGTGAGGCCGAAAGAGAATACCATGTTCGACAGGCCATACAGCTGTGCATACGGGCCCTGTTCTCCGAAGTAGTCCGGATTAACTTCATAGTATTTCTGGACGACTGCTCCGGCCTCGACGATGGAAGGTGAACCGACACCAGCAAGACCGACACCGCAGAGGCCCAAGAGAACGGCATAGATGGCGATCTGATCCTTGCCACCTTCATGCGGGATTCGAAGACAGATCAGAACTGGGACGAGGAAGCCAAAACTGAGGACAGCAACAGGTTTCGTACCGTATCGGTCAACGCACCAGCCAAGAACAGGTCCAAGTGCCAAGTCCGCTATTCCAAGGGGTATGAACATGAGGCCCGATTCCAGGGAAGAGAAGCCAAAAAGCTTGCTCGCCACGATGGGAATGGTAGAGTCGAAAGAGCCGAGTAGCAGGGCCTGAATGAGTGCTATCAGTAGCGCAGTGAGCAGCATCGGGTCAGATAGACATGGCAGGAGAGATATGTAGCGAGTTAGGCCTCCATACTCCTCCCGCGTTTTAAGGCGATAGTATTCGTTGTCGGGGTGCTTGCCGCCAAGTAGCGCCTGCTCCTCGCCTGCCTCGTCCTCATGTCCAGCTTCGCCATTGCCATTGCTATTGCCATTCGCTTGCTGTTCCGAGTCTTCATCATTGTTTTGCCCCTCGCTATGGGATGCGCTGAGGTCGCTGACAGTACTCGGGTCGTCGACTTCATACTTGAGCGCCGTCTTCTTTTCAATGACGAGCAATCGCATGATGAAGTCAACTACCAGAATTGTAGAGCCAAGCGCAAATACACCCTCGAAGCCGACCTTGTCATATAACACGCCACCTAGGACCGGAGCTGCAAGAGCGCCGACAGAGATGAAGCTGAAGATCTGCAATAATATTAGCAAGCGTTGATGGAGTACCACACAGAAAGAACGCACACTTCCAATGGTCTTGCCCAGGTTCTCCGGTCCGACAGTCTCCAAGGATAGGGCAAGGCCAATGGTCCAAACGAATGCGGCACTAATACCTTGCAGTACTCTTGCAAGAATGAGGATTGGAACGGTGCTGCCCAAAAAGAGCAGAATCGTGCTTGCCAGCAGAGCTAGGAGACCTGCAAGGAAAGGCGCCTGTCTCGAGGAGATCTTATCGGCAAGAAGTCCAGCCAAGGGCGAGAAGACCACGCTTGCAGCGGCATAAGCTGCGAGTAGTCCTGAAACCAGGCTCTGGACTTGTTCTGCTGGTACGCCGACACGATCTTGGAGCATGTATGGTAGGACCGGGACAATCAGGCCATAGAGGAAGGTATCGGTGAAGAGACCGATGCCGACGGTCGCGACGATGAAGAAGGTATTCGACCTCCAGGTGAGCCCGGCTGGTTTGACATTGTAGTCTTTCGAGAGCTGGAGGGTGTTGAGCAGCTTTAGCCACCCGTTTGGCTTACCCATGCTGGCGGCAGTCTTTCAAAGTCTGTGTCGTCAAGCTCACTCAGACTCAGCTGCTCGATGGCGAGGACGATGGCGCCCAAGAAAAGGTGGCGGCTATTGTGTCAGCATGTTGATGAAAACGTACACGAAAACATCACTGAGGAATACGCTCGACGTCATTCTCTGCACGCTCTGTAGGAACGACCGAACTCTGTTTGGATACCGAACTTGTTTTCCCGGTATAGAGGCTGCGCATTCGTATTCAGCACGAGGCAGCAGATGACTGAGAGACACCGAATTTTGAGTGATTGCGGTGTGATTGTCGCAGAACGCACGTAGCACGGACATTGCAAGAGTGAAGATCAGAAGCAGAAGAAGAAGAAGAAGCGAGGTGCTCGTGATCGTGACCATGAGTCTTGGCGCTCGGCTGCTTCCGACGGAGACCTTCACTTCAGTTCGCGATGCTTGTCCTTAGCAAGAACCAGACAAGACTTCTGCAATTGCAGAATCAGGGCCATTTGCGCTCGTAACAGTAGAAGAAGTCCCCCAAAATGGCTGAAGACGGCAACCCCCCAAACGCAACGTTCGTACACTGCACTCCGTACGAACTTTGCAAGGCGAGGGAGGACATGCTAACCAACGTGTAGACTCTACGTACGCGACTGCCCAGCCCAACTCCTCGATACGATGCTGACAGCTTAGGTCCGTGGAATCGACGAGAGAATCAAGATCCCGACGCTGATTCAAGAAATCCATGACACCTTCGGCGAATTCGGAACCATCATCGATGTCGTCGCGAAGAAAAACCTCAAGGCCAAAGGCCAAGCTTTCGTAGTCTTCGAATCTCCAGAAGAGGCTGAGATTGCTATGGAAGCTCTACAAGGTTTCGATCTGCTCGGGCAGCCTGTCACGATTGCCTTTGCAAAGACGCGATCAGACGCGACGATCAAGAAGGACGATGGCGACGAAGCGTTGGAGGAGTGGAAGAAAGTCAGACTGGCGGAGAAAGGTGCGGCACACATTGGTATTATAAGACATTGCGATACGCTGCTGATATGATGGATTTACAGAGCGCAAGAAGGCCGAGGAAGCCGCCGCAGAAGCAGCGAAACCCGCCAAACGCCCCGCCGATGCCGCCAACCTCGCAGAACGTCCTGCGAAGAGCAACACCAAGCCCTCCAACGCGATGGCAGACGAGTATCTTCCACCAAACAAGACTTTGATCCTCCGCGACTTCCCAGACGAATACGGCAAGGACGAGCTTTCGGCGCTCTTCGCGAGGTTCCCTGGTTTCAAGGAAGTGCGTGTCGTGCCGGGTAGAAAGGGTTTGGCCTTCGTGGAGTACGAGGATGAGCTTGGTGGTACGGCGGCGAAGGAGGCGATGCATGGACAGGAGTTGGGCGACAAGACGATTAAGGTTACGTACCAGAGACAGTAGAGTCTGGAGAGGGAGAATGAGGATTCGGCATTGAAGATTCGTTGCAGTATGTCATCCAGGTCACCTTGCCTCTAGTGGAGGTCATTGACAGTCCTCGGAAGTTAATCGCGTTCTGGCCATCCAATCTCGCTTTCCGCGCCTGTAGCTCCAGCTGCTGTTCCCATACCACGCGAGCATTGAGAGCTGGTCTTACGGGCTTTTCTGATGCTTCCTAACTCAACACTCGTCGCGAATTCCTCCATTGCTCTCAGAGACTCACTCCAAGTCTTCCGGCTTCCACTGATCCAACACACGCGGAGGCAAGTGACCAAGTGTCTTCAACTCTTTCACCGTCCTGTGGAACATGACCAGAAACCCAGTACCGTCAAGCTCTTCTAAACCATACTCATCCAGTGGACCGAATGGATGTTCGTCGTCAGCCGCCTCAGCGACAACATCAAGCAGTCTTTGCCTGATTGGAGCTTTCTCGAACTCTGGTCGGAAGAAGAGTTCAGTGAACCAGGCAGCTTCTCTCGCGCCAATAGCCATGCCGATGTGTCTCATGACGCGGTTGTGGAATTCGAAGAGGCGATAGTGGAAGGCGAACTCGACGCACAGCACCCCAGTCATCATATTATCCTTGATCAGAAGTTCTGGCGCCACGACATTGGTTGCGGAGGCAAGCCATATCAGAAGGGAGGCTCGGCAGGCATGACGCTTCAGCAACAAGGTGCCGTTGGTGCGATCAATGAGCTCTTGGAATACCGATGACTCCTTGTGCAGGACGTATTCGGGAACGTATACTGTCTCATGATAGGGGACCCGGACAGCGATCATTCGCGGGTTGCCTAATTTCCTGCCAGAGGTCAGTACATGTATGGCCTATGAAGACTTCCAATGACTGTTCATCCTGCTTACTCCTCAATATCATTGAGCGCTTCTCCCAATTCGATTTTGCGGTGTTCACTCTCTATGGAGCGATGAAAGATGTTGAAGAGCGCAGAGAGAGTGAACGCGAGGGAAGTTGTTGCAGTTGGAAAGTGGGGCGCGCTGAAGCACAGGGCATGTGAAAACGAACATTGGCTTGGCTCACTTGAGCTCACTTCGCATCCAAGTTCAACATCGGCCGAAATCTGAGGCTCACTTACGACACAACACATCAAACGCAGCATCGCTAACACCTCCGTGCTCACATATCCAACGAAGTCGCCGAACGATACAAAGCTACAATCTGGCGCAGCATCCAGACACCTGTCCGTCGAAGGTCCTGAGCCGGACAGCGCATGCATCCATGGCTTCTCCAAAGCCAGAGTTCGCGGACCTGATCAAGTAAGTCGTCCAGCTGTTGGCGAATTCTATTACGCTGTACTCATGCAGGATTAGGGCCTTGCAACAAGAGCGTCTCATCAGCATCACGATCGGAGAGAATCGCAAGCCAATTCAGATCCAGCAGAAGGTACTCGAGGGTGCATCTGACTGGTTCGCCAAGGCACTCAAGCGCGACACTTTCGTTGAGGGCAAGAACGGGAAGCTCAACTTTCCTGATGATGATGTCGCGGCTTGGGATGTTCTGATCTATTGGATGGTCAATCACAGGATGTTTCCGAACGGTCAAGAGCGAGGTGATGTCGTCTTGGTGACGAAATGCTGGATTCTTGGCGACGTGAGTATATGTCGGCATTGAAAGCCAAAGTCGCAACAACAACTATGTTCGCTGACACTCGCCACAGAAGTACGATATCAAGCCATTCCAAGACCAAGCAATGTACAAATTGATCTGCTACCTCCATTGCGTTAGTATCGGCCCTAGCTTCCCGGCGGACGACCTCAACGCGATCCTTCGTCTTTGCCCTCCCGGTTCCGTCTTGGGGAGGATTTTCGCTGAGGATCTCGCCAACGGACTCGCCTTCAATGCGATCAGCTGGGACTGGCTCGCAGGCCTCGACATGGGTCATTTGTGGAAAGAATTTTGCAAGGCAAAGACTGTCTTGAAGAGTAATCCGCATTGGCGATTTGCGAATCGTCGCGGGAAGCCCCAAAACGATTACAGGCCTCACTGGACTGATTACATGGTCGGAGGTTTGGCTGAGAATACTTGGGCTCCAGTGCAGACGATGGACAGGTCAGACTGAGCGAACAGAGGAAGCACCCCTGTGACATGTCGTTCGAAGCACACCGGCTGGGAAAGCACTCATTATCAAGCACTTTGGCTGGATGTAGCGCATGGTCGATGAGATGGCACAGGAGGCTTTGATGAAATACGCCGGCGACTCTTGATATCACGAGCAAATTCAGAGAATGCAATGAGCCCGTCAAATGAGCTCTTAAGTATTCTCGTGTCTTGTATGACAAGACGCAAGACGATATGCAGCAACTTGAAGTTCCCAGCGTAGCCGGATGCAACGAGAATAAATCAATAAGGCTCCTCCTCATGTCAATCCGTCTCACTTTACAGATGAAGCGCCATAGCGTATGTGACGCTATAAGTGAAGCTCTTGCCTCTGAAATTTCCTGCCACCTACTTTCACCACTTTCTCACCTCATTCAAACTTTGCTCACGACCAACACCATTGTCCGCGAAGACGTCCATCTCCAGTCTTCCATCAGAAGCCGACACCAGTCCTGAACCAGTGGACATCATGGCCGAAGATCTGTGGAAGTAAGTCACAATCTCGAACGGTGGGTGATATTGCTCCCAAGATCTAATTTCGAGGCAACAGGTCATTGCAAAGCCAAGATCGACTCATCAAGATCACGATTGGCGACGATGGTGATCCGCCGATCTACATCCAGCAGAAGGTCCTCGAAGCAGTCGCGCCGTGGTTCAAGAATGCCCTGAAGCACAACACGTTCGTGGAGGGACAGACTGGTTCGCTGAGCTTTGCAGAAGACGACGTGGAAGCCTGGAAGGTGCTCGTCTGCTGGATCATAAGACACGACTTCAGCATAGCCACAGAATGCGCAATGGAAGAGCCTTTCGAATTAATGGTAAAGTGCTGGGTTCTGGGTGACAAGGTGAATTGAGCTCGAGCGACTGATCTAATGTGAGGATTTCTTTGCTAATAAGCACGGCCTCCTAGTACGACATCAAACGATTCCAAGACGAAGCTATGGCAGATTTACTTGCGCAGTTCCAGGAGTCCGAATTATCAAATGCCTCAGACGAGGCCTTGAACCGGATTTTCAAGATTTGCCCACCAGGGTCGAAACTGGCAGAGTTAGTCGCACTAGAGGTCGTGCGCGACTTTGAAGATGGTAGCATGGACTGGGACAGAGCGCGAAATTTGGAGCTTGTCAACATTTGGTCCGACTTCTGCACCGCGAAATCGAGAGGGGGGGGCCGACCACGATATGGTAATGCTCGGCTTCAAGGCTCCTGTGCTCGCATATGAAGACGGTGGATATTTTATGGTTGGAGAAAGGATCGCAGCAGATATCGAAGAGTGAAAATATTTCCGCATACCTCGGCGCGCGTCCTGGTTCCATTTGGGGTTGAGTTCTCTATTGCTGATTCGAAGGGACTTATGTGGACGGCTTGCATGATAAATGGAGTGCAGAGACTCCATGGTCTTAATCCAACTTTCTGGCGTGTACCCTCGCGGACGTGCATGGATAGTATCAGCCCCAGCCCCTACTCCAATGCCAGTGTTGGGTCACATCATCCAGAGATATATTTAGCACAGCCATCATCGGCATTTACAATTCGTCTCGAGCGATGAGAAAAGAACAGGAGATCCTCAAGCTCCATAGCAACATGTTCCAGTGCTCTAAATTCCATCAGGATCTGGCTTTTCCTCCGCTTTTGTAGATGCTCGATTCTTTCGCGATGCCCGGTACTCTCGACGGAGAATTTTTCGCTTTGAAATTGCTTGAAGACGAGGAGCCGACGCAAGTTCAACTAGATGCGTTCCTCTCATAACTGCTCGGGCGACGTGAGGCGTCTTCTAGAAAGAGTTAGCTCGGGTATGGCGCAGGTCGAATTTAGGGTGGGTGACAAACCCACCTTGATAGCTTGTACCATCGCTTCTAGCCTTGCAGAGCACTTGAGCGGCGGTATATATCTCCTTGGCTTAGCGCCCCATCGGGCATTTCTCACGTGGACTGTGGTGGTATCGTAATTGACCGGGCGAAAGCCAACTCGATGCAATCGCCAGACCTCGTCGATGAGCAACCAAGCGCGTCTTTCAAGCTCATGGGGTTGCATTGGATCTTCAGTCTTTCTCCTGATGCTGTCGACGCATACCTTGTGGGATGCACGCAAGTATTCGGGATCCACCGGCGGGTCGATCCTGAGTTAGGCAGTCAGCTAAAGTCTGAGCTTCAGACGTTGAGCCGGCATCTCCTTTCGAAAGGTGACTCGGAGTAGAGCGAACTTGCTACTTACATTTGCGAGGTGTTCCGAATAGCGTTCATAATCTTGAGTACCCATGCCTTCTTGTCCCTTTGGCATTCTTCAAAATCGTCCACTTCACCAGGTGGCAGCTCCTGCGGGACTCGCGCATAGCGGTCCTCTCGCGCGTCTTGCTCATCGGCAAAGCGGAAAATGTAACCGGCGTCGGAATGGGATTGTTTTGCTGAAGTGTTCAGGCGATACGATGAAGTAGAGAAGGCGCGGATGCTTGTATTGATACTGGCAGAGGACTTAGCCGAGTCCGCTCGTCATGCTATACGAGATCTGACGAGAAGGAGAAGAACAAAGCGCACTCACTGCCCTCTCAAGAAGCTGGTATTATACCTCGATCTCTCATCCGGCGCTTTCCACTTGGCCTTCCCTTCCAATAATGCCTTCGCCTGCTCTTTCATTCTTTCTCTCCGCTCCTCGTTGACCATGGCGTCTGACATACTGCCCAGTTTCTCCTGCATCTTTCGTGTCTCTTCATCACCTGCCTTAACCTCCTTCCTATTCCATTCTTCGTGGTCTTCCGATCTTTCCGGCCACACGAAAGGACGTACGAGGGAGACTGTCATGTACTTTTTCGCCTTCGGTCGGTGCCATCTTCTGACCGAGGGCCGAATCTCATGGGGCTTGCCAGATTGTACGCGCGACTGTTTGACGTAGGAACGGACGCGCAGAATCTCAACTTGGTATGCGTGCCAAAGATAGTCTCGAAGGTCGAGCTTGGAGAACCATAGCGGGACTTGAAATCTTGCTTCGTGTGGTAATCGTCCTCGTATGAAAGCTATGTTGACATTGGGACTGCAGATTGATAAGCACTTGTGTTGTAGTATATGGACATATTCTCACTCACATGAAGAGCTCTTTCTTGCCGACTCTAAAGGATGCAGTGGCCATTGCCGTGGCTGTCCGTCCGGCGTGTACCAATGCAGCAACGCTTCAGGGATATGTTCGATCCCGAGCCGGTTTGATGAACACGCGTTGGTGAATTGAAGGCGGCGCGTCAAGGTGATGTTCAATGGCGTGCTGCTCGTCTCGGGAATGTCGAAGTTGCCCGCAATGAAGGACTGAAGATCACACCAGGCCACTGCAGGGCTTGGCAGCAACCTTGCCTTACCCCAGAGCCTGTAGTTTGGATTCCCCTATGCACCTCTGAAATGACATTTGCAAGGCTTCGGATCTACATATGTACTTGCTCTCTCATCTACCGGGGCGCGGGCGATACTACTTAACCATGTTCGTGGACGCAAGATGGTTCTTTTTGTCATCCCTACTATCACTACTCGGGTTTCAACGCAGACTACTTCATCATCCCCCCATCCTCCAGAGTCCAGCCTCACAATCTTCTCCGTCGAAGGACCCGGCTGCATAACCCACCTCTGGTTCGTCCAAACATGTCGAAAACTCCTCGGCCCCGGTCTCATCCCCTACTCCACCGCCTGCAAGTTGCAACCCACCCCTCCTCGAAATCCCCAACGCCTCAGGCCTGAATTTCGAAATCAACGACGCAGACTACCACCGAAAAAATTCTGCTCAAAATCTATTGGCAAGGTTCCGAAGAAGCGAGTGTGTCTAGCTCCACTAGGAGATTTCTTCTGCGTGGGGAATTCGAGGCCGAAAAGTTTCGCTTCTGCGGCGTTTTGTGTGAGTGTGAGGGAGCAAGATGAGAAGAGGTTTGGAGGGGCTGCGGCTTTGAATTGTTACTTGCCCATGCCGTTGAGGATTACTTTGGGCATGGCTGGGGCATGCACAAGAATGCATTCCCGTTTTGTGGTTCGATTATTCACGAGTCGGAGATGCAGAACTATCAAGTCAGCTATCGGTGGCATGTCGTCGATCCTGTGAGGTTTAGGAAGAGGATCAAAGTGACGATGGAGAGTGGACATGCTAACCATTTGAGAGACGATTGGAGCACGACTGCGTATTGGTATCAGACTCTGCCAGGTCCAAAACTGCAGATCTTGCCGGTAGAGCAGCGTCTACCTCGGAAGCCGCAATACCCAGGGGCCGGTTCTCCATCAGAGCCAGACTTGACTGCTCTAGACCCTTTGCGGAGGGCGGTGGTGGAGCAACGGGATGAAAGGATGCACCAGTTTGCAAAGGACAGAGCCGAAAGCCTGGGCAAGAGGGCCGAGGAGTCCCGCGAGCGCGCGATCAAGAATACTGAATTTGCACGAGAGGTGCGCAGACGATATCTAAGCAGTCTTGCCAGTTCCTAAGTTTCGAAAGTCCGGACTTGGCTCAGAGCTGCAACACATCTTCAATCCAAGAAGCGAGAGCTTCACAAGCGGATGCTCGACTCACAGCTACCATCGATGCGTACAGATGGCCATCGTGTATCCCGGCAATCGAATCTGCACACCATCGTGCCTTACTGACGTTGGCCGACTTTCTGTACCCTCTCATCGCCAGGAGTAGAGATCTACACACCAGTAATGTGATGCAGTTGGCGGACGCTGTCTCTTTGTCTACCTGGAAGGACTGCAGATACGGTGTGGACTGGCAAAGGTTGTTGTCACTCCCATCCGCAGATCTAGCGAAGAACTCTACGTGCTGGAAGGCTGCTTCTCGCCAGTGATTTCTCGCATGTCCGAACCGGACGTTGTGTGCTTCGGACTGTGAAGGGAGCCTTGTCAACTGGTATAGTGAGCTATAAGACTGCTCGACATATCGAAAAAGCAGCCACCTCTGCAAACGATTGATTGAAGCCCGAATGGACAATGAACTCTGCGATCTCTGGAAGGCCATTCAAGAGAATGACATCTTGGCATAAGTAATGCCCGATCTCAGCGAGCTCGTTGAGGCCGCGTGGGGATGTCTCCAAGGTGCAGAATGGCAATACCTGATGTGTTAGCTTTCTTGTACCGGTTCGGCGTACTAGGAGGACTGTAGTGAATGAACATCACGAGAGAGAACGCTAGTACGGATCTAGTCAAAGGTGGTCCAAGCGTCGGGTTTAGGTTTCTCGCTATCGAACCCAGCGTCAGATCAGCTTCCTTGCTTCCGTACTGTTCTGTTCCTACATCATTATTTGCGGCATCACAGCGGACGAAGGCCTACTACAATGTGCCACCACGGCGGTAAGGTACCGCTCCTGAATCCACCTTGAAGACAGCTGTATGCGCCTGCGATTGTCCTGAAAGTCAAGATGAGTTTCTCCCGGGTTGACTGTAACGAGCAGCGGCCGGTACTTCACAGTCTCGCCCCAGCGTACGACCGGGCTGAGATTATTGGAATTGAGTGACTGGCATCGTGGTCTTGATCGTACAAGACTGTGTACAATGCTTCCAATTTACGAAATCACCACTAATCAAAGAGAACAAGAAGACTTCAAAGCTGAGAAACTGGTTATGACCGCCGCGAGTATGGCCTGCCGGGCGATGTCGATGCAATTCGTGCCTCAACCCGGATCTTTGCGACATCAGCAGGAGCAGATGGTGAGCGATGGTGAGCGGCAGGTGGCTCGCTTGACTCACTTCCCTGAGTCTTGTTCGTGTCTTGTGCATATGCCGTCAAAGAGCGCGTCATAAGTCTTCGCGTGGCCGATGAGATGCCATTCTGGCTTGACTCGAAGCTCTTTTGCGAGCTTCGAGTCATGACTTCGAGCAATCACTGGAACAAGATGATGGCAGGTCCAATGCATGTCTGGATCACTACTGGGTTTGCATCAAGTGCACCTTCAGTACGGCCTCCAGATATGCTCTGTGCGGAGATGCGATGAATATTTGATTCAGACGCCGATGAAGGTATGGACGCGAAGAAGAGACTAGTCCTGCACACTGTGAAAGCTCCGGCGTAAGACCGCTTCAAGTGCATCAATGCTCCTCATTCTCACGAACAATCCTCGAGCCATTTTGCTTGGCTGGCGATGCAGCGGCGCGGCGGGAATTGGCGCCATGAAAATGCTTGGCTGTCGTGAGGGATGGTGCTCGCCTTTCGTTCGTTGGTGGAAGAACCATGCCGCCGAAATTATACCGAGTCGTCTCTCTCTTCCAGGAATCTTGGACAACATCTGCTTCACGCTCCAGCCTGCACTCGTCTGCGGCCATGGCGCTCTCCGCAGCTTGGCCATAGCCACTAGCCTCCGGATATTCTTTTACGCGACTTGGTTCATACCACAACATCACACCAAGTTGGTTCGAGGAGTCTAGAGGTCCCCACAGTCTGATCCAAGATCTCGCTCCTCTTCATGGGGTACATAAGTCCGGAAGATCACAGTGGTCGGTAGACATCATGTACTCCCACCTGTCGAGGCCATTACTCCTTCTCACCGTGCCTTGCGATTCGAAATGGCAGAGAAGTCTCCTCCCAGCCCTCGCTCATCTCTCAAAGAGACCTCGGAGAAGCAAGACCTCGCCGCACCAGAAGTCTTAGCAGTCCAAAATGCTCCAACCACCGAACTCCAGCAATTCTACGCTGACTTCGCAGCAAGAGACCCGGAATTGAAGAAGTCGTTTGAGAAGAAACTGGTTCGGAAGATCGACATTCGTCTATTGCCACTTCTCGTCATCATGTACCTCAACAACTTCCTGGACAGATCCGCTCTGGCCCAAGCACGAATTGGTACACTCGAAGAAGATCTGGGCATGAACCCTTCAGGCACCGACTTCAGTCTTGCGACCTCGATTCTCTTCGTCGGTTACATCTTGGGCCAGCTTCCGTCTAATCTTCTCCTGACTCGCCTTCGACCCTCATGGTATCTTGGCATCGTGATGGGGATCTGGGGCGTCGTCTGTGCACTGACATCAACGGTGCAGAATCTCGGCGGGCTGATTGCTGTCCGGGCCTTTTTGGGAGTCACTGAAGCTCCCTTCTTCCCCGGAGCAATATTTCTCATGAGCTGCTGGTACAATCGCGCCGAACTCACTGGTCGCATTGCTTGGTTCTACAGCGGTGTATCCTTGGCCAACATGTTCGGAGGATTGATCGGAGCGGGAGTGCTAGGGAACATGGAAGGAAAGCTAGGGATCGCGGGTTGGAGATGGTATGCTCGCGCATTATCAGGCTTATACCTGTTGCGATGACTGACAAGAACATTCAAGGCTCTTCATCATCTCCGGATCCATCACTGTCTTCTTTGCACTTTGCTGCATCTTCGTCTTGCCAGACTTTCCGGCCACCACAAAATGGCTGACGCCCGAAGAAAGAGCTTTCGCTCAATGGCGACTACAGCTGGACGCTGGCGAGGACGATGACAATCATGCGGTCTCACTCTGGCAAGGTCTGAAGCTGTGCTGCAAAGACTACCGCCTCTATCTCTTCCTCCTACTCCAGCACATCTCGACGCTGTCGATGACCTTCCAGTACTTCTTTCCAAGTATCGTTCAGACACTAGGATACGGAAGAATCGAGACACTTCTTCTTACAGTAGGCGTAGTATCGAAGACATTGCATGCCTTTGCTGACGACTTTAGGCGCCTGTATGGTTCGCTGCATTTTTGATATCTGTCGTGACGACATACACTGCCGGACGCACTAAAGATCGAAGCATCCATATCATATGCCTCCTCATGATTTCTTGCGTCGGCAATATCATCGTCACAGCAACACTACACACTGGAGCACGTTTCTTCGCCATGTTTTTAGTAAGCATCACCATGCGATCATCTTAAAAAAGTCCTAGCTGACGAATCCCAGATGCCTTTGGGAGCAGTCCCAGCTTTTCAAATCATCGTTGCCTGGGTCTCCAACTCCTTCATCCGACCAACCGTCAAACGCTCCGCCGCCATCGCGATCTGCAACACTTTCGGCAACAGTGCCACGATTTACGGAGCTTACATGTATCCTCTCTCCGATCGACCTCGATACTTGCCAGGTGGAGCGGCAACAGCAGTCATCTGCTTGCTGGTGGCAGCATTGGCATTCGTGCTTCGAATCGTGCATATCCGGGAGAACAAGAAATTGGAAGTGGCTGAGAATGAGGGCATTAGCGAGGCTGTGCCGGAAGAGGAGAGGAGAGGGAGAGGCTTCAGATATGTCTACTGAGAAGAAAGACAGCTCGGCGATGACAACCTATCGCCACCCAAGCCAATCTTTCCGTCATCTATACCTCCTTCCCTCCCTCACACCGGCCTCCTCGCCCTAACCCTAAACGGATGCGCCTCAGTATTATAAACAAACAAATTCGTCTTCTCCTCCCCTTGCAACACATCCCAAACCCCCTTCTTCTCCGGCGGCGCCTGGATCAAATACTGATACTTCAACACCTCCGCCAACATAAAACTCGCCATAAAATTCCCCCTCTCGCCCCCATCCTCCCTCAAAACATTCCTCACACTCACAAACCCAGACCCCACCTTCAAAAGTCGCTCCTGACTCAAAACATAAGCCCAAGCCACATCCCTCCAATACTGCTCCCCCGTCGCCTGGTAAGCATAATACCAACTCTCCACCGCCTCAGGAGCCTGCCCCCCTCCAAACGCAAAATTCTCCGGAATAAACCACCCCGCCCTCTCAAAAAACCCACTCTGATTCACAAACTCCGGTTCGGAAAGGCGTTCCAAATCCCAAGAATAAATCGAAGGCCCGATCCCGGAAGGCGTCGATCGATAACCATTCGCACAGAACTCGGAGAAATCGAGGCCCGGACGAAGGTATCTGGCGTCGCGGAGCGCCGTGCTCCCCAGAATGAACGACCCCCCGATAAAACACGCGAGCCCTTCGGAATAATTCGCTCGGTCCCTCCCGTCGAAGGCTTGCACCATGGTCAGATCCGGGCGCGACGCGGGATGCGACAGGAGATGTTCGAGCGTGGAATCGGCGGCGCGTTTCCAGCGCTCCGCATAATTTGCGTAGGTGTCGGGATCGTACACGAACATTTTGATCAAATACTCGTAGGCGGAATCGTGGCCTGAAATCCAACCGCCATACTCATCCAGGACTTCTCCCGTCTCGACGGAGAAATTCCCACCCGTGAGACCCGGCCAGATCTCGCGAGCGCGGAACCACCAAGATTCCGCGCGTTGGGCCAGAGCGCCGTATGAAGGGTCGCCGGTGAGGTCGGAGAGATGTTGCCATTCGAGAACCAAAGTGCCGAGTTCGGCGAGACCCGCGGTGTAGACTCCATTCGCCATGCGGGAGGTGTTGGTGAAGGTTTGGGAGTCGAGGTTGACGATTGAGACGGGGATACCGGTTGGGGTATTGAAGCAGAATTTCAAAGCGTTGGCGAGAGTTTGGGCTTGGGTGAGGAGGGCTGTGATGTGGGCGGGGTTGTAGTTTTGGGATTTGAAGGGGCCGGTGAGGAGGTCGTAGGCTGAGAGGAGACCGCCTAGGTAGCGGATGTTGGTTTCGAAGAGGCTGGTTGTTGTGGGGGATGGGGAGTGGTTTTTTGTGAAGTCGATGGTGGGGATGAATTGGAGGATTGTGGTGACGATGTCGTGTTGTTGCATGATTATGGCTGTATCCAAGGCGTCGATGGCTGTGAGACCCCAGCCGTTTCTGGAGTTGCGGAAGCTGTTGTTTTGGGGGAGGAGGTCGTCGTTCTGAATCCAATCCCATCAACCATCATCCTCGTTCAAGAAAACGAAGGATTCAACTCACCGGAAACGCATACTTCTCATACCCCTTCCAAGCAAATCGAAACTGATCGATCACAAACTGAGCCCGCTTACCCTGATCCTTCTCAAAGCCCCGATAATCATAACCCACTCCACATTGACGAGGATAGTCCGCATTCGCACACGACGCAGTAGTCCCAGCCACTCTCTGTCTCGAATGCCACTGATGAATGAGCGCACTAGCCTCACTCGTTGGCTCAGCCTTAACCACCAGCGCCGCAGCAGCCATAAGAGCCATCCATCGTGCCATTTCGTTCGCATGAACAACAACAATATCAGCAGCGTCCAGCCCAGAGATATAGAATCTATCCCCGCCCGCCAGAAGATCTCAGATGATGATGACGAGATTCTGAAGAAATGTCGTGCGACGTTGCGACAAACGTAATCTCAAATTACCTTCTGAACCTGGACAACTTAGAATAGCTTCACCTCCCTGCAACCTGGAGAAACCGTATTCGAAAACCCGTCCGACCGGTCCGTCCTCCTCTTCTTCTCAGCCATCTCTATAATTTGACACTTTCGGCAAGTGGCGGACTCATGCATGCCTTGATATGTTCGGATTCTTCATGCATCATCAAGTCCTTACGGCAAACCAGAATTCACTAACCTGCCGAAACCGTCATCCTTGTCGCCCAGGAACCTTAGAACGATAGTTACCATAACCGCGGAGCTACTCCCATGCCCATTGCTTACTGTAGTCCGGACAGCGAGATCATATTCTACCGGGGGTTCTATTTAAAAGATCTTCGCGTATATGGGTATCAATACTACAAGCGGACACCACTCAAACCTATCTTACAACTTCCGCTCCATACTATACATGCCCCATCCCCCTCCCTAGTGTTCACGGTTCAGCACTAAAAGGCCCATTCCCATTCCCATTCCCATTCCGACTCGAACTTGAACCCGTAACATTCGGCACAGGCGGAACCTTCTCATGACTAGCCTTCGTCCTCAAATTCTCTCTCGCCTCCTTATGGCCCGAATTACTCGTCAATCTCCTCAAACCACTTCGCAGCGCCTTGAGAGAGCCCGTGCCACTGAGTTTCGTAGTGGTATATTGACTGGTTTGATACGGTTCATCAGCAGTGTGAGTTCGCGACACGAAATGATGATCGTCGTCAGAGAACGTCTCCACTTCTGTGTCGGAATTGATGAGTTCGAAGTGTCGCGTCGTGGTGGCCGGGGGCGATTTGGTGCGCATGGATGGGGAGGTGATGGAGCGGTTGTGAAGACCTGGTCGTTGAGGTGGGACTTGGTGTTGTGTCTGAGCGAAAGCGCCGGGGTTCATGATTGCCGGTGCTGCTGGTTGAAACCGTGACTCTGCAAAACCGGTCTGGAAGGACGTGATACTGGCATTGCGCTTGAGAGAGCGGTGCAGAATCGGCAATGCCTGTTGGTCGTACAAGTTCTCACGCTCCTCGACGCCGTATCTCGACGAAGATCCGTTCCGTAGTGGCCCAGGGCTTTCCGAAGGCTCTTCGAAAAAGTCGTCAAGAGTGTCAAGCTTCTCGGTCAACTCCCCAATATTCGTGTCCGCAGTCCTTGTGTCATCAGACATCATAGTCGCCGTGCGATCGACAAAGTACGAGTCCGAATAATCATCCCTGTGGAACTCGATCTCCGGTGTCGTAGTTTCACCACCATCCTGTAACCCATTCTGTCCCACGTACGCCAGAGTGTAGAACACAGCATGCACATTCGCTCTCGCCTGCTGAGAGTGCACAGCAGGCATTGGAACCGACCAACCAGACTCCTCTGGAATACCATACAAGCTCTTCGTGCTATCGTACTCCTTTCGCGTCGCACGACTCGAATGCGACCCAGCCATACTCATCCGCAAGTGTTTGTTGTCGAGAGGCGTCCCAGTCATGTCAATGACATTATCCAGGACATCCAAAGCTTGCTGACAATGCTCGGTCTGCAGCAGACGCAGCAACGGTGAGATGAGATCCGGGCCCTGACAAGCAATTTCCGGCTTCCGCATGTCGATATCTGGGATCATGACGCACAGAACCTGCATCGTCTTGACCTTGAACCACGAAGTCTGATTGTTGACCATACCAAGCAGGAAGACCAGGCTGTGGAATTCTTGCGACGGGAACCAAGCATTTCGAATGGCTTGCATGCATTGACCAAGGAAGTCTTTCCCAGTCTTGAACTTGCGCTGAGTAAAGGCAGTCAAGACCTTCGCAAGCCCAACGTAGTTCTGACTCTCGGCTGCGAAAGCAAGTGTCTCAGCAGACTCCAAGCACGGAACCTCGCTTTCATTCTCAAAGTGATGCAAAAATCTCGGCAGATTCGCAAGGACCGTGAATAGTAATCGGTCGTCAGACCCGACAATGTCGCTCGCTGGCATCTTGATGAGCTTCTCCATGATCTGTAGAGAGCGCTCCATCGACCTGCTCGATCGTACACCTTTGTACAAAAGCGCATGCACGCCATTGAAGCCTCCTTCCCATTTGACAGGCTGGCTCTCCTTGAGGATTTTGATGACAGCAGGATCGCTCAAGTCCATCCTCGAAAGAAGTTGTGACAACATGTTCAAACCTTCCTGGAATTCGCGCTCGAAGATGGTGTCCAGACAAGCACATGTCGTCCAGAACAACTGCGGATACTTGAGAAGGTTGAGCGGCTCCAGAGCACCAATAATGCTTCTCAGCGTAGTCAAAATCTCCAACGAAAACACCAGATAGTCGTGATTTTCGTCATCGGCAATCGTATTCGAAAGTCTCGCCAACATATCCGCGAGCATCTGCTGATCAAGCGTTGTGAGAACGCACCTGAAGACCTGGAAGCTGCGGCACGCAACATGTCTCACAGCACAAGAAGTGGCCCAGTGCATTGTGGCCTTACCCCATTCCTCTCGAATGTTGGGGTATGTAATGGAGAAGATGCGTACGCACTCGTCAACCACGTACGCCATGGGTTCCGAGACAGCGCGATTATCTTCCTCGCCAGCTCTAACTTCGCTGTCGGAATAAGACCACGCAATCTTCGGATCATGGCGGCGCACACATTCGATGAAGTCCTCAATAGATTTCTTGTCTGGTTCCGTGCTGCCTGGATCGATCTTGGAGATAACCAGCTCATGGATGAGGTGTACAAGCATTTCCCGAGCTTGATCTTGAACGATGCTCACGTACTGATCCCACTGCACGAGAATGACCTGCAGAAGCATCGGCACCTTATCTGCGGGAAGCTGAAATGGCGAGACGACCAGGTCGACGAGCAGAATCATACTCAGCTGACCCAAAGACAGCCCATTCTGCTTGGCACCGCTTGGTAGCACCAACGAAAGATCCGCGACGTACGGCAACTGAAGTCCCACTGTCTCTTGAGGTGCTTGCGTAGGCTCGCGTCGCTCAGCAACCATAGTCTTTGGACAAATCTGCAGAAGCAAATACTCGACCACCCTAGCACCAGCAGGAGTCTTGGACAGGAATACCACAATTTGCTTTGCATATATGACAAAACTCTGCTCTTTCTTGTCAAGACAAATGTTGATGATGAAATCCAGCACAAGCTGGACATTCCCTGCATGGCCTCCTGTCGCGAGTGCCTGCCAGAGAGCCTGGATCTCATTGTGAAGCGTGATACTGCTCTTGACGGTGATCTCGAATAAATTCACGAGGAGCATATACGAGGTACCAGTAGGTCCGCCATTTGGATCGAGCTGTAGCTCAATGGTCTGAATCCACGGTAGCATGCCAGATACCATGTTTCGCTGATGGTCAGGCTGAAGCTCGTTGAAGTAGGCCGAGAACTCGGAGAAAACATGAAATGCGAGCTCGGGATGTTGGGCAGCCAGTCGCCGCGAGATCTCAAATTGAGCCAGCTTGTACACAGCAGTCGTTTTGTCGGAGACTGAGATATCAAGATCTTGCAGCTTCGAATTCTTGCCGAGACGCTCTTCCAGCGTGCGCAGTAACCGGGCAGACTTCATACGAATGTGGCTGTCCTCGTTGCCGAGTGTGTACAGACCAGCACATAAAATCTTCCAGAAGGGAGTGTTGGCATTGGTATTCTCCGTCAGCACTTTTGTAACGACTTCGAAATAGCTGGCCAGCGCTTTAGGCATGCGAGCGACGTAGCACATTCGTATCGTCTGCGCCATCAATGCCGGCTGATCAGGGTTGTGGATGATCAAATTTTGCAGAGCCTTCCTGCCGATGGCATGCGTGCGATCACTGGGCGCCTCAAAAATGGCATTGATCCATGCCAGCATTCGACGCACATCGAATTGCATCAGCACGCGACCATCAGCAATGAAGCGCAGAGGCCCAGCACACAAGGAAGCCATCGCACCCAGAGCAGCAATCTGCAGCTCGTTCTTCTCCTTCTCGATGGCAGAATTGATGATGCCACGATTTCGCGTGTTCCGTTCGCGTTCGAGGATAGATCTACGAATATGTTCTTGCTGCCGTCGCAACTGCGTTTCGTTAGGCGAGAATCCACACCAGTTCTCCATGAGCGAGAACGTAGCTTGCCGAGCCTGGAAAGACATCCACTGTGATCCTTCCTTCATATCTCTGATGCACTCGTACCAGCCGTCGATAAGAGTGCAGAAGTACGTCCTAAGTTTCTGAAACTCCAACTCAGCCTGCACTTCAGCATCACTAAGGAAGATCCGTAAATGCTTTGTGTAATCCATGATATAAGTCATGACATATTCTTCGCTGGAGATTGCAGGATCTCGAAGTAGATGGCACGTGAGGCTGAGGAGATGCGTGATCTCCGTTCTGAGAAAGTCTGTACGTCGGCTTCTTCGCACATGGCTGACGCTTCGCTGGTGAGCCGCCATTCGCTCTTTCGCCTCGGCGCTACATGCCGCGACGTACGGCTGCAGCGTCTCCAGCAGCGTCTGGAACAGCGTCACATTCGTAGCGCCCAGACCGGTGACAGCAGCATTACGCACTGCGGCATTAGGTACGGACAAGAAGGGCACGACTCGAGAGAAGAGCTCCGAAGCCGACGCGATCCTTTCCTGGCTGGCGGCAGAAGACTTGGAGCCCTTTCGAGTGTGCTGTGAGCTCTGACTGGAGATAGGGTGCGATGTGGCATTTCCGATATTGGTCAGCGTCGTGCAAGCAAAGATGAGATGGGTCTTCCACTGCGCGATGATGATATCCGGCGAGGTGCTGTTGAGACGAGTCGGCGGGCGATTTGGTCCAAATGCCTGTTCCAGAGCTGTACCAGTGGCCTTGGAACCTTCTGCGAATGCTCCGATAACACGATAACTGTGTGACAACCTTTGGCAAACAAGCTCACGGGTCAAGGCCACGGCGTGTAAGCAGATCTCCGAGCTTAAACGGACTAGGTTTGGGAAGACCTTGAACCATAGATTCGCGTCATGCGCGACATCGCTGCTGCATAATTCCACCAGGGTGCTGTTGACATTGCTTTTACGCAGGCCCTTTTGCAGACGACTACGCTCGGCAAGCGACAGGCGTTCGTCGTCCACGTCAATGACCCGTTGGGAGCTTCCTTGCAGGATGCTGATGATGCGGTTGCTCGGCTTTCCCAATGCAGTATCGAACTTGGTGATGAGACGGAGCACATTGACCGCGACAGCACGCACCGCTCGGGACGGAGAGCAGAGGAAGAAAAGGCCATGAGACTCAACCTCATCAACGTGGGCCAAAATTCCCGAGAGATCGAGCGGCAGAGGTCGCACACCTTCCTCTTCATCGCTCGGCTCAGCAACAGCTTTCCGAGTGCGTTGCTGAATGTCATCGATCCAAATCTGCAACAGTTCCACGTACAGCTTGAGCGTGTTCTCGATGTGACCAGGTCCCAGCAAGCTGCCATCCGAAACGGTAGAATATCGGTCGTCAAAGTTGAAGATGAATCGCGCGAATCCAATGGTGACTTGCTGGGCATGCGACTGTCTGGCAATGGACTTGAGTGAATTGGCAGAAGAAGTAGCAATATGCGACTGTACATGCGCCGTGCCCGTGCAAAGCAAATTAACCAAAGAGTTGATCGGGAGGTCCGGCGAAAGACATCGCGGGAGGGCCTCGACAGCCACATGCAAAAGATCATAATAATGTTGCCGTACATCCGTCGGGTTCATGAAATCATCTCGCTTGTTGAAGGTAAATGCTTCGGCCATGGGTGTCTTCGGCGTTTGAGAAGCGAACTTCTCATCCAGGACAGCCTGGCCGCCGAAGGTGTTGTCGCAAATTATCGTGAGCTGTCCAAGCATCTTGCAGAATTTTACATAGTACTCTTTGGCACCGTCATTAAGGTTCGTAGTCATTACGGGTCGTGACAAGCGCTCCGTCCGGCCTGCGGACACAGCAAAGCCTTGGGAACGAGTCCTTCGGTGGGTGATGGGTGAGCGAGAAGAAGGGTCCAAATGTACATCACACTCGAAGCGTGAAGGGAATGGAGGGGCCTCGCCTTTTTCGAGATCGGACATGATGGCGAGGAAAGCGCGAATGGCAATGACAGTCTTCTCTGGGTCCAGGTTCTCGATTCGAAGGTCCTTTTCGGGGCCAGAAAAGAGCTCAGAATTCATCAACGGAAAGATGATATTCCTGAAGCAAAAGTCCTGGTGTTTGTAGCCGATAATGCGGATGAGCTGGATCAGGGGATCAGCAATCATCGGATCCGTCGAGATTAGTATCCTCTTGCCGCCTTGAAGGACAAGTTTAACGACCTCATCAAGCTTGCGGGCGACATGGTTCGGCGATTCGGTATGTCTGTACAGGAACCTCCACACGACTCTGCAGAACGCTTTCAGGGCGTGCGATCTGCCTGCTCGATCTCGTCCCTTGGGCTGGAAAGACATGACGAGCTGGATCCATTGTGTCGCAAAAGTTTCCGGCGGCGATGCGCATAGCAGCACTGCTTGAAGTGGGCACACATATGACCAGTGGTCTGCCTTTGAAAGCATCTGAGTAATCCTCGGTTGCAGAATATTAACCACCTCCTTCCACTTCGGGTAAGTCAGCTCAGTCGTGGCAGTGGCGGCGATGGGGAGTAAGAGATGTTCGAAGAGCTCGGCATAGGCGTGCTTCATCGTCCGTCCATGCACTTCCGCAAAGTATTTTGCCAGTACGGTCAGCACGTCGCAAGACCTCTGCCAATTTTCTTCTGGTTGAATGCGGATCTTCAGCCATCGCATGCTCTGCACCAGCAATGCGGTCTTGGCAGTCAGCTTGGGATCCGAGGCACCTTTCACGGCCAGCCGTTTCTGCGCTCCCTCAAGGTCCATGATGAAGCGAGAAGCCACTTCATTGAAACGCACTCCGCTCATCACACCCAGCAACTGTCCTCGGATCACCCAGTTTGCTCGAATGACCGGTGCGGTGGCAAGTGTGTCGGGATCTGCGCTCTGCAGCTGCCCATATATGACATCCTCGAGCCGCGCAGCGGTATTGAGGCTGTTGTCCGGTCCATTGAGTGCTTTCAGCGTCGTCTGGCCAATGATCTCGATCAACACCCGACACAAAATATAGATCGAGACGGTACTCCTTCTATCGGCCAAAGCCACGCTCTGTTCCAACATGTACAAATCTTGGCCACTCGGCGGCGAAGTAGGTATCGTATGCGCGCCAGAGCCATTCGTTCGATTCGTAAGACCAGCCGCCTCCTTGAAAGCCTTGATCTCGTTGTAGATCGTGTTCGCTGCATCGGCCTTCTTCTTCCGCCAATGGATCACGGCATCGATCAGTGAATTCGGCTTGTGTCGATTGATGTGTCCCAGCGAAGATATCAGTTGGTCAAAAGCCGGATCAGCGCCTGGTCCACACACATTCTCCACACGCGGTTCGGGTTCGCCAGGCTTCTGCAGACATCGTTCAATCCTCTCGTCTGCTTCGGCAATGAATGAGGTGAAGAGATGATGTAGCGCATACTCTCCCACGGTCTTCGGCTCGGGCACGCCTGTCTGGGCCCTGGATTGCGATCGATTATGCTCGTGGGCCCTCTTGACGCGTCCACTATGCATTCTCTCCGGCCGTCTCTGCGCCAGTGTGCCCCCATTCTCCAAGCTCCGATTGACCGACGTATTCCCATTGACTGTGGTGTGTCCACTGCTGGGCAACTGCGACATGGACGGACTCTTCTGGAGAGCGGAATTCGACAAGCTCGCAGTCGGATGGACACTGAACGGCTGAGGAGGCTGCTCTCCACCACTGGCCATGATTTTCGAGGAACTCAACGGGCTCGCATTGGTGCTCGACAACAAGCTGGGATTCCTCGAATGCTGGACTCCATGCACAATGCTCGCTTGGCGGTGATGGCTATAGCTGACGGAAGGCTTGCGATCGATGTCGGCACTGGGCTTGCTCACATGCGTATGCGTCCTGCTTTGCGCAGCGGGGGTGACAGCGCGCGGCGATGCATTGCGCGAAGAGGTTGCGCTCAAGGCTCTGCCCCTCGTGACACTGGGGTCGCGTACGGAGGGGGAGACGGGCTTGGGCGGCAGCGGGTAGTGAGGAGGCTGCGGTGGAGCGGCGAGCAGCGGTTCGGGGGGCGGACTCGTATTGGGGTCGGTGTAGACGGGCGAGATGGCGGTGTTGATGGGTGATCGTCCATCGGCGGGCGAGGGCACGGCTGTAGGGACGGTGATGGTCAGTACAGGCAGCGACACGACTTCTTCCACTTGCATCGGACTGCGGCTCTCGTCTGCCAACCAAGTGCTGACTGCTGACGACCACACCAGACTGGGCTGGAGTAGGTGAGAATAATAATGGCAGTGGCAGTTGGTGGATCGCCAGGCCAGGCCAGGCCAGGGTGTTCATTTTCGGGGGACAGAACCTACTCATCCTATTCTATCGCACAGCGGAAGCTTCCCAAAGTCCCTCTTTCATCGCGCAGCGCATATCAATCCTCAGACCGTACGATGCAGAAGTTCAGCTGTAAAGTTACGCGCAAACAGAGCACCACGCACGCCCAACGACGACGACGACGACGACGACGTGCGTTCTGTTGCTGTTCCTTGCATTCACGCGCCGCGCTGCCCACTATTCTATTCTAGTGCATTCTTCCTGCCAGGGCAGCCAATTAAACCTGAAATCCACCCACCCACCCTGCCAAAAACTGCCGAACCGACATCTCCCTCTCTCTCTCTCGCCTGCTACGCAACCACAAAAAGCCACGCGTCGAGTAGAATGTCTATACCAATCCGAAATCCTCCAGTATCCTGATCATACCTCTCGTCCTCATGTTTGAACGAGAACTTCGACAAGTTTGGGTAGCCTTGTCAAAGTGAACCCGAGTTTGTTGGCTGCACGACATGCACTTCCATGCCGGCGAACACGAGTGGGAAACACAAGACACGTAAGTGTGATGTGGCGAAGGCATGATGCGAAGTCAGGCAGTGACTATCGGAAAGAGCAGAGGGATTGGTGGCGACAAGCAAGAATCATGTACCACTCTATTTACTTTTCCATGCCGCAGAGAGTCATGAACACCTGAACAAGCTATGATAGCAGAAAGCAGCAGCAGCAACAGCAAACAAATCATTACCATTACCACGCCAAACAAATTCCAGCCCGCCCATGCATACCATACCGTCCATGATTGCCTGCGAAGGCTACAGTCTTGAAGAGCTGAGCTTCGAGCAACGCTGCCAAACACAGAGCCAAGCTCGCCGTCGCCGCCGCCCGTGATGCTGTCGTGTGACAGACGATATCGCCGAATAAAACATGTGAAGAGCTAAAAAAGTACAGAACATGCAACCGAAGATGCTAAGTTCCAAGCCAGCCACGGGTGGCATGACCAACACACATTGCTGATGATCACGTTGTAGATGCCACCATATCACTCACTCATAACTGCTTGTTTGTTGCATCGACAGTGAGTGACAAAGGGTTGGGTGGAGGAACCAGACATGCTGTAGTAATGCACAGATCCGAAGTGCCGCGATGCATCTGGTCGTGGGCAATCATGAGCTCGTAATGACATCGTCTAGTCGTCATGTTGTACAAAGTTGTGTGCATCGCTGCGTCGACAGTATTGATAGATCGAAAAGAGGGTCGGGTTTGAGGGTGGAAGCCAGCACACCCGCTCTTACTCCTGCTCCGAAGCAGCAGCAGAGTCAACTGGGCTGTGAGCGTGGGCAGTAGCCGGCGAGGTGGCGGGTGCAGCCTTGGCGTCGACAGTGGTCTCGGGCGTGGCGGCTTGTGTCTCGGTACCAGAGGCGACGTTTATCTGAACGAGTGGTGGCTGCTGCTGGGAGGCACCAGTGTACGGCATGCCGCCAAGCGGGCTGCGGCCTGGAGCCTGACGGATTGCTGATTGAGCCCAACGCTGGCCTTGGATTGGCACGGACGCGCTGGTGCCAAGGTACTGGTCGAACTCGTTAGTGTTCTGATTGTTGTCGTGCACCGCCGAGCCAGCATATGGGAGACGGCCCTGGCGCCAAGCTTGTGTTGCGTACTCGTACTCAGCCGACCGGAACTGGCGAGCAGCCTGTGTCTGCTGCTTCAAGGCCTTCTGCTCCTGGGTGTCGGCGTAGCGGATCTGGATCTGGAGCTCCTCGCCTTGAGACTTGATGGTGTGGTTGTTGAACGTCTTGATGACCTCTTCGCAAGCATCTCGAGACTCAAAGCTGTTGATGACCGTCAGTAGTGAACAGGACAACGAATGTGGAGGGAAGCCTTACCGCGCGAAGCCGACACCGCGTCCGTTGCCGTTCTTGTCGCGAAGGATTCGAGATGAGCACACCTTATGTGGAGCGAAGAGCTGGGCCAGTTCGTGCTCGTTCATGGTCTTTGGCAAGTTGGAGACGTAGAGGTTGGTGTTGTTCTCGTCGGAGAATGTCTTCAGCTTCGAGTAGAACGACTCACGGGCGAAGCTGACTTCGTATCCAAGGTAGTGGAATCCGCGAATGCAATTCTCGGCGTCTTCATAGTTGTGGTACTTGACAAAGCCAAAGCTAAGAGAGGTCAGCATGAGCGACGACAGCGAGGATAATACAGCACTCACCCCTTGCAGAGACCAGTGTTGAGGTCGATGATGGACTTTGAACTCTTGATGTCGCCAAAGCGAGTTCCCCACTGCTCCAGCATCTCGTCGGTAGTCTCTGGCAGGAGACCTCGGATGTAGACATTAGTCTCGCCTCGCTGGTTCTCCAAGGCACGGTCCAGTGGCTTCAGTGGTGAGGACGGAGCTGGGATGGCACGAGGAATTGCTGGCTCCCTGGAGATGAGCAGCTTGATACGAGGAGACACCTCGCTCTGCTCAGGCTGCTTTGCAACAGGCATGCCGTATGGACCGACCATGGAGGTCGGCGATGGAGTGCTGTGAGTGAAGACACCGCTGGGAGACCTATTGATCGCGACACCACTGTGAGCAAAGCCAGGATATCCGGCATAGGAGGGAGTGGTCGGTTGGTCATTCTCATTGGACGAGATGGAGTCGCGGCGAGGCGTAATCAGAGTAGGCACTTCACCAGTAGCGCCGGCGGTGGTTGGCGTCCAGTTCTGGGACAATGGGCTGTTGTCATGCTGCTGGTAACCGCCGTAGTTGAGCTGCGGCATGTACTGAGTACCGTGAGGAGTGTACATGCCGGGTGACTGCACATTTGCTCCGCCGTAACTGCCCGGGAAAGCGTACTGGCCCTGGCCGTACATCGAAGCAGGCATGGAGGTGCCGACGGGAAGTCCGCCGTACCCGTTGTTGGGCGCAGTGGACATCATGGCGTTCTTGGCCTGAGCGGCGAAGGACTGGTTGCCCATGGTCATGCCTTGAAAGCCATGAGCGAGTGCCGCCATGGGATCGGATTGAGGGTTGTGGTGCATGCCGTAGCCCTGACCTTGCTGGCCCCGATTGTACTGCTGGGTGGAGTACATGTTGTTCTGCTGGTTGTATCCGGTCTGAGCGCGGTTGTAGCTGGCGTTCTTGGAATCGGCCATGGCTGCCATTTGCTTGAAGCCACGGTCAGCGGGTGCCTGGCGGCGGTGAGGTTTGCTGAAGAGCAGGTGGTGGGTGGAGAGGGGCCCAAAAGCCGTCATCTTGCGTGCAGAGGGATGTGCAGAAATGCTTTTGCTCCAATAAAGATGTTCTCAGGTGAATTTGGCCAAGGCGAGGCCGATGTCCAAACCAGTGTTGCCGCTGCCACCAAAGACAGTGCTTGAAATCTTACCGATGATGGTCTGGTACGGATGGATATGTTCCAACGGTGTCCTGGAAGGAACGTGACTTGAGACTCTGTGATGCAACATGTCAGCGTTGGCATGTGATGGCGATGTCAGGTGGGCTGATGACGAGGGTGCTGCTGGCGGGGAGTCTCGGGATGAAACCCGGTGAGAGAGAAAGTGCTTGGAATGGGCCCGACTCACCTGCTTGAAGCGGATGAAAGTCGAGCTCGATGGTGCTGCCGGTCGATGGTCGACGGTGACGAGAATGCAGATGTCGGCGAGAAGGAGTGACAAGCGGGATGCGATGCTGGCAGAGGCGGTATGTCAACGGCGAATGCACGAAAGAAGAAAAAGCAGAAGTGTGAAGTGTGTAAGAACTGGGTGGTGTTGTTGTATGAGGGAGATGAGAGAAAGAAGAGCAGAAGGTCGAGCAGAGAAAGGTCGGTGTTGCCAGCAGCAGAGTTTCGCACTAGTCCGTACGGTGAAGGTGAGGAAGGAGCTGCAAAAGCGCACCTGAAAGCTCAGAAGTCACGGGTGGCAAGGCCGACGCCGATTTCTGCAGTTTCTGCGGTAGGAATGAATGCCGTCGGCGTCAATGGGAGGTGGTGAGCGTGTTGGGCGGCAGTCGAGTCGCGTGGCTCTGTTCCCGAACGGGCAAGTGATGTCGAGTATTTGCTGAAATCGATGATCAAACGCCGTCAACTGAGGCACCCGCAGAGCGCAAATGCGACGCTGGTCTCGCTCCCACGAGTCGCTGCTACTCTCCGGCCAATTCCGTGCGTATCGCCAGATGCAATAACGATGCTGGGTCGGTGGAAGGTATGGAGTGCACGCCCGCACTCAGATGGAGTGCTTCAGGGGCCGGGAGGTGCGATGCAACGGTGATGGCAGAGGGATGGTGCTGGCGATGGGCGGGTGATCAAGAGGCTCAATGGCTTGGGAATGATAGATCAATGGCGCAGAGGGATGTGCCGGATGGCATCAGAGCAAAACGGCATCAGGCTCGAGGGCGAGGCGGAGCGGTTTTGTTATGGCCTGCAGTCAACGGCTCGACCTGTCACACGCAGGGGCCGGTCGATTGTTTTGCACCTGCAAGCCCTGCCGCCTTTGTTCTAAAGGCAGCGCTGCTCTCAACCCTTCTACAAACCACTCATCGCGAGGCTACACAAAGCGATGCGCTCTGCATGATTAAGCTTTGCGAGACGCCACCAAACGCTCACTCCATCGCTTCTGCCCTCCATCCCGCGCACATGTGAACCGTTACCACACCACCGACTGGCCTCGATAGCGCCCGTGCAGACGAGCATCTCATCTGACTAGCTTCCTGATCGAAGTGCGCAATCCCGCATCGACCGGATCTTTCAAATGTGATCTATCATTTTCGCGAGCCGCCGAACGGGCCCTTCGATCGAGCAGCCGTACAGTAGCCGTAGCGGGTCCGGGATGTAGTGCCAATGCCAATCCTCCAACTTCCACCCACTGCCTATCGTTCAACATTCGAAACACCTCTACCCACGCCGCATTGCCGTTGGCGATGTGGGGAAAGATGTCGTTTCTGCATCGCGGCTCTCGCAGGGCGCTGACGCCATTATGGCTGCGTGTTTGATGCAGGTTTAACAAGAACGAGACTTCCGCTCTCACAGCGCCCAATTTTAGCCATGACAATGCTGATCCAATGTTGTACCTGCATCTGATTGTGTGCGCCTTTGCCGCCTGTCCTTGTCAACCCGGCTAACGGTGGCTCCAACCTGGTTGATGTGCAGCAGCAGCCATATCATCAGACCGACTCCTAATCCGTGCCCAGTTCTGATCAGCACCTGACACTGTTTCCCTTCCTATTTCGCTTCTGCTTACACGAAACTCATGCTGCTGAGCAGCATACATACCCAGCCAGCGGTGCAGATGCTGTCAGCTGCCCCCCAAATCCGTACTGCACTGGCACCCAACCCGTCATCGTGGTCTCCGAATCTGCAAGCGATCAGGCTTCCACAAGATGGCGAGTCGTTTGACCAGATTTGGGAAGACGCGTTGTGCGTTGTCCGTCAGCGGAGAAGGCCAGTTGTTCAGCAAGGTGCCGCCTCGAGGTCCGTTGCCGACGTCGTGCGACCATAGACTGGGAGGGGTCCGTCGAGTCGCTTCGTATCCATGCCTGCAATGCAATGCAAGATTGACATTTCCCCGGATGCCCAAAGCATCACACATGAACCCTCACACCACACCATACTATCAGCGCTGGCTCTCGCGGCCCGACGATCACAACATTAGGCGCCATCAGCTTTGACATTAGCAAGGACGGGCAAAGATGCTCCAGTCCCAGCGCTCCGAACCTGGTTCTTGGGAACAGTCGGCGCTCGGCCAGCAGCATACTGCGCGACGTCCCGAAGTCTGCCGGTATCTTGACGTCCACGGCAGCGTCAAATGACTGGAACAACTCGACGCGTCTCTACAAACAGAGTCGAGTGTACGACGCATCTCGAGCAGAGTGCACTTCAGGATCTTGGTCCAGCATAGCACCTGCTCGACGTTGTCGACAAATGGTCCTTCCTCGTTATCCGACATTCTTCCTCGACTGCCATCCTAGCTGACAACTTCATCTCTTGAGAGCGATTGCGACGTGTTGTTACACCCGAGGTCTTCTTTCCAATCAATTTACTGTACTGTACGGCTTCATGTCGCCTGATGTCAAGAAAGAACCAGCCGGAGCTGAGAATCTCCTGAATTCAAGGTTTCCGACAACCAAATGGCCCAAGCTTTCTCCAGGTTGAACCCTGTTCTGATGCAAAGCGATATCGTTGCATGTTTCAGACATATGAAAAGCATTTCCGCACGTACGTCGCGTCGCGCTACCAGCACCATTCCATTGCACATTTTTGTCATGGACACTCGTGTATGTATCGAACTGCGGAAGGCATCTACAAAAAGATTTGCTGTATAGCGCCAGGAAGGAGTACGCCGTCACTTGCGTCCGGGAAACAAGCCGTCACATCGCGGCACAATTCCACGCTACCATTACCGACTCCAGATCGCTAAAACACAATTGCCCCACGCATCGCTTCCGATGAAGGACGGAGTGAGTGCGCAATCGAAAAAATGGAGTTCGCACTCCTCTATGACCAGACATCCTCTTGGTACTGGTTGGCGGCTCTCATTGACTTCACAATGTCCTCGCCCTTCTTCTTGTCCACGCCTCTTTGCTCGGAGATGATCTGTGCGAGGATCTCGTTGACCTCCCGAGCCATGTTCGCAGCATCACCGCACACGTAAAAGTATGCCTTTTGCTCGAGCAACTTGTTGACTTCCTCTGCTCTCTCCTTTAGCCTGTGCTGTACGTATACCTTCTTCTCGGTTTCTCGGGAAAACGCGCAGACGAGCTCGAATGCACCGCCCATGTCTTTGGTCCATTGCTGTTGATTCAAGATTAGTCGGCCGCTCATAGGTAGGATATGTTTGAATCTCAACTCACCTCCCACTCCTTCTCATAGATGAAGTCTTCTGTGCGATTTCGGCATCCGAAGAAGAGTATCGTCTTTCCAACGTTCTCGCCATTCTTGGCCTGCTGCGCTCTCTCCTGCACAAAACCACGGAATGGAGCCACACCAGTACCTGGACCGACCATGATAATGGGCTTGCTTGGGTCCGATGGCAACTTGAAGTTTGAGTGTCGGATGTGGACTGGAACGTGGCAGCCGTCGTACTTGTTTCGAGGACCTGTGATGGCGTAGTTCAGGCCGTGTGGATCTGGGTTTGCCTCACCATGCTGCTTGAGCATGAGCGAGAGCAAGTAGTTTGTGGTCACACCCTTGACGATATGTGGCGCGCCAGGAACTTCCACAGACTCTACCACAGCGGTGATTGCAACCCTATGCTTCTGGACCAGGGATGAAGAGGAAATCGAGTAGTAGCGAGGTTGGATCTTGTTCAAGCCTTCGATGAAGAGCGAGAAGGGGATTTTGGGCCACTTTTCACCATTTCCGACGTACTGAAGGAACTGTGCGATGTTGAAGTTCTTCTTGGCAACTTCCTCTGCAAATACATCCTTGTCGGCACCGATCTTGGTCATCTTCTCCTTGATCTCGTCATTTGGCGAAAATTGGGCGAGGGTGCCGACGAATTGACGGGAGACAGGAGCGCAGATTTCAAGCTGGTATCGGAAGACGGTGTCGTAAGTGGTAGGTGTTGGGAAGGGCACCTTGGCAGTGGCATCAAGTCCCTTTACTTTGATCACAGTATTTCGCTTCTCGGACAGACCGCAGACTTCGAGAAGCCTGTCGACTTCCTTGCCGGCATTGTTGGGCCAGACAGCAATGTGATCACCTGTAGTGTAAGACAAATTGGAGCCAGAGATGTCAATCTCCATGTGCAGGCAGTTTCGCGTCTGATCGTGGAAGATCTCGCGAGACTCAGCGATTGGTGCGATGTATGGATTGTGTGCGTTGTATGGGCCCTTGGAGTGTCCTTCAAGGTGATTCTTGTTTGGCTCTCCCAGGTAGACTGTGTCAGTCTCGGCGCTCATTTCAAGCATCTCGGTGATTTCGTAGTTGGGCTCGTAAACAGCCTCACGCTCTTCCAATTGCATTGCCTCGGCGAGAGCGGTCCACATTGGCTCCTTCCATGCAAGGAAATCTTCTTCCATGGTTCCAGCACCATCGTCACCTTCACCGGCCGCGCCAATGCGCTGAGCACCGAGCTTAGTGAGCGACTTGTCGACCTCGCGCACCATGGAGTTGTAGTGTTCGTAGGTGTTGTTGCCCAGACCGAATGCGACGTACTTCATGTTTGAAAGTGGCTGCTCTTCAGCACTCTTTTCGCTGAAGCTGGGCTCGTCTCCATGAATGAACTCGTAGAACTCAACCGCGTTATCCGTGGGCTCTCCCTCGCCATATGTGGCCAGCACAAAGAAGGCGATCTTGTCCTCCGGCCACTGGTCCAGATTCTCGTAATCATACTCTTCCAAATCTGCCGTCATGGTCTTCAAGCCGAATCTCGAAGATCCCTCTTTCGCCAATCGAGAAGCATAGTCCTCGGCGGTACCAGTCTGAGAGCCATAGAAGACAACACAGTTCTTGCCGGACTCCTCCATCTTCTCGAGGATGTTCCGCGTCTTGCCCGCCTTTCCAGCGTGGCCATTGGCGTTGGCGTTGGCATAGGGATCTTTCTGTACTGCCCAGTATGTGCCCTTTGTGAAGTAGGCGACGGTTCCCAGCAGTAAGACGACCAGGACGATGATGTCCAGTGTATCGAGAGACGCCATTTTCGGGTGTGTGTTGAATCAGTGGAAGGGTTCTCGAAAGAGTGGCGTGAGAACAGGAGTGCATACAAAAAGAAGAGCCGCTGATCTCGGGAGGTAGGTGGGCCGCTTATCGTGCCGACGTGCTTCTACGACCGGCGCGCTGACTGCACGGGGCTGGACAGGGAGTAGTGGGTAAGTCAGGCGGCGAACTCGCAGCCAAGCGGTCCGACGGAGATGAAGAACGGCGTTGCTCAGAATGCCAAACACAGCACACGGGGGGTGAGGGTGATGAGGGCGCGGCTGGCAAGTGGAATGCGTCAACGATATGAAATGGATTGGTGTGGCGCTTCGGCAGCTTTCAGCAGAGAAGTGCACCGGTGGGGATCGGCGCTGCTGAGGGTAGAACTAAGGGTCGGCCGGACGTTGCGCCAAGGAAGCTCTCCGGCTTTGCTTTGCCTTGTGGCACCCTGATGCGTGGTCGGACCCTTACCCTTACGAAAGCGACTTGGCCGAAGTCGAACGACAATGTTGGCTCGTGCATAAAAATTGCCGTGACGACCTCCGAGACCCTTTTCACCTGAAAGTCCACAGTGTGGCGTGCGTGGCCCAGTGGAGATTGTTTAGTGCACGACCACGGAAGCATTCCTTCACTTCACTGACCGAAGTGAGCCTCACACGAATGACGTAGCGTGCATCGTCCGCTAGCTGCTGCGGAATGAAATGAAGATGCCTCGGTGCCTGACTTTTCGACATCCACATCACGTAATCCACAGCACATTTAGAAGATCCTATCCAGCTACTTCAAAACGACCCTCAGACAATCAGCAAACTACAGCAGCAACAATTCTTTCATCACCGCAACAAGATCCCTCCATCTGCCAACAACCATCCCCGACCCACGCCAGACCGACGAACCAAGCACCACCAGTCCACGGTCACTAGTACACTCATCATGATCTGTTTTCCCACAGTTGTTGTAGCCCATTGAATCTGTGTCATCACAGTGCCACGCGACTATACCCTAAGCGACTGTTGCTGCCGATAGAAGGAGAAGCGGTGTGGAGAGCGTGAGGCGCATGGTGATGGGAATGCAATGGTTGAATGGCGGCTACGGTGACGAGGCAAGTCTTTATTATACAACATCGGAGGGGAAGTTGGGAAATTTGAGCGGTATCTATATACTTCTATATCAGAGCTATAAGGTTTTTACAGGATTGAGCCAACCTGGAGGCCGAGTGGACTAGGTATAGACACGATTAGTAACAAATGCATACATGAGTAGAATGAGATTGCATGGTTCAGCTATAGAAGCCTTGTTGCAGGCCTACAACCTGATCATATGTACTCTAGAAATCATAAACAAACTTCGCGCACCCTCACGCCTGCTTTTCTGCCTCCTCTCCAGCGGCCTTCTTCTCCATGCTAACCGTTGAGCTGATCGGATCACCTCCTCTCGTCACCCCATGTGTGACTTGATGGTTGCCTAAGAATGTCTCGAACTCGCACCAGTCACCAATCTGTTCATCGAAGAATTGGTCGAGATCGAGACCACGAATCTCCGCTTCCTCGCTCACCCGTAGCCCAAGTCCAGGAATGAATTTGAGGATGAGAAGCAGAATGCACGTCACCACGAAGCTGTACGAGCTGATGGCCGTGATCTCAGCAAATTGCTTGCCAACTTGCACGCCATTGCCATTGATGCCACCCGGGTAGCGCGAGCTCCCGTCCAGCGCCGAAATCGTCTCGTCTGCGAATATTCCCGTCAAGAAGGAGCCCATCATCCCGCCAATTCCGTGCAGCTTGAAGACCTCCAGCCCTTCGTCGATGTTGATCCATTCGTTCAGATTCTGCAGACTGGCGCACACAACAGCTGTGACGAAGCCGATGACAGCAGCGAGCCAGAAGCTCACATAACTAGAACACAATCAGCAACACCCGGCCCATCGACATCGGTTCCGACTTACCCAGCCGCAGGTGTGATTCCGACCAGACCAGCGATCGCCCCCTCACAAGCACCAACCACAGAGAATTTCCCCTTGGTTCTGATAAAGTCGACGACGACCCAGCCCAAAACTCCGGTCGAAGCGGCGACATTAGTGTTGAAAGCAGCATACATAGCACGAATGCTAGCATTAAGCGCAGATCCGCCATTGAAACCGAACCATCCAAACCAGATCAAAATCGTGCCGAGGAAGACGAGCGTAGTATTATGCGGCTTCTTGTGCGTCTTTTCTCCCGTCTGTCTTCGCTTGCCGAGTATAAAGGCATATGCCAGACCAGCCCACCCGGAAGCGATGTGGACCGGCCCTCCACCGGCGAAGTCGAGAGAGGGCAAGTTGTAGAGCCAGCCATTGCTATTCCACGTCCAGCATGCGATCGGACAGTAGACGATCGAGGCCCAAAAGAAGCTGAAAATGAGGGAAGAAATGATGCGACCACGCTCAAACGACCCTCCAATCACAATCTGCACGGTACAAGCGCAGAAAAGCAACTGATAGAGACAAAACACAATCTAATAACCCAATCATCAGCATGAAATCATTCAACACCAATCCCCATCATCACCATACCTACCTCAGGAATATAAACACTCCCCGGACTCGGCGCAGCCCTGACATGCCGCAACCCGAAGTTCTCCAAATCCCCTATAAAAGCATTCGCCGTGCGCGAATACGCCAACGAATAGCCCCAAAACATCCATTGAAAAGTCGTGACGGCCGCCACCATGAGACTCTGGAAGAGTAACGACAAACTGCTTTTCCGCCGTGCGAGTCCGCCATAGAGTAATCCGATTCCGGGGATTATGAGCCAGACGATGAAACCGCAGAAGATCAGGTAGACGTAGTGGTATTCGAAACCGGTGTATTGGGCGTTTACGTCGATTTTTAAGGGGTTGCCGCCGGAGGGGGAGGTGGGGTTGAATTCGGGCTAGAATGAGGAATGAGTAGGTGATGTGCGGGTTGGGTTTGGAAGGGGTAGGTGGCTTACTGCTATGAATTCTGCCATATTCTTTTCTGTTTTGGAAAAGGTTCACTTGGAAGTGAAGGAGAAGAAGAAGAAGAAAAAAGAAGCTATGCAACTTAGCAATACGCTTGATCGTCCCGGCAGCGACGAGAACAGAAGCTTCTTACAAGCAAGCAAGCAAGCAACGTTCATTCGGTAGATACTACTGCATATGTATAAGAAGCCTATCGCAAAAGCCGATCTCAGACAACAAAGGCTGAAAGACATGAAGGGTCTTGGCAAAGATAACAGCAGAAACATGAATCCTTGAATTGCGCTCACCTATTGGCGGTAGATGTCGCCCAAACGTGGTTGTCGGCAAAGCACGGATTCCATCCTCATCAATCGATCGCGTGGCAGAAACGAAATCGTGGTTTGGCATTGCGGTTCGTGAGACAGACGATAAGCTGCCCCAGCCCCCGGATCGCGAGGCTGGGGTTGTGTGCGACCTTATCAGGCTTATCTATACGCCTGCGCCTGCGGCCTACGGGCAGAAGGCCAAGTTTGGTTAAAGGAGCGCTGTCTGACGGCTTGATCAGCGACGGTTGTTGATGCGTGGTGGTCCTTTCGGGATCATCTCGTGTTGTGTGGAATGTTGTCTAGCTTTGTTGGGAAAGAGCTAGGATGTTGGAGTAACCAATCCTCCGTAGTGCAACAAGGCTGCCTTTGATACCGGTATATATAGAGTTTGAAGTTCAATTGCTTGCGTTGATTCCACGTGGTGATCCTAAAGGAAGGTGTTGATCGTGGTTCGAAATAAGAATGAGGCATGGCATGCATGGGAGGTCGTGTGAAGATGCTGGGATTTGGTCTTATCTATTATCCTTGTCGGTAATGTCGATGTCTCTTGGGGTGGTGATGGAGCTGCGCCAATGCTACCTCCATTCAGGCGCCCCGCTTTGTAGGCTTGCATGGACCTTCTACCTAAATTTAGCACCTTCTACCTTCTACCTTCTACCTTCTACCTTCTACCTTCTACCTTCTACCTTCTACCTTCTACTCTGTCTCTACGTCCTTATATTATCTCTCCGCTAAGTATACTAATATATATCTAGCTTAGCGGTCTATACTAAGCCTATAGCGAAGCGCCTAAGACTAACCCGTTCGGCCCTTATATAACCTACTATATTAGAATTAAACAATCGCATATAGTGCACTAGTTCTACGCTAGATATCGACTAACCTAGAAAAAGGGTCCTACGTAATAATACGATCTATTAAATTGTCTATATAAAGTATCTACTAAAATACGAAATATATACTTAATTCTTAGTATACTAAGATAACCTTACGTACGCTCTGTTTGTTCTACCCTACCTTATACTATATATATATAAACGAAGCATCTAACAAGCTATAAAGGGTACGCGGAGCCTAAGAAATACTACCGCTATAATCTCCCGTATTTAGAATGTCTATATTATTAATACGTTGCCTCTGTTTTACTACCTAGGGCGAGTAGCCTTTATAGCCCTCTCTGTTTGCTTTTTACCCTTCCTATACACTAATTTACTTAGTATACGCGCGTTTGTCTCGTAAAAGCTAGAAGTCGGTCTACTAGCCGTTTCTAGGTTAATCTATAGTATTTAAAAGTCGACCTTACTACCGCTAGCGTAGCAAACTTCGTTACTAAACATTAACTTCTAAAGTGCGCGCTAACGTTAAGGACTCGCGCTTTCGACACTCGATACTATTTGTATAGCCGTTTAGTTATTACTACTACTACTGCTACTACTACTACTACTACTGCTTCTAGTATATTATACTTCTATAACCTTGCTACTACCGCCGCCTCCTCGCTATCTCTAATCTCTAATCTCGCCGCGCCGCTATACTCGACTCGATCTAGCCTAGTATACCGCTTAAGAAGCTTAGTAAGAAGTAGTAGAATGCCGTAAATACACAAAAGAAGCAAGATAAGAACTAGAAGCGTACTATTCGACGCGTTCGTACTAATAGCTAATAATAGCAATATCCGACCGAGTTACTAGGTCGCGCTATAGTAAGTCGCGAGCGCCTAGATTTTAGCTATCTGCTAGAGATCTAGTAGCTAGCGAATAAGTCCGAATACAAAGCATTCTTCTAGGATAGATACCGCTAGATTAATAATACTAATAATCCGCTTAGCCTCGAGGAGATCCGCCGACTAGTATACGATACGGCAGCCTATCTAGAAGTAGTAGAAGTATACCGCGACATCTACTTAGAAGGTCTACGTAAGATTCTTAGGCTGCTTTATCTAAGGAAGGAATACACTCTAAGGCCTATCTAGATTAATAGAGTCTACGCTATTATGTTTAGCGGCAATAATCTACTATAGATCTTAAAGATAGGCAAAGGCAAGACGCTAACATTCCTGTCCTTTACGTTATTAATAGGTATACTATTTAATACTAGTTTAGTTGCTATTACTATTAGTACTAACTTTCGCCTAGGTCTAATAACCCTCTAATTTATACCGCTAAATCGTCTCGGCGAGGAATAAGCCGATAGTATTACTAGTATCGCAAAGGAGCTAGAAGTCTTATTAAATGCTATTAATATTACCTCCGAGACGAGAAGCGTCGATCTAAATCTGTTTAAGTATATCCTCGATAGCAAATATTATTATATTATCCTAAGTCTAGAGACAGGTACTAGTCTAGAGTTTCGCAAGCTTCTACGAGATCTAAAGGTCCGCGTATATATCGGTCTAGTCGTAATCGATAAGATATACTTAGTAAACAAGTAGCGCGACTTCCGTAAGGAGTATGCCTAAATATATATACTACGTAAGCTCCTCCGAACCGATATAGTATAGCTTAGCTGCTCTGCTACTATATCCGAAGAGACCGAAGAGTTTATACTTAAGTATAGCGGCTTCCGAGAAGTAGGTAATAGGCTATATTAGATAAAGATTCTCCGTAGCAGTATCGACCGTCTAGATACTACGTATATACTACGTACTATTTCGAAGAACTAGCTTAGCTTATACGACTATCTATACTTTACTATTAAGGGTGCTTTCGATTCTAATACTAAGGAGGCAATACCCGAGAAGATTAAGAAGGCGCTATTATTTATCGATAGTCGGAAGTATATCTAAGACCTAGCTAATATTATCTACTACTAGCTTACTACTACTACTGCTAATTGCTAAGATCCGAAGAAGCGATATACCTAGGATAATAAGGGTATTAACGTTTATACTACTATTACGTTTTATACTAGTAGTATCGCTAAGCGTAACTAGAAGCGTCGATATAACTAGTACTATAAGACAGCCGACTATTTAGAAGAACCTTCGAAGTATCGTATTATAATCGCTACTATAGCATTTAGCGTCGGCTTAAATATTCTAGATATTAAGATTATCGTATAGGTTAAGTTCCCTATTATATACGATATCGAGGATATAATATAGCGTCTTAGTTATATCGGCTATGCGATCGTTAGTAGTCTAGCCTTTATCTTCCTTCTATACTATATCGACGATAGTATAAAGAATGTCTGCCTAGGAACTAACTATACTACGATTAACGTTACTCGCCGTACTCGTTGTAACTCGTATACGCTATTTCGCCTATCTAGACTCTACTAATCTAAGCTACCGGGCGAGGATACTAGTATAGCCGGTACGTAAGAAGGCGGTAATCCGTTTAATAGTAACGATAAGGAAGAGGATCCTATATACTAGACTAAATCGGAAATCGCTATATAAAAGAAGATCCCTCGTATCTAGTTCGAGATCTAGAACAATACTACCGAGAGTAGTATAGTATATATCCTTATAAAGTCGTCCTCTAGTATCTTAGTAAGGGTAAGGCACTATATACCTAAGACCCGCCTAATAAAGATGCCTACTATAATATCTACAACCCGGAACTTAACCTCGTATATATCGATTTACCTCTAGAAGCCGCGATACCTCCGAAGTTTAAAGCACTAAAGTCTAATATCCGACTAGGTATTACGTTTAAGATACTATAGGCGTAGACCTCTACTAAAGTCGTTAACGACTAGTATCTAGGCTAGGAAGATAGAACTATATTCGACTTCCCTTTGTCTTGTATTATTAATAATCGTATACTATATAGCATTACTAATGTCTTTACCGCGACTAACTTAGTAGACAATTAGAATACTATATAGGGTATTAACGTTAATAAAGACCTTATCGAGAAGAAGGTATCCGAGTTTAAGAAATAGTACGATTCTATCGATAATAGATAGCGGCCTTTTAGATTATATAAGTTACTAAATAAACTTAAGCGTATTAGTCTAGAGGTCTTTAAGTAGTAGCGCGAGGATATCGATATAAAGAAGAAGCGTATAGAGGACTAAAAGAAAGCTATAGAAACCGCCGCTATAATAGTAGAAGTAGAAGCCTAAGCTACCCGAGATGCTTTGTTATAAGGTACCGCTACCGCGAGTAGATCTATATTACCGATAGCGCTACCGCTTACTAATATCTAGCGATAAGCGCAACTTAATGCCCTAAGGAATAGTCTTACTTAGTCTAGTCGTATATAGGCCGATCGTCTCCTTAGTCGTAATAGCTAGGTAGTAGACGTACGTTCTATAGCTAGCTAAGGTTAAGGTTAAGGTTAAGGTTAAGGTTAAGGTGCTCGTAGTAGCCGCAGAGATAGACAATGTACTGTAGGTTCTTCTAGTAGCGCTAGAGGTAGCGCTAGAGGTAACGCTAATACGGTTATATAGAATACTAGCTATTATAATAAGCGTAGTTCTTTTAGTACTCTAGAAGGTCGACGTAGTATACCTCGTATTAATCCCTAGATTAAGGCTAACTATTAGCGATCTAAGTAGTTACTAAGTACTATATCTCGTACTATAGAAGAGACTAGAGGCAGGGTGCTCCGGCGTAAGCGTAGGCTATTAGAGGCTAGTCGGCGTATAATAGGTAGCTTTCTAGGTAGGCGTTAATTATTAATCGGATATAGAAGAAAGGAAGGGACTACTTAGAGATTAGTAGCTCGCTATAGAAGGAAGAATACTCTAGAATTATAGACGTTTTAGTCGTATTTGCGCTACCGATCCTCTTCCTCGTAAATTATCTTAAGTATATAGCTAGTATACTAGTATAGCCTCTAGTACTAGTATAGCCTCTAGTACTAGTATAGCCTCTAGTACTAGTATAGCCTCTAGTGCTAGCATAGCCTCTAGTGCTAGTATAGCCTTAGGCACTTACCTAGCAGTCGGCGGCTATTACTTTAAAAGTGCGGTAATATATAGCCGTTATTATTGCCTTGCTATTATAGCGTAAATAGCGCAATCTTATTAGTAGAGGCCGACCTTACCTATAAGGCGCATATAGATACCCGCTTTCTAACCTTAACTTCTTCTTCTTCGTCTTCTTCTATATATATACTAATATACTAATACCCCTAGCAATATACTAGCTATCGGCGTATATAATAGTATCGATACCTCTTTGTCGCATATAGGTAGCTCTATAGCGATTAATACTATTCCTTGCTAGTTCTGCGGCTTGCTACCGATAGAGCCGCTTGTCTAATAGTTAAGGTTCCTTAATTAGTAGAGTTTGTTTAGTCCTTTCTCTTCGAGGTTTAGTCTCCGATAGGCTTTGCTAAGTAAGACGTTGCGAGGCGACTCTCCTAGCGAGTAGGTGTTTTCTATAGCTTTAGCGGGCGCCGACTACGCATTTAACCGAAAGAGTATAGTTAAGGTTATTATTAGAATATCGCAGTCTTAGTACAAACTATAGAGGTCTTAGATAGATTAGCGGAGGTAAAAACTCTTTAGTAAGGTACACCTATAATACGGCTAACGGTCTAACTTGGTAAAAACTCTTTAGTAAGGTATACCTTAAGTAGCGGCTCGATAGCGACTCTCCTACTAAGTAGGTTAATAAGTTCGTAGGTTAATAGGTTCGTAGTATTGCTATAGGTCTAACTCGGTAAAAACTCTTTAGTAAGGTACACCTTAAGTAGCGGCTATAGGCTTCCTACGTTCGGATTCTTTATAGGATAATATACGCGTATCTAGTTAAGTCGGCGTAACGCCTTTGTTACAACTGTTAGTTATAATAACCTTAGTCGTTATATAAGGGCCTCTAGTATACTATATACTTAAGCCTAAAGGCGCTTAGTCTTAGTCTTAGTCTTAGTCTTTACTACTATACGACTGTAGCCCTTTACGTATTAAGACTGCTATTCGACTGCAGTACGCACCGATCCGAAAGCGTATTAAGACTGTTATCCGACTATAGTACGCCTCCTCTTCTAGCAAGCGTATTAATATTGCTATACGACTATAACGCGCTTGACAACCTTTTTTTTTCGCAGTATCTCTAATACTAAGGGCGCGGTTATACTCTATTATTGTCTAGGTACTAATAAGTATCGCTTTAGCGAATAAGCTGTTATTGTTTCGCTTAATAAGTCCCTTCCTATATACCTTATCCCTTTAAAAGGTTATACGTATTGTAGTTAGTAATAGAATACGTTAATTGTTATATATTGCGCGTAGTATATAGGCTATTAAAGGACGGAAACTAATACTACTACTACTACTAGCAGCAATAGTATAGGCAACCGAGGGTAATATAACCTATAACAATATAGGCAGCTATGTTTAGTATAATAGGATAACAAGGCAGTCGCTTAGGCTAATAATTAGAGCCCTACAATATAGGCATTATAGAAGTGTAATATAAACAATGTGCTATACGAGGTTAATAATTTGTCTCCTATGCCGAAGGAGGCCTCTTATATAGGCTCAAACTTAGCCTATAGATATAGGGCCGGTTACTAGCTAATATCCCTCCCTTTCTTCGTATCTAACTAGATACGTATTATAATGCGCGCTTAAAACAAACAGTTATGTAGTAACCTTAGGCATCTTAGCTAAGGCTATTTTTTAGAGACTCCGTAATAATACCCCTAGGGTAGCATTATTCCTAGATTCTATTAATATATAGAAACAATTTCCTAAGCAACTAATCTACTACGCCTTACTATTGCTTTAATCTACTATAATCCTTACTAGCAATAACCTTATTAGCTAGTCGATTCTCCTAAACTCCTCTATAGATATTAAAGCTATTAGTACCGAAGCACTTAGCCTCGTAGTAAGCCTAATTAACGAGGAGGTTAGTAGCCTTATCCTACGTAGCGTTCTCCTACTCGTATAGATATTCCCTAAGCTCCTCTTTACTAAACTAGAGGATCTATTTAACTTCGTTCTAAATAACGTAACTTAACTAAGGAATTCTACCGACTAGGGCATCGGAAATGCAACTAAGACCTTCGACTAAGATAGCCGTAGGGAAGGCGAATAGTACGAAGGTATTCGAACCTAGAAGAGCGGTTAGATTGCGGTATGCCTTAGCAACCTTAGAGACGGTTAAGTTATCGTAGCCTTTAATCTTAGTACTGTCGATAACGCGAGAGTAGCCTAGGTCGATTAATATATAGTCGCTCTTAGCCTTTAGATTACTATATAGAAGGTATAGTATCTAAATAGAGACTTCGCACTCCTTTAGAGGGTTAAGGATCTACTAAGCTACCTCGCCTTCGTTAGGCTAACTATCGAATATATACTCGAGGTCGTTATTAGTAAGGTGCTTATTAGTAAGCTTGCCGATCTTGCTTAGTAGAACTAGGTTACGGCCTATAAGTTTCTTAACCTAGTTATCGAAGACTTCTAGTTCGTATATGCCCTCGATAATAGTTAAATAGGCGGTCTTATCCTTAGATATAAGGGAAACCTTAATACGTAGATAGCTAGCACCCTTACTAGCTACGAGCTTAACTATGTCTTATCCGAGACGAGAAGTCTCCTTAGTAGGGCAGTTCTTATAACCGCCTTTACCTACCTTAAAGTACTTAGTAGGCTTAGGGACGGAGATAAGCTCGTATATATAATTAGGTCGAAGGGTAACGGCTAAAAGCTATAAGGCGGGATACTAACGGACGATTTAGTTGCTTATACTATAGGTTTAAAGGGCATTGCGGCCTTCCTGCTTAGACTTAGGCAGCTTACGTATATACTAAAAGTATATACGAAATTCCTTCTATATTAAGTCGATAATAGGAGAAAGGTACGCTCTACGAGGCGATTGTATCTAACTAAAGACTCGAGGGAAGATAGTATTACTAGTCTAGCGAAAGCGGTCGAAGGAGGTGCCTTAGCCGAGAATACTAGCGATTAACTTGCACTAACGATTAGTTAGCGTAAGATCGCGAGTAATAGCGCTAGTAGGGTTAAATGCGTAGAGTCCTAAGGAGGTTAGCGCGGCAGTAGGACGTCTAGGAAACTAGTTAGTATAATTAGTCTTAAGGGTAGTAAAGGCATTCTAATTAGCAATCTTGCGTCTAATCTTTAATAGGCGGCCGATAAGAACATTCGTCTTAGTACTAGCGTAGAGACTATAGACCTTAGCGGCCTTCTTAATATAGTTAGCATATATAGTAAAACGCTCTTTACCTAGCTTACTAAGGTCGTCGAGCTATTAATAGATAGATAGGGCGGTAGGAGCTTTGCCTATATCGGCCTTAGGAACTATATCGATCTTAGTAATAAGGTACGCAATAGAGTCGCCCTTATAGGAACTATAGATATTCTTAGTTAATAGGGTCGGCGAGAGGCCTCTATTCCTATACTCGCTAAAGGAGCCTTCGGAGGAGATATCTTCTAGTAGCATATCTAGTATATTAATATCCGAGTTACTATAGTTAGTACTAGAATGAGTGCTAGACTTCTTAGTAGCCTTACGGAGGGCCTAGCGAGCGTATAGTGCCTTCTTACGCGCTACTTCGGCCTTAGCGCGCTCGTCTTTAACTTCTTAAGGAACCTTATAGTTATAGGTCGAGCGACGGTCCTTAGCTTATATCTCTATAGCGAGCGTAAGACTAGCAGCTATATCGGCCTCTATTTCTAGACGAAGAACCTTACGTTTAAGGACATTAACGATAGGAGCCTCTTAGCCTTTAACAATAAAGCCTATACTATTAATACGATAGCCCTTCTCTTTTAGTAGATCCTTAGTAGTCTATATATTAAGATCGACCTAGACAATTGCATCGTTATACCGCTTCTAGTAGGCTATCGTAAAGTCGTTAAGCGTAAAGGACAAGTTAAGTAACTGCTTGCCTACCTTCTTACTAGCGGTAGATACTCGATAGATTATAGTACGGGAAAGGTACTCGGCGCCTTAACGACAGACCTTATACTTATTAACGAACGAAGAGACCTACTTAGTACGCTCTTGTCTACCGTAGGCGAAGTTAATAAGGCTCTTAGGAAGACTGCTTAGTCCTCCCTAATATTCGAAGGCCTAATCGAGGGTCTTAAAGCGTAAGCGGATCTAGGTACCGGCTATCTCGAGGCTATAGACGATAGGAAAGGCTTACTAAATATCTATATCGTTAAGAACGTCGCGCTTAAAGACACGCTTACTAATAGACTAACGTAGGTTGTTTATACTATACGTAACTAAGATAGTAGCCTTCTTAATATTCCTATTAATAACGCGTAGTAGGGTACGAGCGTTCTCGATCTTCTCTTAAAGATCTTCGAGAGTAGTAACGATCTAAAAGCAGTACTCGAGACTAGTTGTAGTAGCTAAGACGCTATCGGATAGGGCTTCGATCGGGACTAGGGCGGCTAGGCTTAGGTTAATAGGGATAGGTAGGTCGCCGCTACTACTAGCGCCTAGCGGATTCGGGGCGTCGGAAGACATAGTCGACCGAAGCGGCTTAGAAACGAGCTTATAAAGTGTTTGTTATTTAACAATAATAATTAAAGGGTTTAGATAGAGGGGGGGGGGTAGTAGGGCGGTAGCGAGGTAGTTAGTAATCGAGTAGAAGAAGGAGCTTAGGAAGCTCGCTTTAAATATAGTACGAAGGTAACGTAGTCCGTATATTCCGGTAAAGCAAACGGATAACGGCTATATATAAAAGTAAAGCTATATACGAGACTTCTTTATTATTAGGGTAGGCTAAAGTTTAATAATCGATCTAGCTAATTACTAGTAGCGACTACGCGCCTTTATTAACCTTTAGCTATCGTAGATACTCGCGCGCTCGAAATGTAACTAGTTAGTTCGAGTCCTTAGTAGGAATCTATAGTAGTAAGGCTAGCGGAACTAATAATACCCCTAGGGTAGTATTAGCTTTTCCTAGAGATACTTAGTAACGAGGAGCAAGTCGCCTAGTCCTAGCGTAGCTAATTCGTCGGTATATTAGCCTATAGTACTACCGTTATAGGTATAGTATTACCTTTTATATTAGCAAGTACGTAAAGGTAGTCTATGCGTTTACTTTCTTCCTTCTTCTAAACACTAAGCTTAACAACCTAAGGTCCCTATTCTTAGAGGCTATAGGCCTAGGTTGCTATATCTATCTAAGCGGTAGAAAGGGAGAGGGATAGGGAACCTCCCTTTCTTAGTATCCTACGTAACTAGTACTAATTAGGGCAGGAACAGTCTCCTCTAGTAAAGTATCTTATTATAGTTAATACCTAAGGATAGTTGCTAGAGTCTAGGAATCTAGAGGGAAGTAGTCCTAGAAGGGTAGAGGGTTAGGTTCGGCTATCTTCCTAATACTACCCCCGGGGTATTATTAGGAAAACACACCTCGTATAGTTCTATCTAAGGAAAAATAAAATGAGTAAAGCTATATTAATATTAATCGAAAGCAAAAGAGCAATATAATAGACAAAGTAAAGGCAAAAGAGGGCAACAACTATAAGTATTAATATCCGTAGGAATAGGTAGTAAGGACTAAAGCTATAGGGCAGCATTGTATTAACAGCGCGGAGAACGGTTAATAGAGGCAAGGAAAGTAACGTAGTAGAGGTAGGGAAAGATAAGCAATTATTTAGTCTCGGGATCGTCTAGCTATAATTCTAGGCAGTCTTCGTCGCTAGACTAGTCGAGTTCCTCCTTAGAGTTAGAGTTAGATAGCTAGAAGTCTAGTTTACTATCGGAATTAATATCGGAAATGCTCTACGCGCAATTAATACGTATATAACCCTCCCTTTATTTATAAGTTATTCCTAATAGCTTACTTAGACGTATCTAGGGATACGTATAGTTGTTAGGTAGAACAGGATCTATAATCGCGGCCGGATCCTCTTCTCGATAGGCATCTAAGGTCGGTAGAGGGTCTATAGAGGCATTAACTTCCTCCTCGGTCGGGGGAGGGCGGGTAGGCTCTCTTAATTCGACGATCTTCTTTAGGTTAGCCCGGGGGTACGAGTACTTTAAGGTAGCACTATTAAGTTCCTAAAGTCGGTACGTAGACCTATCGTAAAGGACCTCCTATACTCTATAAGGCCCTTTCTATTTAAAGGCTAGCTTATAGGAGTAACTATATTCTAGCTTAGACTAGTATAAGAGAACTATATCGCTAACCTTTAGAGGTTCCTAATTAATAGTATTATAGTTATTAAAATACTGCTTAGCCTCTTTACGAAGGCGCCGTTATCGAGCAAGACCCTCCTAAGAAGTCGTAGTTATATCCTTAAGAGCCTTAGCCCGTAGGGTAAGAAGATCTACCCTCGTACGAATAGACCCCTAATCGTAAACGCTATATATACGATAGGACAACTTAATAGGAAGAACGGCGTCCCTCCTAATTATAAGCTCTACTAGCGTAAGTCTAGTCGTATCGATAATAGTAGTTCGATCCGCCTAGAGAAGGGCTAGGACGCGGGTAGAGATAGGAACCGACCTATCCCCTCTATTAGTTATCTTAGATAGGGCATTAATTAAAGACCGATAGCTACGCTTAATAATAGCATTCGACTAGAGATAGTATAGGGAGATGCGAACGCTTTTCGCCCTATACGAAACAAGTAGCGCTTAAACTTCTTTAGCTATATTGTTCGTAGCGTTGTCTAAGATAATCTCGTAAGGTGTTCCCTAGCGGCAAAACAGATCTTTAAATAAGAAGGTAGCTATATTACGAGCATTAATAGCGCCGCAGCCCTTATAGAAATAATAGGCCTCCGGCTATCGAGAAAGACCCTCTCGAATAATATATAAGCTATTATTACGACTAAGATAGACCCTATCGCTATACTATCGCTCTCCGACTAATTAGGTAGTAGGAATACGTAGCTCTCCGGGACGTCGGTAGCTATTCCTAAAATTGTACTTAGGGTAGCTCTTATAGTAACGGGAGATATTAGCCTATACGCCGTCCTACTAGTAGCGCCGACGAAGAATATCGAAGGTACCCTCCGCCGCTCGGTAGCCGAGCTTATTATAAACGGAACGAAGGATTTCTTATCGGGCTGCTAGGTCGTTAATAATACGCTAAAGTAGCGTATTAACTATAGCCTATCGCTAGAGGGTGCGATCTTTAACTAGGAACCGTCGAGAATAGCTAATAACCCGACGATATTAACTCTTCGATAGACTAGGCGCTTTCTTTATATAGGTTAGGAAGTAGGCGATATAATAGGAGTCGTCGGAGTAGACCCTATTAAGGATATTATCTCTATCTAATTTATCCGCCTTAGCTTTAGCCTAGTTATTACTATTAGTAGTAGGGTCCTTGTTAGCCTAACCGTTAGGCTGCCCGTTAGGTTTATTAGGTTAGTTACTAGGCTAGTTGTCGGTAGTAGACCTAGTAAGTACCGGCATAGCATTAATATAGAAGGTAGTAAAGAAGGTACGGTTAATAACTGCGTCGATATCTTCTTCTTCTATTATTTCGGCAATATCCTCTTCTATAGTAGGCCTCCTAGAAAGGCTATCTAGTCTAGTATGCTTCTTCCTAGGAATATAGAAGACGTCGAAGTTAAACAAATAGATCTAGGCAACCTACCGAGCTATCGTAGAGTTTAGTAGGTCGGAGGCTATATAGTTAAGCTAATAGACTAGCGTCTAAGTATCGATTTCTAGGCGAAAGAATATACTAAAGAGCTATAGTCGGAACTTCTTTAGAGCCTTATAGACTCTAAGGCATTCCCGCTTGCTAGTATCGTATCGGGCCTCGATCTGTTTCTATAGTCCTAAGTTGTACCTAATAGGGTAACGTAAGGATAGCTCCTTACGGTTATACTATATTAGTATCTCGCTATAGCCTTCTCCGCTCGAGTCGATAGTAACAACTATTAAACCCGTACCCTCGGAGTAGTTAATAGATATAAGTATAGGTGCGCTAACGAGTGCCTTAGTTACCGTATCCTTAGCCGCTTAGTAAACGGAGGTCTATTCGAATTTAGCATCCTTCTTAAGTAAGGCGTATAAGGGCTTATATACTAATATAAAGTTCTCGACCTAGATACGGAAGTAGGAGACTACTTTAAGCTAGGTTCGGACATCCTTCTAATAGGTAGGATCCGGCTAGGATACGATCTTTAGGACTCGTATATTATTAGGATAGCGGCCGTTTTTATCGGTTACAAACCCGACAATGTTTATTCGCTTATATATAAGCTAAAGCTTTTCTCTATAGACCGTTAGATTAGCTCGCTCTAGGTCGTAGAGGACACTATCGAGGTTCCGGATATATTCGAGAAAGAACCTACGGATGCTAGGCTCTACTTCTTTATTATTATACCTAGTTTTAGGGCCCTTAATACCGATGTCGTCGAGGAAAGGCATCGCTATATAGGAGATATAGGCTGCGAGGACTTAGTTTATAATACGAACGAACTAAGCTACTAAGTTAGTCGCCCCTTAGGGAAGGGTAGTTTGTCTATATAGCCTAAGAGGGGTTTCGAAGCTAGTAAGGTCTCGGCTATTAGGGTAGAGAGGAATCTAGTCGTAGCCCGAGAAAACATTAACTAGTAAGGCTATAATATAGTTAGCAAAGGCTTCCGAGAACCTATTAGTTTCTAGAGGAAGGTTAGTATCCTTAATCGTAACTATATTAAACTTTTATATAGCGTTAATTAGGCGGTACTTCTTTAGTTCCCTAGGAGCTATCTTCTTCTAAACTAGGAAATATAGATTGCGATACGAGGTATAGGAAGGCTCTAGCGTACCGGCCTTTACGCGCTACCGTATTATATCCTTAACTATACCTCGTAGGCTTAGGTTTAGCTTAAAACCTAGGTAAGCCTAAGGCTTATATTCGATCGTTCGGATCCTCTACGGAGGGGCAACCTCCGGATTAATTCTACCTAGGTAAGTGAAGTTATATACTAATACGGCTTCGCGATTATATAGAAGCTCGTATAGTAGGTCTAGTTTAAGTTCCGTAAGCTCTATACTAGGTTTGATTTTCGTAAGCCTTTCCGGTATTAGCCTTAAACCCCTAGGAATAGTAGAGAACTTTTTAGTAATGTATCTCTAATCGTACGGGCTATCCCTAGGTAGTAGTGTCGCCTCCTAATTAAGGCACTTTTGTCGCTAGTTAGGATTTCCGCTAGGATTAGACCTATCGGTAATATATACGCTGCCCTTTACGGGCTTAATCTTATTAGCTACTCTCTTATATAGGGTATATACTCTAATCGATTATAGAACCCGAGCTCTCTCTCTTTATCGCTAGGCCTAGAGATTAGCGTAACAAAACAGCGCGTAAACCTCTTTAGAAGTTTCCTTAAGTCGATAGGTATATAGCTAGTAGTCCTAATTTATAACGCCGGCGAAAACGTTAGATTTGTAATAATACCCCCGGGGTAGTATTAGACTCGCGCTCTAATTAGTTAGTTCGGGTAGACCCGCCTCCGGTAATAATACCTCTAGCGATATATAAGATAGCATTATTACCTTAACTTGTATAGTAGGTAGTCGTTATATTATACTCGCTATCGCTTCGAGCATTCGTCTTCTTAGTATAGAACCTAGAAACTTACCTTAACGTACAGAGCGGCGCACTTCTAGATATAACCTATTAAAGCTATACTAACTTATAGCGCAGATTGCCGGTCTTATAACCGCGCCGTAGCGTTTCCCGAAGACCGTTTAGAAGTAGCAAGGATATCCTCGTAGGACTTGTAGCTAGTGTTTCCGATATAACTAGTAAATACAACTCGGTTGCCCTTCTAGTTAGTAATAGTTCCCTCCTAGGAGCTATCGTCGTAGTTGCGCTAGATACCCCGGATTATACGAGACTATAGTCGACCTAGAATAATTAGCGTATTTAGGTCGGCGGCAATCTAGAAGGTAAGGGAAAAGCATATACCGAAGACGTCTGCTACAATATTATAGTAGGCACCTACTAGCGCAATCTCTCTATTTACTCCCTATATACCGAGGGAAATGTCTCTGTTTATTAGTAGCCTAAGCTGTTTAGCTTAACGCTTACTTATAATAAGTAACTCCGAACTATCGTTAAGTATTGCTAGTATCTATTAACTATTAAAGGACGAAAACCAATACTACTACTACTACTTGTAGCAATAGTATAGGCTACCGAGGGTAACATAACCTATAGCAATATAGGTAGCTATGTTTAGCAGATAGGATAACGAGACTGTCGCTTAGGCTAATAACTAGAGCCCTACAATATAGGCATTATAGAAGTGTAATATAAACAATGTGCTATACGAGGTTAATAATCTGTCTACTCTATAGAAGGAGGCCTCTTATATAGGCTTAAAACTAGCCTATAGGTATAGGGCCGGTTACTAGCTAATATCCCTCCCTTTCTTCGTATCTAACTAGACACGCTTTATATTGCGCGCTTAAAACAAACATATATGCATCCTTAGCGCTCTTAGCTAAGGCCATTTTTAGAACTCCGCAATAATACCCCCGGGGTAGCATTTATCCTAGATACTATAATTATATAAAAACAACTTCCTAAGCAACACTATATAGACTTACTATTGCTTTAACGCGCCGTAATCCTTACTAGCAATAACCTTATCTACTAGTCGGCTCTCGAAATCTCCTCCGTATACGTTAAAGCTGTTAGTACCGAAGTACTATCCCTTATAGAGAGCTTAATTAACGAGGAGGTTAGCAGCCTTTTCCGTCGTAGTATTCTCCTAATCGTATAGATATTCCTTAAGTCCTTCGTTATTAAGCTAGAGGATCTGTTTAACTTCGTTCTAAACAACGTAACTTAACTAAGGAATCCTACTAACTAGGGCGTCGGAGATGCAGCCGAGGCCTTCGACTAAGATAGCCGTAGGGAAAGCGAATAGTACGAAGGAGTTAGAGGCTAGGAGGGCGGTTAGATTGCGGTGCGCTTTAGCAACCTAAGAGACTATTAAGTTCTCGTAGCCCTTAACCTTAGTGCCGTTAATAACGCGAGAGTAGCCTAGGTTAATTAATATACGGTTGCTCTTAGTCTTTAGATTACTATATAGCAGGTATAGTATCTAAATAGAGACCTCGTACTCCTTTAGAGGGTTAAGGATCCACTCCGCTTTACGCCCCTTACTATTAGGCTAACTATCGAATATATAGTCGAGGTCGTCGTCGGTAAGGTGCTTATTAGTAAGCTTGCCGATCTTGCTTAGTAGGACTAGGCTACGAGCCTTAAGCTTCTTAACCTAGTTCGTAAAGACCTCGGGCTAATGTATGCCTTCGATAATAGTAGAGTAGCTAGTCTTATCCTTAGATATAAGGCAGACCTTAATACGTAGGTAACTAGCACCCTCGCTAGCTACGAGCTTAACTATATCTTGTCCGAGACGAGCAGACTCCTTAGAAGGACAGTTTTTATAAGTACCGCTAACCTTAAAGAACTTAGTAGGCTTAGGGACGGAGATAAGCTCGTATACGTAATTAGGTCGAAGGGCGACAGCTAAGAGCTATAGGGCAGGGTACTAGCGGACGATTTAGTTGCTTATACTATAAGTTTAAAAGGCATTGCGGCCTTCTTACTTAGACTTAGGCATTGTACGTATATACTAAAGGTATATTTTAAACTCCTCCTATATTAGATCGATAAGGAAAGGAAGATATACTCTACGAGGCTCTTATAACTAACTAAAGACTTAAGGGAAGATAGTATTACTAGTCTAGCGAAAGCGGTCGAAGGAGGTGCCTTAGCTAAGGATGCCGGTAACGAACTTGCTCTAGCGATCCGTTAGCGTAAGGGCGCGAGTAATAGTACTAGTAGGGTTGAACGCGTAGAGTCCTAGAGATATCGGGGCGGTAACAGGACGTCTAGGAAACTAGTTAGCATAGGCCTAATTAGCCTTAAGGGCAGCGAAGGCATCTTAATTAGCGACATTACGTCTAATCTTTAATAGGCGGCTAATAAGGATACTCGTCTTAGCACTAGTATAGAGACTATACGCCTTAGCGGCCTTCTTAATATAGCTAGTATATATAGTAAACGGATCTTCGCCTAGCTTGCTAAGGTCGTCGTACTACTAATAGATAGATAGGGCGATAGATACTTTACCTATATCGGCCTTATAAACTATATCGATCTCGGTAATAAGATATACGACAGAGTTACCCTTATAGGAACTATAGATGTTCTTAGTTAATAGTATCGGCGAGAGGCCTCTATACCTACGCTTACTAAAGGAACCTTCGGAGGAAATACTGTCTTCTAGTAGCGCATCTAGCATATTAATATCCGAGTTACTATAGTTAGTACTAGAAGGTGTAGTAGACTTCTTAGCGGCCTTCTAGAATGCCTAGCGAGCCTACAACGCCTTCTAACGCGCTGCTTCTGCCTTAGCGCGCTTATCTTAAACTTCTTAAGGGACTTTATAGTTACGGGTCGAGCGGCGATCTTATATCTATATCTCTATAGCGAGCGCTAGACTAGTAGCCGTATCGGCTTCTGTCTTAAGGCGAAGGACCTTACGTTCGAGAATATCTATAATAGGAGCCTCTTAACCCTTAACAATAAAGCCTATACTATTAATACGATAGCCCTTCTCTTATAGTAGATCTTTAGTAGACTAGGCGTTAAGATCCACCTTAGTAATAGCGTCCTTATACCGCTTCTAGTAGGCTATCGTAAAGTCGTTAAGTGCGAAGGTTAAGTTAACTAATTACTTGCCGTACTTCTTACTAGTAGTAGAGACTCGATAGATTATAGTACGGGAAAGGTACTCTACTCCCTCGCGACGGACCGGATACTTGTTAACGAACGACGTAACCTACTTAGTACGCTCTTATCTATCGTAGGCGAAGTTAATAAGGCTCTTTAGGAAACTACTCGGACCTCCCTACTACTCGAAGGCTTAATTAAGGTTCGTAAAGCGTATACGAATCGTAGTACCCGCCGTCTCGAGGCTATAGACGATAGGAAAGGCTTAATAAAGCTCTATATCCTAAAGAACGTCTCGCTTAAAGATGCGCTTACTAATGTCCTAGCGCAAGTTGTTTATACCGTACGATACTAAGATAGTAGCCTTCTTAATGTTTCGATCGATAATACGTAGTAAGGTACGAGCGGTCTTAATCTTCTTTTAGGGATCGTCGATAGCGGTAACGATCTAGAAACAGTACTCGAGGCTAGTTGTAGCGACTAAGGCGCTATCGGAGGGGGCTTCGATCGGGACTAGTACGCCTAGGTTTAGGGCTAGTAGGTTGCTACTGCTACTAGCGCCTAGCGGATTTAGGGCGCCGGAAGATATCTTAGTCGACCGGAGTAGAAAAGAGTTAGTAACGAGTTTGCAAAAACGTTCGTAGCTTATTAATAATAATTAAAGGGTTTAGATAGAAGAAAAGGGAGAGGGTAGGCGGTAGTAAGTTAGTTAGTATTTAAGTAGAAGAAAGAGCTTAGAAAGCTCGCCTTAAATAGGGTGCGAAGGTAGCGTAGTCCGTATATTCCGGTAAAGCAAACGGATAACGACTATATATAGACCCTAAAAAGTAAAGCTATATACGAGACTCCTTTATTAGTAGGGCGGCTAAAGTTTAACAATCGATCTAGCTAATTGCTAGTAGCGACTACGCGCCTTTATTAACCTCTAGCTTTCGTAGATTCCCGCGCACTCGAAATGTAACTAGTTAGTTCGAGTACCTAGTAGTAATCTATAGTAGTAAGGCTAGCGGGACTAATAATATCCCCGGGGTAGTATTAGCTTTTCTCTAGAGATGCTCGGCAACTAGGAGCAAATCGCCTAGGCCTAGCGTAGCTTATATTAGCCTATAGTACTATCGTTATAGATATAGCATTACCTTTTATAGCAGTAGGTATATAAACGTAGCCCGTGCGTTCTTCTTTCTTCTAGATACTAAGCTTAGCGGCCTAAGGTCCCTATTCTTAGAGGCTATAGGCCTAGGTTACTACGTCTATCTAAGAGCTAGGAAGGGAGAGGGATCCTCCCTTTCTTAGTGTCCTACGTAGCTAATACTAATTAGGGTAGGAACAATCCTCTCTAGCGGAGTATCTTATTATCGTTGCTATCTAAGGGCGGTTACTAGAGACTAGGAAACTCGAGGGAAGTAGTCCTAGAAGGGCGGGAGGTTAGGTTCGGCTAGTTTCCGAATGCTACCCCCGGGGTATTATTCGGAAGTTATACCTCGTATAGTTCTTTCTAAGGAAACACAAAAGGAGTAAAGCTATAGCAATATTAATCGAGGGCAAAAGACAAAAGAGCAAAACAATAGACAAGGTAAAAGCAAAGGAGGGTAATAACTAAGAGCATTAATATCCGTAGGAATAGGCAGTTAGGACTAAAGCTAAAGGGCAGCGCTCTATATTAATAGCGCGGAGAATAGTTAATAGAGGCAAGGAAAGCAACGTAGTAGAGGCAGGAAAGGACATACGATTATTTAGTCTCGGGGTCGTCTAGCTATAATTCCGGGCGGTCTTTATCGCTAGACTAGTTAGGTTCCTCGGAGTTAGAGTTAGATAGCTAGAAGTCTAGTTTACTATTAGAATCGGAATCAACATCGGAAACGCTCTATATATAGTTAATCCGTATATAACCCTCCCTTTGTTCTTAAGTTATTCCTAATAGCTTACTAAGACGAATCTAGGGATAGGTATAGTTCTTAGGCAGAATAGGATCTATAATAGCGGTAGGATCCTCCTCCCGATAGGTATCTAAGGACGGTAGAGGGTCTATAGAGGCACTAACTTCCTCCTCGGTCGGCGGAGGGCGGGTAGGTTCTCGTAATTTAACGATCTTCTTTAGATTAGCCCGAGGGTAAGTGTACTTTAAGGTAGCACTATCTAGCTCCTAAAGAAGGTATACGGAACCCGAGTAAAGGACCTCCTTTACTCTATAAGGACCCTTCTACTTAAAGGCTAGCTTATAGGAGTAACTATACTCTAGTTCGGACCGGTATAGAAGGACTATATCGCTAACCTTTAGAGGTTCCTAATCAACAGTATTATAGTTATTAAAATACTGCTTAGCCTCTTCCCGAAGCCGACGTTATCGAGTAAGACCCTCTTAAGAAGTCGTAGTTATATCCTTAAGAGCCTTAGCCCGTAGGGTAAGAAGATCTACCCTAGTACGAATAGACCCCTAATCGTAAACGCCGTACGTACGATAGGACAATTTAATAGGAAGAACGGCGTCCCTCCTAATTATAAGTTCCGCTAGTATAAGTCTAGTCGTATCGATAATAGTAGTTCGGTCCGCCTAGAGAAGGGCTAGGACGCGGGTAGAAATAGGAACTAATCTATCGCTACTATTAGTTATCTTAGATAGGGCATTAATTAACGACCGATAGCCGCGCTTAATAATAGCATTCGACTAGAGATAGTATAGGGAGATGCGAACGTTCTTCGCCCTATACGAAATAAGTAGCGCTTAAACCTCCTTAGCTATATTGTTCGTAGCGTTGTTTAAGATAACCTCGTAAGGTGTTCCCTAGCGGCAAAACAGATCCTTAAATCGGAAGGTAGCTATATTACGGGCATTAATAGTACCGTAGCCCTTATAGAAATAATAAGCCTCCGGCTATCGAGAAAGACCCTCTCGAATAATATATAGGCTATTATTACGGCTAAGATAGACCCTATCGCTATACTACCGCTCCCTAACTAACTAGGTAGTAGGGATACGTAGCTCTCTTAGACGTTAGTAGCTGTTCCTAAAGTTACACTTAGGATAGCTCTTATAGTAGCAGGAGACATTAGCCTATACGCCGTCCTACTAGTAGCGACGACGAAGGACATCGAAGGTGCCCTCCGCCGCCCGGTAGCCGAGCTTATCGTAAACAGAACGAAGGATTTCTTATCGGGCTGCTAGATCGTTAATAATACGCTAGAGCGGTACATTAACTATAGCCTATCGCTAAAGGATGCGATCCTTAATAAGGAACCTCCGAGAATAGCGAATAATACGACAGTATTAACTCTTTAATAGACTAGGAGCTCTCTTCGTATAGGTAAGGAAGTAGGCGATATTATAGGAGTCGTCGGAGTAGACCCTATTAAGGATATTATTCCTACCTAGTTCGCCTGCCTTAGTATCGTCCTAGTCCTCGCTATTAGCAGTAGGGTCTTCGTTAGGCTAGTTACTAGGTTAGTCGTCGGTAGTAGACCTAGTAATTACCGGTATAGCGTTAATATAGAAGGCAGTAAAGAAGGTACAGTTAATAACCGCGTCGATATCCTCTTCTTCTATTATCTCGGCGATATCTTCTTCTATAGTAGGCCTTCTAGAAAGGCTATCCGGTCTAGTATGCTTCTTACTAGGAATATAGAAGACGTCGAAATTAAACAAATAGATCTAAGCAACCTACCGAGCTATCGTAGAGTTAGGCAGGTCGGAGGCTATACAGTTAAGTTAATAGACTAGCGTCTAAGCGTCGACTTCTAGGCGAAAGAATACTCTAAAGAGCTAAGGTCGGAACTTCTTAAGAGCCTTATAGACACTAAGGCACTCTCGCTTACTAGTATTATATCGGGCCTCGATAGGTTTCTATAGACCGGACTCGTACCGGATAGGGTAACGTAAGGAGGGCTCCTTACGATTATACTATATTAGTATCTCGCCGTACGTTACGAAAACTTTTTTACCGATCGCGACGATCCTGTCGACAGGATCGCTTAGGATCCTTAGGATCCTTAGGATCCTTAGGATCGCACGTTAAAGATCTTGTCTAATAGGATCGCCGCGATCTAGAAATTCCGACTACTCGCGATCCTGTCCGACAGGATCCTCGCGATCGCGAATTTCGGGACGGCCCGTCCCGAAATTCGAGGGCAAGGAACGCAAAGGACGCGGGGCAAGTTAGAGCCCGACTGCTACTACTCCGTATACTACTACTACGAGGAGGTATTTCGGGGTATTGCGTACTAATATAGGTCAAATTTAGCGGTTTCGCAGGTTTTTTTTATAAATAAATTTTTTTCGTTAAGGTTTCGTTAAATGCAGCCGATATTTCGTTAAGGTTTCTTTTAAAAGCCGACGCTTAATAAGCAGAACTTTGAAAAAAAGTACACTCGAAACACTCGAGATTCTTTTCTAGATTCTAGGATAATTACTAGGTATTAAGACTTTAAAATTTATAATACTCTTATTAGTAGGTAGAACTTTAAGTTCTATTTTTTAAATTTCTAAAAATAGTAAAGTATAACTTAGAAAAGCTAAAATACTATATTGCTTATTTCTGTTCCCTAGCTTTAGTTTCGTAGAAAAACTATAAATTTTATATTTTTTTAAAATAATATACTAAAAATAGAGTACCTTTTTACTATATTACTAAGCTATAAACCTACTAGAAAAAAAGATAAATTAGAAGCAAAATGTCTAGAAAAGCGATTTTCTTTCCTTTATATCTTTTTATCTAGAAGGTTTACGGCTTAGTAATATATAACAAAAATGTTCTATTTTGAGTGTAGTATTAGGCAAAAGTCTAACTTTTATAAGTTACCTATTTATCGTTCTAGGATAGCTTAGGATCGCTCGGGATCGCTCGGGATCGCTCGGGATCGCTCGCGATCGCTAGGATCGATAGGATCGTCGCGATCGGAAAAGAAGTTTTCGTAACGTAGCCTTCCCCGCTCGAGTCGATAGTAACAATTAGTAGACCTACGCCTTCCGAGTAGTTAATAGAGGTAAGCGTAGGCGCGCTAATAAGTGCCTTAGTAACCTTATCCTTAGCGGCTTAGTAAACGGGGATCTATTTAAACTCTGTATCCTTCTTAAGTAAGGCGTATAGAGGCTTATATACTAACGCAAAGTTTTCGACCTAGATACGGAAGTAGGAGACTACTCTAAGCTAGATCCGGACATCTTTCTAATAGGTAGGGTCTAGCTAGGACATAATCTTTAGGACCCGTATATTGTTAGGATAGCGGCCGTTCTTATTAGTAACAAACCCGACAATGTTTATACGCTTACATAGGAGCTAAAGCTTTTCCCTATATACTATTAAGTTAGCCCGCTCTAAGTCGTAGAGGATACTATCGAGGTTCTAGATATGTTTAAGAAAGAACCTCCGAATGCTAGGCTCTACTTCTTCGTTATTATACCTAGTTTTAGGCCCTTTAATGCCGATATCGTCGAGGAAAGGCATCGTAGTATAAGAAATGTAAGCCGCGAGGACTTAGTTTATAATACGCACGAACTAGGCTACTAAGTTAGTCGCCCCTTAGGGAAGGGTAGTTTGTCGGTATAGTCTAAGAGGCGTTTCGAAACTAGTTAGGTCTCTACTATTAGAGTAGAGAGGTATCTAGTCGTAGCCCGAGAACATATTAACTAGCGAGGCTATTATATAGTTAGCAAAGGCTTCTAAGAACCTATTAGTCTCCGGAGGAAGATTAGTATCTCTAATCGTAACTGCGTTAAACTTCTAAGTAGCGTTAATTAGCCGATACTTCTTTAGCTCCCTAGGAGCTGTCTTCTTCTAAACTAGGAAGTATAGATTGCGATACGAGGCATAGGAAGGCTCTAAGGTACTAGCCTTTATACGCTGCCGTATTATGTCCTTAACTATACCTCTTAGGCTTAGGTTTAGCTTAAACCCTAGGTAAGCCTAAGGCTTATACTCGATCGTTCGGATCCTCTATAGAGGGGCAACCTCCGGGTTAATCCTACCTAGATACGTAAAGTTATATACTAATACGGCTTCGCGGTTATATAGAAGCTCGTATAGTAAATCTAGTTTAAGATCCGAAAGCTCGATACTAGGTTTAATATTCGCTAGTCTCTCCGGCGTTAGCCTCGATCCCCTAGGAATAGCGGAGAACTTTTTAGTAATATACCTCTAGTCGTATAGACTATCCCTAGGTATTAACATCGCTTCGCGGTTAAGGCACTTTTATCGCTAGTTAGGATTTCCGCTAGGATTAGACCCGTCGGTTATATATACGCTGCCCTTTACAGGCTTAATCTTATTAGCTACCCTCTTATATAGGGTATATATACTAACCGCTCGTAATACCCGAGCCCTCTCTCTTTAACGTTAGGCCCGGAGATTAGCGCAATAGAATAGCGCGTAAACTTTATTAGAAGTCTCCTTAAGTCGGTAGGTATATAGCTAGTAATCCTAATTTATAATTCCGGCGAAAACGTTAGATTCCTAATAATACCCCCGGGGTATTATTCGATCGGCGCTCTAATTAGTTAGTTCGGATTCGGGCTCGGGTAGATCCGCTTCTAGCGGCGATAATTGCGATAGCATTATTACCGAGATTCGTATACTAGGTTGTCGTTGCCGGGTTATTATACTCGCTATCGCTTCGAGCATTCGCCTCCTTAGTATAGAGCCTAGAAACTTGCCTTAACGTACGGAGCAGCGTACCTCTAGATATAACCTATTTAAGCTATACTAACTTATAGCGCAGATTGCCGGTCTTACAACCGCGCTATAGCGTTTCCCGAAGAGCGCTTAGAAGCAGTAAGGATATCCTCGTAGGACTTGTAGCTAGTATTTCCGATATAACTAGTAAATACGACTCGGTTACCCTTCTAGTTAGCGATAGTTCCTTCCTAGGAGCTATCGTCGCAGTTGCGCTAGATACCCTAGGTTATACGAGACTATAGACGACCTAGAATAATTAGCGTATTCGGGTTAGCGGCAATCTAGAAGGTAAAGGAAAAGCATATACCGAAAGCGTCTACTATAATATTGTAGTAGGCACCTACTAGCGCAACCTCCCTATTTACTCCCTATATACTAAGGGAAATATCTCTATTTATTAGCAGTCGGAGCTGTTTAGCCTAGCGCTTACTTATAATAAGTAACTCTAAACTATTATTAAGCATTACTAGCAACTACTAACTATAGCTTCCGATAGTAACTTAAATATAGATAGCGGGAACGACGGCGAAGGAACGGGTAACTACGGAAAGGTCTATATTATTAGGGATAGAGTAAAGTTCTTTAGGTCGAGGAGGTCCTACTCGACCGATTTATTAGCTAGTAAATCGGATAGCCTTAATAGAAACTAAAACTAAAGCAGGGTCGGTATTATCGTTATCCCCTCGGCCTATCTCCTTAATCCCCTCTTCGTTAGTATTATCGATAGTCTCCTAGCTCTCGTAGGTTACCGATTCGCCTTCTGCTAACTCTTAGGCCCCTAAAAATTTAGGAAGGAACTATAGGGAAGAGACGTCGATATAGTCCTCTCGCCCCTATTTACGTCGGAGGGCTATAAGGTCTTTTATAAAGGTAGCATCGTTAGGAATCCGGCTCTAGAACAGGTTAGTAGGCAAACCGTATACTAGAAGCTCTCCTATAGACACGTTAGACTTAAGGTCTAGGAACTATAAAGCCTAGAAGAGAGCATTTGCCTTTATATCGTAAGAGTTAGTAGGCCCGGCACTATACTTCTTTATATACCTATTAAAGCGAAAGCTCTTTAGGTCGGCTAACTTTCGTTTATAGGCCGGCGGGTTAGCTAGGCCTAGGGTACTACTAAGGTCGGTAGTATTATCCTCTATATCGATATCTAGAGTCTCTAGGACCTCCGGAGTAGCTATACTAGCTCGGGCTATACGGTCTTTAGCTATCTAGAGTGTCTTAGTCTTAGCGACTAACTCTCGCTATTTCTTAGCCTTATTAGCTGCCTGCTTCTTAAGTATCCTAGTAGGGGCTACCGTACTAAGGCGGGTAGGGTTCTACGGGCTCTTACCCTTACCCTAGGACTAGGTTTAGGACCTTGTAGCAGCGTAGATATCTATACTGTTCTTAGTAACCGCGTAAACATTAGTAACTGCGTCTAGGTCCTAAGACACAAAGTTGACTTTAATAGGCTTAGTAGTACCGTTACTGCTCCGCTCCTTAACCTGTTTTACCCTAACCTTCTAAGTTTCTCGTTTAGTAATAGCGGCGAGGGTACTATTCCTAGTATCCTTAAACTCGATCTTACTACTATACTTCTTCTCTAGAAGACTCCTAAGTTAAGGCAGCTTCGGAGCTCTACGATCCTACTCGAAGTTAATCTTGTCGCCGGTATCGGTATAGTAGAACCGACTATTTACTTATATAACGAGCTTCCTCTTAAGAAGCTCTTTCTAGATAGGGTAGTCTAATTAAACATATTTAAAACCGCCGTATATCTAGTACTTGCTATCTAAGTTAGAACAGATCTTCTATATAGCGTAGACGTTAACTAAAGGGGCCTTAGGGTAGTTAGGATCGGAAACCTAGTAGACCGGTAGTATATCCTTTAGTATACTAGCATTAATAACCTCCCTAACTCGCTATAATACTTTCGTATTAAGGTTAAGCTAGGCTAGGGATTTAGCTAAGTCCGTAACGACCTAAGAGTGCTTAGTAATAGTAGGAGTTACGGTCTTAGGACCGCTCTACGACTTAGGAAGGAACTTAGGTCCTCTACTTCCCGAGGCGTTACTCTTTACCTAAGCTAGGTTATTCCGGTCCTCGCCGTAAATGAACTTCTTCGTATCGGCGGAGCTATTAATATCGTCCTTAATAGCCTCTAGGACCTCTTTATACTTCCTAAAGGTCTCGGGATTAGCTTCGCTAAGCTTATAGCGACGGAAGATACGCTTAGCCGTAGACTATAGCAACCCTTTAAGGAGTAGCCTCGTTCTTTAAGAGTTCTCGAGGTCCTACTAGTTAATGCCGTCCGCTAACTTAACAAACTCGCGGACATACTCCTTTAGGTCGTTATCTTCGGTGCGCCTCTCTATATAGAGGTTCTTAAGCTACGTACGACTGCCTTTAATACGATAGCTATCGCGATCCCGATACTCCCTTATAAAGGCCTACTTAAAGACCTCCTAGTTAGTATTAGACTTATCGTCCTTTTCTAGGTAACTAACTAGGGTTCTAAGGGTTCGGTAAAGCTTAGTAATAGTAGTCCTCGTAAGGGACCGGACCTTATACTAGTCCGACTCCTCTTCGAGTCTATACTCGGCTAAGTTGTCCTTAAAGCGTTCTACGTACGCCGTAGCGTTCTACCCTTCGAACAAAGGGTTTCTACCGCTACCTAGCTCTAGCGGGCGACGCCTGTTCTAATAGAGAAGGTTAGTTTGCCCTTAAATTATCTTTATAACAATATTATAGAGAGCCTTAGGCGTAGAAGGCTCGATAGCCCCTAGGTCGACGGCGCTTATAATAACTAGGCGTCGCCTAATTTCTTCGTTAATAGGGTCCAGCGGGTTATTAGATTCCGAAGATTCCGCTAATTCGTAATGCTCGTTTTCGCTAGAGCTAGAGCTTATTCGATTGTTGTAAAGTAGTTAAAATAAAATGCTATAGGAAAGTGTTTTTAGTATATATTGTAGGTTTAGTTTGTTTCGATATTGCTATGCGAGAAAATAGTGTACTAGGCTGTTTTCTTCTAATGTTACCCCCGGGGTAGCATTAGAGTTTAGCCTCCTAGGGGTCGCCTAGATACCCCTAGGAGCTTTAATTTAGTAAACTTAGACAAAAGCCGCTCGGAGGAAGGAACTATAATCTCTATTTATACCTAGATCCTAGAAACTAGCCGCTTTACTAACTATCGTTATCTCCTTTAGCTAGGCGGAGGGCGGGGACCTTCTTTTTCTAGTAGAAGGCTAAGTACTATCCGAACGAGGCAGCGAATCCCGAAACAATCTACCCGGTTAATAGGGGAACTGTCTAGGCATCCGACCTATAATCTAGAAATTGCTATCGTATAGATAGTCTTAGCGGGGCCCGCTAAGGTCGATAGGTAATTAATCTATCTCCCCCTCTTAGGCTAGGCAGTAGCTTATCTCGAGCAAGCGGTACTAAATAGGTCTTCGACCCGGAGCCGAGTCCTTAGAAGCTAGCTATAGTTATAGACTAGGCCCTAAGCTGTAATAGTCCTAAGGGTTTATAGCTTTTCGGGGTTAAAGCGATGCCCTCGTTAAGAGGTTTCTCTACTTGTCGTAACGGCCCCTTAAGATACTTCGGTATCGTCCGTATCGTAGGCTCTTATTATGCCCTCGCTTCGGTTATAGCTATTTGTGCCTAGAGACTACCTTTAATACACCCGAACCTATTAGATATAAAGAGATAGCCCTACCTTCGGCTCTAATAAAGGACGAAAACTAACACTACTACTACTACTTATAGCAATAGTATAGGCTACCGAGGGTAATATAACCTATAGTAATATAGGCAGCTATATTTAGTAGATAGGATAACGAGACTATCGCTTAGGCTAATAACTAGAGCCCTATAATATAGGCATTATAGAAGTGTAATATAAACAATGTACTATACGAGGTTGATAATCTATCTACTCTATAGAAGGAGGCCTCTTATATAGGCTTAAAACTAGCCTATAGGTGTAGGGCCGGTTACTAGCTAATACTATAGCTTCTAATAGTAACTTAAATATAGATAGTAGGGACGATAGCGAAGGAACGGGTAACTACTAAAAGGTCTATATTATTAGGGATAGAGTAAAGTTCCTTAGGTCGAGGAGGTCCTACTCGACCGATTTGTTAGCTAGTAAACTAGACAGCCTTAATAGTGTAAGAAGGGTATGTTAGCAGGTAGATAGGGTAGTAGTAGGTATAGGTAGTATTCGATAAGGAGCTAGGAGGAGAGGGAGGAAGGTAGGAGAGTTAGCCTAACGCTAAGCGCTAAGCCCTACCTAAGGCATTAAGACCCTAGCTTTACTCGGCCTAGTTACATACCAATCACGTGTAGCCTCTTTAGTCCTAATACACGCTTCCCTTCTAAAGGCCGCGCCCTCGTAGCCGGTCCTTGTCCTAGTCTCAACCTCTATTGCTACTAACTTAGCAGGTCTAATAAGCTGCTTAGCCCGCGCTAAATTGAACACTTAACCACCTAATTATATAACTATATTAAACCTTACCCCTAATAACACAATGTACAACTCTAACTGCGCTATCTCTATATATAATAAACTATAAAGTAATATATATCTATAAGAATTAAGGGCTATCGACTAATTATAATACGAGCGCGTCTTCCCTACTATAATAGGTAGACGTACGAGGTATTACAGCACTGCCTCCGTTCTAAGTAATGTCGTACGAGTTCTTTACGTCTACTCTAACAGACCTAGAAATGTCCGCTCCGAGGGTTTGTCCGTTCCGAGGGTTGTTCTTATTATTACGAGGGCCATTATTTACTGTCGTAGTTTCGCTAGCCTAAATTAGTTAGGTTTAGCAGCCTTTAAGTATCAACTAATTATATCTTTTCAAAAAACTTAGTTCTTCTAGTTTCTATAGGTAAAGGCTATTGTAAGTGTAGTAGTAGAGGTTCGCCTCGCTTAAAGGGTTAGAAAGATCGAGGAGTAACCTATTGTCCGCAAGATCGACCCCGGCTAGCTTAGCTCTATAGTTTTGCCCTTAGTTAGTCTATTAGTCGCTTAATCTTTTGACTTAGTCAAAGTTTTAACTTAGCCTTAAAGTTTTAATCAAACCTTTAATAGGCTTAAGGCTTTAATTAAAGTTTTGATTAAGGGTGCCTTAGGCTCGTAGTGTAGGTAAGGTTGTGTCTATAGGCGCAGCGATAACAGCAAGTAATGTTAACAATAGCAGCGCTAGTCGTCTTAGCGCTAACTTTACCTTGCTTTCGATTTCCTTCTTCGACTAATAATACACTCTATAATACTGTTACTAATATAGCCGCGCCGGCCGTATCGTCTTCGCCGATTGCCTAGGCCTCGAGGCTCCGATAGAATAAGGGAATAAGAGGGGGACCTATAGGGCGCGTTAGTAAAGAGGTAGAGTCCTTAAAAGAGCATGCGATTAATTAATAGACGCGTCGTAGCGCGCCTAGTATAGTCTTATTGTCCTAGTTTGCCGGCCTCTAATTAGTTAGCTAATAGCACCCCGGGGGTAGCATTATTCCTAGGCGACATTATAGGCCCTTAGCCTTCTTCTTGTTCTTTACACTAGTCTAATACTTATCTAACAACTCAGTTATATCCTTAAACGAGTCTTCGGCCTCCTACGAGTCCTATTTAGGTAAATAGCCTTGCTATCTTAGGAGGTACTCCTTCTTGCCTCGCCTAGTCCGATAATCTAGGATACGTTCTATAGACTACAGCTCTTTACTATCCGCTAGTATATCTTCGTGTTTAGTAGGGGCTTCATCCCCCTCGCGTAGGTAATATAGCTTAAGGAGGGATACATAGAAGGTATTATAGATAGTGTAATAAGGAGGAAGCTATAACTAATAGGCCTATACAGAGGAGCCCTTAACTTCTCGAATGCGGAATGGACTAATGTACCTTAGTGCTAGTTTGGGGCGTGTTTTGCTATTAGGTAATAGGTGTTTGCGGATGCGGAGGTTCTTCGTACTAAGCATAACTATGTCGCCTTGTTTAAAGGTTATTAGCGTGTAATGTTTGTTATAGTAGGCCTTCTAATAGGCCTAGGCCTTTGCTAGTTTGTTAGCTATTATAGCGTGAATTCCTCGCATCTTTTGAACCCTCTTAATAGCCGCTAGCGTCTTAGGTATTAGTACTTAACGCGCTTCCCTTTCCTTACGCTCGGCCTCGAGCGAGGTAAATAGGTCTTATAGTAAGGCGGCGTTCTAGCCTATTATAGCTATGTATAGTAAAACCTTAGTAGATAAGTATACACTATTGTTGTATACGAATTCTATAGGCTATAGGAGATTAACCTAGTTATTAGGGTTCTTATTGATGTAGCTGCGTAGGTACTACTATAGCGTAGCATTCTGCCTTTCGGTTTAACTATCTATTTGTAGATAGAATGCTATAGACAGGCGATGCTTGAGTCTTAGCTGCAGGCAAATCTCACTCTAATAATAAGATGTGAATGTCGAGCCTCGGTTAGAGACTATCCCTTTAGGGGTCCCCTAATAGGTATAGAAGATGTTAGTCTATAGCGCCTCTGCTATATTAATAGCAGTCTAATCCTTGCGCGCCGGGATGTATCGAGCGCCCTTAGTAAACCGATCTACTATAATAAGGATAGCATCGTATACGTCCTTGCTGCCCCTACGCTTAGTAGGAGGAAGGCCTATAATAAAGTCTATTATTAGCTTAGCAAATAGCTTCTTTAGAACAGGGAGCGAAGCTAACTCGCCGAACGGCAAGTGCTTCGGTACTTTAACTCGTTAACACACGGCATACGTGTTTACGTAGTCCTTTATGTCCCGCTTACTATTTAGCTAGTAGTATGTACGCGATAGTAGCTCGTGCGACCTCTCTATACTATAGTAACCGGCAAGCTTACTATTATAGTGTCGCTTGAGAAGTTCTTATCGGATCGAATGTTTAGCGGGGACATAGTATCTGCCCTTAAACTTTAAATAACCTTTGTTATCGATCGACTAATTACTCTTACTAGATCGAGTCTTTCGCCTACTTATAAGCTTGTCTATACGTTCAGTAGTAAAGGCGTCCCTCTACTAAGCCCGTAACAGCTTATCTATAAACGATTAACTATCCCTATTTGCAAGGTTATTTAATAGCACCCTCGCTATTAAACGAGGTACGCATTGTATGCATCTAATAGTACTAGTAGCCGGATCAACTATATTAGTGCTTTAATCGCTATTACTATATATAGCGATATCGACTAGGGAGTTATTATAACTTCTCCTATCTGTGTCCTTGGCCCTTGCCTTAATACGCACTATTAATATAGTAAGAGCATTAACATGCTTTAAGCCGTCGCGGAGTCCGGTAAGCCGCTTATCCTACGCGTGCTTATTAATAACACAGGCTATAGCAATCTTATACTGCAGGGTTAGAAACAATAAATTAATAGATTGCTAAGTCCCGCTATCGTAATTAGGTTGCCTTAATAGGCTATTAGCAGGGTTGCTTACGCCTAGCCGATATAATATATCAAAATCAAACCTAGCGAGGTAGACGGCCTATCTAGCCTGTCGACCTATAACCCTAGTAACCTTCGTAATTCTACGGAGGTTGTTATAGTCCGTATAGACCTAAATAGTGTGCTAGGCACTATCGAGATAGTGTCTCTAGTGCTTAAAGGCCTCGACAATAGCTAGGAGCTCTTACTCGTAGGTCTCGTAGCGACGCTTAGTATTAATTATCTTCCTCGAGAAGAAGGCAATCGGGTGCTAGTAATTGTTATTAGCCTATTGTAACATAATGGCTAATATAGCAAACTGTAAAGCGTTAGTCTCAATTCGGATCTGCTTGCTTAGTACGAAATAGTGCAATAAAGGGACTTTAGTAAATCGCTTCTTTAAACCGTTAAAAGCGGCTTATGCTCTGTTAGTCTATTTGAACTCTCTAGATAGATTAGCCTTAGTTTTAGTAAGTTCCGTTAGTAGTATTACGTGCCGCGAGTAACCTTCGATAAATCGACGGTAGAAGTTAGCAAAACCTAGGAATAATTGAAGCTCTTTAATGCTAGTAGGTGTTAGCTATTTAGTAATAGTCTTAATTCGATTAGGATTAGCCTTGACACCCTTAGTTGATACGAGGAAGCTAAGGAATAACACCTCCTTAGTAGCAAAGGTGTATTTAGAAGGCTTACAATATAGGCTATAGGCCCTTAGGCGATCGAGTACCTTACGGACTATAGCCTAGTGTTCCGCAATGTTAGGAGAGTGTGTATAAACTAGGATATCATCTAGGTAAACTATACAGAGGTGATCTAATAGGCCTAATAGGGCCCGATTAATATAGGACTAGAATGTTATAGGGGCGTTTGCTAGCCTAAATAGTATAACTAGATACTCGAAATAGCTATAGCGGGTGCGGAAGGCTGTTTTCTATTTATTACCCTTACGGATACAGATGCGATAGTATACATCCTTGATATCTAATATAGTATAGTAGTAAGTACTAGAAAGGCGATCGAGGGTCTTATTAATAAGAGGAAGTAGACAGCGATCTTTAATAGTAATAGCATTAAGCCTACGATAATCGATATAGAGGCGTAGGCTACTATCCTTCTTTAGTACGAACAGGATAGAGGCACTAGTAGGGCTGTTACTATACCGTATCCGGCTATTAGCTAGGTTTTCCTCTAGGTACTTACGCAATATAGTAAGCTCTCGTTTACTAAGGTTATAGAGGGGTCTAAAAGGAACCTCCTTGCCCTCTATAATGTCAATCTTATAATCCGTCTCCTTAAACATAGGCAGTGTCGATGCTAGGTAATGTTTGAATACATTAATATAGGTCTCTCGAATAGGCTCTAGTATGCGAGCAAGCTAATTAGGATTATTAGGGGGTATAGGTTCATCGTTATTACTACCGAGCAAATCGGCAGTCGGATTAGCTAAGGCGGAGGCTAGTGTTAGGTTGCTAATAAACAGGACCCTAATATTATTAGGACACTCGCTAACATTAATGTATTTAATGTCCTCTTTCCTAGCGATTCTAAATCGCTACTTCTAGAGGCCTAGGTCTATAGCTATAGCGTAGTACTTAAGAACAGGGTTGCTAATAACAATAGTAGCTCCTTTATACAGGTTGTTTATATCTACTACGTAGGCAGTAAAGTCTAGCAGGCGCTCATTTCCGAGGTCGTCCTTTAGAGCTATAGGAACATAGTAGGCCCTATAGGTTAAGTGCCGAGCGTTATTAAACTAAGCAAGGGTTAGTAGGTTAGTCTTCGGCAGTTGTCGAAGGTCTAATTGCTTAGCTAGGCGATAGCTAATAAGGGCACTAACTAAATTTCCTAGATCTAGCATAACCTTAGTTTAATAGGTAGTGCCCTTCGTATCCTATACAAGGCAGGAGCGTGTTATAGCTAGCATAATATCGATAGTCTTACGCCGCACAAGGCTAATAGTTAGTACGGCGCTTACTCTTTTTTCGACTAGTTAGAAGGTTGGCCTATAGGGGTAGCGTTAGCTACTAAGAGATGCTTTCGGTATTTAGCGGTAGTACGGTCGACTCGGGCCTAATCCCTAGGTTTGTCGCATTAGCCTAGCAGATAGCTAGTACTATCGCAATTGAAGCACTTCAATCTAGTTAGTAGACTGCCGTAGCTATTGTTGTTAGTTAAGCGGTTAGCGTTGTAAGGATACGAGCCCCTTCTACGGCCTCTATCGCGGCCTCCTCTATATAGCCGTCGGCTACGGCCTCTTCTACGGTCGTTACTATTCCTATTGTTAGTATTGTTGTTATAGTAGGAACCTTAGTTTCCTCCGCGGCTACTACGATTGCCGCGGTTAGTGCTAGCTAGTCGGATCCTCGATTCTAGTCGTTATTAGAGCTAAATAGCCCGTTCGGCTGTTTCCACTTCGACTATAAATTGAATGCGCGTTAGATTAGCCTGTTCGAACACACGACGGCGGTCCAATTTAAGGATAAGCTCCTATCTAAGTTTTAGGCGTATCTTAGAGATCTATATAGAATTAGTCTTAGCCGAGAGATCGTCCTCGAGGGTCTTTAAATAGGCCTTAAATAAACGAGCCGATTAATCAGTCTTTTGTTTAGCTCGAAGGTACTAGTCCTAAGCATATTATTGCCTTAATATAGGGTTTCTAAGGGTGTCTAGCATAATAGTCTTATAGGTCTGCTACTAAACAGCGGTCTAATTAGTAAGGGAGTCGAAATGGTTATCCTAGGTGCGTTTTAGGTCTCTATTAATATATTGCATAGCATAGACGACTAGTAAGTAGTTATCTAGAAGGGCCCTTAGTGCGTTTCGCTAGTTGAGCTTACAATTACATATATAATCGTTATATTGCTTTCGACTAGAGCCGTTAAACACGGTATAGTCCTTAAGTTTAGCATCCTTCTTTTAAGTAGGGACGGGTAGAGGAGGACTTGTTATCGTTAGCTTAGCATTAGTTGTTAGGGCTTCCTATAGGCGGCGAATCTCGAGGAGATTATCCTTTAGCTATTGTTCTTAACGTAGGGCAGTAAGCCTGTTTTAAGTAGCTTCCTAAAGTCTCGCTACTAGCTAGGGGCCAAAGGCTAGTTAGCTATATCGACGATTAACAATGTTGTTAAGAATATCGTTAACAGGCAATTCTAGATTATTACCTAGGATTACAGGTTCTTCTTTAGTAGGTCCTACGGTAGGCTCTTCGGTAGGAGGCACTTTAGCAGGTGCTTTAGTAGGCACTTTAGCGGGAACTGTACCACTAGCGTTGTTATTGCTAGCGCTGCTAGCGGCGGCACGGTTATTGTTTCGTAATAAACCGGCTATTATAAGGGGCGACACTAATAATATATTGTTAGCCCCTAAGATACGGATATAGCGGAATTAGTAGATATCGGCCTAGTATGCTTAACTCAGTATAATAGGCCGTGTAGAAGGCCTTGCTTAATAATTAGTACGGTTGTTTCGATAGAATAGTACGTATAGGTCCCGTTCTTCGGGCGTAATATAGTTAGATTAGTCTTGTTCGTAGCTATACCGCTAAAAGCTTAAAATAAGGACTATCTAGCTGCTGCCCTTAAAGGGTAGATCGAATACTGTATAAGAAGGGTATATTAGTAGGTAGATAGGGTAGTAGTAGGTACAGGTAGTATTCGATAAGGAGCTAGGAGGAGAGGGAGGAAGGTAGGAGAGTTAGCCTAACGCTAAGCGCTAAGCCCTGCCTAAGGCATTAAGACCCTAGCTTCACTCGGCCTAGTCACATACTAATTACATATAGCCTCTTTAGTCCTAACAAATAGAAACTAAGACTAAAACAGGGTCGGTATTATTATCCCCTTAGCCTATCTTTTTAACTCTCTCTTTATTAGTATTATCGATAGTCTCCTAGTTCTCGTAGGTTACCGATTCGCCTTCTACTAACTCCTAGGCACCTAAAGAAAATTTAGGAAGAAACTATAGGGAAGAGACGTCGATATAGTCTTCTCGTCCCTATTTCCTCCGAAGGGTAGTAAGGTCTTTTATAAAGGTAGTATCGTTAGGGATTCGGCTCTAGAACAAGTTAGTAGGCAAACCGTATACTAGTAGCTCTCCTATAGACACGTTAGACTTAAGGTCTAGGAACTATAAAGCCTAGAAGAGAGCGTTTGCCTTTGTATCTAAGGAGTTAGCTAGGCTAGCACCGTACTTTTTTATATACCTATTAAAGCGAAAGCTCTTTAGGTCGGATAACTTCCGCTTATAGGTAGGTAGGTTAGCTAGACCTAGGGTACTACTAATGTCGGTAGCAATATCTTCTATATCGACCTCTAGAGTCTCTAGGACGACTAGGCTCTCTATAGGTAGGGTACTAGGTGCGGTGCTAGATCGGGCAGCGCGGTCTATAGCTGTCTAGAGAGTCTTAGTTTTAGCGGTTAACTCTCGTTGTTACTTAGCCTTATCGGCCGCCTTGTTCTTTAGTACTCTAGTAGGTGCTGCCGTACTAGAGCGAGTAGGATTCTACGGGCTCTTACCCTTATTTTAGAACTAGGTTTAGGACCTTATAGCAGTATAGACATCTACGCTATTCTTAGTAACCGCGTAAATATTAGTAACTACGTCCGGGTCCTAAGAAACAAAGTTAACCTTAACGGGCTTAGTAGTACCGTTACTACTTCGCTCTTTAACCTGTTTAGCCCTAACCTTCTAAGTTTCTCGTTTAGCAATAGCGGCGAGGGTACTATTCCTAGTATCCTTAAACTCGATCTTGCCGCTATACTTCCTTTCTAGAAGGGCTTTTAGTTAAGGCAGCTTCGGGGCTCTCCGATCCTATTCGAAGTTAATCTTATCGCCGGTGTCTATATAGTAGAACCGACTATTTACTTATATAACAAGCTTCCTATTAAGAAGCTCTTTCTAGATAGAATAAGACGATTAGATATACTTAAAACTACTATATATCTAGCACTTGCTATCTAAGTTAGAATAGATCTTCCGTATAGCGTAGATATCTACTAAAGGGGCTTTAGAGTAGTTAGGATCTAAAACCTAGTAGACTAGTAGTATATCGCCTAGTATAGTAGTATCGATAACTTCCCTAACTCGCTATAATGCCTTCGCACTTAGGTTAAGTCGGGCTAGGGATTTAGCTAAGTCCGCAATATCTTAAGAGTGTTTAGTAATAGTAGGAGTTACGGTCTTAGGACTACTTTGCGATTTAGGAAGGAACTTAGGTCCCTTGCTTCCTATAGCGTCTTTCCTAACCTACGCTAGGTTATTCCTATCTTCGCTATAGATAAACTTCCTCGTATCGGCGGTACTATTAATATCGGCCTTAATATATACTAGGACCTCTTTGTATTTCCTAAAGCTCTTAGGATCGGCCTCGCTAAGCTTATAGCGGCGGAAGATACGCTAAGCTATAGGCTATAGTAATCCCTAGAGGAGTAGCCTCGTTCTCTAAGAGTTCTCGAGGTTACTCTATTCGATGCCGTCCGCTAACTCGACAAATTCGCGGATATACCCCTTTAGGTCGTTATCCTTAGTACGCCTTACTAAGTAGAGGGACTCGAGCTACGTACGACTACCTTTAATGCGACGGCTATCGCGATCCCGATACTCCCTTAGAAAGGCTAGCTTAAAGGTCTCCTAGTTAGTATTAGACTTGTCGTCTTTCTCTAGATAGCCGACTAGGGTTCTAAGGGTTCGGTAAAGCTTAGTGCTAGTAGTCCTCGTAAGGGACCGGATCTTATACTAGTCGGATTCTCTATCGAGCTCGTAGTTAATTAAGCCGTCCTTAAAACGCTCTATATATACTATAGCGTTCTACCCTTCGAATAAGGGGTTTACGCTACTCCCTAGTTCTAGCGGGCGACGCTTGTTTTAACAAAGAAGCTTAGTTTGCTTCTCTATTATCTTTATAACGATATTGTAGAGCGCCTCTAGTATAGAGGGCGTAGGAGGCTCGCTTATATTAACTGGTCTTCGTCTAATTTCTTCGTTAATAGGATTAGGGGCGTTTTCGGATTTAGAAGACTCTATAGATTCTTAATACTCGTTTTCGCTAGAGCTTATTCGATTGTTTATAAAATAGTTGAAATAAAATAGTTAAAATAAAATACTATATAAAGGTATTTTTAGTAGATTAGTTTGTTACGATATTGCTACGCGAGAAAATAGTAGGTTAGGCTGTTTTCTCCTAGTATTACCCCTAGGGTAGTATTAGGATTTAGCCTCCTAGGGGTCGCCTAATTACCTCTAGGAGCTTAGTTTAGTAAATTTAGACGAAAGCCGCTCGGAGGGAGAGACTACAATCTCTATTTATACCTAGATCCTAGAAACTAGCTTATATCTCCTTTAGCTAGGCAGGGAGCGGTAGCCTTCTTTTTCTAGTAGAAGGCTAAGTACTATCTAAACGAGGCTACGAATCTAGGAACGCCCTACCCGATTAATAGGGGACTCTCCGGCTATCTAACCTATAATCTAGAATTTGCTATCTATTAATAGTCTTAGCAAACTAAGCAAGGCCGATAGGTAATTAATCTATCTCCTCCTTAGGCGGGGCTTATCTCGAGCAAGCGGTGCTAAATAGGTCTTCGACCTAGAGCCGAGTCCTTAAAAGCTAGCTATAGTTATAGACTAGGCCCTAAGCTATAATAGTCCTAAGGGTTTGTAGCTTTTCGGGGTTAAAGAGATGCCCTCGTTAAGAGGTTTCTTCGCTTGTCGTAATAGCCCCTCGAGATACTTTAGTATCGTCTATATCGTAGGCTCTTATCGTACCCTTACTCTAGTTATAGCTATTCGTACCTTAGGACTACCTTCGATATACCCGAACCTATTAGATATAAAGAGATAGCCCTACCTTCGGCTCTAATAAAGAACGGAAACTAATACTACTACTACTACTAGTAGCAATAGTATAGGCAACCGAGGGTAATATAACCTATAACAATATAGGTAGCTATATTTAGCATAATAGGATAACAAGGCAGTCGCTTAGGCTAATAATTAGAGCCCTGCAATATAGGCATTATAGAAGTGTAACATAAACAATGTGCTATACGAGGTTGATAATTTGTCTCCTATACCGAAGGAGGCCTCTTATATAGGCTCAAACTCAGCCTATAGGTATAGGGCCGGTTACTAGCTAATACTATATATAATACTAGTATACTTCGGAGTATATGCTTCTATAGCCGCTTAGTGCCGCTAGTTAATTAGATCCCCGGACGCTACTATTCGTTTTCTCTGCCTTGTATAGTAACTAGTTATCGGAATAATCGTTCTAGGGAGAGTCTAAGCAATAGAGGGCGTTAACGTAAGAGGGCTGTCGTAGCTTCTCGAAGGGTGCTTTTACGAGCGCTCGATATATATTATCGCCCTATATATCTATCCTTACTATATATATTATAGTGCCTATAAGAGCATGCGGTATAATAAGTATAGTGCTAGTCTCGCTAGTGCTAGTCTCGCTAGTAACTTCTCGCTAGTAACTTCTCGCTAGTAACTTCTTGCTAGTAACTTCTTGCTAGTAACTTCTCGCTAGTGTTAGTAACTTCTCGCTAGTATTAGTAACTTCTCGGGTTTCGGAGGCGGTTCTTAGTGCCTAAGGCGGCCGTCGTTATCGTATTAGATACTTTTATTAGCGCTATTTGCTAGAAACGCGCTAAATCGACGTATCTCGCTATACTAGTAATGCTATTATAAAAGTCGTAAAAGTCGGTGTTATAAATACGCGGAAGGAAGCAGCTATAACGTTTAATCCTACTAATTAAGCGCTCTGCTATACTAAATCCGGGGTCTTAGCGGGACTTAGTATCCTTATCGCTTCCTCGAATTTACGCTTCTCGCCTAGCTCTTATATACGATTTAACTATCGATACCTACGACTATCTACAAACCCTTATCGTAAAGAATACGACGGAAGAGCCTACTTAGCGAGCTTATAAGGACACGATAGAAGAGCCTGCTTAGCGAGCTTATAAGGATATAATAGAAGGGTAGTTAGGAAGGATATTATTAAATGCCAATTCTAGTGCTAATTCTAGTACTATCTCTATTGCTAATTCTAGCGCTATTTTACCGCCAATTCTAGCGCTAGCTCTCGTAGAAGCAGCTAAACTAGGCACTATACGCTAGCTCTCGTAGAAGCAACTTAATTAGGCATTATACGCTAGCTCTCGTAGAAGTAGCTAAACTAGGCACTATACGCTAGCTCTCGTAGAAGCAGCTAAACTAGGCACTATACGCTAGCTCTCGTAGAAGCAGCTCTCGCAGAAGCAACTTAATTAGGTATTATACGCCAGCTCTCGTAGAAGCAGCTAAACTAGGCATTATACGCTAGCTCTCGTAGAAGTAACCTAGAAGATAGTATAGTATACAACCTACGATCGAGCGTAGTATTACGGCTTACTTTTCCGAGGATAGGACAAGGACTTAGCGAGCTTACAAGGATATAATAGAAGGGTAGCTATAACGGATCTTGTTAATGCTAACTCTACTGCTATTCTAGTGCTATTCTAGTGCTATTCTAGTGCTATTCTAGTGCTATTCTAGTGCTATTCTACTGCTATTCTATTTCTAGCGCTAATTCTAGTGCCATTTCTAGCGCCAATTCTAGTGCTATTTCTAGCGCTAATTCTAGCGCCAATTCTAGTACTATTTCTAGCGCTAATTCTAGCGCTATTTCTAGCGCTAATTCTAGTGCTATTTCTAGCGCTAATTCTAGTGCTATTTCTAGCGCTAATTCTAGCGCTAATTCCTTCTCTTAATTAGTGCTAGTTATATCTAATACCTCTGCTAAAATTAGTATATTAAACCTATCCGATCTGCGGATTATACTAAGCTACTTAGACCTATCATTATTACTAACGAGAGCATCCTTAAGGCTACCGCGGTTAGCTATATCTTCGCGGTTAGTATTAGCGGTGTCTAGATCCTTAATTACCTCGTCTAAGATCGTAGTACGGCCTTCGAAGTACTGCTTATTCGCTTCGTTAAATGTAGCAACCTTCGTATCGATCTATATACCGCTAATTTGCTAAATATTATCTAAGACATTGCCGCCTAGATTACTATAAGGAGATATGAACCCGCTCGTAAATAGCATCTTAGTACGACTAAATACGTCTTTAGACGTGTTCTTATAGGTATAGTATAAACTTAGCTTAATACTAGTAAAGCTAGTTATTATATTACGTAGGACTCGAGAAGGCTCTCGATTAAGGGCAACCTTCTTAAACGTCGCTACTAAATCGTGTATCGAGTTAGCGATGCGATTAATATCCTCGGAATACTCGTAGTTATAAACTTCGAGCTACTCGTCGATAGCTAAGGCATAGCCTTTCTTACTATTAGATACGACACTAGATAAAAGGATAGTATCCTATATAACTAGATTACAACTAGGACTAAGCATCTAGCGCTTTAAGATCATTATACGCCTATAATTGCCCTAACTAGCACCGAAGAAGCTAGAGATTAGGAAATCGGTAATTCTACGTAGATGCCCGATATCTATATTACGGACTGCCTTGCGGAGAGTTAGGCTAGTTTCGATCTCCTTTATTAACCTCGCTATCGTTATATACTAGGCATCGGGAGCTTCGCCCCTAGTACGATAAGGCTTACTACGCTAGGCGGCGGTTAATAATAGCTACTTATAAATTACCTCCTTAACGACGTAGAGATACTGCTTAGTAGTTATTCGCGAGAGGGCTTCGGTAATTAGGTCTATTTAGTTCTCCTTGCTAGTAATAACAATCCGGCTATTATCTAAAAGCTACTATATTAACGTACTAATAGTACGAGAGCGGAAAGTAGTAATAGCTAGCTATAGGATCTCGAAGAACTTAGGCTTCTCTTTACTAACCTTGTTCTCGCTATACTAGAAAGCCGCATTACCCCTTAAGGTCTATGCGACTAGTAGGGGTTTACTAGCCTTATTATTATCCTAGTAGGTGCGTAGGGCGGTAAAGAATGTGTTTATTATAGTATAGAATTCGGCTATAGGAATAGCGACGATAGTATCTCGCTTGTCGTATAGATCTTCGCTTTCGACGCTTTCGTTATAGATACCGATCGATCGTAATACGGTTATATTGTCGCTAGCTATAAGGGTTATAGGACTATTAGGTCCGCTTACGAAATCCTTATCGCGATCGAGGTCTATAAAGCTAAGCTAAATCTTATTCTAAATAGCGACTATGCCCTTAAGCGTCGCTTTATCGTTAAACGAGACTAGTATCGAATATAGCGCTATACGTACTATAGGAAGCTCGTCGATTACTAGCTAGGCTAGAGGTATTACTATAGAATCTCCTGCCTCTTCTTTCTCCTTCTTAAATAGCGCTTTATAGGCCTCTAGAAATGCATATGCGATTGCCTTATTAATATAGAATATAGCGGTCTTCTTATTTATATTCTCGATAACCCTAGGCTCTTCGATACTATCCTAACTTACTAGCTAGGTTGCTTAATCTTTATATATATTCTTAAAGATATTATTAGGATTAAGAGGCTTATCGTAATAGATTATCTTCTTCTTTAGACCGCCCTTCGGGATGCGCTTGTTCTTTGCGATATACGATATAGTTATAGCCTTTATCTCGTTAGTCTCTCTAGAACGCTAGATAGTATACTTCTATATCCGATTAAAGTTGTCGATTACAAAGAACTACTACTTATCCTTATAGTAAGCTAACTCTGCGATCTCGGTCTCTTATATATTAGCGTTCTTATCTATTAGGATCTAAATAGTGCAGTACGACGGTACTATATTTAGATTGTTTAAGTACTTAATCGTACGACGACTCGCGCTATTAGAGACAAGGAAGATTCCTAAGATAATAGTTAGTAACCGACAATATTATACGAGACCGATATATACCGAGAGCCTTTAGGAAGAAGGACGTATTAATATATAAAATCGAGTATAATACCTAAGCTATTAACGCAATAGTACGCTTCTTAGCTGTATTGCGCTTATCTAGGAATTCTTCTTAGTATTGCTCGGTATCGCGGCGAAGGTTAGGTAGTAGCTCTTTTATATAGAGCTTATACTAAGTCGGTATAGCTTACTTAATAGTCTCGTCTATACTAGTAAGGTCGATCTCTATCCTGCTATATTCTAGCTTATATATACTAAATAACGGCTTTCCGACTAGGCCCTTTAGCTCCTTACGGATTATACGGCTACTAAATAGGCGCTCCTCTAGAAAGGCTACTAGGAGGGACTATAGATTAAGCTCGTACTACGTAGAGCGCTTAGTCGTCTTACGAGATCTAGAGTTCTTCTCGCCTAGCTTACTAACTAAATACTTAACTAGGTATAGGGTGCTAATCTTATACTACCGTATAAGGCCCTTTAGCTCCTTATAGTGTTTGTCGAGTCGTCGCTTAATAGTGTCTTCGTTAGTAGCCCTACGCTTAGTCTTAGCGGCCTCCTTAGCGGCTTTCTTATCGTCGTCGTCGTCGTCGTTATTATTATCTAAATTACAAGTATTAACCTCTTTATCGTTACCCAGTATTAGCTAGTAACCGGCCCTACACACCTAGGCTAAGTTTTGAGCCTATATAAGAGGCCTCCTTCTATATTATAGATAGAGCACTAACCTCGTATAGCATATTGTTTATATTACACTTCTATAATGCCTATATTGCAGGGCTCTAGTTATTAGCCTAAGCAACCGTCCTATTATCCCATTATGCTAAACATAGCTGCCTATATTACTATAGGTTATATTACCCTCGGTAGCCTATACTATTACTACCAGTAGTAGTAGTAGTATTAGTTTCCGTCCTTTATTAGAGCCGAAGGTAGGGCTATCTCTTTATATCTAACAGGTTCGGGTATATTAAAGGTAGTCTCTAGGCACGAATAGCTATAACCGAAGCGAGGGTACGATAAGTGTAAGAAGGGTTATATTAGTAGGTAGATAGGGTAGTAGTGGGTATAGGTAGTATTCGATAAGGATCTAGGAGGAGAGGGAGGAAGGCAGGAGAGTTAGCCTAACGCTAAGCGCTAAGCCCTGCCTAAGGCACTAAGACCCTAGCTTCACTCGGCCTAATTATATACTAATTACGTGTAGCCTCTTTGGCTCTAATACACGCTTCCCTTCTAAAGGCCGCGCCCTCGTAGCCTGTCTATATTCTACGACCTCTATTGCCGCTAACTTAGCAAGTCTAATAAGCTACTTAGCCCGCGCTAAATTAAACACTTAACTACCTGATTATATAACTATGTTAACCTTACCTTCTAACACAATGTCCAACTTCTAACTACGCTATCCCTATATATAATAAACTATAAAGTAATATATATCTATAAGAATTAAGGGCCTTCGACTAATTACAATACGAGCGCGTCTTCCCTACTATAACAGGTAGACGTACGAGGTATTGTAGCCCTGCCTCCGCTCTGAGTGATATCGTACCGAGTTCTTTGCGTCTACTCTTAAAAGACCTAGCAATGTCCGCTTCCGAGGGTTTATTCGCTTCCGAGGGTTATTGTTCTTGTTGTTCGTAGTTTCGCTAGCCCTAATTAGCTAGGTTTAGTAGCCTTTAAGTGTTAATCTTATCTTATCTTTTTAAAAAAACATAGCTCGTCTAGTTTCTATAAGTAAAGGCTATTATAAGTGTAGTAGTGGAGGTTCGCCTCGCTTAAAGGGTTAGATAGATCGAGGAGTAACCTATTGTCCGTAAGATCGACCCTAGCTAGCTTAGCTCTATAGTTTTTGCCCTTAGTTAGTCTATTAGTCGCTTAATCTTTTAACTTAGTTAAAGTTTTAACTTGGCCTCAAAGTTTTAATTAAACCTTTAATAGGCTTAAAGCTTTTAATCAAAGTTTTGATTAAAGGTGCCTTAGGCTCGTAGTGTAGGTAAGGTTGTGTCTATAGGCGTAGCGACAACAGTAAGTAATGTTAATAATAGCAGCGCTAGTCGTCTTGGCGCCAACTTTACCTTCTTCTAATTTCCTTCTTCGACTAATAATATACTCCGTAACACTGTTACTAACATAGCCGCGCTAGCCGTGTCGCCCTTTAGCATAAGCGTAACGCTGTCGTTACTATTATTATTACTAATACTATTCGCCTACGCGCGCGCGCGCCGCCTCTATCGACCGCCTAGGCCTTAGGCCTCGATAGGACGTAGAAATAAGAGGGGCGCTAAGAGGAGGGTCTTATAGGGTGCGCTAGTAAAGAGGTAGATTCCTTAAAAGAGTAGGCGATTAGTTAACAGTAATAGTGCGCTCGTTAGTACTCGTTACGCGTCCGTTATCGTAGTATAGTCTTGTTGTTCTTTGCTAACAATTGCTTGCCTCTAATTAGTTAGCTTAATAGTACCCCGGGGGTAGCATTGTTCCTAGGCCTTTCTAGTAACATTATAGGCCCTTAGCCTTCTTCTTGTTCTTTACGCTAGTCTAATACTTATCTAACAACTTAGTTATATCTTCAAAAGAGTCTTTAGCTTCCTACGAGTCCTATTTAGGTAAATAGCCTTGCTATCTTAGCAGGTACTCCTTCTTGCCTTGCCTAGTACGATACTATAGGATACGTTCTATAGACTACAGCTCCTTACTATCCGCTAGTATGTCTTCGTGTTCTATAGGGGCTTTATCCCCTTCGCGTAGGTAGTACGGCTTAAGGAGGGATACATAGAAGGTGTTATAGATAGTGTAATAAGGTAGGAGCTACAACTAATAGGCCTATATACCCTTAGCCTCTCGAATGCGGAATAGGCTAATATATCTTAGTGCGAGCTTAGGCCTTGTTTTGCTATTAGGTAATAGGTGTTTGCGGATGCGGAGGTTCTTTATACTAAGCATAACTATATCGCCTTGTTTAAAGGTTATCGGTATATAGCGCTTATCGTAGTAGGCCTTTTAATACTCTTAAGCCTTTATTAACTTCTCGGCTATCTTAGCATAGATTTCTCGTATCTTCTGAACCCTCTTAATAGCCGCTAGTGTTTCGGGTACTTAACGCGCTTCCCTTTCCTTGCGCTCGGCCTCGAGCGATAGTAGGTCTTATAGCATAGTAGCATTCTAGCCTATTATAGCTATATAGGGCGAGATCTTAGTTAATAAATGTATACTATTGTTGTATACGAATTCTATAGGCTATAGGAGGTTGACCTAATCCTTGGGGTTCTTATTAATGTAGCTATGCAGGTACTACTATAGGGTAGCATTCTGCCTCTCTGTTTAACCGTTAGTCTGTAGATAGAAGGCTGTTAACAGCCGATGCTTTAGTCTTAGCTATAAGCAAATCTCGCTCTAATAATAAGATGTAAATGTCGAGCCCCTATCGGAGACTATCCCCTTAGGGGTTCCCTAATAGGTATAGAAGATGTCGCTCTATAGCGCCTCTGCTATATTAATAGTAGTCTAGTCTTTCCGCGCCGGGATATATCGAGCGCTTTTAGTAAATCGATCTACTATAATAAGGATAGCATTATATACGTCCTTACTGCCCCTACGCCTAGTAGGTAGAAGGCCTATAATAAAGTCTATTATTAGCTTAGCAAATAGCTTCTTTAGAACAGGGAGCGAAGACAACTCGCCGAATAGCAAGTGTTTCGGTGCTTTAACTCGCTAGTATACTGTACAGGTCTATATATACTCCTTTATATACCGCTTACTATTTAGCTAGTAGTATATACGCGATAGTAACTCGTACGACCTCTCTATGCTATAGTAACTAGCGAGCTCACTATTATAGTACCTCTTTAAAAGCTCTTGTCTAATCGATTGTTTAGCGGGGACATAGTATCTGCCCTTAAACTTTAAATAACCTTTATCGTCGATCGACTAATTACTCTTACTAGATCGAGTCGTTCGCCTACTTACAAGCCTATTAATGCGCTCGATAGCAAAGGCGTCCCTCTGCTAAGCACGCAACAGCTTATCTATAAACGATTAACTATCCCTATTTGTAAGGTTATTTAATAGTACCCTCGCTATTAAACGAGGTACGTATTGTATATATCTAATAGTACTAGCAGCCGGAACTACTGCAACCTCTTCTATAGTACTGTCGCTATATAGGCTATTACTATAGATAGCAATATCTTTAATCGAGTTATTATAGCTCGAGCGATCTACGTCCTTTCTAACGCGCACTAGAAGAACGACAACTCCGCTATAGTATTTGTTGCCGCCGCGGGGTCCGGAAGTCCGCTTATCCTACGCTTGCTTATTAACAATACGGGCTATAGCAATCTTGTGCTACAGGGTTAGAAACAAAGAATTAATGTGTTAGGTCTCGCTGTCGTAATTAGGTCGCCTCGATAGGCTATTAGTAGGGTTGCTTACGCCTAGCCGATATAATATATTAAAATCGAACCCGGCGAGGTAGACGGCCTATCTAGCCTATCGACCTATAACCCTTATAACCTTAGTAATGCCACGCAGGTTGTTATAGTCTATATAGACCTAAATTGTATGCTAAGCACTATCGAGATAGTAGCGCTAATGCTTAAAGGCTTCTACGATTGCTAAGAGCTCTTACTCGTAGGTCTTATATCGACGTTCTACATCGATTATCTTTCGTAAAAAGAAGGCAATCGGGTGCTAGTAATAGTCATTATCTGATTACTGTAATATAATAGCCGATATAGCGAACTGTAAAGCGTTAGTCTTAATTCGGATCTGCTTGCTTAGTATAAAATAGTGTAACAAGGGGACATTAGTAAAGCGTTGCTTTAGGCCGTTAAAAGCGGCTTGTACTCTGTTAGTCTATTTGAACTCTCTAGTTAGGTTGGCCTTAGTTTTAGTAAGCTTAGTTAGGGGCATTATATGCCGTAAATAGCCCTTAATAAAGCGGCGGTAGAAATTAGCGAAGCCGAGGAACGATTGAAGCTCCTTAATAGACGTAGGAATAGGCCATTTAGTAATTGTTTTAATCCGATTAGGATTAGCCTTAACACCCTCGGTTAATACGAGGAAGCTAAGGAATAACACCTCCTTAGTAGCAAAGGTGTATTTAGAAGGTTTGCAATACAGTCTATAGGCTCGTAGGCGGTCGAGGACCTTACGCACTACGGCCTAGTATTCTGCAATATTAGGTAAGTGTATATAAACTAGGATGTCGTCTAGGTAAACTATATAGAGGTGGTCTAATAGGCCTAATAGGGCCCGATTAATATAGGACTAGAATGTAGCAGGGGCATTAGCTAGTCTAAATAGCATAACTAAGTACTCGAAATAGCTATAGCGAGTGCGAAAGGCTATCTTCTATTTATCGCCCTTGCGAATACAAATGCGGTAATAGGCGTCCTTAATGTCTAATATAGTATAGTAGTAGGCACTAGAAAGGCGATCGAGGGTCTTATTAATAAGAGGAAGTAGACAGCGATCTTTAATAGTAACAGTATTAAGCCTACGATAATCGATATAGAGGCGTAGGCTACTATCCTTCTTTAGTACGAACAGGATAGGGGCACTAGCAGGGCTGTTACTATACCGTATCCGGCTATTAGCTAGGTTTTCCTCTAGGTACTTACGCAATATAGTAAGCTCTCGCTTACTAAGGTTGTAGAGGGGTCTAAAAGGGACCTCTTTGCCCTCTATAATATTAATCTTATAATCCGTCTCTTTAAACATAGGCAATGTCGATACTAAGTAGTATTTGAACACCTTAATATAGGTCTCTCGGATAGGCTCTAGTATACGAGCAAGCTAATTAGGATTATTAGGGGGCATAGGTTTATCGTTATTACTACCGAGCAAATCGGTAGTTAGATTAGCTAAGACGGAGGCTAGTATTAGGTTGCTAATAAACAGGACCCTAATATCATTAGGGCACTCGCTAACATTAATGTATTTAATGTCCTCTTTCCTAGCGATTCTAAATCGCTACTTCTAAATGCCTAAGTCTATAGCTATAGCGTAGTACTTAAGAACAGGGTTGCTAATAATAATAGTAGCTCCCCTATACAGGTTGTCTATATCTACTGCGTAGGTAGTAAAGTCTAGTAGGCGTTTATTTCCGAGGTCGTCCTTTAGAGCTATAGGAATATAGTAGGCCCTATAGGTTAAGTGCCGAGCGTTATTAAACTAAGCAAGGGTTAGTAGGTTAGTCTTCGGCAGTTGTCGAAGGTCTAATTGCTTAGCTAGGCGATAGCTAATAAGGGCACTAACTGAATTTCCTAGATCTAGTATAACCTTAGTTTAATAGGTAGTGCCCTTCGTGTCCTATATAAGGCAGGAGCGTATTATAGCTAGCACAATGTCGATAGTCTTACGCCGTACGAGGCTAATAGTTAGTACGGCGCTTACTCTTTTTTCGAAGGTTAGCCTATAGGGGTAGCGTTAGCCGCTAAGAGGTGCTTTCGGTATTTAGCGGAAGCACGGTTAATTCGGGCCTAGTCCTTAGGTTTGTCGTATTAGCCTAGTAGATAGCTAGTGCTGTTACAATTGAAGCACTTCAATCCGGTTAGTAGACTACCGTAGCTATTATTGTTAGTTAAGCGGTTAGCATTATAAGGATACGAGCCCCTTCTACGGCCCCTATCGCGGCCTCCTCTATATAGCCGGCGGCTACGGCCTCTTCTACGGTTATTGTTACTATTCCTATTATTAGCATTATTGTTATAGTAGGAACCTTGGTTTCCTCCGCGGCTACTACGATTGCCGCGGTTAGTACTAGCTAGTCGGATCCTCGATTCTAGTCGTTATTAGAGCTAAACAGCCCGTTCGGCTATTTCTACTTCGACTATGAATTGAATGCGTATTAGATTAGCTTGTTCGAACACACGGCGACGGTCTAATTCGAGGATAAGCTCCTATCTAAGTTTTAGGCGTATCTCCGAGATCTATATAGAATTAGTCTTAGGCGGAAGGTCGTCTTTAAGGGTTTTTAAATAGGCCTCGAATAAGCGGGCCGATTAATTAGTCTTTTGTTTAGCTCGAAGATACAGGTCCTAAGTATGTTATTGCCTTAGTATAGGGTTTCTAAGGGTGTCTAGCATAATAGTTTTGTAGGTTTGCTACTAAACAGCGGTCTAATCCTCGAGGGAATCAAAATAGTTATCCTAGGTACGTTTTAGGTCTCTATCGATGTACTGTATAGCATAGACGACTAAGGAATAGTTATCTAGCAGCGCTCTCGGTATATTGCGCTAGTTGAGCTCGCAGTTACGAATATAGTCGTTATATTGTTTCCGACTAGAGCTATCGAATACGGTGCAATCCTTGAGTTTAGCATCCTTCTTTTAAATAGTTAGTAAGGAAGGCCCTGCTATTAGTTTAGTTGTCGGGGCTTCCTAAAGGCGACGAATCTCGAGAAGATTATCCTTTAGCTATTGTTCTTAGCGTAGAGTAGCGAGCCTGTTTTAGGTAGCTTCCTAAAGTCTCGCTACTAGCTAGGGCCTAAAGGCTAGCTAGCTATATCGTCGGTTAACGATGTTGTTAAGTATGTCGTTAATAGGCAACTCTAGGTCGTTACCTAGAACTATAGGTTCTTCGGCAGGCCTAGTAGTAGGCTCTTTAGTAGGTACTTTAGTAGGTACCTTAGTAGGCACTTTAGTAGGTACTATACTACTAGCATTGTCGTTGCTAGCGCTGCTAGCGGCAGTACGGTTGTTGTTTTATAATAAACCGGCTATTATAAGGGGCGACACTAATAATATATCGTTAGCCCCTAAGATACGGATATAGCGGAATTAGTAGGTATCGGCTTAATATGCTTAACTTAGTGTAATAGGCCGTGTAGAAGGCCTTGCTTAATAATTAGTACGGTTGTTTCGATAGAATAGTACGTATAGGTCCCGTTCTTAGGGCGTAATATAGTTAGATTAGTCTTATTCGTAGCTATACCGCTAAAAGCTTGAAATAAGGACTATCTAGCTACTGCCCTTAAAGGGTAGATCGAATACTGTATAAGAAGGGTTATGTTAGTAGGTAGATAGGGTAGTAGTAGGTATAGGTAGTATTCGATAAGGATCTAGGAGGAGAGGGAGGAAGGTAGGAGAGTTAGCCTAACGCTAAGCGCTAAGCCCTGCCTAAGGCACTAAGACCCTAGCTTCACTCGGCCTAATTACATACTAATCACGTATAGCCTCTTTAGCTCTAACAATAAGAGCCTACAATACGGACGATACCGAAGTATCTTAAGGGCCTATTACGATAAGTAGAGAAACCTCTTAACGAGGGCATCGCTTTAACCCCGAAAAGCTACAAACCCTTAGGACTGTTATAGCTTAGGGCCTAGTCTATAGCTATAGCTAGCTTCTAAGGACTCGGCTCCGGGTCGAAGACCTATTTAGTACCGCTTGCTCGAGATAAGCCCCGCCTAAGGAGGAGATAGACTAATTACCTATCGGCCTTGCTTAGTTTGCTAAGACTATTAATTTAATAGCAAATACGGCTTGCAGGTCGGATAGCCGGGGAGTCCCCTATTAATCGGGTAGGGCGTTCCTAGATTCGTAGCCTCGCTTAGATAGTACTTAGCCTTCTACTAGAAAAAGAAGGCTACCGCCCTCCTGCCTAGCTAAAGGAGATACGAGCTAGTTTCTAGGATCTAGGTGTAAATAGAGATTGCAGTCTCTCCCTCCGAGCGGCTTTCGTCTAAATACTAAACTAAGCTCCTAGAGGTAATTAGGCGACCCCTAGGAGGCTAAATCCTAATACTACCCTAGGGGTAATACTAGGAGAAACAGCCTAATATACTATTCTCTCGCGTAGCAACACTATAACAAACTAAATAAACTAAAGACACTAAAAACACGTTTATATAGCATTTTATTTCAACAATTTTACTAACAATCGAATAAGCTCTAGCTCTAGCGAAAACGAGCATTAAGAATTAGCGGAATCCTCTAAATCCGAAACCGCCCCTAATCCTATTAACGAAGAAATTAGGCGGCGACTAGTTAATATAAGTAAGCCTCCTACGCCCTCTACGCTAGAGGCGCTCTACAATGTTATTATAAAGATAATAGAGAAGCACACTAAACTTCTCCGTTAAAATAAGCGTCGCTCGCTAGAACTAGGGAGCACTATAAACCCCTTATTCGAAGGGTAGAACGCTATAGTATATATAGAACGTTTTAAGGAAGGCCTAATTAAGTACGAGCTCGATAGAGAGTCCGACTAGTACAAGATCCGGTCCCTTATAAGGACTACTAGCACTAAGCTTTACCGAACCCTTAGAACCCTAGTTAGTTACCTAGAAAAGGACGACAAGTCTAATACTAACTAGGAGGTCTTTAAGTTAGCCTTTCTAAGGGAGTATCGGGAGCGCGATAGCCGTCGTATTAAAGGCAGTCGCGTATAGCTCGAGACCCTCTACTTAGTAAGGCGCACTAAGGATAACGACCTAAAGGGGTATGTCCGCGAATTTGTCGAGTTAGCGGACGGCATCGAGTAGAGTAACCTCGAGAACTCTTAGAGAACGAGGCTACTCCTCTAGGGATTGCCGTAGCCTATAGCTTAGCGTATCTTCCGTCGCTATAAGCTTAGCGAGGCCGATCCTAAGAGCTTTAGGAAATATAAAGAGGTCCTAGTATATATTAAGGCCGATATTAATAGTATAGCCGATACGAGGAAGTTTATCTACGGCGAAGACCGGAATAACCTAGCGTAGGTTAGGAAAGAAGCCTTAGGAAGTAAGGGACCTAAGTTCCTTCCTAAATCGCAAAGTAGTCCTAAGACTATAACTCCTACTATTACTAAGCACTCTTAGGATATCGCGGACTTAGCTAAATCCCTAGCCTAACTAAACCTAAATGCGAAAGCATTATAGCGAATTAGGGAGGTTATTAATGCTACTATACTAGGCGATATACTACTAGTCTACTAGGTTTTAGATCCTAACTACTCTAAAGCCCCTTTAGTAGATGTCTACGCTATACGGAAGATCTATTCTAACTTAGATAGTAAGTACTAGATGTATAGCGGGTTTAAATATGTTTAATCGTCCTACCCTATCTAGAAAGAGCTTCTTAAAAGGAAGCTTATTATGCAAGTAAATAGCCGATTCTACTATATAGATACCGGCGATAAGATTGATTTCGAATAGGATCGGAGAGCCCCGAAGCTGCCTTAGCTAAAGACCCTTCTAGAAAAGAAGTATAGCGGCAAGATCGAGTTTAAGGACACTAGGAACAGTACCCTCGCCGCTATTGCTAAACGAGAAACTTAGAAGGTTAGGGCAAAACAGGTTAAGGAGAGGAGTAGTAATAGTACTACTAAGCCTATTAAGGTCAACTTTGTTTCTTAGGATCCGGACGCAGTTACTAATGTTTACGCGGTTACTAAGAATAGTATAGATGTCTACGCTACTATACGGTCTTAGACCTAGTCCTAAAACAAGGGCAAGAGCCCTTAGAACCCTACTCGCCCTAGTGCGGCAGCCCCTACTAGAGTACTAAAGAACAAGGCGGCCGATAAGGCTAAGCAATAGCGAGAGTTAACCGCTAAAACTAAGACTCTCTAGACAGCTATAGACCGTGCTGCCCGATCTAGTACCGCACCTAGCACCGTACCTAGTACCCTACCTACCGAAAGCCTAGTCGTCCTAGAGACTCTAGAGGTCGATATAGAGGATGTTACTACCGACATTAGTAGTACCCTAGGGCTAGCTAACCTACCTGCCTACAAACGGAAGTTATCCGACCTAAAGAGCTTTCGCTTTAATAGGTATATAAAAAAGTATAGTACTAGCCTAGCTAACTCCTTAGATATAAAGGCAAACGCTCTCTTCTAGGCTTTATAGTTCCTAGACCTTAAGTCTAATATATCTATAGAGGAGCTACTAGTATACGGTTTGCCTACTAACCTGTTCTAGAGCCGAATCCCTAACGATGCTACCTTTATAAAAGACCTCGCTACTCTCTAAAGGAAATAGGGACGAAAAGACTATATCGATGTCTCTTCCCTATAGTTCCTTCCTAAATTTTTAGGCGCCTAAGAGTTAGTAGAAGGCGAATCGGTAACCTACGAGAACTAAGAGACTATCGATAATGCTAACGAAGAGGGAGTTAAGGAGATAGGCCGAGGGGATAGTAATAATCCCGACCCTACTCTAGTTTTAGTTTCTATTAAGGCTGTCCGATTTACTAGCTAACAAATCGGTCGAGTAGGACCTCCTCGACCTAAAGAACTTTACTCTATCCCTAATAATATAGACCTTTCCGCAGTTACCCGCTCCTTCGCCGTCGTTCCTACTATCTATATTTAGGTTACTATCGGGAGCTATAGTTAATAGATGCTAGTAATGCTTAATAATAGTTCGGAGTTACTTATTATAAGTAAGCGTTAGGCTAAACAACTTAGGCTGCTAATAAACAGAGATATTTCCCTCGGTATATAGGGAGTAAATAGGGAGGTTACGCTAGTAGGTACCTGCTATAATGTTATAGTAGACGCCTTTGGCATATGCTTTTCCTTTACCTTCTAGATTGCCGCCGACCTAAATACGCTAATTATTCTAGGTCGACTATAGTCTCGTATAACTCGTAGTATCTAGCGCAACTGCGACGATAGCTCCTAGGAGGGAACTATCGCTAACTAGAAGGGCAACCGAGTCGTATTTACTAGTTATATCGGTATCACTAGCTACAAGTCCTACGAGGATATCCTTACTGCTTCTAAACGGTCTTCGGGAAACGCTACGGCGCAGTTATAAAACTAGCAATCTGCGCTATAAGTTAGTATAGCTTAAATAGGTTATTTCTAGAAGTGCGCCGCTCCGTATATTAAGGCAAGTTTCTAGGTTCTATACTAAGAAGACGAGTGCTCGAAGCGATAGCGAGTATAATACAACGACTACCTATACCTGCTATACGAGTTAAGGTAATAATGCTATCTTATACGTCGTCGCCGGAGGCATTACTACCGGACGCGGGTCTACCCGAACTAACTAATTAGAGCGCGAGTCTAATACTACCCCGGGGGTATTATTACGAATCTAACGTTTTCGCCGGCGTTATAAATTAAGACTACTAGCTGCATACCTATCGACTTAAGGAGACTTCTAAAGAAGTTTACGCGCTGTTTTGTTGCGCTAATCTCTAGGCCTAGCGACAAAGAGAGAGAGCTCGGGTTCGACAATCGATTAGTATATACACCCTATATAAAAGAGTAGCCGATAAGATTAAGCTTGTAAAGGGCAGCGTATATATTACCGATAGGTCTAATCCTAGCGGAAATCCTAACTAGCGATAGAAGTGCCTTAATTAGGAGGCGACACTACTACCTAGGGATAGTCCGTACGATTAGAAATATATTACTAAAAAGTTCTCTACTATCCCTAGGGGGTTAAGGCTAATAGAGGAGAGGCTTGCGAAAATCAAACCTAGTATCGAGCTTTCGGATCGTAAACTAGATTTACTATACGAGCTTCTATACAATCGCGAGGCCGTATTAGTATATAACTTTACTTACCTAGGCAAAATCAACCCGGAGGTTGCCCCTCTATAGAAGATCCGAACGATCGAATATAAGCCTTAGGCCTACCTAGGTTTTAAGCTAAACCTAAGCCTACGAGGTATAGTTAAGGATATAATACGACAGCGTATAAAGGCTAGCACCTTAGAACCTTCCTATGCCTCGTATCGCAATCTATACTTCCTAGTTTAGAAGAAGACAGCTCCTAGGGAACTAAAGAAGTACCGCCTAATTAACGCTATATAAAAGTTTAATACGGTTACGATTAGAGATACTAACCTTCCTCCGGAGACTAATAGGTTCTCGGAAGCCTTTACTAACTGTATTGTAGCCTTACTAGTTAACGTTTTCTCGGGCTACGACTAAATTCCTCTCTACCCTAACAGCCGGGACCTTACTAGTTTCGAGACACCTCTTAGGCTATATAGACAAACTACCCTTCCCTAAGGGGTAACTAACTCCGTAGCCTAGTTCGTTCGCATTATAAACTAAGTCCTCGCGGCCTATATCTCCTATATAGCGATGCCTTTCCTCGACGATATCGGCATTAAGGGCCCTAAAACTAGGTACGATAATAAAGAAGTAGAGCCTAGTATCCGTAGGTTCTTTCTCGAATATATCTAGAACCTCGATAGTGTCCTTTACGACCTAGAGCGAGCTAACCTAACGGTATATAGGGAGAAGCTTTAGCTCCTATACAACCGAATAAACATTGTCGGGTTTATAACTAATAAGACCGGCCGCTATCCTAATAATATACAGGTCCTAAAGATAGTATCCTAGCCGGATCCTACCTATTAGAAGGATGTCCGAACCTAGCTTAGAGTAGTCTCCTACTTCTATATCTAGGTCGAGAACTTTGTATTAGTATATAAGCCTTTATACGCCTTACTTAAGAAGGATGCTAAGTTCGAATAGACCCCCGTATACTAAGCGGCTAAGGATAAGGTAACTAAGGCACTCGTTAGCGTACCTACACTTACGTCTATTAACTACTTAGAGGGTGTAGGTTTAATAATTATTGCTATCGACTCGAGCGGGGAAAGGTATAGCGAGATACTAATATAGTGTAACCGTAAGGAGCTATCCTTACGTTATCCTATTAGGTACGACTCCGGACTATAGAAACCGATCGAGGCCCGATACGATACTAGTAAGCGAGAATGCCTTAGAGTCTATAAGGCTCTAAAGAAGTTCCGGCTATAGCTCTTTAGTATATTCTTTCGTCTAGAAATCGATACTTAGACGCTAGTCTATTAGCTTAACCGTATAGCCTCCGACCTACTAAACTCTACGATAGCTCGGTAGGTTACCTAGATCTATTTGTTTAACTTCGACGTCTTCTACGTTCCTAGCAAGAAGTATACTAGACCGGATAGCCTTTCTAGAAGGCCCGCTATAGAGGAAGACATCGCCGAGATAATAGAAGAAGAGGATATCGATACGGTAATTAACCGCACTTTCTTCGCTACCTTCTATACTAACGCTATACTAGCGATTACTAGGCCTGCTGCCGACGACTAACCTAGCGACTAATATAGTAACTAGCCCGACGAGAACCCTACTACTAACGATAACGACTAGGCTAAAGCTAAGGCGGATAAACTAGAAAGGGATAATATCCTTAATAGGGTCTACTCCGACGACTCCTATTATATCGCCTACTTCCTAACCTATACGAAGAAAGCGCCTAGCCTATTAAAGAGTTAATACCGTCGGGTTATTTACTACTCTCGACGATTCCTAGTTAAAGATCGAATCCTTTAGCGATAAGCGATAGTTAATGCACCTCTCTAGCGTATTATTAACGACCTAGTAGCCCGATAAGAGATCCTTCGTTCTGTTTACGATAAGCTCGGCTACCGGGCGGCGGAGGGCACCTTCGATGTCCTTCGTCGGCGCTACTAGTAGGACGGCGTATAGGCTAATGTCTCCCGCTACTATAAGAGCTATCCTAAGTGCAATTTTAGGAATAGCTACCGACGTCTAGGAGAGCTACGTATTCCTACTACCTAATTAGTCGGAGAGCGATAGTATAGCGATAGGGTCTATCTTAGTCGTAATAATAGCTTATATATTATTCGAGAGGGTCTTTCTCGATAGCCGGAGGCCTATTATTTCTATAAGGGCTACGGCGCTATTAATGCTCGTAATATAGCTACCTTCTTATTTAAAGATCTGTTTTGCCGCTAGGGAACACCTTACGAGATTATCTTAGATAACGCTACGAACAATATAGCTAAAGAAGTTTAAGTACTACTTGTTTTATATAGGGCGAAAAACGTTCGCATCTCCTCGTACTATCCCTAGTCGAATACTATTATTAAACGTAGCTATCGATCTTTAATTAATGCCCTGTCTAAGATAACTAATAGAGGGGACAGGTCGGTTCCTATCTCTATTTGCGTTCTAGCCCTTCTCTAAGCGGATCGAACTACTATTATCGATACGACTAGACTTACGCTAGCAGAGCTTATAATTAGGAGGGACGCCGTTCTTCCTATTAAGTTGTCCTATCGCACGTATAGCGTTTACGATTAAGGGTCTGTTCGTATAAGGGCAGATCTTCTTACCCTATAGGCTAAGGCTCTTAAGGATATAACTACGACTTCTTAAGAGGGTCTTGCTCGATAACGGCGCCTTCGTAAAGAGGCTAAGTAGTATTTCGATAACTATAATACTATTAATTAGGAACCTCTAAAGGTTAGCGATATAGTCCTCCTATACCGGTCGGAGCTAGAATATAGTTACTCCTATAAGCTAGCCTTTAAATAGAAAGGGCCTTATAGAGTATAGGAGGTCCTTTACGATAGTTCTACGTACCGTCTTTAGGAGCTTAATAGTGCTACCTTAAAGCACTCGTACCCCCGGGCTAATCTAAAGAAGGTCGTCGAATTAAGAGAGCCTACCCGCCCTCCCCCGACTAAGGAGGAAGTTAATACCTCTATAGACCCTCTACCTACCTTAGATGCCTATCGAGAGGAGGATCCTACTGCGATTATAGATCCTATTCTGCCCGACAACTATATATATCCCTAGATACGTCTCGGTAAGCTATTAGGAATAACTTATAAACAAAGGGAGGGTTATATACGTATTAATTGCGCGTAGAGCATTTCCGATATTGATTCCGATAGTAAACTAGACTTCTAGCTATCTAACTCTAACTCTAAGGAGGAGCTCGACTAGTCTAGCGACGAAGACCGCCTAGAATTATAGCTAGATCCCGAGACTAAATAATTGCCTGTCTTTTTCTACCTCTACTACGTTGTTTTCCTTGCCTTCTCCGCACTATTAATATAGTACCGCCCTATAGCTTTAGTCCTTACTGCTTGTTCCTACGGTGTTAATGCTTATAGTTGTTGCCCTCTTTTACTTTTACTTTGTCTATTGTTTTACTCTTTAGCCTTCGAGATATTGCTATAACTTTATTCCTTTGCTCTTGTTTCCTTAGATAGAACTATACGAGGCGTGTTTTCCTAATAATACCCCGGGGATAGTATTAGGAAAATGGCCGAACCTAACCCTCTCCCTTCCTAGCTCTTAGATAGATATAGCAACCTAGGCCGATAGCCTCTAGGAATAGGGACCTTAGGCTATTAAGCTTAGCGTTTAGAAGAAGGAAGAAGGAAGAAGGTAAACGTATAGACTACCTTTACGTACTTGCTAATATAAAAGGTAATGCTGTATCTATAACGGCAGTACTATAGGCTAACGCACTAATAAGTTAGCTACGCTAGGCCTAGGCGACTTGCTCCTCGTTACCGAGCATCTCTAGAGAAAAGCTAATACTACCCCGGAGGTGTTATTAGTCCCGCTAGCTTTACTACTATAGATTTCTGCTAAGGACTCGAACTAACTAGTTATATTTCGAGTGCGCGAGAATCTACGATAGCTAAAGGTTAATAAAGGCGCGTAGTCGCTACTAGCAATTAGCTAGATCGATTGTTAAACTTTAGCCTACCCTAATAACAAAGAAGTCTCGTATATAGCTTCACTTTTATATATAGCCGTTATCCGTTTGCTTTACTAGCGCGGAATATACGGACTATGTTACCTTCGTACTATATTTAAAGCGAGCTTCCTAAGCTCTTTCTTCTACTCGATTACTAACTAACTCGCCGCCGCCTAACTATCCCCCCCTTCTATCTAAACCCTTTAATTATTATTGTTAAGCAACGAATATACTTACAAACTCGTTTATAACCTACTTCCGCTTCGGTCGACTATGTCTTCCGGCGCCTCGAATCCGCTAGGCGCTAGTAGTAGCAACGACCTACCTGCCCCTATTAACCTAAGCCTAGCCGCCCTAGTTCCGATCGAAGCCCTATCCGATAGCGCCTTAGCTACTACAACTAGCCTCGAGTACTGCTTCTAGATCGTTACCGCCCTTAAAGACCCTTAAGAGAAGATCTAGAACGCTCGTACCCTACTACGCGTTATTAATAGGAACATTAAGAAGGCTACTATCTTAGTTGCGTATAGTATAAACAACTTGCGTTAGTCTATCGGTAAGCGTATCTTTAAGCGCGAGGTTCTTAACGATATAGATATCGAATAAGCCTTTCCTATCGTCTATAGCCTCGAAACGGCTAATACCTAGATTCGTTTGCGCTTTAAGACCCTCGACTAGGCCTTCGAATATTAGGGAGGACTAAGTAGTCTTCCTAAGAGCCTTATTAACTTCGCCTACGGTAGATAAGAGCGTGCTAAGTAGGTCTCTTCGTTCGTTAATAAGTATAAGGTCCGTCGTTAAGGCGCCGAGCATCTTTCCTATACTATAATCTATCGTATATCTACCGCTAGTAAGAAGATAGGCAAGTAGTTACTTAACTTGTCCTTTGCGCTTAACGACTTTACGATAGCCTACTAGAAGAAGTACTACGATGCGATTATCTAGGTCGATCTTAACGTATAGATAACTAAGGATCTACTAAAAGAGAAGGGCTATCGTATTAATAGTGTAGGCTTTATTATTAAAGGTTAATAGGCTCCTATCGTTAATATCCTTAAATGTAAGGCTCTTCGCCTAGAAACCGAGGCCGATACGGCTACTAGTCTTGCGCTCGCTATAGAGATATAGGCTAAAGATCGTCGCTCGACCTATAACCGCAAGGTCCCTTAAGAAGTTTAAGACAAGCGCGCTAAGGCCGAAGCAGCGCGTAAGAAGGTATTGTATACTCGCTAGGCCCTCTATAAGGCTACTAAGAAGTATAGCACTCCTTCTAGTACCGACTATAGTACTAACTATAGTACTAACTATAGTAACTCGGATATTAATATACTAGATACACTACTAGAAGATGTCTCCTCCGAAGGCTCCTTTAGCGAGCGTAGAGATAGAGGCCTCTCGCCGATCCTATTAACTAAGAACATCTATAGTTCTTATAAGGGCGACTCTATTACGCACCTTATTACTAACATCGATATAGTTCCTAAAGCCGATATAGGCAAAGCTCCTACCGCCCTATCTATCTATTAATAGCTCGACGACCTTAGTAAGCTAGGTAAAGAGCGGTTTACTATATATGCTAACTATATTAAGAAGGCTGCTAAGGTCTGTAGTCTCTATGCTAGTGCTAAGGCGAGTGTCCTCGTCGGTCGCCTATTAAAGATTAGTCGCGAGGTTGCTAATTAGGATACCTTTACTGCCCTTAAGACTAGTTATACTAACTAGTTTCCTAGACGTCCTACTACCGCCCCGACCTCCCTAGGACTCTATATATTCAACCCTACTAGTACTATCACTCGCGATCTTATGCTAACTAAGCATCGGTATAAGCTAATTACTAGTATTCTCGGCTAAGGCACCTCCTTCGACCGCTTTCGTTAGACTAGTAATGCTATCTTCCCTCGGGTCTTCGGTTAGATATAGTCGCCTCGTAGAGCGTACCTTCCTCTTATCGTCGACCTAATATAGGAGGAGTTTCGTATATTCTTTTAGTATATACGTAAACTGCCTAAGTCTAAGTAGGAAGGCCGTAATACCCTTTAAACCTATAGAGTAAGCAACTAAATCGTCCGTTAGTATCCCGCCTTATAGCTCTTAGCCGTTGCCCTTCGACCTAATTACGTATACGAGCTTATCTCTGTCCCTAAGCCTACTAAGTACTTTAAGGTAGGTAATAGTAGTTATAAGAATTGCCCTACTAAGGAGACTTCTCGTCTCGGACAAGATATAGTTAAGCTCGTAGCTAGTAAGGGTGCTAGCTATCTGCGTATTAAGGTTTCTCTTATATCTAAAGATAAGACCGCCTATTTAACTATTATTAAGGGTATGCACGAACTAGAGGTCTTCGAGAACTAGGTTAAGAAGCTTAATACTTATAGCCTAGTTCTACTAAACAAGATTAGTAAGCTTACTAATAAGCACCTTACTAACGACGACCTCGGCTATATGTTCGATAGTTAGCCTAACGAAGGCGAAGTAGCTTAGTAGATCCTTAACCCTCTAAAGGAATGCGAAGTCTCTATTTAGATACTATACCTTCCGTATAGCGATCTAAAGCCCGAGAGCGACCGTATATTAATCGACCTAGGCTACTCTCGTATTATCGACGGTACTAAGATTAAGGGCTACGACAACTTAACCGTCGCTAAGGTTACTAAGGCGCACCGCAATCTAACCGCCTTTCTAGGTTCTAATACCTTTATACCGTTCGCCTTCCCTACCGCTATCTTAGTCGAAGGCCTTAGTTGTATTTCCGATGCCCTAGTCGGCAGAATTCCTTAGTTAAGTTACGTTGTTTAGAACGAAGTTAAACAAATCCTCTAGTTTAGTAAGGAGGAGCTTAAGGACTATCTACGCGAGTAGGAGAAGGCTATATAGGATAAGGCTACTAATCTCCTCGTTAATTAAGCTTACTTCGAGGTAGAGTACTTTAGTGCTAATAGCTTTAATACCTACGGAGGAGTTTAGGAGAGTCGACTAGCTAATAAGGTTATTGCTAGTAAGGATTACAGTGCATTAAAGCAGCAGTAAGTTAGCGTAGTAGATTAGATACTTAGGAAGTTGTTTTTATATATTAATAGAATCTAGGAACAATGCTACCCCGGGGGTATTATTGTAGAGTTTCTAAAAATGGCCTTAGCTAAGATGCCTAAGGTGCCCTATATAACTGTTTGTTTGTTTTAAGCGCGCAATGTAAAGCGTGTCTAGTTAGATACGAAGAAAGGGAGGGATATTAGCTAGTAACCGGCCCTATACACCTAGGCTAAGTTTTAAGCCTATATAAGAGGCCTCCTTCTACATTGTAGATAGAGCACTAACCTCGTATAGTACATTGTTTATATTATACTTCTATAATGCCTATATTGTAGGGCTCTAGTTATTAGCCTAAGCAACCGTCTTATTATCCTATTATACTAAACATAGCTGCCTATATTGCTATAGGTTATGTTACCCTCGGTAGCCTATACTATTACTACTAGTAGTAGTAGTAGTGTTAGTTTCCGTCCTTTATTAGCTTAGTATCTTCTTTGCCTTAGTCTTTATCCTTAGACTCCTCTTCTTCTTCTTCTTCTTCTTCTTCTTCTTCTTCTTCTTCTTCTTCTTCTTCTTCTTCTTCTTCTTCTTCTTCTTCTTCTTCTTCGTCTTCTTCTTCTTCTTCGTCTTCTTCCTCTTCTTCCTCTTCTTGTAGTAGCTCGAGATAGTTAGCCGATATGCTCTATTCTAGCTAGTACCTCTATATCGTCGAGATTACTAAATAGATTGCTACTAGTTGTTAGGATAGGCAGACGCTATATTAGTATACCTATAGGGCCTTAAGTCGGATAGCTAGGCTAGCCTAGAAGCGGATTATTATCTTCGTCTATATCTATATCTATTATATTATTAATACGTATATAGTTACCTTATATATCGACGACTAGTTAACCTACGGCATCGAATAGATATTCTAGTATGTTACTAATTTCGCTTAATAGCTCTATAGCTTCTTTTATAGCGGTATTAGCGGTATTAGTAGCGACTTTTAGGTATTTTAGCCTTAGCTTTAGAATAGCGTCTGCTATCTAGCGATAATATAATAAGTACTACTTAGGCGCCCTTAATCGCTTTATAAAAGTTGTTCGGAAATAGCTAGAGAAGGATCTCGAAGTGTCGAGTCGGCTATAGGAAGGTTATCGATTGCTCTCGAAGGCTATAGAGCGGTTAGTAGGCGTCGGACGGAATTTTCGCCTACTTAAATAATAATCGCTAGCGTTAGGCGAAGGACCTCTAAGTATTAGCTAGGCGATGCGGTATATTATATATTAAGGTATTTCTAGTAGTATAGCTAGCCGCCTAGCAATTCGGATAGCTATAGTCGAGTCGGCTTAGTAGAATAGCGAAAACTTAATACGCTAACGTCGTATAGACTTGTTTAGTAGGTAGAATAAAGCGCAATTAGTAGGGCTATAATCTCCGCTATTTAGATTATTATATTTGCGTAGTTGCGAAAAAGTAGTACGTCGTAGGCTAGTTTAGTATAGCTTATTCTTAGGCTTATAGGCGAAGAATTATTAGGTGTGTTTGTAATTAGCTAGTCGGAAAGTTCGGAAGCTAGCCCTAATTACTAATCTATTACGTATACCTAGTCGCAGTTTAATTCTTTATACCTACAAGCCTAATAGGAGGTAGCGCTAATAGATCTTTAACTATATAAATAGCTTTAAAAGAACTCCTAAGGAGCTAAGACGTAGTCGTAAAGGTAGAATCGAAAATCGGTAGTAATCTATAGCATAAGTTACTAGTCTAATTGCTGTTTCGCACTCGCTCTAGACGTCTTCTATAACTCTCGTCGCAAGCTTCTCGAGTTATTCTAGGTACCTTCCGCTTCGCTAGAACAATAAACGCGTAAAAAGCGAACGGGAGCGGGGAACCGGTAGGAGGGGTTTAGATAGTATAGTCTATAATTAATCCGGGATTGTAATCTAGATTAGCTTAGCAATTTAATCTAATTTAATCCGGCTTATTCCTACTAACTAAGCAATATAATTTAATTCAATCTAGCCCCTTTCTAAAATAATCTAATTTAATCTAGCCCTTTTTAAAGCAATCTAATTTAATCTAGAGGCTAAAGGGGCTAGAAGGGCTAAATTAGGTAGGCTTAGCAATTTAATCTAATCTAATCTCGCCTAGTCCTACTAATTTAGCAATTCAATCTAATCTAATCTAGCCCCTATTAAAGCAATCTAATTCAATCTAATCTAGGGGTCCTAGTAATCTAATTGAATTTAGAGGGGTCTAGATCTTAAATGCAAGGGTAAGGCATCTATACTCTTATATATATAGATACTCTAAAGCCTAATAAGATAGCAAACTACGACGAGACTTTTTAACCCCTATCTTAATAAAATATAGCGAAGCATTTAGTTAGCAACTCTTCTACGCTCTAATATATACGAGAGACAATATATTACTTCTATATATAAAAGCTATATAGCAACTCTAAAGCATATTATCGAAAATATAGTAATAGTCCTATACGATAAACTAAACTATATAAACTTTATAGACAACTATAGTATCGGCTCGCGTATAATCTATAAAGGAAATTATATTAAGTACTAGACTTCGGTAAGACTTAGATATATATATACTATAGAGCTATTTCTTACTATATATAATAGAATACTATATACTAGTACGAGAATAGTATAAATAAGCAAGATTATAGGCAAATAGGAACACTTATAAGAGATAGTATAGTATTCGAAGTATCTAGTAGGACGAGGCGAACGTTATTATCGCTTAAATTAGTTATTATAGTAATATTATTAGGATATAAGCCTATATTCTAAGGCGGCTATTAGTAGGGAGGATACTTATTTATAGCTAACTTTTATTCGTATAAGCTAATTTTAAGTTACTCTTACTATACTTACTATATCTTAGGTTTTTTTAAATCTAATTAGGAAATAGCAGATTTTAAAGGAAGACTACTTAGCGCCCTTTACGCCTAATATAATACTTTGCTATAGAGTTGCGCCTACGACTATAATCTCGTCTATAGAGGCGGTCTCGAAAAGCCTCGCAAAGGACGTTATACACAGTTATACACTTTTAAGTTAAGGTATACTCTCTTACGGTATGCTAAGATAGCGCTCTATAGTCGAGATAAAGAAGACGCGTCCTAATAGCGTAAAGTTAAGTCCGTATAGGTTAGCGAAAATTAAGGGTTATACGACTACCTAGGAAAGCCTTTCTCGTAATACACTTCTAAGTTGTATATAAAGAACGTCCGTACTGCGGTGTATAGACATATTTTATATATAAGACACTGTTAACTAGCAGGGGTTTCTATTATTCTAAACTTTTAAAACCTCGATAAATAGCTCTCTTCCTATCTCCTAAGCTTCGCGAGAATCATTTAGCATGTTTGTTGTTAAAGCCTACTATCCCGACGGAGTCTCCCGTATACTTGCTACTAGTGGCTCAAACTACATTGGTCTTGTTGACAACGAGACTGTTCTGAAGTTCCCGCACGACCCGGAGGAGCTATCCTACCTCGAGCTTGAAGCCAAAATATATGAGCACCTTGGTCGTCATTCTCGCATCCTGGGGTTCAAAGGCAGAACTGAGCATGGTCTGCTCCTAGACTTCGCAAGCAACGGTTCGCTTGCAAGACTTCTTCAGCAAAATTCCACGCAACCTACGGCGCGCAGGCTAAAATGGGCGTTACAGACCTCCGAAGCTATCGCTTTTATTCACCAACGCGACGTGCTCCACTGCGACTTGAACGCCACGAACCTTCTCCTCGACGATTAGTTCAATGTCTGTCTCTGTGACTTCCAAGGACGCATCCTACGCTCAGATGGCAGCATTTGCGTCAATAGTGGGGTCCGCGAGAATGCGAAGTCGCGCATGCCTGGTAAAGCAGAGGACGAGGCCGATGTAATGACAGACATCTTCGCCATGGGCTCTACGATATACTACATCATGCAAGGCCATGAGCCTTTCCCTGATCTGGACACGTTTGCGGACGAGACTGTCATTACGGAACGTTTCGCGTCACACCAATTCCCGCCTCTCGATGATTCGCTCGCTAGCAGGATTGTCTATAAATGCTGGGAGGGTGTGTATGCGTCTGCAGACGAAGTTGTGACAGATCTCGAAGCTTTGATTTCGGAGAAAGCAAGAGCCGTGCTCGATTTTGACTCGCTATCTCTAGCAGACGAGGAAACTAGCTCAGTTATTTCCACTTTAGCCTAGATGTGTTCTACAACTAGTGTTCCTTCGGAATACTAGAGCCTAGGAGATATGTTATATTAGTAAGGGTCGCTTCGATAAGCTTTCTCTATAGTCTGCGATACTAGCGACTATTAGCCTTCTTTATCCCTATTATATCTACGTTAGTAGTCTCGAAAATAAGCTTGTTTATATAGATAGTATATAGTACTAGTATAAATGCTTTATAGATAGGCTAGTAAACTATGTCTTATAAGTTAGATTATAAGAATCTATATATAGTAGAGATAGGAGGCTAGGCGTATTTTACGTTCTTAGGAGATAATCGCTATCCTAGAAAAAGAATAGTAAGCTTATATAGCGTCGGTATATTATAGGCTCTTAGCGCGCCGTAATTAGCCGGCTAGCTATACGAAGCTAATACTAGGCTACTAGTCTAATAATTTGTTAATAGGTTAGGTAATAAGTTTATTAGAATAGAGGCTAGCTTACTATAGCGTTCTAGTCGATATACTATATTCCTACTTATATTCTCTATCCTCTAGAGCGCTATAGTAGATACTAGAAGGCTTCTAAGCCTCTCTCGGAGGCAGAATATAGGGCTCTCCCTATACTAGCTAATAAGTAGAAGGTAGTATATAGTAATAGTAGTTAAGCGCGTCGATATTAACGCCTACTAGTCGTTAATTAAATCTACGTTAATTTAGTAAAACAAGCCTATTTCGTTAGCTATAATTAGTTAGATAGGCCCTATTTTATTATCGTATATCTATTAGGACTAAAGAGGTTACACGTGATTAGTATGTAACTAGGCTCGAGTAAAGCTAGGGTCTTAATGCCTTAGGCAGGGCTTAGCGCTTGGCGTTGGGCTAACTAGCCTGCCTTCCTCCCTCTTCTCTTAGATCTCTATCGAATACTACTCGTACCTACTACTACCCTATCTACCTACTAATATACCCTTCTTATACAGTATTCGATCTATCCTTTAAGGGCAGCAGCTAGATAGTCCTTATTTCAAGCTTTTAGCGGTATAGCTACGAATAAGACTAATCTAACTATATTGCGCCCGAAGAACGGGACCTATACGTACTATTCTATCGAAACAACCGTACCAATTATTAAGCAAGGCCTTCTATACGGCCTATTACACTAAGTTAAGCATACTAGACCGATATCTACTAATTCCGCTATATCCGCATCTTAGGGGCTAATAATATATTATTAGTGCTACCCCTTATTATAATAGCCGGCTTATTACGAAACAACAATCGCGGCGCCGCTAGCAGCGCTAGCAACGACAATGCTAGTAGTATAGTGCCTGCTAAAGTGCCTACTAAAGTGCCTACTAGAGCACCTACTAAAGAGCCTACTACTAGGCCTACCGAAGAACCTATAATTCTAGGTAACGACCTAGAGTTGCCTATTAACGACATTCTTAACAACATTGTTAATCGACGATATAGCTAACTAGCCTTTAGCCCTCAACTATTAGGGAGACTTTAAGAAGCTACTTAAAACAGGCTTACTACCCTACGTTAAGAACAATAGCTAAAGGATAATCTCCTCGAGCTCTGTCGCCTTTAGGAAGCCCCAACAACTAAACTAATAGCGGGACCTTCTTTACTACCTATCTAAAAGAAGGACGCTAAACTTAAGGACTATACCGTGTTTAACGGATCTAGTCGAAAGTAGTATAACGACTACATTCGTAACTGTAAACTTAACTAGCGCAACGTACTAAGAGCGCTACTAGACGACTATTCCTTAGTCGTATATGCTATATAGTATATTAATAGCGACCTAAAGCGTATATAGGATAACTATTTCGACTCCCTCGACGACTAGACCGCTATTTAGTAGCAGACCTACAAAACCATTATACTAGAAACCCTTAGAAACCCTATACTAAGGCAACAACATGCTTAGGACCTATATCTTCGAGCTAAACAGAAGACTAATCAATCGGCTCGCTTATTTAAAGCCTATTTAAAGACCCTCGAGGATAACCTTCCGCCTAAGACTAATTCTATATAGATCTCGGAAATACGCCTAAAACTTAAATAGGAACTTATCCTCGAATTAGACCGTCGCCGTGTGTTCGAATAAGCTAACCTAATACGTATTTAATTTATAGTCGAAGTGGAAACAGCCGAACGAGCTGTCTAGCTCTAATAACGACTAGAATCGAGGATCCGGCTAGCTAGTACTAACCGCGGCAATCGTAGTAGCTATAGAGGAAATTAAGGTTCCTACTATAATAACAATACTAACAATAGGAACAGTAACAATGACCGTAGAAGAGGCCGTAGCCGCCGGCTATATAGAGGAGGCCGCGATAGGGGCCGTAGAAGGGGCTCGTATCCCTATAATACTAACCGCTCGACTAATAATAGTAGTAACAATAGCTACGGTAATAATCTCTCGACCGGATTGAAGTGCTTTAATTGTAATAGCACTAGCTATCTACTAGGCTAATGCGACAAACCTAAGGACTAGGCCCGAATTAACCGTGCTTCCGCTAAGTATAGGAAACATCTTTTAGCCGCTAATACTACCCTAGTCGGCTCTTTTAATTAGTCGAAAAAAGAGTAAGCGCCGTACTAACTATTAGCCTTATGCGGCGTAAGACTATCGACATTGTGCTAGCTATAATACGCTCCTACCTTATATAGGACACGAAGGGCACTAGCTATTAAACTAAGGTTATGCTAGATCTAGGAAATTCAGTTAGTGCCCTTATTAGCTATCGCCTAGCTAAGCAATTAGACCTTCGACAACTGCCGAGGACTAACCTACTAACCCTTGCTTAGTTTAATAACGCTCGGCACTTGACCTATAGGGCCTACTATATTCCTATAGCTCTAAAGGACGACCTCGGAAATGAACGCCTACTAGACTTTACTACCTACGTAGTAGATATAGACAACCTGTATAGGGGAGCTACTATTGTTATTAGCAACCCTGTTCTTAAGTACTACGCTATAGCTATAGACCTAGGCCTCTAGAAGTAGCGATTTAGAATCGCTAGGAAAGAGGATATTAAACACATTAATATTAGCGAGTACCCTAACGATATTAGGGTCCTGTTTATTAGCAACCTAATACCTGCCTTAGCTAATCCGACTACCGACCTACTCGGTAGTAATAACGATGAGCTAGTGCCCTCTAATAGCATAGATCCTAAACAACTTAAGCGCATACTAGAACCTATTCGGGAGACCTGTATTAATATATTCAAACACTATCTAGCATCGACATTGCCTATATTTAAAGAGACGGATTATAAGATTGATATTATAGAGGGCAAGGAGGTTCCTTTTAGCCCCCTCTATAACCTTAGTAAACGAGAGCTTGCTATACTGCGTAAGTATCTAGAGGAAAACCTAGCTAATAGTCGAATTTAATACAGCAACAGCCCTACTAGTGTACCTATCCTATTCGTACTAAAGAAGGATAGCGGCCTGCGTTTATATATTAATTATAGAGGGCTTAATGCTGTTACTATTAAAGACCGCTGTCTACTTCTACTTATTAACGAGACTCTCGATCGCCTTTCTAGTGCCTACTACTATACTATATTAGACATTAAGGACGCCTATTACCGCATCCGTATTCGTAAGGGCGATAAATAGAAGATAGCCTTTCGCACTCGCTATAGCTATTTCGAGTACTTAGTTATGCTATTTAGTCTAGCAAACGCCCCTATAACATTCTAGTCCTATATTAATCGGGCCCTTTCGGGTCTATTAGACTACCTCTATATAGTTTACCTAGATAACATCCTAGTTTATATATACTCCCCTAATATTACGGAGCACTAGGCTATAGTCCGTAAGGTACTCGATCGCCTACGAGCCTATAGCTTATATTGCAAACCTTCTAAATGCACCTTTACTACTAAAGAGGTGTCCTTTCTTAGCTTCCTCGTATCGACTAAGGGTGTTAAGGCTAATCCTAACTAGATTAAGACTATTACTAAGTAGCTAATACCTACTAGTATTAAAGAGCTTCAATTATTCCTCGGTTTTGCTAACTTCTACCGCCGGTTTATTAAGGGCTATTCGAGGCATGTAATGCCCCTAACTAAGCTTACTAAAACTAAGGCCAACCCGACTAGGGAATTCAAATAGACTAACAAGGTACAAGCCGCTTTTAACGGTCTAAAGCGACGCTTTACTAAAGTCCCCTTATTATACTATTTCGTACTAAACAAGTAGATCCGAATTGAGACTAACGCTTTATAGTTCGCTATATCGGCTATTATGTCCTAGCAATTAGATAATAACTATTACTAGCACCCGATTGCCTTCTTCTCGCGGAAGATAATTAATACTAAGCGTCGCTACGAGACCTACGAGTAAGAGCTCCTAGCTATTATCGAGGCCTTTAAGCACTAGAGGCACTACCTCGATAGGGCTTAATATATAATACAGGTCTATACGGACTATAACAACCTCCGTAGTATTACTAAGGTTACTAGAGTTATAGGTCGATAGGCAAGATAGGCCGTCTACCTCGCTAGGTTTGATTTTAATATATTATACTGGCTAGGCGTAAGTAACCCTGCCGATAGCCTATCGAGGCGACCTAATTACGATAGCGAGACCTAATACATCAATTCTTTGTTTCTAACCCTGCAGCATAAGATTGCTATAGCCCGTATTGTTAATAAGCACGCGTAGGATAAGCGGCTTACCGGACTCCGCGACGGCTTAAAGCATATTAATACTCTTGCTATATTAATAGTGCGTATTAAGGCAAGAGCTAAGGACACAGATAGGAGAAGTTATAATAACTCCCTAGTCGATATCGCTATATATAGTAATAGCGATTAAAGCACTAATGCAGTTAATCCGGCTACTAGTGCTATTAGATGTATATAATGCGTACCTCGTTCGATAGCGAGGGTGCTATTAAATAACCTTACAAATAGGGATAGTTAATCGTTTATAGATAAGCTATTACGTGCTTAGTAGAGGGACGCCTTTACTATCGAGCGTATTAATAAGCTTGTAAGTAGACGGGCGACTCGATCTAGTAAGAGTAATAACAATTAGTCGATCGACGATAAAGGTTACTTAAAGTTTAAGGGCAGATACTATGTCCCCGCTAAACAATCGATTAGACAAGAGCTTTTAAAGAGGCACTATAATAGTAAACTCGCTAGTTACTATAGCATAGAGAGGTCGTACGAGTTACTATCGCGTATATACTACTAGCTAAATAGTAAGCGGTATATAAAGGAGTATATATAGACCTGTATAGTATACTAGCGAGTTAAAGCACCGAAGTACTTACCGTTCGGCGAGTTGTCTTCGCTCCCTATTCCGAAGAAGCTATTTGCTAAGCTAACAATAGACTTTATTATAGGCCTTCTACCTACTAGGCGTAGGGGTAGCAAGGACGTGTATAATGCTATCCTTGTTATAGTAGATCGATTTACTAAAGGCGCTCGATACATCCCGGCGCGCAAGGATTAGACTGCTATTAATATAGTAGAGGCGCTATAGACTAACATCTTCTGCACCTATTAGGGAACCCCTAAGGGGATAGTCTCCGATAGGGGTACGACATTCATATCGCACTATTAGAGCGAAATATGCCTATAGCTAAGACTAAAGCATCGGCTATTAACAGCCTTCTATCTATAGACTAACGGTTAAACAGAGAGGCAGAATGCTGCCCTATAGCAGTACCTACGCAGTTACATTAATAAGAACCCCGAGGACTAGGTCAACCTCCTATAACTAGCTAAATTCGTGTATAATAACAGTGTCTACTTATCTACTAAGGTCTCCCCTTATTTTGCTATAATAGGCTAGAACGCTGCCTTACTATAAGACCTATTTACCTCGCTCGAGGCCGAGCGTAAGGAAAGGGAAGCGTGTTAAGTACCAATACCTAAGACACTAGCGGCTATTAAGAGGGTTCAAAAGATGCGAGAGATTTACGCTAAGATAGCTAATAAACTAGCAAAGGCCTAGGCCTATTAGAAGGCCTATTACGACAAACATTACACACCGATAACCGTTAAGCAAGGCGATATAGTTATACTAAGCACTAAGAACCTCCGCATCCGCAAGCACCTATTACCTAACGGTAAAACAAGGCCTAAGCTCGCACTAAGATACATTAGTCTATTCCGTATTCGAGAAGTTAAGGGCTCCTCCGTATAGGCCTATTAGTTATAGCTTCCTCCTTATTATACTATCTATAATACCTTCTATATATCCCTCCTTAAGCTATATTACCTACGCGAGGGGGATCAAGCCCCTACTAAACACGAAGATATACTAGCGGATAGTAAAGAGCTATAGTCTATAGAACGTATCCTATAGTACCGGACTAGGAAAGGCAAGAAGGAGTACCTATTAAGATAGCAAGGCTATTTACCTAAATAGGACTCGTAGGAAGCTAAAGCCTCTTTTAAAGACATAACTGAGTTATTAGATAAGTATTAGACTAGTGTAAAGAACAAGAAGAAGGCTAAGGGCCTATAATGTCGCCTAGGAACAATGCTACCCCCGGGGTACTATTAGCTAACTAATTAGAGACAAGCAATTGTTAGCAATAAAGGATAATAAGACTATACTAGGCGCGCTACGACGCGTTAATTAATTAATCGTATACTCTTTTAAGGACTCTACCTCTTTACTAACGCGCCCTATAGGTCCCCCTCTTATTCCTTTATTCTATCGAGGCCTCGAGGCCTAGGCGATCGGCGAGGACGGCGTCGCGCTTGTAACGGCGCGGCCGGCGCGGCTATATTAGTAACGGTATTGCGGAGTGTATTACTATTTAAGAAAGGAAGGATATAGCTATATTAGTAACGGTGTTGCCGAGTTGTTATTAGTTAAAGAAGGAAATTGGAAGAAGGTAAAGTTAGCGCTAAGACGACTAGCGCCGCTACTATTAATATTACTTGCTATTATTACTACGCTATAGATATAACCTTACCTGCACTACGAGCCTAAGGCACCTTTAATTAAAACTTTAATCAAAACTTTAAGGCTAAGTCAAACTATTAAGGCTTAAAAGGATTAAGTAGCTTAATAGACTAACTAACTAAGGGCAAAACTATAGAGCTAAGCTAGCCGGGGTCGATCTTGCGGACAATAGGTTACTCCTCGATCTATCTAACCCTTTAAGCGAGGCGAACCTCTACTACTGCACTTATAATAGCCTTTACCTATAGAAACTAGAAGAACTGAGTTTTTTGAAAAGATATAATTAGTTAATACTTAAAGGCTGCTAAACCTAACTAATTTAGGCTAGCGAAACTACGAACAATAAGAACAATAACCCTCGGAAGCGGACAAACCCTCGGAAGCGGATATTGCTAGGTCTTTTAAAAGTAGACGTAAAGAACTCGATACGATATCACTTAGAACGGAGGCAGTGCTGCAATACCTCGTACGTCTACCTATTATAGTAGGGAAGACGCGCTCGTATTATAATTAGTCGAAGGCCTTCAATTCTTGTAGATATATATTACTTTATAGTTTATTGTATATAGAGATAGCGTAGTTAGAGTTGTATATTGTATTGTTTAGAGGTAAGGTTTGATATAGTTATATAATTAGGTAGTTAAGTGTTTAATTTAGCGCGGACTAAGAAGCTTACTAGACCTACTAAGTTAGTAGCGATAGAGGTTAAGAATAGAACATAGACCGGCTACGAGGGCGCGGCCTTTAGAAGGGAAGCGTATATTAGGACTAAAGAGGTTATACGTAATTAGTATATAACTAGGCTCGAGTGAAGCTAGGGTCTTAATACCTTAGGTAGGGCTTAGCGCTTAGCGTTAGGCTAACTAGCCTGCCTTCCTCCCTCTCCTCTTAGATCTCTATCGAATACTACTCGTACCTACTACTACCCTATCTACCTACTAATATACCCTTCTTACAATATCTATTTATTAAAATAGCGTAATTTAGTTAGTTTTAGATATTATTTAGTTATAGAAGGTAGTATTTAGTTAAAGGTACGTCCGTATACTATATAGGCTAGGTTATTAAGCCGCCTACTAGGGCTATAGAAGCTAATATAGTAGTATACCTAAATATACTAATAATTACGTTAGAGTAATAATAGTAATATTCTTTACTTCGAGATCGATTAATCTACTATCTAAAGATAGTATAATATTATAGTATTGCCCTTCTATATACTATAGAAGACATTAGCTCGAATCTACTAGTATATAGTATACTAAGGCAACCTACTTTCCGAGTAGCTAGTAGAGTTTAGCCTATATACGATAGTAAGCGTATTATAGTATACTAAGCATACTAAGCGTATAGAGGGCGGATTTGGCAAAAGAGGGCTGTCTTAGTACAATACTGTAAGAGCCGCTTTTTCGTCAAATACCAAATGGAATACTAATCAAATAGGCGCTATTTGGTCAAAGTGGTACGTTACTGTAACGAAACGTCGCCAACATCGACAAGGACACTGCGCCAAATCGACCTCATACAATAATGCCTCCAAGTCCACTGGCAGATTCCCATTCATGAGTCAACTTGATCAAAACTCGGCTGTCCGTTCAGTCTACCAATTAAGTAAGGCTGGTCGGCGCATGACAAGGGGCTTCTCGCATCAATGCCCCTTCATTCGGTGTGAACAACGGGCGCTTCGAGATTTTGGGCACCACACAGAATACTGCGCCAAGCAGAGCCACGAAACCGCAAGTGTCCAGAACCTCCTGAAAAAGGCAAGGTCAATATTGCTCTGCCAAGAGCTGTTCCGCCACCAGTGCAACCAGCTCGGCTGACCATTTCCACGAATGACTCTTCTTTGCAAACGCTTCTCCCTCTCACCTTGCCATGCCACAGATCGACATGCGGTAGCGTCTGTATCTTCCACAGCTCCAAATGTCGGGCTCCAAGACCCGCTTCTTCAATTCACTGTTCAACAAATTTCTGCCTCCGGACTTCGAGCGGCAGCAGTATCCGCCCTACCATCCCGGCGAACCTCACTTCGCTGTTCCGCAATATGCAAGTCCACAGTACAATCCCGAGCAGTACCTGAATGGTCAGACGGCCCAGCATACAGGCGCGACGGCGAATGACTATGCTCGTCAACACAACGGCAACTCATTCCAGAGCGGAACACACGCCAGCGACCACGCTCATCTCTACAACAATGCCGTGCACAATGGTCACTACAGCCCTTGAGCGGAATGCCCAGAAGTGGACTGATCTGTATGCAGCGAATACGAATACTTACAATCTATATGTCTCCGAAGCCTTTGCGGCCGTTCGCGAGCAGCACACGAGCAGTGCGCCGCCGACGGCAGACACAACATCATCACAGAGTCGCGTGCCACCAGAGCTTCCTCGGCGGCAAGATGGAGCCGCGAGCGAGCCACCTCCTCAAGTCAACGTCCATGACTGGTCCAAGGTAGTGCATCTTGCATGCTGCGACAATTGTGGCAAGATCCCCCTACGAGGAACTCGCTGGCGATGCCTTTCTTGCCGCGACCACGATGTATGCAACGAATGCAAGAATAACGGAGGCGACGAAGGACACAACTTTCGCAGTCTCCCCTCAGCAGCGAATCCTCCTTTGCAGTTGGCATCTCTGGGCGACGCTGCAGCAAGCGGCAGTCAATATGGTGTAATATCTCAACTAGTCCGTTCCCTTCCATCATTTTTTGCACCAAGCCCGGACACTGACAAGACGTGATCAGGTCCCAGGCTGTATGGTCGAGCTGTGCGAAACTCCTCGACTCGATCCTCTGGTGCGAGCTGCCAGAGGCGGACATTTCAATGTTTGTAAGGAGTTAATGGAGAGACTGGGCTTGGTATACCCATCCCAATGCATTTCCGCCGCGATCAATGCCGCACGCACATCTCCTGGTCTCATGGGTCCGCTCTTGGCACAGTACCTTGAGAGCCAAGCCACGGTCATTGAGCAGCAGAGGCAGCAGCAGGGCGTTCCTGCTTTTGGCGCTTTTCGCATGTGAGATGGACGAGAATCGATTTCACACTTCTAGATTATTCAGAAGCTGCGAGATCTCTCGCTACGAATTTACACGGGTAGATGTGCGAGCATTGTACCGAAAGACACAGAATCAATTTTCCTAAATTTCCCGAAAAATATCTTCAACAATCCTTTCGACCCATATGCACGCGAAACCACCCTGGCATAAGGTAGCCGAAAATTCTCACTCCTCTATCACTTTCCCTTCTCACACCAGCTGACCATTGATCTTCTTCAAGAATGAAAACAGACAGACGTGCCTTCACACGACACCTCTGAGCTCTGCATGCCAACTCACAAGCCCCAACATTTTTCTACGTGAAGCCGAACCTTTTCTCCACCCTTTCATTCATCAGCTCCTCTCGAGTCTACCGCACACAAATATCAGCTATCTCACCTCACCTAACTTCACTTGCAAATTCCACCTCAAAAACGTGTGCGTCTCCTTGCGAGTGCTCGTTCCTGCTCGCATCAACTGACGCCGCGCCCGCTGAAGGCACCTATTTGAACCAGGCAGGTCCGTCCTGATCTCCGAATGCTCTTCGGCCTCCCGACCATACGCTTCCTACCAGCGCCTACCCGTGAATTTGAAACCACTGATGGTTGAAAAAAAAATTGTGCGAGAGTACGTACCTTCGTGCTAAAGACCTCGATCTTAGGTGTCGCTGACGAGATTGCTGGAACTCGTCACCGACAACTTGTTAGCTATGCACAGGGGTAACATATAGCGAGGGGAGGGGAGTCAGCTTCGAGTGCGTGAGGTGAGTACACTCGATACCGGAGAAGTGCTCTCAAATAAAGCCGACGAGGAGATATGATCACTTCAGCATCTCAGAGCGCACGGATTCACAAGACACAGTGATCAGCACACCAAGCTAAACATCTCCAACTTATTTCCCCTCGAATCTTTCTTTCTTTCATTCAAATCATTACATCCTCCCTCCTCCCCCAATCCATGGGTATCTGATGATGCACGCAATTGTAGCCCGCAGATGAGGCGGCGGCGGCGACTGGGATCGCCATTCGAACTCCTATTCGCCATCGCTATGCACAACAAAAATTAATCAAACTTCGCAAAAAGTCGAAAGCTCATTTATCTTTGTGGCTCTTGCCGAAGCCGAAATGATGCTTCTTTTTCTCTTTCTTCTCGGGATCCTTTGTCAGCTTCGCCGGCGAACTGTTGCCGTTCGCTCTCCCATTAAGGTTCATCGCGTTCATGTGCGCGACCGGAGGCGGTGGCGCTCTTTGCGCTTGCAGCGTGGGTGCTGAGACAGGTGCAGGTCGAGGCTTGGCTTGCTCATCGGGTTCGAATAAATGTCGCGGCGCCTGTGGTTTGGGCATGTCCATTGGTATGTTCAGCCGCCGCTTGTCCGTAGTCAGGTCTCCCAGCTGCCGTGTGAACAATGAAGGGGTCTGCATGTGTGATGTGACCAGGAAGACTTCCCGGTTAATGTTGCGTCCAGTGGTGTAGCAGGCCCTGGCTTCAGAGTATGTAGCGCCACCAGCCATGAACACAACGACCCGTTGCCTGTTCTCGTTGCTGGTATTTGCTCTCGTCTTGGCCCACGTGGGCTTGGCGCGCAGGGAAGCGACAGCCTGCTGTTGCGCCATACCGTCATTCATCTCGAGAGGCGGCTTCGTGTACGGAAAAGTGTTGGCATCCAGCGTATTGGCCGAATGAGCTTCGAGGAGATTTTGCAAGACTGTTTCGTATCTGCTAAGGGCATATTCTTCCATCGTATAGCCCGGCGGAGGCTTTTTGGGAAAGAGTGGCTGAGGTATGGGCCGCGAATCCTTGATGTTGCGCTCCACACGTGCGCCGACCAGGTCTAGATTGCGTATGATCGTGCCGTCCAGCTGCGGTGCTAGCTGTGCATGATACATCAGCTTCTCGAGGTCAGAAGGTGGCATGCCGTCTCGGAAGAGCGTGTAGAGCATGAGAAGTCGCAGTCGATCGGGAGGCGTGATGCCGTCTTCGTCCAACATGGCAACAACTTGGTTGGCCACGCCTTTCGGTTTCTTATACTCCTCATCAAGACCAGTGGCAAGTATCTGCTCCACGGTGGCAAGATCTGGCAGCTTGAACTTCTGGAATCGATTCATAGCTTCTTGCGCCATACCCAAGTTGAGTGCCCATGCTTCTTTCTGCTCTTGGAACTGAGGCAGCCCAGCCATCATGTCCTTGATCGTATTCAAACTCACGCCTTCGCTATCCTTCTTGGTGAAGTTTGCGTTCTCTGACGTGAACTTCCTGAAGTCTGCTGTGATTTTATCGATGACATCCTTCATATGCCTGTGCCTGTGTTCGACCCAAATCTTATCTTTGTCGCTGATCTCGACGTCTTTCTCTTCCTGATCCGGTTGGCCTTCGTTCACAATGGTTCGGTAGGTGACCTTGTCGCCTTCCTTGATCGGCAACAGATCGTGAGCCATGGCTTGGTATGTGAATTCGTGCACGAGCGGAGCAAATAGGTCCATAGATCGGTCAACGATGTACAAAGCTCCACGCGGTCTGGCTGTCTGGGGTGGAAAGTCGTCATGGAATTTGGCGTACAAATCAAGCTCATCCTGCACGAATCTAGCGAGATGGGAGCACAATATGCTTGCCTCATGGGTGGGTGTTTGTGGTCGGTAGTAGCGGATGGTTGGGTATTCGCCGAGTGAGACACAAACTCCCACAATCTGTTCTATGCTCAGTTGAAGCTCCCAGTGCAGCGTGGAGTTCTGCTCACCTTCTGCGCCAGGTCCTCAAGATGCTGCCTGACCAAATTGTTGCAGGCAGGGTGAAACAGCACCGGGAAGCTCCATGGGTCTCTGAAGGTAACGAGGTGGGACTCGCGGGGATAGAACTCGACGTTGAGCACTTTGAAGAGTGCAATCTGTTCTCGCGCAATACTCGACTTGTCGATTCTGTCTCTCAAGGTGGGATGTAATACTGCGTTCTCTCAGCGTCCTCTTTCGCGATCTCGCGGGGATGTACTCACAACTCGTCCACACCAAATGTGCCTTTCTGTACTTCCTCTTGTCGAAGTCTGCCATGACACAGTCGACGATATGTGGCTGCGGCGTGAGGAGGTATATGGCATCGACATCGCGGTTCGTGGGCCGGCGGTCGGTGATGACTTCGATGTCTGGACAGGGTCAGAAAGGGCAGTGGTGGAGAGTAAGATGGCTGGCGCATACTGGTGACATTCTCGTTGAGGATTTGGTCTTGGTCGATTACATTGCTTATGAGCTTCTGGGAGTCTGGGTCGACAACCAACACTTTCCACTGCGCGTAGCTTGGTTAGGCTGCGAGGACAGCGGGAGGAGAGTCGAACATACGTCGCCGCGTGTGATCTGCCGTATTGTGCCCAAGATGACTGCTTCGGGATTAGCACACGTATATACAAGGCGACTGCGAGCAATGCAATGCCTTACTGTCGCGCTGGGCATCTATGATTGAGAGCGACATGGTGTGTGTAGGCGCTGGCGTAGGCGTAGGCGTAGGCGTAGGCGTAGGCGTAGGCGTAGGCGTAGGCGTTGGCGTTGGCGTCGGCGCTCAAGGTCTGGCGGCTTTGGGGGGCGCATCCAGAGGACTATAGCAATTGTTGCATGCGACTAAGAAGAGAACGGAAGACAACAGTGTAAGCAAAGGATATCAGTGCCTCGTGGTGGCTGATCCGATTCCCATATGGCACGCGAGCCGCTATGGACGCCCGTATAAAATGTGTCCCGCAAAAGTTCGCGATTTCACAGGCATCACCGCATCATCCACTCCCATAGACACAGTTGAGTGCAATGCGCGCCTCGCCGCAGAATGCCAATACCTGCCTCACATGTGCCCTTCGCATGCGATTACGCCTTCTCCAGCAACAGCGATCTCGATATGCAACCACAGCGGCGAGCCACGCGAAAGTGCACGATGAGCAGGCCTTTCGATATGCGCATAGCGCTAAAAACATAGTACGATACCATGGTGCCCACGGTGGGCGAGAAAATGTTTTGCCAAGGAAAATCGTCGATAGCGAAGGCCTCGTCCGAAAGTTCTTATCCGGAAAACACCTGCATGAACAACTTTCGTATGGCGCGTCAGAAGGCGGTCGCGAATCGAGAAGATTTGACGATCGGTCCAAAGGACGTAATCGCGAAGACGCTTTCGAAGATGCGCTTCAGCAGAAGCTCGCGAAAGTGAAGGCAGAGGTCGAGGATGCGCCTGTGCTCGACCAGGTGGCCAAGGAGAGGGCCGAGTGGGATGGCGAGACCAAAAGTCAGAGCTTCAGCAGACTATGGCGTCAGTTCTCGCAGAAAATCACAAGGGGCAGTCCAGATGAGAAGGTGCCGTGGCATGGTGCAGAGCCTCAAGGCGACCAAGCCATATGGAATGACCTATTCAACGTCTTCCGTGAGAAGGGTCCCAATGGCCTTGAAGATCGAATCAAGTACCACTTCTACGAGCAGGTCACGGGCTCGAGATTTACTGCATCGGACATCAGGAATCAGAAGGACATTGCAGATCTGAGATATCCCTCCGAGTGGTTTCCTGCCACAAGAGCTGTGCAACGAACGATACATCTTCATGTTGGTCCCACCAACTCCGGCAAAACATATCACGCATTGCAAAGATTGGAGCAGGCAGAAAGTGGCGTGTATGCCGGCCCTCTGCGACTGCTTGCCCACGAGGTCTATGCCAGGCTCAATGCCAAGGGCAGGCAATGTGCCCTAATCACTGGCGAGGAGAGGCGAGCACCAACTGACACGCCAGACGCCTCATCTTTCGATATGACTGCTTGCACCGTCGAGATGACGCCGCTGAACTGTTGCATGGATGTCGCGGTCATTGACGAGATTCAAATGATCGGAAACTCCCACCGTGGCTGGGCCTGGACGCAAGCTTTGTTGGGCGTCATGGCGAAAGAAGTCCATCTCTGTGGTGAGGAGAGAACAGTGCCTCTGATCAAAGAGATATGTGCAAGTGTGGGCGATCCGCTTGAAATCCACCGATATGAGCGATTGTCCCCTCTCCAAATGTCCGACAAGTCCCTTGACGGGAAGCTCAAAGAATTACGAAAAGGCGACTGCGTCATCTCCTTCTCTGTCATGGGCATACACGCCTTGCGAAAGCAGATCGAGAAGTCGACTGGACGTAAGGTGGCAACTGTCTACGGCTCACTACCTCCAGAAACTCGCGCACAGCAAGCTCGCCTGTTCAACGACCCAAACAACGACTATGACTTCCTCGTTGCTTCCGACGCCGTAGGTATGGGTCTCAACCTTGCCATCAAGCGAATCGTGTTCGAGTCATCATCAAAATTCAACGGCTACCAGCGAGAAACTCTTAGTATAGCAGACATCAAGCAGATCGGAGGACGAGCTGGTCGCTTCAGAACTTCAGCACAGGCAGCCGAAGCTCCAGCTTCAGAAGCAGATTTGGCCGCCGCAAAAGGGGAGCCGAGACCGGATCAAGAAATGCTAGATGCTGATGACACCCCCGAGAACGTTGGTCTTGTAACGACGCTCGAACGCTTCGACTTTCCAATAATCCGCACTGCTATGGGCTCCGAGCCTGAACCAATCAAATCTGCCGGCATTTTCCCTCCTGCACCAGTGCTAGAGCGCTTCGCCGGTTATTTCCCACCCGGCACACCTTTCTCATACATCCTCGCACGATTGCACGAGCTAAGTCAAATGCACCCACGCTTCCATCTTTGCGGATTGAAGGACCAAGTCTGGATCGCCGACCTGATCGAGGGTATCGAGGGCCTCTCGATCGCAGACAAGAACATTTTGACATCCTGTCCTGCCAACAAGGGCGACGCCGATATGTGGATCAAGCTGATGCCCGATATGGCACGCTGCATCGCGAATCAGAGTGGCGGAGACCTTGCCGACCTTGAAAACCTTCCTCTTGAAGTTCTAGAAACCGAAGTGACAGGTACGAGAGAGTATCTTCGAGCTCTGGAACAGCTGCACAAGGGTATCGTAGTGTATTTGTGGCTCAGTTATCGATTTGCTGGCGTCTTCAACACCAGAGCGCTGGCTTTTCATGTCAAGAAGCTGGTCGAGGATAAGATTGAGAAGACTCTGAGCCAGTTCAGCTTCTCACAAGCACAACGTCGCTTGCTCGCTTCTAGGCGTGAAAAACAAATGCTCGACTTTCTCATGCAGGCTACAGATGAGAGTGTCGCAAAACATGGTAGTCAGACGGAACAGCGTGAAGTTGAGGCTGGCGCCGTAACAGGCGACGTCGAGGAAAAGAATGAAGTGCGTATGGAGGACTTTGACACGGCTCACCCCGAACATGAGTACAATATCGACGAAATTGGATCACAGCTCGAAGGCAGAGAGACTCAATCCCACGACAATTCTGATCTTGCGAAACAGACAAGTCAGATCGCGGGCGGCGATCACTTTGCTGGCGAAGAAATTGACTTGGAAGAACCAGATCTTGAGCCTGAAGGTCTTGACACGGATGCCAAGACTCCTTCGCAAGAGGCTGAAGAGGAGTCTGATGGCGAGCAGCAGGCGCCGAAGGAGGTGGCTTCTGGGAACTTGTAACGATGTAGAGATTGTATATATAGATGGTGCAGGAGTCGATCAGAACTTCCACCTGCGATAATGTAGCACTATCCACCCTCCAGCCGCCTGGGACAGACTGTCGATACCTCATGGCATGGAAAGGTATGAAAGCTTTACATTCAGTCTTTGAAGTAGCTGGAAACTTCCCGAGTGAGAACGGGTAAGGAAGTGTACTTGGAGTTAAGACGAAGTACGAAGTACGAAGGACTTTGAGGTCGATGCTACCAGAATTCTAGTTCCCAAGACGATGTCGCGCAGAGAACCGAATCCCACAATTGCCAATCAAATCATGCTCCCTAGAATCCTAACCCCAAGGACCGCGACCCTCCACCACCGGCAACGCATCTGTTATCGACTCAAAGCATCCCTAAAAATCTCTCCCTCCTCCCTCCTCCCTCCTCCCCCCTCCTATCCTCTATACCCAAACCTCTACAAAACTATCTTCCTCTCTCTAACTCGCCCTTATAATCTTTAAGTTTATACTTCCCTCTTCGAATTTAGTAATAACTCCCTCCCCTTCTATAATAAAAAAAACAGCGCGGAATTCGAATAACTAACTCGTAAATAAAGAATTTTACTCCGCGTATAGTATCGAACTAGAGTTCTTTTTTTCTAATATAGCTAAAGGAGAAGTTTAGAGATTTTTATCTTATAGCAAGTATTATAAATAGGTAGATTTATAAATTTTTAGAAGGATAGAGAGGAAGAGGAGGAGGATCTAGAGGGATTTTTTTCCCTAATTAGGATATAGAGAGGCAGAGAGGAAGGAAGATTAATAAATTAATTTAAGGAGGTCGAAAGAAGGGGTTAGAAGAGGGGGGGGTTTTAAACGGTAGGCGGTTAGAGTTTACTAGTAAGTTAGAATTAACTACTACTAGTACGATACTTTACGTATAAGGTACCTAGTAGAGATTTGTAGGTAGTTCTAGAAGTAGTAAGAGTTGTTTGTTCTAGACAGTATATTAAACCGCATCTATATATCTATATATCTCCTATAGCAATTACCTAGCTATTTAAATACAGACTAGATACCCTCTCTAGCAATTAAGTGTCTTTTATACTTTTATACTTCTCTCTCCGTTCTACCAATTCACAAGTCTTGTATCTTTTCTAGACAAACTAAAGAAAAAAGAAATACTACTATAGACGCCTACCTACCTATATCCTTGCCTACCCGCTCGCACCTACTAAGCAACGCAAAGCACGTTCTCTCTCCGTTCTGCTACAAGGGTTTGCTAGGGGGTGTTTGTTGGGAAAATTGGTGGTGTAAGATGACGAAATCGTAGAGCGCAAGATGGACTCGAGATGGTCCGTGCCCGCTAGCACATGCAAATCAAGGCAAATGCATCGACTACTTTAGCGTTCTTACAATCCACCGCGCATCAACTTCTTCAGAACTTGATGATACTGTCATGCAAGACAGCTGCATGTCCGCGATGGCCAACGACACCAAATCGACGAGCGCCCGCCTCGCAAATATATTCGAGCTGCTCGAGCACATCTTACTCGACCTCGTCTCAATTCCAGAAAAGCCAGCAAAAAACTCCAGCGCTGCCCGACAAGCGATTCGCAACGACCGGGCTGATGACATCGGAACGCTCCTATCATGCTAACGAGTCAACAAGACCTTCCAAAGCACAATCGCCAACTCGCCAAAACTTCGCCAAGCTCTCTTCTCCGAGCCACCAATGCCTTGGCACATCTCAAATAAGTTGCAAAGCAATGCAATCCTGCTTTCCGACTCCTGGCGAGTCTCCAAAGACATCGTCATCGATGTCAAGGTCGAATGGCGGATGAGCAAGAAGGGGGAACTGCCCAAGGTCACTGTCTCGATGGAACCGAAGTACAAGCCCGGCAAGACTGCTTCTCGGCACTACTCGTGGCGCAACATGTATCCCTACAGCACAGAGTATCGCTTGGATATCATTTCACTGCGCATGACGGATAGCGGGGATTGCATCTTCGGCTGTGGGAAGTTCGTACCAGATCATGAGTCTAGTCTGACTGCTGGCGAAATTTGGGAGCAAATCATCGGTGAGCGCACATATCGTCCGATGTTCCGAGAGTACGAGGCGGAGCTTCTTCTTACCAAGGGAAATAGAGCGGCTATGGTGCGCTGGGTATGGTAGCATCGAGGCGGACTTCTCTGGAGTATGATTCGTTGAGATGGTCTAAATCATAAGAGGCGGAGATTCTTCTTACCAAGGGAAATATAGCGACTCTGATGGCCCGGTGGGGATGGTAGCAGCGAGGCGGACTTCTCTGGAGCATGATTAGCCCAGACGATCCACATCATACCGGCTGTACTTTGCTTTGGACGTGATCCATTGGCGTTTGAGATTGAGGGATGAGCGGAGACTCCGGTGCGTTGTGTGCTTTAGCATTAGTTGCCACCAGAATGGGTCGTGGTGGGAGGCAACTTCATCTGTACCAAAATGCAGATCGGAAGTCGTCCGAGCTTCGACGCCAAGCCGCAGCGACCGCACGTCTTCTCTTGCTCTATCAATGCAGCCGCTCGGAGATCTCAACGAGGCTTTGAAGCACATTGAACACGATTGATAAGCATACACGAGAGAGAGAGAGAGAAGGTACGATTTGATGAGTTTGATTTGCAAGCACATTGAGTTTGATTAAAAATTACCAGAGGCCACCTGCGAGAGCACCCAAACACCACCACCGAAATTACAAAGATGTCAACTAAATGCCACCGCGAAGCCTGAACTGCCCACCACTGAATGCCACCACCACCACCAATCAATATCGCAATGAACCCAAGAGCCAGCGAGCAGCGAGAGCATGAATGTCATACCAAACCGTCGGTCGTGAGTGATGAAGTTGCTGCCGTTGCTGACGGATGAAACCCCTGCGCCGCATATTACGCCAAGACACAGCGGAAACAGAGGACTTTGCCGCGCTGAAGACCGAACTGCTTTTGACCTGACTGAGTATACTCAGCGCCCAGCAAGTTGGCTCAGTGGGAGGTGGACGTCGCAGACGGTGAGTTGCAAGTAGCGCGGTCTCCGTAAATGGCAGTGCAGTTGCGTGGGTATATACCCACGTTCTGACGCCCAGAGATTGACCCGGCCCTAAAGCATACCCACCCGCACCAGACGGTTGAGTGAACAACCCGCGAACCACACCCTTCGCTAAGCAGAGGTCGTGAATCTTGTGTCATATCCTTCTTATACTCATGCCCATTGCCCTCCGCCCCAACACGCTTTCATGCCTTTGCTCGCTGCTCGCTGGGTATCACTATCTGCTGCCATATCTCTGCCTCTCTTGCCACCTCGGTGCCTCTCGATGCCTGTACGCCTGTCTGTGCTGCTGTTGTCGGTTCGTGGAGTCGAAGGATGAAGTCGTAGGATTTCGGGTTTCGGAGTTGTGGTGGCGAATTTGCTGATTTTCGGATTTGGTGAGTTTTTGGATTTGGTGGGAAGTCGATTTTGGTGAAGTCGTCGGTTTCGGTGGGAAGGGGCGTTTGGTGAAGATGTCGCGGTTGGCGCAATGTCGCGTCTGAGGCGGTGACTGCGGCGGCGCGAGTCGCTGTGCGATCGACTGCCAGTGTTAGCACCACCGCGTGACGGCGAGGGAAGCCAGCAAACCAATGATGTTGGTGCCGCGCGCTCAGATCTGTACGATGTCAGTGGCAGAAGCAGGTAAGAGTGGGGAAACGCTTACTTGATGTGATGCTGAATGTTGGTGAGGTGGCGAGGTGGTGAGGTTGGTGAGGTAGTGAGGTGGTGAGTTTGATAAGAGCCTGCAAGTGGTCAGTAAGAAGGCGCCGCTAAAGGTGGCGGCGGTGGTGAGTGACATACCTTGACTGGTTGATGGCTGTTGATGTTAATAATAAAGGAAGGTGGATGATGGATGATGGTTGATAGTGGAAGAGAGTGTTGAAGATAAGAGTTGGTTGATGATGTTGGTTGCAAGTGGAGGAAAGAAGTGTAGGTTGAAAGTAGAAGAAATGGAAATATTTATAGGTGGAGGGTCAGGTCTGCAATCACAACTGAGAGCTTCTGCGTTCAATTGAGCACGCTAACTGAGGCAACGAAGTGAAATAGAGTTAGCTTTTGCATCAAAATGAGCAGGAGCAGACGTCAGCCAGAGCGAGGATGGCTGCTGATTGGAAGACGGAGGTGAGGCGGAGATTGACCGGCATATGACTCGAAAGCGAGTCAATTCGAAGTGACAGTAGCGGTGAGCATTGACGGAGGGTAGGACCGACGCCGCGAGGAGGAGGAGGGGGAGGAGGAGGAGGAGCAGAAAGGGGGGTCGTCGACCGTAGAGGTGGAGAGGAGCGGTATGACCAGCGGCGAGAGGTATTCCATGTCGTGTGCTGTAGAGCCCAGCATACAGCTGGAACTCGACGCGATATCGTGATCGTGCGTAGTTGAAGATCCTCTCGTGCAAGCAATCGTTGTAGCACGGTCTCGTTGCCTCCAATATCACAGCTCTTCCCCCCTTCGCCTTCCAATGGTCCTTTCACCGCACACGAATTGCCGGGCCAAGGAGATACGAAGCTCTGACGCTCGCGTACTTACTCTACGGTCTGAACAGCACGATGTTCGCGATAGTTGGTCTTCATGATGTCCTGTCTGGGTGCGTTCACAAAGCCCGTCCTTCTACGCGGTACCAGCAGGAGATTCTTCAAGATCGTGGCGCCTCGTCTTTGATCAGGACGACAAGTGTGTTCTTTCAGTCGCTCACTACATCTAGGGACCTCTCTACAGTCTCTATGCCATATCACCGCGCGACCAAGGTCTAATTTTCGCTTTTATGCGTCCGGCTCTTTACTGGATGAATTCTGCCTCTCAACGCTCACGGACGACATGTCTGTCTTGCGAGAGACCATGAAAGACAGCCTAGATCCTCATATGAGTATGAGCCCGAGCTCAACGTGCTTCCCTCTGCATGGACAGCTGAAGGTCGATCGATGGGCCGGGGAACGGGCGAGGCTCTACTGCGGCGGCTTGGTCGGGGCCAAAATGTTCTTCCCACGCTTCTCAGGCATTCCAGGGCGGAGGGCAGTGATATCGGACTGGGCTGTAGCAGCAGATTGAAGCGTACGGGCAGAAGGCCCTTGGATACAGAGACTACATGAAGTGGTATCGATGAGGTGAGGTCGGAGCTGGCTCCTATGTTGTGGATCCAGATCCTCCTGGCGTTGCGCCGTCAAGTGCCGCCATTTCCCGGTACCTTGTCTCTCGAAATAGCGACGGAGGTCTCCTTCCACCTCATGCTCCCATAATTTTCCCATCTCTATGAGTTTGCTCACGCATCTCCAAGTCTCATCATCTCTGCGGAGTCCATGTTGCGAGTCTCAGCTGTCCCGTCGCAATCTTCGCCATGCCAAGCGATTGGAGCTCGCTCGTCGGCCTTGTCAATCGCATGAAGCGACCGAGTACATTGCGCGGCGAGTAACGTGCGATGATCTGGGTAGAGGACCACAAATTGCAGGAGACCAAGCCATAGAATCGCTGGAAGTCGCTCGAATTTCCCGCTGGCGCAGTCACAGGCGAAGACTGTACCAATGGAGGCCAGGTTTCCAAGTATCTTATCAGCACGATCCATCTTGTATGTATAAAGAGCTTAAGTGAGGTGAATAGACCGGCCAGCCAACCTTCTAGATGCACATGAAGCTGCTGCTTATAAGCCGAGCGAGAAGATATCTTCAGAAACTGGCGACAGCATTCGAGGTCGACGGTTCTGAACTTCCTCGCCGTGGGGCTGTGGTCATGTCCACACTCATGCATTACCAGCGTGATGGACAGATCTTCCTCGCTGCCGTCACAGACCTTCAAAGGCTCTGTAGATACCACGGATTCATTGAATGAAGCACAAAGGAGCGTGCGAGGTGCCGAGAGAACTGTGTCGCTCCTCCGCGACGGCACCGGCCTTGGTGTGAGATGCGGATCGTATTGGATCCAGATTCTTCATGTCGACTGAGGGCCACGGAATGAGACTGCACCGTAAAGAGGTCTGACAAAGCTGGCTGCGCCGATGTGCAATGCGGAATATAGGAGGTACCTCGTGGAACTGGTTCCTCCGCGACTCAGACTATCACGGTTGCTGCTCGCAACGTCAAGACCCCCAATGATGGCGCTCACGTATTCTCCTTGACTCTGGCGGGAAGCACAGACATGTCATGCCTCCAGTACAGGAATTCTGTTTATCGACTCATTCGAATGCAACTCCTATAGAGGATCAAAGTCAGCGCCACAGAGAGTGGTCAGTACGTTACCACGTGTTCACGAAAGATAGATGAGTTTCATAGCGCTGATGATTTCGCAGATGAGCTCCTCACAGCCCTCCGCCGGCTGGCGTGTAGCCCACACTTTTGAGCTACTGGAGCAGATCCTCCTCGCCACTCCAGGACCAGACGCTACCCGCGATGAGCCCGCCATGCTGACCATCTTCGTCAGTCAGCGCGCATCTCGAGTCTTCAGGGACACTATTGCCAACTCTCGACCACTCCAAGCCATGATATTCTGCTCAAAACCTGCCGCGAATATCGCACCCAGCCACGATAACATCAACCACTTGGTCCATTTCCACACCTTCAAGCTATCGAGAAATATCGCCATCGAAATCTATAGCAACACAGGCGATATGGGCCATGTCGTATCTGTGACGGTTGGACTCATCATGCTCTCAAATACAGCAGGTCGAACAAGGGAGGCGGTAGACTGGGTGTGGCGGAAAATGCACTTGTATGGTGGCGCCTATCAAGTGGACGGAGTGAACTTTCAGCTACCGACAGGTCATCCTGTGCGGCCTCGCTGGTGGCATGTAGCGGTAGAGCTTGTGAACCCGAGTGTTGGAGATTTGCTGGATTGCTTGCTGAATGATGCTCAGGTCGGGCCATTGCTGAGAGCGTGAGGGCAAGAATGTCTCATCTTTTGAATGACGGTGGAAGGCACAGCAGATGGAATTGGTCTTAGCAGCCATGCGCCTCGTAGAACGAATGTCGGTGATTTGGACTCTATGGCATCGAGATCCAGGTTAGGGCAAAGTACGAATGGGGACCTAGTATTGAGACTACTTGAAAATGAAATCAATTGTTTTCAACACCTTTCACATGCTTCACTTCTGTGTAGGTTTGCGTTTGCTTTGATCTCCATCGAAGGCCCCACACTCATTCTCGCTTAACGAATCTCGAATTATGAACTCTTCCTCGAACAACACACCTTCAACCCTACTCTGAAGTAAGTCGACACGTCTCGCCATCGCCAAGTTGATCACTAACATCACGGACTAGATGGCGACTCCACCCATCTCAGCCGGCGCACGAGTCGCCAATACCTTCGAGCTCCTGGAGCAGATTCTGGTCCTTGCTTCGGGTGAGCGTGTCGCCTCCGACGAGCATCTTTTGACTCGGCTAAAGACCAATCGCGAAAGGAAACGAATCACATCAATCTTCGCCTGCCAGCGCGTCTGCCGAGCATTTCGCGACACCATCGCAAACTCCACGCCCCTCCAAGCCGCTATCTTCTGCGCACACCCGAAGGAAAACTCCAAAGCAGAAGATTCCAACGAGAACCCGATGGTACGCCGGAGCGCTCTCGCCCTTTCGGCGCAGAGCCACATGCGCATTTTTCTCTCGGCGAATCCCTTCGACGTGGTCACGTCGGTGTACCTGAGCTTCATATTCCAAAGTTTTCCGCTTCGACGCAAGAGCTGGAACGCACCGGGATCCTCATGGCGGAGGATGTTCCTGTATGCTGGAGCATATCGTGTGGAGAGTTTCATCTTGCAGATGCCGTCGGATGACCCTCACCAGGCAGGATTGTACAAGCAGTATGTGCCAGTCAAGCTTTCCAATCCGACACTTGGGCAGTTGGTCGATGCGATGTATGAAGCTCTCGGATGGGAGCCGTGGATGGAATAGCAAGGGGCGCGACTATTCGTAAATCAGCTCCGGCTATTCACAAATCAGTCGTCCGATCGCGGAGGAGGCCTAAGGCAAATTTGTTAGTTATGTCCTCTACCGCTAGATAGCTGTTTTCCACCTCACCGTCGCTATTATACACACCTTACTGTCGCTATTCTAGGGCTGCACATGCAAAACGGCCTGCAGGAGGTGCAAGTGCGTTAAAGATAACGTAGACTGCTACTCTAGCTATTACAAGCATAGGCAGTGCGATAGAAACCCTGTATCTACTTATTTACCTACTTAGGAAGGACCTCCGCCCGCTCCGAGGGCTCTACTAGTACCTACGGCGCTAGCAGGTATACTAGATTACACTAAGATTGTATAGTAGGAACTATACGTTAATGCGAGGGTCGTAGAACCTCATTTGCTAGGCAGGCAGTATGCCTAGAACAGTTAGGATTAGCTATAGGGTCGAATTCTACGTCTATTTACTTAATTCTTCTTTCCTACGTTATTATTCTACTAAGCAGCTAGTACAGGCATTATAGGTCTTTATACGATGTTGTTCTATATAGATTACTAATAATGTAGTCTTACCGAGACCGGAGCGGCCCTAGGTCCGTTAATTTATAAATAGCCGGAGCTGATTTACGAATAGTCGTGCCTAATAGCAAGCGGTAAAAGCCTCGGGCTTAGAGCAAAAGAGACTAATGCGGCTATTCTAAGACGATACGAACTACGTAGTACTAAAAGTTAGAGACCGGGTAGAGGATGCGTTTAGTGCATTAATTGGACTAATTTGTATCCGGATCGCAGACGTCCGGCGAAGTCTATACTATAAAAGGTGTTACGGAACAAGGAAGTAACGGTCTAGGGGTTGGCTAACTAATAGAGCGACGGCTCTACCTTTGTAATTAGCCTTCCTCCTCTATATAACTATTATTAATCTTAACTCTATAACAATTAGTAGCTTCGCTTATACTAAACTCTCGCGTTACTAGGAGTTATTTAAAACGCTACTAGGACGAGGTAACTAGATCGGGGCTAAGCCGACTAAGAGCCTAACTACTTCCCCTTACTATATTGCGACCGTGTATACGAAGTAACGTATATCTATATAAACCCTATAGATAACGACCGCGCTTTCGCTATATATATACAAACTAACCGAATTACTAACGCGGAGGTTAGGTCTTATTTAGGACGCTTTCTATAAGACTTCTAGGCAATAGAGACCTATCCCTCTAAGTAGCTCGACTTACCGGTATACCGATAGCCTATATAGATAATAGAACTCGTTCCTATAGTTCTATAAAAGAAGATATAGGCTAAATTTACTATCTACGACTACTATAGTAAGTAGGTCTAGAAGGCACTTACCCGTAAAGAGGAAGTTACCTTCTAAGCTAAGGGTAGCTGCCTCTAGATCGCTATAGTAGTTATAGCCTCTACGGCAATCGCCTAATATAATAATAATAGTAGCGACCTCTACTATAAGTATACGACCTTCGACTATATCGATAGCTCGACCTATAATAGCAACTACTTAGGTAACGAGCGTCTAGCCTCCTACTATAGCGGAACAAGGGGACGCTATCTCTACGGAAATAATAGCCGCTATTTAGGCGGCAGTTGCCTAGGTACTAGCTACCTCCTTCTTAGGCTCTTCTTATAGACTTTATCCTACCTTCTACCTTCTATCTTCTACCTTCTACCTTCTGCCTTCTGCCTTCTATCTTCTACCTTCTACCTTCCTTTACCTAACCTACGTACAATTAGCGTCGATCGGTTCTCGGCTCTTCTATATATAGTCTAGTATATAGAAGAAGTCTTTATAGAAGAGCCTAAGGATAAATGTCGCAAAGCTATAGTATTAACCTTATATACCTACAAAACAGGTGGAATAGTATAACAACTATATATTTTAAGTAAAAGTTATATTAGAATTAATTATAGGTATTAAGTAGACGAAAATTAATGTCTATATAATAATCTATATATTTCTAAATATATAGGAATGAAAATTACAAAACACTACTTTAAGATAAACGCTATGCGAATAGCGTCCGGATTGCCTCTATAACGATACTACTACTATCGTTCGCTATAGGCAGAAATATACGCGGACCCTTAGAATTGCCCGCTCTCTAACCTCTAAGTGTTTGCTATACGTAACAGTGTCGCGTTGTTACGTACTAATGCCGATTGGGTAAACTAGGCTAAAACGCGGCTATTTAAGGTCTATGCGCTTTACTAAGGTCTATACGCTTTACTAAGGTCTATACGCTTTACTAAGGTCTATACGCTTTACTAAACGCGGCGCTTTACTAAACGCGGCGCTTTACTAAACGCGGCGCTTCGCTACTAGTTCTAATAACTTCTATGCCCGAAGTACGACTTCTATAGTACGACTTCTAGCTCTAATCGCTTATCGTATTTGAGACTCGAGTCCGCATTTCGCATTCCGCCGCCGCTATCGCTGTCGCTATATATTATAGACGATACCGAAGAAGCTATCGAGGTTCCTTAGTAGGCCTACCTCGCTACCGGCGATAGCAATCCTATTCTACGTTAAGATCTAGAGAAGGACTATATTATTACGGACGGCTTCGAAGGTTCTATACGCCTCGAGGAGTAGCGCCGCTAGCGCTAGCTTGCCCGCTAAGGTAAAGGCTAAACTCTTTAGCGTATAGTTCGCGGATTTCGTATCTACCGTTACTAGTTAATACGTACCGCCGCTCGTTAAGGTCCGCCGCGGGATATAGGTCTATTAATAGACTTAAAGTAGGAGGAAGTTAGTATTAAATATAAGGACTACGGACAAGCTAAAGAGATAGAATGTAGCTATTCTTATACTAAGACTAATCTTCCGCCTCTACGTATAGCGCCTCCGGATCCGATCTATTACGCTAGTAGTAGCTTTCTCTAGTTAGCTAGGAACCCTAACCTTACTAAGAACTAACGTAGGCAACGGCGCTAGTAGTAGAAAAACTAGGGCTAGAGTTAGGGCTAGTCGAGTACGAATCTAGTAGGCCGTCTAGTAAAGACATACGACTAGCGCCGCTAGTAGCAATAGTAATAGCAAGGTACGTAGAACACTTAGCTATAAGCTATACTAATCCTTCTATCTCGTAAGGCTTATACCCGCTAGCGGCCAAACTAGTCTACTAAGAAGCTAGAGCTTCCTTAAGATCTATAATAGAAGACCGCCTTCTTTTAGGCTATAACTAATTATATGCTCGATAAGCTATTTAATCTAGAGGAAATCTAGATATTAATATAGGATACCGGTCTTAAGCGAGAGGCTATCCCCTTCTAGCGGGATATTATTAAGAATAGCCTATAGTAGGTACTAAATGCATTCTATCTAGATAAGGGCTATATACCTTCGGACCTTTAGCGCGAGGTACTATATAACCTAGTTTTCGCAGGTACCGATATAGTAATAATCGAGAAGACCGGTAGCGGCAAGAGCTTAGTCTACTAGGCATATACTATACTAACTAGTCGCATTAATATCTAGATCATCCCTCTAAACCGCCTTAGTAAAGAGTAGAAGGCTAATATCGACTAAACGATACGTACGCTTACTTAGAAGTCTATAGTTACTAGAGCCGGTAATGTCGAGTTAGTACGTTACTATATAATCTCCGCTAAGACTAAGCGTAAGGATCTAAAGATGTACGATAATATCGTTGCTAGTAGGTATTACTATATCTTTTGTAGTCTAGAATAGGCGTCTACTCCGGAACTGCGAGAGGTATTTAAGAAGATTAGCGATTGTATTAGCCTCGTTACTATCGATAAGCTATACTTAGTATATAAGTAGAAGGACTTTCGTAAGGAATTTGCCTAGATCTATACCCTTCGTAGCCTGTTCCGCAATAATACCCTATAGCTAGGTGCCTCTACGACAATATCCTAGGAGATACTAGAATTTGTCTTAAAGTATAGAGGCTTCCGTAACGATAGCCGCGAGGCATTTAAGACTAAGGTTATTCGTACGAGTATCGATTAGATCGATACTATATATATCTTTAAGACTATTCCGTAGAAGTATAGTAGCGACTTCGATTTGTTATACCTGCTACTAAAGAAGGCGGTCGGATAAGGCGACTAGGGCGTATAGGCTATACCCGCGAATATCGATAAGGCGATCGTCTTTATTAATAGTCGGGGCAAGGTCGACAAGCTAACCTATATACTGCGTTAGTAGCTTGTCTAGCTAATAGAGGGCTAAGGAGATCTAACTAAGAAGTATATCTAGAACAATACTAGCTATAATATATACAAAGTCGTCGCTTTCTATACTGCTTATATCGCTAATTACGACAAGGATCTCCGATATAACGAGTTTAAGAAGCCTAGCGCTCGTTTATTAACTCGCATTATAGTTAGTACCCTAGCGATCGCTATAGGCACTAACATTAGCGATATTAAATTCGTTATTATATAGCAACTGCCTATTACTAAGGACATTAACGATACTATATAGCGAGCTAGTCGTGCTAGTCGTAAGCTTAGCGTAGGACAGCGGTCGTATACTATCTTCTTCTTCCCTTAGTATATCGGCGATAGAGCTAAGCGTATTCCGGATAGTGTTAACTATGCCTCTGTTATTAATCGAGATAGTAGACTAGCTAATGCGGACTAATACAAGTACCTCGTACAAGGTGCTATTATATACTAGCCGATCCGACTAAGCGGTTTGCGTAATACCGAGATTCCTAGCGAAGATATTAATAGGGACCTAGACTAGGATAAGGATAACGAGGATACTATTGTCGTTCCGAGAGGCATAGGCATAGGCATAGGCACAGGTATAGGTATAGGCATAGCTACACTAGAAACCTAGGAAATAGGTAATGCTAATACTAATGCCTCTGCGCCTAGGCGCAAGAATTAGTCTAAGAATAACATAGAAAAGCGTAATAAGATCCCCGATATCTTCCGCTTGCTATTTAATAGCTAGTATATAGCGACGCCTCGATACCTACGTACTATCCTTAATAAGCGATACTAGGAAGAGCTCCGATTATAGGATCCTAAGGAGACCCTAGATCGTAAGGACTACTATAACATTGTCTGCAATTACGATCTAGACTTAGTGTTCTAATAGGATAAACAGGTACTACGTCTACTAAAATCCCCGGTCGCGCCGTATAAGGGCTCTAAGTAGTTCTTCTTACTACTATACCTATAGAAGTTCTTCGATCGCAAGGCTAATAAAGCGGGCCGAGCAGATATATACTTCTTCGCTCTTCCGTCTAATACTCTTATCGATAACCGATATATATAGGACCTCTATAATATAATGCGGTATCTAGCACTCGGCGATAGTAAAGAGCAGTCTACTAGTATAAATAGGGAGGAAATGCTTAAGAGTGCGCCAAAGTTCGATAACTAGTACTAGGCTAGCGGTAATAATCTTTATAATAAGCTACGCCTCGGTAAAGTCCTTAGATATATCAACTACGACTTTCCTAAGGCATTTAAGGACTAGTAGAAGTACTATAAGGAGCGGAAGCGTAAGTAGGCCGAGCGAAAGACGGCTATAGAGATAGTAGATAGCGACAATAGCGACGACTAGCCTCTGCCTCCGCCTATAGCCTAGGATCGTCTTCGCTAGTTATAGTAGGATTCGGATAAGTCTCGCGATACTAATATATCGCTAGTAAAGAAAGCTATCGTAGGCAATCGGAAGGCAAAGGGGAAGTAGTCTTAATCGCAACTAAAGGCGAAAGGTAAGCGTATAGGAGATCCAATCTAGGATAATAGTGCTACGGCCTTATCTACTCGTATACTAATATAGCGGACACTACGCCGCTAGCGCTAACGAGAGGATAAGGATAGTAATTATAGCACTCTAATCTCGGTCGCTAAGTCTACTCTTCGTAAGGCTATAAGTAGCAATCGCCCGCGTCGTATACTATCGCTAACTCTAAAGGCACGAGAGAACCTTACTCTTGTTAGCGTAGACATCCTACCGGAGAATCTACTCGAGGAGAGCCCGACTCGTCGTAAGAAGAGATAGATAGCGCTAGACTAGCGCTAGAATTAGCATTAGAATAGGCATTAGAATTAGCGCTAGAATAGCGCTAGAATTAGCATTAGAATTAGCGCTAGAATTAGCATTTAATAAGGTCCTTCCTTACTACCCTTCTATTATATCCTTATAAGCTCGCTAAGCAGGCTTGTTTCGAGCAGGACGATATAATCTAAGGACTCTCCTTGCTTATTAAAGACCTTATCCCTCTCCGTAATAAAGTCTGTCGACAGGCTATTAACGCGCTTACTAATAAGGGCTTATAAATAGTCGTAGGTATCGTAGTTAAGCTGCTTCTACGAGAGCTAACGAATGCCTAGTTAAGCTGCTTCTACGAGTGCTAGCGTATAATGCCTAGTTGAGCTGCTTCTACGAGATGCCTAGTTAAGCTGCTTCTACGAGGGCTAGCTAAGCTACTTCTACGAGTACTAGCTAAGCTGCTTCTGCGAGTGCTAGAATTAGTGCTAGAATTAGCATTTAATAAGGTCCCTCCTTACTACCCTTCTATTATATCCTTATAAGCTCGCTAAGTAGGCTCTTCTATTATGTCCTTATAAGCTCGCTATATATGTTTGCCCTCGTAGGCGAGTACATTGCCTTAGCTATTAACGCGCTTATCGGTAGGTTTGCCCTCGTAGGCGAGTATATTACTATTAACGCGCCTCGTAGTCTGTCTTATATAATAGTCGATAGTTAATAGTCGAGAGTCGATAGTCGATAGTTAATAGTCGTAAAAATCGCATATAGGAGCTAGTCGAGAAGCGTAAATTCGAGGAAGCGATAAGGATACCGAGTCCCGCTAAGACCCTAGATTTAGTAGGGCAGGGTACTTAATTAGTAGGATTAAACGTTATAGCTACTTCCTTCCGCGTATTAATAATACCGGCTTTACGACTTTTACGACTTTTACGACTTTTATAATAGTATATTACTAATATAGCGAGATACGTCGATTGCGCGCATTTCTAGCAAATAGCGCTAACAAAAGTGTCTAATACGATAACGACGGCCGCCTTAGGTACTAAGAACCGCCTCCGAAACTCGAGAAGTTACTAATACTACTAATACCTACTAACACTAGCGACACTAGCGATACTAGCGACACTAATACTATACTTATTGCACCGCAGCTATTAGTACTATAACATATACGGCAAGGATAGATACGCGAGGCGATAATATATATCGAGCGCTCGTAAAAGCACTCTTCGAGAAGCTACGATAGCCCTCTTACGTTAACGCCCTCCTTTGCTTAAATCCTATAGTTACGATCTATTAGAAGGACTAGCTACTATATAAGATAGTACGGATAAGTGTAGTTGCGTCTAGGGATCTATTTAACTAGTAGCACTAAGCGGCTATAGAAGTATACGCCCCGAAGTATACTAGAATTACACATAGCCTATATACTACGGGTACGCGTAACGAGTACGCGTATACGTAGCAATTAGCGCATTCTATTACTAACGATAGCACGTATAACCTTTTAAAGGGACAAGGTATATAGGAAGGGACTTATTAAGCGAAACGACGATAGCTTATTCGCTAAAGCGATACTTATTAGTTCCTAGACAACAATAGAGTGTAACCGTGCCCTTAGTATCTCTAAGAGATACTACGGAAAAGGTTGTCGAGCGCGTTGTAGTCGTATAGCAATGTTAATACGCTTGCTAGGAAGGAGGCGTACTATAGTCGGATAATAGTCTTAATACGTAAAGGGCTGTAGTCGTATAGCAGTACTATAGTCGTATAGCAGTAAAGACTAAGACTAAGCGCCTTCGGGCTTAAGTACTCGAACGATATAATAGAGGCCCTTACGTAACGACTAAGGTTATTATACTAACAATCCTAACGAAGGCGTTACGCCGACTTAACTAGATACGTTCTCGAGAGCTATTATCCTATAAAGAATCCAAACGTAAGAAGCCTATAGCAATACTACGAGCCTATCTACTTAGTAGGAGAGCGCCTCGGATCGCTACTTTATCGGCATACCTCGCTTAAGAGTTTCTACTAACAAAGTCAAACCCTTAGCTACTTTATAGGTGTACCTTACTAAAGAGTTTTTACCTCCGCTAATCTATCTAAGACCTCTACAGTTTGTACTAAGACTGCGATAATCTAATAACAACTATACTCTTTCGGTTAAATACGTAGTCGGCGCCCGCTAAAGCTATAGAAAACAACCTACTCGCTAGGAGAGTCGCCTCGTAACGTCTTGCTTAGTAAAGCCTATTAGAGACTAAACCTCGAAGAGGAAGGACTAAACAAACTCTACCTATTAAGGAACCTTAACGATTAGACAAGCGGCTCTATCGGTAGCAAGCCGCAGAACTAGCAAGGAATAGTGTTAATCGCTATAGAGCTACCTATATGCGATAAAGAGGTATCGACACTATTATATACGCCGACAGCTAGTATGTTGCTAGGGGTGTTAGTATGTTAGTATATATATGTATATATATATAGAACGACTTATAAAGGGAAAAAATAGCAGCGAACAATCAGAGACGAAGGGAAGACAGTTAAGAAGGAAGGGAGGACGAATAGAAAGCACTATATACTAGGGTAGAGGAGGTGCTAAAGGTAGAAGATAGAAGAACCCCTAAGAGGGCATATAGGATAATAATCTTAGAACTCCTTAGAGGACTGAAAGCAATCTACAACTAGGCAAGCTACGTAATCACAAAGGTAGCTAATATAGTCGCAGCAAAGATTACGAAGAAACAATAGGAGATAAGCCCAAACTACCGCACCTAGGCAGCAGTAGCTAGTTAGGAGGCGCTAAAACCCCCGAGGACAGTAGTTAGAGTCTATATTACGGACCTATAGGAGCAAAAGGAAATCTAAGGACTTATAGGGAAAGAGATTATAGAAAGAATTATAGTTAAAGAGGTAATTAGGGCTAGGAACGAAGGTAAAGGGGTAATTAAGCTATTTATAGTACAAGAGTAGGACAAAAAGAAGCTAGAAATACAAAAAGAATAGACAACTAAGATAGGGAAAACAGCAAAGGTCTCCTAACAGCAATTTATAATTATAGCCTATAGTATAATAAGAAGCTTTAAGGAAGAACAGGATATTAAGAGCCTATAGAGACAAAACTAAGCTATATGCCTAGGCCTAAAGATTACAAAAGTAGCATAGATTAAAAGGAAAATCGAAGAGACTAAGAAGCAGTCTTCCCTAATTATCTAGGTAGGGAGTATAGAGCAAGCTAATATAGTACTAGACTAGGGGTTGTTCTAGGACTTTAAAAGATTAGAAACAGAGATATATAGAAGCAACTATAGGATAATATAGTGCTTCAAATATTAACACTATAGACACTTAGCAGCTAAATGTACAAAGACAACCAATACCTACTCCTATTATATAGGGGATTACTAGGTCAAAGAATACAAAGTACACAAGGGAGAAGCAAGATGTATATACTGTACTAAAAGACACCCCTTTTAGGCGAAGGAATGCCTAGTAAGAATATAGGCAGCTAGGAAGGCAAAGGAAGCTAGAATTAATACACTAAAAAGATATACAACAAGCTAGGGCAGCTAGGTATAGAAGCAACCTAGCTAAGTGCTACAAAAGAGGTCTAGGTAAGATAATAGGTTTACATTTAGGGCCTTACTAGTACAAGAGAGTTACTAGCAACTAGGGAGACTAAGATACCTTAATATTACAGGAAAGGAAGCAGGGCAGATAAAGCTTAGTTAAATGTTAGTCTAAAGTAAGGGAAGACTAAAGGAAAACTTATAGGGAAATAATATAGATGAAACCTAATAAACATTGCAATATTACTAAACATTATATAGTACAATATTAATAAGAGCAAAGACAAGGTACAGAGGAGCTTCCTTTAAGCACTAAACCTAAAAGAACATTATATTATTGCAATCTAAGAGCCCTAGCTCAACCTATATACAAAGAGACTAGCAATAGTTAAAGACCTAAGATACTACCTAATTATCTACAACTAGGGAACCCTAAGGACATACATCTATATTAGTAAGGAGATAGATATAGAAACCTAGTAGGCTATACTATAGGAGGATAGGGACCTAACATTAGTTTAAGTAGAGACATCCTAAGGTACACTCTAAGTCTACTATATATACAACCTACTACTAGAATCAAGAAGTAGTACCTAACTAAAAACCCTAGAAAGACTACCTAGAGTTATCTAGGGGAACACCTACTAAATCCTACTTAGGGATTTCAACCTCTACTACCCCCTCTAGGGCTTAGACTTTACCCTAGCTTACTACTTCCTAGTAGGAAGACTAATTAATATATTAGAGAGGGAAGGAATAGAAATTGTTATCCTAAAGGGACTAATTACTTAAGAGGCAAGAGGAAGCAGCAGTATACTAGACCTATACTTTGTATTACATTAGATTAGGAATAGGATTATAAGATATAGGGTTAACTAGGAACTAGAAGAATTATTAGACTACTTCCTAGTACAGATTAAGCTAAATATCTAAGCTAATTAGGAAAGGGAACTAGAGGAGAAGCTTAACTAGAAAGGTGCCTAATAGGGCAGGATTAGGGAGGAACTAGAAAGGGACCTAAAACTAGAGGAACTCTTAATAAAGTATCTACTAAGGCTAGAGGACATTAACAAGGCAGTAGAAGAACTAATAGGAATCCTAAAACAGGTAGCTAGAAAGCATACCCTAGCAAAGAAACATTTACTATACTAGCAACTATACTAGACTAGTAAGTATACAAGGAAGGTTAAAGTAGTAAGGAAGGCTAGGAGGCAGTAGATACAAACCTATACCTAGGAAGTATAGGACAACTATAATAAAGCCTACTAGGAAAAGAAGATCTAGATTAAGAAAGACAAGATACAAGAATAGAGATCTATAATAGGAATAATTATAAAGAAACTAGAGGAGATATAGAGGATAGCTAAATAGGCAAGGAGACCTAAACAGGACAAGGATATACTACTACAATTCCCGGACATTATAGACTAATAAGGACAAATATAGACTACAATAGAAGGGAAAGCAAGAGCCCTAGGCTAATACTTCTTCTATAGAGAAGTATAAGCAGATCTATTAGATATAAAGGAGAAAGAATAAGAGACTCTACTACTAGGCATACTAAGAGACACCTAGGTCAAACCCGAAACTATTAAAAGGATCCTAAAGAAAATTCTAGGCAATAAGGCACTAGGAGAAGACAAGATCTATAACAAACTCCTAAAAGCATATAGGAAGGGGCTAGCCCTAGCACTAGCTAATATCTTTTTATAAAGCCTAGCACTAGGACACTACCTAAGACTATTTAGGAAGTCCCTAACAGTAGTGCTAAGGAAGCCCTAGAAGGAAGACTATATATAGCTCAAGGCCTATAGACCAATAGCCCTACTTAATATAATAGGTAAGGTACTAGAAAAAATTGTCGCTAAAAGGCTAACAACCTTTA